>NC_084855.1:7667094-8274719 GCF_951802175.1 Populus nigra | reverse complement strand
ACTTCAATTAGTGTACTCTCTCCCACATCTTCAGCGGATCGTGATTTGATGCTCCTTAATTGAATGCCCATTATATTATTCTCAACAACAAGATCATGTTCTTGATGCACAAACCTAACATCCAGTTTCGGTAAAGTGAAGAAAACCTGTCAGATTAAAATAAGATTATCAGTTGATTCCATTGGCATTCAGATTATTAGGCAAAAATCAGGCTTATGTAGCACGTGTCTTATCTTGACACAGATGGCTTTTGTAATTTATATATAGATCAAGAATAACTCATAAAAGCTAAAATATGTTCTCTGACAAAAAAAAAAAAGGAAGCTCAACGAACAATTAAAATTTTCAAATTTGAAGAGGCCTGCCATGTAAGCTTAGGATAAGATAGAAAATTGAGAGATAAATACTACGAGACTTTTTGAGCATGAGCAAACTCTAGGAACAACTAAATGTGAAATACAGAGGGTATTCGTGAGAGAGGATGTAGCAAATCAACTACCGAGAATTACAACAAATCAGCAAGAATTACAAAAGCACCATACTTATAGAATTAGAGGATCTAGATCAGCAACTACCAGCTTTTCATGTTGCATATATAGCCTTATTCTAGCATGAGATATGAAGTTGCATAGACAAAAAGAAGCAATTGAAATAGAAAACAGAAGCATGAAGACAGAGAGGGCATGTGGTAATCAGCAATCCCATCTAAATGACATAAATAGAAAGCCCACCAACCTTTTCTGGAAACATGGAAGCATACTTTGTAATTGCTACAAGTTTTGATTGTTTGTTGTGTTGATTTTTAGAAACTGAAGAATCAGCAACCAACTCTTTATCCGTATGAGCAAAGGCATCGGATGAACTCTTTTTTCTTGAAAGCAGTTCCTCATTGAGATTAACAGTGACCTCTCCACTGTTAATGTCCACATTCTGGATTATTACACCTACTTCTCTACATCCAAAACAGACATACATAAGAACCTTTAATTGACAGACCAGGCATGTCTATAACTAGAGCTGAAATAAGAGGCAAAGACATTCTATAGAACTTTTAACAGGAAGAGAGTGGGAAAGAAATGCATCCAAACTGTCAGAACTGAATTAAAGAACATCCTAAAACTCTGAATATCAGCAGTGGTAATCTTGCCATTAATCAATCACTGATTGATAGAGCAGTTATGATCAGATTTCTGACAACTACAATTAAAGGAAAAGAACATATCAAGAGAAAAATACCTATCATGATTAAATTCACAAGAGAGAGAGAGCTCTTCGCAGAAAAAAGCAGCAGAAGACCTGTCCATATTACCAAATGCCACCTCTCCTGAAGAAATACATCCTCCATTGTTGAAGTTAGGCATTTGGTCAGAAATGATGTGTGGTTCACCCATGTGGATAAGAACAGGTGATATGTTAAGCTTGACATACAGATTTGGCTTGGATCCCCCATCTTTGGATATATCTAATCTCAGTTCCTTGACATCAATTGTAGCTTTGGGTGTCTGCCATTTTCCAGAAACAATTTTTGATATAAAACAGAAGAAAAGGGGGGGAATGATAAGTGAGTAAAATATAAGTTAATATCACAAATTCAGAAAGAAAGGTGCTTTAAGAACCTCCAGGTGTACTTTCAGCACCACCTTTTCTAGCATTGCATGAGCAGTAGCTGTCTTAGCACATTGTTATGCCCAATCCTTTTAAAGAATCATGTTCAAGTCTCATTGTCAAAAAAAGAAAAAAAAATTCAGACTCCAACTACTAAAGGCCAAGCAAACCAGTAGGTCGAGAGGCAGGTCAAGATCAAGTTAGGTAGAACCAAGTTTACATTGACCAGGGTTTAGTCCACAAAAATTGGAACAAATAAACTTGTTTCAGCTGTTCAGATTGATACTAAACACAAAACCAAAACATTTACTAATTTGACTAAGATCAGATCAGTTGATGTGTTAAACATTTACTAATTTGACTCAATCAATACATGAAATTAGCTTTCAGTTGTGGACCCCGCAAAAACTGCAGCTATACTCCTTGATAACTTATAAAGAGCTAATGCAATCAGCTCATATGTATTATTTTTAAACTTATTCCAATTTACTTATCTTGTGGAAAGGATACATATATAACTAACCTCAATTACATCAAAAGGAAGAGGATTACTAGAAGCTAAGCAGATTTTTTTATATAAAAAAAAATGCTCATTTAACAAGTTGTTAAGAAAATGTGTCTTTCTAAATTTTCTGGTGCTTAATTTTGTAAATTCATTTTTATTCACCTTTAGTAAAAAAATATTCTTTTATTAAACAAAGAGGAGGAAAAAAAAAGAAATAGATGGAAGCCAAATAATTAAAAACCAATACAAAATTGAAAATAAAAAACAACAGAAATTGACAAAATGATCAACTACAAGTTGTATGCTATATTTTACCCATGAAATGAATGGTGAAAAACATATGCTATTCCCTTACAGTAGTGACTATTAAAAATACTCACCTTCACAGCCAAATCTGTCACAGAAACTGACAAAAATCTTGCGACGTTAGCTAAGACCATCCATTTTCCCCTGCCTGAAGTGCGCGGTCGGGGTCTCTGAGTTTTTGTTTTCTGTGTGCCTCTACTAGAAGGCCTCATTACAATCTCCAGGTCACATATTAATACTTGTAGCTTGGGATCCCTGGAAATGAAACCCACCCCGAGTTTGACCAAAGACTGACGTATGCTAAGTCTAACCTCACCAACTGATATAGACTCAACAGGACCCTGTAAGTTATCAAGTTCATAACAAAATTAATTGCATGGTCCGATGCTTCATACACTAAACCAGTATATTCTTTGAGGAGAATACACTAGGTTCTTCATCTCAAACTCACAACAACATTTCAATTCTAGTAAAATTGGCTCATTGTATATTTGAAGTCAAAATCTACTTTTGAGTGACAGACAGTTTGTAGATTCCAGTTAAGAAAAATTCTTCCAGCCCATGGAATCATTCAACCAATATAAGCCAATGTGAATTATGACCAGCGGATAACCCTACTTTTACAAGCCATTCATTTATTCAATTTTATTTTTATTTTTATTTTTAAACGGAAAAAGGATTTAGTACAATGTCAAAAGAGGTGATCCTCTCTAATTCACTCTTAAAAGAACAACTAAAATGGAATCAATTTTTAAAAAAGGGACTGACCTTTCTAAACTTCACCACAACATCCCTCAAACATTTCCATCCCCCAACTCGAAATCCAACAGATGCCCCCAAGATCCGGCTCAAAATCCAAGCCATCAACCTAGAAGCAAAACTGCAAAGAGATGCACAATAAAAATTAATCTAATCTCAGCACGTAAAACTGCCTGTAACTTTGAACGAAGCTTATCTACCATCAACGCTAAGGTAACTGAACAGTATGTCTTAAACCACAAAACATCAAACAAATTGTTAAATCCAAGTCATCTATCAAAACATAATCATATACTTCTCCTTGTCTCCTTCTAGTAACATTAACATGACTCCTTCATTCAATTATCCATCTCCATGGCTTTAATCATGAACCATAGTCAACTACATTCTATCAACAACACGCAAAAGAAAAGGTTATTTACATTCATTCACGCGCCTAAATTACCAGCCATTTCAATCCATTTATGCTAGCGATCATCAATCCAAATTTCGACGCAGTAAAAAAAGTTGATCTTAATTGAATGACTTACATGAAGAGCAACCACAAAGTGACGGAAAGGGACAAGAAACCGAAGAGAAACTTGACAGGCGAGGCTGCCATTTTCGTAGTTTCTCGACTTCTTCCACTGCTAATTATCCAAATAATAAGCCACAAAATAATATTCAAATACAGAAAACTCTCTGTGCCATAATTTCAGGTCGCAACCCACAAATGCATCAAAATAGAATAATCGAAACCCTAAAAAAGCTAAATTTCTTCACAGTTCTTTTTTCCATCTTGCGAGTCAATTGAGAGAAAGCCGCGTTGATCGCGTTCGTTTTTCTTTTTTCTTTTTTATTTATAAAAGCGTAGATCCGATCCGTGAGACGCTCGTTGATCACACACAGAGAGACATGGAAGAGAGAGAAAGACCGTATTTATTTTCCTTATTCTTTTTACCCTTTTTGAGGGGTTTTATCAGGTGTAATGAGGGTGCAGGGATTATAGTGTGGAGGGATGTTTCTAGGGAAACGTGCTTCAGATGTCGTTGTTGGAGGGAACGTGTCCTTCGTAACTGGGTTGATTTGGAGGCATTTTGTCAGCGGAGACCGGAGAGTAAAGAGTAAAGACAGCGTTACGGGCACGCAAATAAACTACACGTGACGGTTCAAAATCATTGGTCCACGGTGGAAATTCCACCGTTAAAATGGGCGTCGTTGAACAGAAGCCCGTTATTGGAAGCGGACCAATAAGAACAGAAGCCCAAATCAGCAATTCTACAAAGATCCTACCAGTTGGCCCAAATTAGCAATACTATATTTACTGGCAATAAAGAACAAACTCAGCGTCCAGAGAGAGCGGAAGGGGAACCCTAAAACCCTAGTTCCTCTGTTATTGTCGACCGCTAACAGAAAAATGGAGGACGCTACTAAAGAAGAACAAAGTCAAATCGTAGGAAAGTTAGCTTTCGATATTTTCAATTCTCAATATGATAATTGAATTAGGGTTTGATGTTTCTGTTTTTATGGATTTAACTTTTAACTCCTTTTTTCTCTTTTTTTTTTTTTTATTAGTGGAGCTCCACACTTAACTATATTTTTTTCTGCTTTTTCTAAAACACCAGCGTTGTCTTAAAATATTTTTTCATGGTAGGAAAACTTTAACTTAGTCTGTAACATTAAAAAGACTATCCATGGATATTTTTGACGAGAGCGATCTTGAAGAATATTCATTTGCGTGGAGACTGTTCATGGAGGTTTTTATCGAGATCAATCATAGAGATTCATGAAGATCATTTATATCCGGAGCCTTTTCATCACTACTGGTTATGGAAATATGTTTACATGCATGGTGGGCAATCTCCTTCTTAATTCCATCGTAAGTTTTGCCATATTTGGATATGATGGTGGTGTTGGTCTCATGGCATAAAAGGTTAATCTTTCCCAGACTGATGTTATGAGTGTACTTCAGTATTTTTCTCTGTGAGGATGTTTCCATTTGTCACGTGAGTTGTAATATATTCAGGGATATTGATAATGAAGCATTATTGGTTCGGAAGTTAGCATCCTTCTCGTGTCCCACCTTTCTAGAATATCTACCAAGGAAATAGCTAAAAGACAATTAAAGAAGGTAGAGGAAAAGGAAAAGGAAAATAAAAAATAAAAAAACACAATAAAGCAAGAATGGCCACACACTCAGAATTGGGTAGAAAAACAAAAACATGGCGGATATTAAGAGTTTAGAAAGAAATAGAGCTAGAGGCAACACAAAAATATCATCTAAGAAATAAAAATATATATATATATATATAGGCAGGGAAAACAACACCAGAAAAAATGAATGAGCTAAATACACAAACAATTTGTGCTTAAATAAATACCGGTTATCGTAGAGAACGCTAGATTTTTTTATTGATACCAGTTATCGAAGAGAACGCTAGTTTTTTTTTCCTTTTTATTTCCAATGTACCAGAGAAAGAAACCTAATTAAAGCATACATAACAACAACTTATAAAGAAAAAAAGAGAGCAAAACCTCACCTGAGAAACAAAAATTATGAATATAGGCAGGGGAACCAGCAATGGCAACAATAAATGGTTTGAATCTCCAAACAGCTAAAAGAATAGAGAAAAAACACAAACATTTAAAAAACGTTTTGTTTTTACATAATTTTAAATGCACTTTTAAAAAAATTTAAAATTTTTTTATTTTTTTGTTTCAAATTAATAGTTTTTTTATGTTTTCAAATCATTTTTAAGTGCTGATATCAAAATAATTTTAAAAAAATAAAATATATATTATTATGATATTTCTGAGTAAAAAATATTTTAAAAAATAACCGTAATTATACTCTCAAACAAGCAGAGAAAGCCAACAAAAAAATGACAATTGTTTATAAAATAATATGTCCTCAAATATGGCAAGCCAAACATCATGATTTTATGGTGATCTGATCCTAGACTTTGATACTAATAAAGTTTTATGTAAGTCTACAACAACAGGATATCATCTTAATTTTCAATTCCTAGTTCTCTAACTCTACTTAGCGTTTGTAGAATAATATACTTCCAAATTATCACCCCCCACCCCTTTTTAAAAAAAAAACACTAAATAAACATGTAATTTGAAAAAATTGGATTTTGTTTTATTGAGTTCATCACATCTGCCTCTTTGATTTGTTATGAAATTATAAAAACTATTAAAAAATTAAGATTATGATAAACTCCTCTCTACAGTCTACATTTAAAAAAATATTAAAAAAACTATACTTTATGTCCAAGAATTCTTAATTACTATTTAAATTAACAAAAAACAATCATCAAAATATGAATGGATATGATAATTATTTAATTTAGTGGATGAGCAATATAAAATTCATTGTTTAGTTTTGTTCAATATTTTAGGTTTTTTTTTAACTTTCTTTCTTGAATTATTAATGTATTTTAAATTTAAATATTAAAAAAAATTCATATAATTTCATATTGTTTCAAGCAGGTAAGAATTTTTATGGTACTTAAAGAGTAACTAGTAACATCCTATTAATTATTTTATTGATGTTTTTTTTTTAAAAAAATAGATAAAATTAGAAAAGAAAAATGTTAAATGAAAATATTCTTATTATTTTTAGTGACTCATAGATTTAATTTATTTTTTTTGTGTTTTTTTTAAATGAACCCAATAAATAACTATAGGATAACATCCTATTAATTATTTTATTAATAGATAAAATAAAAATGTTATGGTACTTAAAGAGTAACTAGTACCATCCTATTAATTATTTTATTGATATTTTTTTTAAAAAAATAGATAAAATTAGAAAAGAAAAATGTTAAATAAAAATATTCTTATTATTTTTAGTGACCCATAGATTTAATTTTTTTTGTGTATTTTTTTTTAAATGAACCCAATAAATAACTATAGGATAACACTATTTTCCTGGCCGCCTTCAAATTTTCATAGGGGATTATTATAATTTTACCTTATTTAAAAAAACAAAAACAGAAAAGGAAAGGAAGTATAACCCTCTCATCCACGGCCCACTAATTAAAAGAGTAATAATTAACGGTCATATAAATTTGAATTTTGAAAACCTAAGATCTCCCTTCCTCATCAGCACGAGCGGAAAAAGAAAGCGCATAACATAACAAATTAAACACGCTCCAAGCTCTCTTTCCTTTTTCTCTTCTTCCAAACAAACAGACTATACAGAATTCTCTCTCAGATCCCAGAAATTCTAACCCTAAAAGACACCACTCGTGACCAAAATCCCGCAAACAAGAAGATAGGCACTTTCCCAATTGACGGCCAAGATTTCATGGATTCCATGCTGTGCGTTTCGGGTTCGAGATCGATCCAGTCAGGGTTAACAAACACCAATAATTTCAAAGGTTTTATTTTACTTTTTTCAATGAATACTAAACATTCCTTTTGCCTTCTCAACTGCTACAAGTATTATTAACAATAAACTTCAAGATTAAATGTATAAGCATGAGTTTTTGTGTTTCTTGAAACAGAGAGGCCAGTTATATTTGTAAACGCGGGAGGCGGGGCTATAAAGAAAGAGGGGGATATCAATCTTGATATTGAGAAAGATTGTTGTTTTGAAGGTGGAGATGTTATAAGAACAGATGAGAGCATAATCAATGGTGGTGATATACCTTCTGTTTATCAATCAGCAAGGTTTGGTACCAACTTGAGTTACAAGTTCAATGACATGCCGGCTGGAGAGTATTTGGTTGATCTTCATTTTGCAGAGATAGTTTACACTAATGGTCCTAAAGGAATGAGAGTTTTTGATGTCTTTATTCAAGAAGAGAAGGCAAGTGCACTCAGTCCTCTCTCTCTCTCTCTCTCTCTCTTTTCTCTATTTTTTTAATGAATTTATTTGTTTTAAAACGAGAAAGTTTTTTTTTTAAAAAAAAAATGGCAGGTTATATCAGAGCTTGATGTGTACTCTATTGTTGGTGCCAACAAACCGTTGCAAGTGGTGGATGTTAGGGTTTCAGTCGGGGAAGATGGGGTGATTTTTATGAGGTTTGATGGGGTTGTAGGGAGCCCAATTGTTAGCGGGATCTATATAAAGCAGGCGACAGAATTGCCAAGTAAAGCTATCGTTTCCGTTTTATATTTGCCATATCGGTCCGTCCTTTTAGGTTCGTTTACGAGACTCAGGTGTTTCCTATCTTATAAATTGAATGCAGAATCTTCGGTTAAACAGGAGCTTTTACTGTGTAACAATTGCGCCGCTGAAGTAAAAGTTTCATCTGATCAGGTGAGATGCAATTTGTATTGACGGGTAGTTTTTTGAAATTTGAAGTGAAGACTTGAGTTTTTGCTTAAACTTAGCCTTAAATTGATGTGGACTGCAGAATAGAGTTATGAGGACGAACTCTTTAGCGAGGTATGAAAAGAAGATAGAGGAATTGAAGGCTCAATGCCAACTCAAGACAGATGAATGCCACGAGGCCTGGATGTCACTGACTGCGGCGAACGAGGAACTCGAGAAGATTAGGATGGAACTTGACAACAGGTTCTTCAGAAATATGCAATTAGGTAAGATAGACCCAATTGGATTTGAGGCTTGTTACTAGAAACTGAAGCGACATTGACCAGGTTTTGATGTTTGTTTAGATCAAGCCATGCAAAAGCAAAAAGCAGAATTGAGAGATGTTTCTAGACGATATGAGTGTGATAAGAAACTGTGGGCTGCAGCCATTGATGATTTTGAAAAGAAAATAAAGGTAAATTACTTTTTGAATGACAAATGTTATGTGGAAATGTTTGGGAATCAATTTGTATATCTGTGATAATACCATCTGTTGATCCATTTGTAGATGATGAAGATAGAGCACTCTCAACTCTTCCATGAAGCTCATGCGTGTGCCAATACAATTCCTGAATTAAACAAGATGATAATTGCAGTTCGAGACATAGGTAATCTTGCATCAACTGTAAAATTAAATTGATAGACAAAAAATTGTAAGATTTTTCTGAATTGCAGTTGCGCAACATGAAGACCTCAAACTGAAGTTAAATGAAGAGCAGGCAAAGAGTAAGAAGCTTTATAACCAAGCGCTGGAGGCAAAGGGTATACTTAATGTTCTAAACTCGGGTTCATTTTTTCTCTTTCTTGATTGAACCATTCTAAGTTGTTTTCTTTTCTTCTGCTTCTGCTTCTGCTTCTTTTTTTATTATTATTTAATATCTCAGGGAACATAAGAGTGTTCTGTAGGTGCCGCCCGTTGACTAAGGAGGAGATGTCAATTGGCTGTCAAACAGTGGTAGATTTTAGTGCTGCTAAGGATGGTGATCTTACAGTAATTACAAATGGCTCCACTAAGAAAATTTTCAAATTTGATCGAGTCTACTCTCCCAAGGACGATCAAGGCATGCACCTCTGAAATGCCTTTTCTTTTCTTTCTTTTTTTCAACTGTCAACTTACTGAACAGTACTTGGGTTTTGTGACATGTAATCCACTGCTACTGGTTTGGTTGATGTTTATAGTAAAAGATTTCTTGTTTCTCTGAAAAACTCCCTTTTGAACTTCAACAATACACACAGTGAATGCTTCTTTTATTATACATAATCTATTTTTGAAGGCATTTATATTTTCCAGGTGCAAACTAGTTATACTAGTCTTTCTGATGATCACTTCAATAGTTTATCTCTTCAATAAGTTCTATAGTAAGCATGAGAACCCTATTTTTCTGATGGAGAGAAGAGTGATGACCAGCCTTTTATTGAATTTGAACAGAGCACCTTCGGAGAAATGTCCTTCAAAACTATGTAACTTGTAGTTTGGTTAGTTTTGGACGACAAAATAGTGAACAAATTGGTTATTTATTCAATTTATTTTTCTTAGGGTGAAACGAAAAGGTTCACATGTTGACTATTGTTTTTTAAACTAAAATAGTTGATGTCTTCGCGGATGCTTCTGCTCTGGTGACCTCCGTGTTAGATGGTTACAATGTTTGCATATTTGCGTACGGGCAAACTGGAACCGGAAAGACTTTCACTATGGAAGGTACCAAGCAAAACCGAGGAGTCAACTACCGAACTTTACATCAATTATTTAAAATTGCTGAGGAAAGGAAAGAAACTGTCACATATGACATTTCTGTTAGCGTACTTGAAGTTTACAATGAGCAAATCAGAGACTTGCTAGCCACCTCAACAACAACAACAAAGAGGTATTATCATTGTCCTACAAATTTCGTTTGATTACTCGAAACTTTCAACTTTTTTATAAAAAAAACGGTTGAGAAGGAATTTGGCCTTGTAATTTGATCATACTAATATTTTATGGCTGTTTTCTCCATGCAATTGTCAAATTAACAAGATCTCGTCTGAGAATATATTTGTGTTTTAGGTTGGATATAAAACAAGTATCTGATGGGGTCCAGCATGTTCCGGGGATAGTTGAAGCGAAGGTCGAGAATATTAAGCAGGCCTGGGATGTTTTGCAGGCTGGAAGCAATGCAAGGGCCGTGGGGTCAAACAATGTGAATGAACGTAGTAGCCGATCTCATTGGTCAGTGCCTATCTGAACTTGGTTTCGCCATGCTTAAGTTTTAAGTGTTCATTGATGGAACTCTCTCTATATTTATTTTTACTGCAATTCATTTCTTTACTATGAAGCTTTATGTTAACAGAATAAAATGTTAAATTTACGTATATATTGACATTACCATGTTCTTATGTGTTTAGCATGCTATGCACAATGGTCAGAGCAAAGAACTTGGTAAATGATGAGTGCACTATGAGCAAGCTATGGCTTGTGGACTTGGCAGGCAGTGAGAGGCTGGCAAAAACAGAGGTTCAAGGGGAACGACTCAAGGAAGCTCAAAATATAAACAGATCACTTTCAGCTCTTGGGGATGTTATTTCTTGTTTGGCAAATAAGAGTAGTCATATTCCATACAGGTTCCCTTTCAATCTTGATGTGTAATATTCAAATATGGCTTGCAAATTAAATTATTCTGACTTCCTCTTCTGGTTTTTGACAGAAACTCGAAGCTCACACATTTACTCCAGGATTCGTTGGGTAAGTAGCTACAAGAAATACAAGTTCGTATCCAGTACCAGAACCTCTAATATATCAGCTATTAGCATCGCAAATATTCTTTTACTCATGACAACATATCAAAGTAATAATTTTTGTTTTTAAAATGAGTTATTCCAAGCAAAAGGAGCGATTATAGCAAATGATGCATCACAGACAATGATACAAGGGGGGTATATAATGCTTAGAACATAGAATACAATAGATGCATTAAGTTTGTATGTTTCCATCGTTGACAAGTAAAAGAGCATTGAAATACTGTAAAATATATGGTGTATACACTATACGGTGGTTTCTTGTCAGAACTCCACTTAAAATTATTCAAATGCTTAAGACTTTTATATTATAATAAGATTAATAATCATCCTAAACCTTCGTTTTTTCCAGGAGGTGATTCGAAAACCCTTATGTTAGTGCAAATCAGCCCTTCTGAGCATGACATAGGAGAGACTCTGAGTTCTCTAAACTTCGCAACCCGGGTTCGAGGGGTTGAGTTGGGTCCTGCAAAGAAGCAGATTGATATGGGTGAGCTTCAAAAGTTCAAAACAATGGTAAGTTTATGGATAGTAACAGACATTTTATTATATTGATGAAAGGAAAGGATGATCAACTAGGTTTTATTCTTTTTGTGAATGCTTTGAAGCTTGACAAAGCAAAGCAAGAATTGAGATCTAAAGATGATGCCATGCGCAAGCTAGAAGAGGGTTTTCAAAATGTAGAAGGTAAGGCCAAAGTCAAGGATCAGCTTTTCAAAAACCAACAGGAAAAGGTCAATGAACTAGAGAGTCAACTTGCATCAAAGACAGAGTTATGCAGACAGCTAGAGAAGCAGCTGTTACAACTTTCAGAAGGAAAGAAGGAAAAGGAAGAAATTTGCTCAGATTTCCAGCAGAAGGTTTCTTGTTAGATAAACGGTTTTACTTCATATTGTTTCTTTGAGTAATAAATCTGGCAATTGACTCCGATGCCTTTCATAGGTCAACGAGCTTGAGAAGAAGCTGAAAGAGCAGGAAGAAGCAGCGTCTATGAATCTTCATTGCAAGGTTTTTACAATCTTAACTTACAATATAAAATTTTGAAGTCGTGTAACTGCATGAGTAAATATTTTAGGACAAGAGAGGTACATCGAAGTGGTTGAATGCAGTCCCCGCTATCTTGGGTTAGAGACACCAATTTCCCACCAATCCCCCACTGGCAGACACTGAGCACTAATACCTGAAAAATGGAGGTCTTAGATTTAGTGGATCTTCAAATAATGTTGTTCCTCTAATCATAATGGTTCATATTAATCTACATTTACTGGATTTCAACGTGATGACAGGGATTGATCGGCAGCACTTTTGTGTACTAAATATTTACTTGAACAATGCCACTCATTATGTTTGTGATTCCTTTAGTCAATTATACGTTGATTTTTTATGTTGTGAATAAAAAAGGAAACACTCTTCATTTTGTTGTCAGACTGATAGGGAGTTTTAGGTGCTGGAAGTTGGAATAGTTATTTTTCTGTGCTATACAGGTCAAGGAGCTTGAAAACAGAATGAAAGAGAGAACACAGGAGTTCGAGCTTCATACAAAGAGTCTCCAACAAAAGGTGCTGCTTACACTGTTGTCTGCTGTTATAAAAATCCACCAATCTAGCACACGGTTAACACCATTTTTGTTGTGTTGTAGTTGAAAGAAGCTGAAAACAAACTATGGGAGAAAGAAAATTCCGAATCTCAGTCACTTCAACACAAGGTTTTTTCTTTCTTCTTCTTTTTTTCTTAATTTTGTAAGAAGTTCTGGCCTTACGATGTAACAATTATATTTTTGCTATGATTTACGTAGATCAACGTTCTTGGAGAAGAGCTAAGACAACATGAACAAGGAGATTGTTTGCCAAGGCCACCCTCTGCTGAAAAATCAGAAGCCACTCCAGTTTTGTCAAGAATGGAAAACATATATGACGTTGATCCACTTGGTCAAAAAAGCTTAAACTGCACGAACCGAACAATAAACCAAGAGCCTAGCTTACTCCAGGGAAATACATCCCTCCGTGAATTGAGGAGGAAAGGAGACATTAAGAGCAGAGGGACGGAGAATAATTTCTTGATATCAGCTTCTTCGCTCGAGAAGAAGAGATTGCCAACTGAATCAAGCAAGGCAAAGCATCTTGACTCTTCTAGAGCATCAGCAAAGATTTCAAGTTCAAAATCAATTCGTGGAGCTCAGAAGACAACCTCCAATACTGCAAACAGAATCAACAGAGATCAAGGTGCAGGAGCAAGGGATAACAAATTCAAAGTTTGGTTGAGGTGATAACATTAGCCTTTCCAGCTAATGTGATTTGTAAAACTGCCAGTGATGATTCTTTTCAAGCTCTTTCTTATATGTTAGCAGAACATAGATTAGGTGAAGGTCGTTCGAATGTACTTGCAATTTCTCATTTAGAGAAATGAAAGTGATTTAATGAAAGCATATGTCAAAATATATGTGAAAAGAAGCGTGTGGATTTTTTTTTACTATTCTTTTTCGGTGGTGTTTTTAACGTATTAAATTAGATCTTTCAAATCCATCTCTTCATTTGTAACAGTTCAAAGAACACGGGTATTTACAAAATAATAAATAAAAAAATGAAATACAATCCAATTTTTTTTTATTCTATTAATATGGATGTTCGGATTAGCTCTTTACTAATCCTACGAGCATATCTTCATTAAAATAATAATAATATTATTAAATAAAACAGTGTTTTTTGCATTCTTTTTTATTATTATTTATTTACGTGGGGAGTTCGGGCCAGCTTACGCGCACCACGACTATTCTCCACGGCCAGCTGGACATCCTGCAAGCCCAGGAGCATGTAAGGCACTGCGGGGATAACAAGCGTACACATAGAAGGTCGAACCCGGGACAGGAACGGAACAAGTCACACGAATTGACCACGGCAGCTAAACCCTCAAGTGTACCCGCGGGTACACGCGAGTACTCGAACCCAGGATGCACAGGCAGGGCAAAGCCTGCCGAGACCACCGAGCTGCAAGCCTCGTGTAGTGCCTTTTGCATTCTTAATATGGTTATATGTGAATCGCTCTACAACAATTTTGAGATTATTTTAATTCTTTGCTAGATTTCGAAAATGAACAACGGAAGATCATAGATTGAAAGTTTCCCGAGAAACCCAAATAAAATTACAAATCGAAATTCAAAATAAATTTATGAACTCTGTGAATTGAGCCTAATAGACACAGTGTATTGATACTATAGGGACACGAAAAATATAAGATGAGACACTGACGATGAGATTATATGTTTGATTTTGATGATATATATATTATTCCTTTTTACTTGGTTTGCGGTTATTAATATATATAGTTTGGTAATAAGAGATGGAATAGTAGAAATGTGAAGGTAAACTATATTCTTATTTTGTATTCGTTTGGTTGAAAGTAATGAAATGAAAATGACAATCGAACTTTGTTTTATTTTCACGGAATAGTTTAGAATAAAAACATGAAATAAGAATGATTTTTTTAAAAGAATGATGTATTATTTCATTATATACCAATTATTTTTATTATTATTATCACCGTAACTATTACCCTCATAATTATAATGGACTAAAGATATTATAATATATTTTTTGTTAAAATATTATTATTATTGTTGCTGCAGCACCATCAACCACTCTTTCATAAGCTCCATCATTTTTCATCTACCTCCACCACATTCTTTCACTGTCACTTCCTCCATGATGGTGGCATTAATTTTTTTTAAAAAAAATATATTGATTTTATTACTATATTATTATTACAACCATTATCTACTCCCTGTTCTCCTCCTCCACCTTAATTATATAATCAATTTTATTATTTTTATTATCTTTATCACTAATAAAATAATAATTTTTTATTTTAAAAATGAGATTAATTTTTTTAATTTTATATGAATTATTATTTAATATTTCCTTTTTATCTTAAAAAAGAGACTAAAAATCTTAAATATTGCAAGGATTTTTTTATTACTATTCCTCACATAATATTAAAATTAAAACACTATTCTGTTTTTATAATTTTTATTTTGACTATTTTATTTTTATTTTGGACCAAATGACATAAAAAAAAGTTTCTTGTAAAAGTAAGTTTGGCATGTGGTTTAAAAATTCTTATTTTATTTCTATTTAATAGGAAAAAGATTTATGATCCGAGAAGAAGGGTTAGGTAAGTCCTCACCGATAAAGCATACTTTGTTTTATGATATTTACTTGTCTCATATGCATATTCTTTTTTAATGTCATTTTTTGATAAAAAAATCATTTTTCTAATATCATTTTTTCTTGTCTTAAAAGCATAATTTCTCATAATATTATCTTTTTATCCTAAAAACATAATTTCTGATAATAATGTTTTCCCCGCCTCGAAGGCGTGATCTTTTATGATATTAATTTCTCACTCTAAAAATATAATTTCTCATGATAAATAGTTTGTACACAATACATATAAGTTTTTCTTTGCATTCTATCATTACAAAAATAATTAAATAATTCAAGAGGCAATGAGGTAACCCTCATCTAGAGCTCTTGTCATATATGCTCTTGACAAGTCGGGTTTCACTTCAGTTGTTCCTCCTGTAATTCCCCAACGATAACCTATTAACATTTTTATGTGGCCAAAATCAAGCATTCCTTCATTCAATGGCCATTCTAACTCAAGCATAAAGGTATGCAAGTTACTACCATATAAATAATATAGTCATGCTTCATCAATAACATAAGCACATTGTACTAGGTTACACTCCCATATGAAATTTATTTTCCGCCAAGTATCCAATTTCATCCAAACTACAATATACATTTAACAAAAGCTTTTACATTATCCACAATACCTCAAAAACACACTTTCATACTAAAACTTATATATGAACTCAAACTTCCGAAACTTCTATAATATCGAGAATACAGCAAACTTGATCCAGTCCATATCAGCCCACTTTAACGTTGACATGTACATCAACATTTCATCACTTTTAGAATTTCCCGCAAGTTTTTGATGGTAGATTCCTGGCCATGATAGCTTTAGTTTGATGATAGTATTGGTTTGTTTCTTTATTATGATTTTCACTCTTCGTTCTATATTTCCTTGTCTTTTGATCGGTGCTAAGGTTAATAACTGATGACCATGACTTGTAAATTTGGAAAAGAAAATTACGAGGAAATTTTTAGAATAAAGTTTCATTGATCCATGTCCTACTGCCGTGTTAATGACGAAGGAAATTGAGCTTGCTCACAAGGAGATTGAGTTTCACCTCCCTTCAATTATTAAACCCTACCATGTTTATTTCCGAAAATTTATTATGATGTGAATCGAACGTCATGACCCCACCGGCCCACCCACCACAAAATCCTGTAAAAGTAAATTGAATTTTTAATATATTAAGTTCAATGCAATTACTTTGCAGCCCCGGTGCCTGGAGAGCATGAGTTGCGACATAAAATGGAAGCTGGTGTCCTCCCCCAACACTCAGGAATTGGCTGCGATTATCGCGTTCGACTCGTTGAGAAAACCTGCAATGGCCATAATCACTGAACAAGCCCCAAAACAAATTTTAGGTAAGAATGAAAACCACAAGCAAATAGCACAGGTTGGCAAATTGAAAAACTGCCAAAGGATTTCCCATAGCCAATTATAGGACGGCTGTACAGTATATTAACATGTTTCAACTCAACATCTCAATGCCACCGAATTCTTTTCTAATCATGGCCTGTGACACACATTATCTACAATAACTTCTGCAATGGCCCCATAGCTTAACCGAATCCAAACCCTTCACTGGCTTCATGAATGGCAAGTAGCAACCTCTCTTCCAAGTGTTGTTTTGAAGGATACTCCGGTAAGTCCAATTGATTGAAACTGCAAGAATCAATTGGTTAGGTTAGAATCTCATGTATATTTTCCCCATCAACAAAAATTTAAATTGGGGGAGTGAAGTGAAGGAATGCAGCCAGAGACATCATTACTGCATATAATCTTAACAAAAAAAAAAAAAAAGCCACTGTAATACAAGATTACCAAGTATGAGCTGAGGGCAAGTGATCAGGGCTCCCATAAGCCTTGTGTATCTGGAACTTTTGTGAACCTGAGATTCCTTGGAGAGCACTAAAGCCTTCCAAAGGCACCTGGAAGAAGTAGAAAGAACCATTCTTAGACCTCTTAAGAGTTCCCTCATTTTTATCCAGGAAAATGGTCTAAAGCATCAAAAGAATGCAACAACAATCCCCCAAGATTATGAATTTGTTTCCAAGCAGACTTTTTAGCAAGCATATTACAATCTCATCGAGATGTCAATGATAAAGAAAATCTGTTGTCAGAAACAAGTTGAGAACCTTAAGGAATGAATCTGACAAAATAACATGCTAGTGTCAAGTAAAATACCTTGGATGTGCCCGTCACAAACTGCAGAAGCCGAGCCTTATCCTCCTTGCTGAATCCTTGAACAACCTCCCAGAACCACTGTATGACAGGAGATGCTGGGCTGTATCCAGAGTACTCAGTATTGGTCCTCATGTCATCCACTGGAAGACATCAACAAGGAACAATCTTTTAGAGCCTTGTTTCATATATCACAAGAATTTT
This sequence comes from Populus nigra, assembly GCF_951802175.1. Classification (NCBI taxonomy): domain Eukaryota; kingdom Viridiplantae; phylum Streptophyta; class Magnoliopsida; order Malpighiales; family Salicaceae; genus Populus; species Populus nigra. The sequence continues at coordinate 8,256,888 of NC_084855.1, read as the reverse complement.
TGGATAGAAGGTAGGGAATGAAAAAATATCATCATAAATGCAAGCAAGGACAACAGATTGGGGAAAACTCACAATCAATATCTGGAAGTCCACTTATCAATAATTCCAACTCCTTGTCATTAAAAATTGAAATTAATTCCCTGGAAATTAATTCAGTGAATCCTTCCAAGAAGGCGTTTATTTGAGGACGAATAGCGGTTGTCAAACGATGCTCAGCAACTAAATCAACATACTGGTGCTTATTCTCCTCTGTGACTTTAATGTTACGCCCACCAGGAATGAGTTCATAGTCCGTCACCTACGTTGTGTTCATCAAACTTGATCATTAAAAATACATCATCCATGACGTCTTGGTTACAAAGTCAGTGCAAAGTCATTACCTCATTTTTTTCATACAGTATAAGCTTCTCCTCATCAGCATCAATGCTGAAAGTGAGATCCAGAACATCACTTATATCATTCTGCAAGCATGAAGGAGTAGGCTAGTAAGTTTCAAAGAGTGCGTGTACACATAGTTGGTTAGGGGGGTGGTTAATGGCCATTGAGCATACCTCAAGCATCCACTTCAGGTTTTTAAAGTAATCAGGATCAATAGCTTCAATGTCATGATATGTAACTTTAACTCCTAAAATATGCTTGTAAAAGGATCGAGTGAAATGGACATCCAAAAGTTGACCATCAAAAAGTGCTTTCCCAACCTGCCAGACATAGATGAGAGTCATTTAGAAAATACACAATCAACATTGCAATCAAACAAGAACATCTAGAAATGGTACTCACAACTCTTCCAACAAATTTGAAGTATGATAGATGTTCTGTTTGGTAAACAGAGTTTGGGTTAGGCTGAAACGTTGATTCATTGCCAACTGTTGTAAACAGCAGTGCTCCCTTGTCAAAAATAACTCTGGATAACAGCTGGTACCATTCCCTCGTCAGTCCACCTGCATCAATTCCTTCCTCTCCTTGAAAGTGAACAGTCAGCCTCCCTTTCAAATCTATGGTTGATCGCATGCGAAGTTGATTGTATGAATCTTCAAGAATGTAAGCTCTTCTCACAGAAATTCTTAAAGGACTGTGATGATGATCATGCTGGTGTTTTATTTTTGATCTGAAGTGGGCTCGCTTGTTGTCAAAATCAACAAAACGTGGAACCCTCAGCATGAGTGAGAAAGACTTCTCAAGCAACCCAGGATTTTGACGGATGAAAGCATTAAGCAGCTTCCTGTGTTTCTCTGAGAACTTGACAAAAGCAGCATGTTTCTCATCGACTTTCAAACCAGGGACTGAGGTTTTCTGCTGGGCAGCAGATGAGCTCGCATCTTCAACCTCAGAAACTGTAATACTATAGTCATGGCTGGAACCTGGCTGTGCAGGATGCAACTTCTCACACATCACAAAGAAGGACTCTATGTATGGTAAGATGTTCTGTGATCCTGCTGGAAGTGGAGGCATCACACCAGATGTCTTAGATGTAGAAGTTCTCGGTAGCAAATCAGGAGCGGAATCTGAATAGCTCTCTATTTTGCTTATGCAGGTGCTCAGCTCCAACCACAAAGGCTCTAAAGCTGCATTGATGTCACATACCAGAGAGAGAGCAGCAGTATGCTTTTTTTCTGGAGGAAGATGCTGATCCTTCTCTTTCTCAACTAGTGAAGTAACAAGGGAGCTTAAAGCCTGCAAAACCCTCAAAATTGCAGCTCCATCAGAGGATGTTGTACTGAGAAGTGCTTTCACTGCTTCACCGAACATGCGTAACTCAACCATGGCAGATTTTGTCAAAGTTTGAACAGCATTGGCTAGCTCTGTAATAAATAGATGACAGTGGGTTGGAGCAATGGCAACCAGCTTCTTCATTACCTCCGCCACAAGAGTATAAGCATTATCTGACAAACTGAGAAACATAGCATGTCAAGACAAAGGCACCGAGCATATGTGAAAATAGATCCTAAACCTCTAAAATAATGATGATACTAATCACAGACAATAGAAAAACAGCCATTAAATTTGTTGAGCCAACAAATTGTCAGCTGAGCCATACTGAGGAAATAAAAATAAGACTTGTAGTCCATGAAATCTAGTCCATGCATGACACCAGCAGATGATGCTAGAAAATTTGCCAGAAAGATAATAAACAATTATTTGTTGACATCAATGAGCACAAGAACCACATAAGGCATGGAAAAGCATATTAAAGTTACATCATACCCTTCCCGTGCTAGCAACGAGCATAGAAGTCGAAGTTCTGCTTGTGGCAGGTTAAGCAGTATGATTTGAGCATCTGATTCACTATTTGCACCAGAAGTGGGTTTGGCGGAAGATGAACCAGCAACGCCTAAAGTGGTAGCACCAACTTCAGTATTCATGTCAGCATCTGAACTGGAATTTTGGGGGCCAGATGGTTGTTCAGTGGCAGCCTCGGTTTTATCTGATAAACTTGTTTTGTTTTCAGCATTGTCAATGATAACCTCCAATAAGTTAAGCAGCTGCAAAATGAATTCATGTCAATCAATATCCACTTTGCAGTCCAATGAGCAATCTAAAAACCAACATAATACTATGTGAAGCATCACCTGTTCAAGATGTGCTATGCTCCTCAAATAAAGAGGTTGGTTCAAGAGGCTCAAGAGTAAGGCAATAGATATGTATCCTTCCTCGTGCTGCTTTCTATCATCTTCCCTTACAATCATCACAGCTTTGCCACGTGCCTGCTCAGTATTCTCTGTCTCCCTTAGTGCAGGGAGAGGCAGTCTAAACTGAAGTAAAATTTTTGCCACATAGGGATGGTTTCGAGCCAAGTAAGTCAGCATCTCAAGGATACGCCGAGACAGCAAGGGTGGAACTCCTATAAATAAACAACAAATTATATGTATATACTAACTACTCTATGCGCCAGTAACAAGATAAAAATCAGAAACTCCTCGAATACACCATCAAGAATTAGAGCTCTAAAGCTTCAAGCATGTAACAGATGAATCATAATTGTCTTGAGATGATTTTCACAGCAAACAGCGGGGAGGGGGGGGGGATTGTTCATGGTGTCAGTTACAATGGACAAACACAATGCATGGTAATGGCCCAGACAAAACAAACCACATGATAGGGAGCCGACCACCTTCCAGAGTGCAAGAACATAAAGTACAAAATCATGAACCATTTTTTTTTAACATGGCATCTTTCTAATAATAATAAATAGCAACTATTTTTTAAAAAAAAATGTTAAGATGCAGAAATTAAATTACAGATCTTACCATCGAAAGACTGTGGACGCGAATACATCACATTGCTCTGGCAAGCATAGAGTCGATACAATGGCTCAGCAACATTTGAATAATTGGCGGGCCTTCTTTTATCAACCATCAGCATATCCATCAGGATTTTTACCAGAGTAGCTCTGGTTTCACCATGAGCACATAAATTCAAGAGAAGCCTTTGCAGTGGTCCTTTATACAGCGGCTACAAAGTCACGCAATTGATACAATTATCAGAATCTAGATGGTCCACACTATCAAGAAAAAAAGAAAAAAAAAGAAAAGAGTACTGCACAAAGGCAAATATATTCTTGCTGAGTACCTGAACTATGCGAAGCACCCGAATCATTGCTTGAAGAGATTCTGTCTCAACTAAAGGAGCTCCATCAGCTTCAACAAGCTTAGCAGTCATAGACCTACGGGAGGCAATCCCAGCTCTTTCCAGACTGTATCCAATACCTTCACCCCGTCGAGAAGACTCACCTCTACGACTTCTAGGGTACATACCAAAGAGATTGCGATTGCTATAACGATGAGCAAATCTTTCTCGCAACATGTTAGCCTCCGCAACAAGGGCGGGTGTGAGATTGGCAAGAATAGCATCAGATGATGTTAGGAGAACCTGAGGATGGAAACATAGTTATATGTTTATATCACATACCAAACAAATTTTATGACCAGAGCACAAGAAGAAATGTACCTCTTCACGCAAATCTGAAGGGAATGTTGCAATGATTGAGACTGTGTCCATCTCAACAGGTTGACCTTCCAGTTCATGAGATTGATGAAGTCTTTGTGCTTGTTGTTGTGCTAAAACCTCTGCCCGGATGTCTGGGGGAAGGGCTGCAAGGAACTCTGGATCAATATCTCCCATGTTTTGTGGTTCTGCATTTGAAGGCTGTGACACTTGACCCTGTTGAGCAGAGAGGACTTCAGCACGCAATTCCTCAGGAAGGGCATCCAAGAATGCAGGGTCAATTGATCCAGATCCAGTATCACCACCAATCTGCTGTTCCACAGCTGGACCATCTTGATCTGCTTCCCTGCTAGAATTTTCAGATACCTCAGTCACACTATGAAGAGATGCATCTCTCCCAGTTGCAAGAGTAGAATTTCCAAAAGACATGCTTGTTCTCCTTATCCGAGTTGACTGTGGATCCAAAGGCATTCTATCTGCCGAACCTTGCCTTTCTCCACCATCATCATGACCATCAGCACTTCCAATTTCAACATCAAGACTCCGAAGGCTTTCCCCTAAAGTTGCCCCACTTTCACTGCTTTCTTGGCTCACTGCCTCAACATCACGGGCAGCAGCATCATTCTGTTCTAACTGCATTTCAACAGATTGCGTGTGAGATTCACTTGCTGCCAGTCCGATCTCAACATTGCCAGGTCCATCAATTGTTATGGAAGTGGTAGTTGGTGCATTGCTGCCCTCATGGTTTGCATTGTTTTCAACTTGGATATCAGGGTGCGTGTCTGCTTCTGGTTCCTGTAACTGAACGTTCTCACCATTGCTTTTAGGCTCCCCTGTCAATGTGTTTGGATCAGAGAGTTTTTCAGTGTTTGGCTGTCTCAAATGAGAGACAAGCAACTCCTCAAGGCCTGTGGGAACAGATACATTAGATCCACCACTTTGCTGATTGTCATCCATCCACAGGTTCAAACGGTTTCCATGACGCCCATTACGCAACGAGCGGAAAATAGTATCCAGCTGTAATGAGGTGCTCTCCAAGTTCCTATCTGTAAATACCATATCGCGGGCATTTTCTGGAAAATGCAAAAATCATGTGTGAGTTAAATTTCAAAACTATAAAGATGTGGAAATTAAGATCAACTCACAATGACTTCACACACACTTACAGGCAATTACTTGCAAGAAATAAATGAAAACAAGAACTAATATTACAGCAGATGAAAATCCAACTACTGAAACACACCTGCTTGTCTGGGAAGGCCCAAATTTGATGATGAAGGTCCAACTAAAAGGGGATGTCGTGAGGGGGCAGCACTGTCGCCACCTCTACCAAGAAGATTGTAAATTGATGTAGTACGCCCTTGACGTCTAGAACCAAAAACTTCAACAGGCATAACATGGAGAGTATCATTGGCAAAGGCATGGTCTCTACCAAAAACCTCGATGTGGTCAAAAACATTTATCCCATTGATGCCCTCCTCCAGCCGGAGGATAACTCCATCATCTTCCTCCTCATCTTCATCGTCTTCCTCCAGCACTTCCTCATCAAACTCATCATCATCAATATCATGATCGTCTTGATCTGTGTCGGGATGTGGCAAGTGATGGACTTCATCTTCTTCCAAACCATTATGCTCCTCGTCATCTTCATCATCGTCATCATCTACTTCATCCCCCTCATCTCCAGACATCTCCTCGTCCTCGTCCTCGTCTTCGTCCGGAGTTTCTTGCCCACGAGGCTGGATGTCAAATCTTATCCCAACAGTATCCATGCCATTTTCAAGACTCCTCATATCCTCAGAAGTTTCTTGCATAAAGTCATCCTCAGTAGCAGGAGCGAAACCTCCATCAAGATCCTGATCATGATCCATGTCATCTGTAACAGCCTCAGATCGACCAAGGTTTTGGATGGCATTAAATGATTCGGCATGGTCAGCTGACATAGCATCATGGTTGGATTGTGAGCCCATTTCAGTTGACTGGGATATCTCAACAATATTCTCTGTTCTGACAGATTGACTCTCTGTAGGAGGTTTTGTTGAACTCTCACCTTTCCCAGTATTAGAATCAGCAGAATTGACATGTTCTTTGGTTACCAACTCCAGAGCTTTAATAAGCCCAGTTACAACTTTAGGTGAGTCAGTATGATCCAGATCCAACACTTCAAGAGTTCGAGTCAAAGACCTAACCAAACCAACATCTATAAAAGTGGCAGAAGCTTCTGGGGAGATGTATGAGCCAGTAGGTGTACGGGCAGCAAGTAAATCATTTAGCAGATCAATATATGTCTGCATGTCATTGGTTGGTGGCCTAAAGCCATCACAAGAATCGACAAACTCACAGAAAATGTCACTGATCTCAGCAAAGACCCTCCTCCTTGCTTCAGCAGAACGAACACTGGATGCTACCAAAAACTGGTTTGCCCGAGTAGCTAGTTTATTCTTCCAGTCACCATCTATTTTCCTTTCCTTCTTCATATTTCGAGAACTCGGAATGAACTTGTGAAGAATATGGTGAAATATACCTCCAGTACACAAACCAGCGGAACCCTTCTGAAGATTAGGGCCCCGGGAACTACTAACTTCAGAATCCCTTCTAAGAAGCACATGAACAGATGAAGGATACATTAGCACAATCTCAGTCAAAAGCTTTAGGATAAAAACAACCTTTGCAAGCACTGCATATGCTTCTTGGCAACTGGTCCCATTCTCTTCAGAAACAGTGGCTACTGCTTTTCCTTTACCCTTAGTTGCAGCAGCATCAATATCCATATCCACGGATAATGGCACATCAGTCACAACATCATCTTTCAAGGGAGGTACAAAACTGCTGATAGAATCCAAAAGAAGCTCAATAACATGTACAAAGCTCTGGGGAGATTTTCGGTGAGCTTTGGAACTCTTTGAATTCATATCATGAAGTTTCCCATGCACATACCCAGGTGATGATGTATTCATACTGCCCAAAGTAACCTTTGCATCACCAGCATGTGGTTTCTCTCTTTCCAAAGCTTTCTCCTTCTCCTTTTCTTTCTCTTTGGATTTATCTTTCTCACGATCTTTCAGCAACACAATGTAAGGCCTGTCACCTACCATCTCAACTTGACAAACCGATTGTGCAGCCTGCATAAAAATTGTTGGATCCCGGGAGATGACAGAACTTAAATTCAGAAGAAAATTGCGTGGAGTGACCCTTCCATTAGAATGTCGGTTAGCAGCAGTAACAAGTTTATGCCTTATCTCAGCTTCCATTGCTTGCTGGAGGGTTTGAGGATCTTCAAGGACATGACGGATAATAGTAGCAGCAATATTATCAAATCCAGAAAAGAGGCTACTTGTTGGCAAAGAAAGAAGCAAACTCACACCCTCAGCTTCAAGAAAACAAACAGCTACAGAATGAGTTCTCGTGAGTGTGGAACATAGCTGCAGCACAGCATGCATTGTTTCAGATGGAAGCTGGTTCCTGATACAACTGCAAGAAATCTTAATAAGTCTCTTCTGCTCATCTACATCTATGTGCTTTGTAGGTGACCCCAGTGGAGATTGCAATCTGTTTTGCTTATCCTCATCAATACTGATTGAGATTTGTTGGTTGCTGACATCATCCCTCTTCAACTGCTCCACAATTTCAGATGTCAATTTCTGATCCACCTGCAGTAGCCGATCCATCGCAAGAAAAGCTGTCGTTACCCACTTTGGAACCTGTTTTTTCTCTTTGTCAATTGAACCAGAATCCCACTGTGAAAGTGAATCTGATGCAATTTTAACCAGACCATCCTTTAACGCAATTTCACGTGACACCGCATCTTCATGAAGTATCAAGGCAAGAACATGAAAAAGAGCAGATATCATGGTATTATTTCTGCTATCAGAGACCAGGCTGCTTTCCTTCACTTGATCAAGAATAAAAGAGATGACATTAGACCTGTATTGACCATCATTCTGTGAGCATATCAACAGAAGGAGGTCCCGAACTGGAAAAGCTAGAGGCTCCTTCACTTGCAGAAGCTTTGTGCATGTTGACAACAACTCCTCGACTGGAGGAAGTTGGACCATCTCTTCTTCAAGCTGTTCGCTATTGACAGTTGCAGCATCTTCCTTTGCATCTGATTCTGAGTTCCCCAAAGACATGGCAAGTGCGCGAGCAAGTTCATCATCTTCTGGAGCTTCCTCGGGATGGGAGAATAACCAGTCCATTGCCAGTTCCACACTATTTGATCCAACTTGCCTCAGAGCTTCTTCTGCCCTAGACCTGGAAAAACCCATCTCAACAATGGTTGAAATAGTTGTTTCATTCAGGGGAGGACCAGTGATACGAGCACTCGTGCTGCTGTTTGCATTTTTCACTTCAACCCCAGAATAAACATGCCTGATGATGGAAATAACTGCACTGATGAAATCGTTACCACAATCAGCAAACTGTGGGTGAGTCCAAACAGGTAGCACTGCCTTGAGCACCATAGACTGGAGCACTTTAACAAAAGTTTCAGCATCCCGTGGAAAAGGAATAACTCCATTTACCAGAGGATGCACAAGCAAGTTCTTCGTAAACGGAGACAAAATCAATGATGATGTCACCAGGTGGTCCATAAGTTTACCATAGCTAGCTAAGGGACCATAAATCCAGGAATGATCAGCATCTTCTTTATTGTCATGTTTTATATTCCCATCATCAGTCTCCATAGGGGATGCAGGGGTCCTGTTAACAGTGAAGAGCAATTGACTAGTGGCTTCAAATGTGGTCAAAACAGATTGAACAACTCCATGTCCATATAAACAATTTAACAGTATTGGATTACTGGAATCTGGTCTGTCCAATAATATGCCATCAATGAAATCAACAACCTTGCCAAAGTAGCGACACTTGGTTGATACAGATGCCTCAGATCCAGAACTTACATGACCACCAAAACTCATGTGATCCAATGAAATGGAAGCCAAAGTAGAAGCCACTACCTTGGAAGATGGGGAAACATTCACAGTATCTTCCCGCCTACGAGAAGGAAGCAGCATTGCCTTTCCCAATTCTTGAAACAGATGAGTTATGTGAAAAGAAAGCGACCTCACCATGTCACAGCAAGAACTATAATAAGATCTCTGTTTGTCATATTCTTTCCTACTGATAGCACCAGCAGTGTCTGAAGATTCAGTATGACGTGGCTGTTGAGTAGATCCAAACCGGTTTATAGAACTATCAGTACCTAGCCTTTGTTGAAATCCAGTTGTAGCACGACCAAGATCACGGTACAGATTTATAAGATCAAAAAACTGGGATTCGAAACTCCACCCAGATGTCCTTCTCAATAATGGATCAAGAAACTGCCTGAAGGAGTTAATTCGTTGCTCTTCAGTTTCATTTGTGCCCAGTTCAGACTCTTGTGACTCAGCAGCGGAACTAGTGCCATCATCCTCCACCTCAGGCTTAGCATCTTCAAGCAAAGCAATCTGCCAAAGAACTTCTCGCTGCACTCGTCCAATATCCTCCAGAACATCTTTGCTACCATTTCCAAATTCTGTTAGCAGTGCAGTTACCCAGCGGTTCTCTTTTGAGTCAGCAAGAAATAGAAGGAACTCGACAAGGAAAAGTGATGAAAAGATTCCATCATCTGGCATTGTCCTGGGATCGAGCAAAAAGGACCCAGAATCCATGCCAAATCCAGTCAAAGCTTTCTTTAAATGATCCCTAAGGGAGCCACAGAATGCATGTGCCAGAGGTGCAGAGTGGTGCTGGGTAAAACCCTTGAAAACCATAGTGCTATGCAAAGCTATAGACATTCCTTCTGATGATTGGACAATGTTATGCTGTAATAGAAGCCTCAGCAAAAATTCTATCCCTGACTTCTCCACAAATAACCGACATGTTTCAGCATTTTCCATTGTTCTGTGAAGCAGAACCATCATATGAAAAATACCTAGCTGGATGAACTGATCATTACTGATTCCTTCTGCACCTGAATCAACACCACCAACCAAACAGCAATGCCCTTCACTTTCCTTGTTCTCGGCATCCATTTCCATTGCAGTGCTGCCAACAACTTTCCCTGATGATGAGCAGTTACTGTCCGCGAAGGAAGCAATTTTATCAATAATCTCAATAATTAAATCAACACCAGTGCTTCTCAATGAAGATACATGACGCAAAAGCTCTTCCACTGCATTTGCCAAAGGAACAATGGCTTCATTCATCGCTAAAACATATTTTTTGCTGGTGAAGATATCAACAAGGAACCGTAAAGCAGAAGTTTCTTTCACTGCCTCTAAACCTTTTGCATTAAGACAGATGGCACCAAGACCATTAGGAACACATGTAAGAGCCTTTGAGGCAGGAAGAACTCCAGCTAACACTGAGGATAAAAATGCATCTGGAAGCCCCATTTCATGCAAAACAGGAAAACAAGTTGGGTCTTTGTGAATAATCTCACTCATAACAGTCACAGCTGAGTAATAAATGTCACCTCCAAATTTATCTGCATTCTTGTATATCAGTGACAAAGTAGAAGGTAAGGAGCTATCATGGGAATTCAAGGATCTGGCATTGCCAGCAGGTGCATATGTGGCAGACCCAAGTGCCTTCAAAAGCACCTTGATGAGCCTCTTCTGCGAGTAGATATGATCATCACTGAATCTTGAACATTCACCAATGGTCACTGAATTATCAATTTCCCCGGCCAAGCCAATAATTCTATGTACTTCTATCTGTAACCTCTGTGCCAAAAGTTCTACTCCCCCCAATTCTCGAAGCAGTGACACAGCTGAACTGCTGTAATCCATGAGCTTCTGTAAGGCTTTCACGGCCAAATAGACAAGGTGCATATGACTGGGATCTGAGTCCTCCAAAAGTGGTAAAAAAGTGGGAACCATTCCAGACCCCCTAACATTGCTCCCTGAAGCTGAGGATGACACAATATGGAGCAAATAGAACTGAAGAAGTGCTTCAACAAAGGCAAGAGAGGATGGATCGTTGGAGTTCTTCAGCGACAAAACAGCTTTCTGAAGCACATTCAGGAGAATCATGCGGTTCCCTGCAGCAAAACTGATGCTAGATCCACTTAAAATCCGTGCCCGCTCATGTGATGCTGTATAAGCAGCTAACTGAGCACCTAATGCCAGCATTGCAAGAGTTCTGATGGTTCCAGGAACAGTTTCTTCTGATCGCACAATCCTTATCAACTCATTTGTATACTCAGGTTCATTAGCAAAAAAGGAAGTCAGTTCATCATTCGCATCACCAGACTGAACAAGCACAATGAATGCGAGGAGGCAGATCCTGCTGTACAGCCTGCACACTCTAGGAGAACGAAAAGCCCGAGCATATCTGATTCTGGTCAGTAATGAGAATCGAAGGTCAGGAGGTACATTATACTGCTCAATGTACTGTTTCATCAACTGTAGGTCATCTTCTTTTTGTAAATGCAGGTCTGCTGTGTGTATAACTCTCAAACTAGAAGTTGTATTACTACTGTTTTCCATAGTATTTTGGGCAGTCAGACCATGCAATTCAAAATAAAGGGTTGAGCCAATTCGGTGTTGAGACTTGTCCAGTTCATTTTCTTCATCAGATGGGAACAAACAAAGCCCTTCTTCCTGTGTTCTTTCATTTGCCATAACACACGAATATAAGCCCAAGCCTTCCTCTTTACTTCCCCAGCCCTGTGCTAGAGACAGGAGATAGCTGTTTACTGAGCCACATCCAATCAACTTCCCACTTCCATGCAGCTTAGAAGGATTGATTTTAACAAGTGCTGAAAGAGTCTCCAATGTAGCTATAAGAACCTCTGGATCTGTGGATGCTAAAAGGAGCTTGAAATGCTGATGGAAGTCACCAATATAAGCTTATTAGAGAACAAACATTACAGAAGCTTTTGAAAGAGTAAAAAGGCATACAAACAAACTTTCAACATCCATAAATTTTCAGGTGGCTTAAAAAAAGTGAACATCGAACACCTATGAGCAGAATGCAAGACTCAAATCAGATACATACCTCTAAGCCATCAAATGAACTCTTGTCATGGCAATTCTCTAAAATTATTTGCATCACTCGTAAAATTTGAAGAACCGCATGTTTTGGAAATGGACTATCATCTTCTGAAATATTATCTGATAATGAAAGGCCATTCCTACTAGACAAGTATGTCTTGAAGTATGTATCGAAATGCAGAAACAGAGGCCTCCAATGATGAAAATTCCCCTGAAGTTAATGCAACAAATAAGATATATAATAGAAAAGGGGAGAACAAGTAATCTTTGTACTGCAGCAAAAAAATGTCTTTACCTTACTGTACTCCCACCGAAAACCAGAAAGGGGTATGGCTATATCTTGCAATGGACTCTGGATCACCTTGTCAACGAATGCTTTAATTTTAGGAGGCTGCAAACAAAAACAATGGTCAGACTTTTTGAAAAACAAATCAGTGCAAACTACGCAACACCACATATATTATCCTCCAAGATTCTAGAGGGGCAAATCTCCCTCCTCGTGTCTGATGCATGGCAAGCAACTTATCTCAGAAAACTCAAAACTGAGTAATAGCACTAAACAAGATCATTCACAAATAAACTGAGGTAAAAAAAAAGCAAAGAAGAGTGGTTTTTCATATTCAAACAAGATAGTTAGGAATGCGACACTAGCAGTAAGACACCAGTCGTAAATACAAAATGAATAATGGATTAATTATAATTCTGATAGTAGCATAAAAAAAAACAAATAGTTCTCACTAAATGAGAGTATCCAGATAGTTCCAAAACAACTTATTCTCCTATTGACAAATACAGGTAAAGAAGAAAAGAAATTCTTGTGACAGAAAATGGTATCTCAAAGAAGTATATAACCTTTAGTTGAAAAATGAATAATAAAATGTAATATAAGATTTCATTGAGATTAAACTAGAAATTAAAAAAATAAGAATTTATGAACTTTGAAAATTCACCAAAATGAGTTAAGGGATTCGCATTGATCTTCATAAATTTTGGTTAGCAACATATCAAAATTTACATATAAGCAGGATTTAAAGATCACGATATTATTTTGTTACTTTACAATGACAAAAGGAATACACTGCTATATGAAGTTACACACTTCAAGAAACAAAGAAAAACAAACAATGAACATAAAATATCTAAATAAAGTTTAACTTCACCAAAAAGGAACGAAGTAACATGTACAATAGGTTTTCAGGAAAAAAAATAGTTAGCCACCTATCCAAAATTTACAAATAAATATGATTCAGATGCCATAATAATGCTTCATGACATCATGAGGATGCAAGGAATACACTGCTATTTAGCATCAATAGCATTTTAAGCAACATTGTGAAAAATAGGCAACAAAATAATGAAACAAGAAATAATGAAATCTATCAATAACTAATGTAACAGTGCAATAGCATTCAGATGTGGGCAAAAGTTAATGAAAATGAAAGTTAATAGGTTCAAAAAAATTCAAAAGAATATCCAGAATCAATCATTTTAAATTATCTAAAGGCATTGGAGATAAGGAAAGGGTTTAAGATTTGGTATAAAACCAAATCCGAGCTGGAGTATACAGGTTCTCAATACAGAAAAATGGTCCAGTAGCTGCAACCTAAGCAGACATAGTAGATTGATTCAACAGCTGATATTCAGTGGTATTTGTAAGCCATATCGTCTTGATTGTGATGTTATTTTCTTCATAGGATGCTCTGTGCTTGTTATTTTGATCATATTCAATTCTTTCTAATAGTATATTCTTTTTTTATCCAGATAAGAAAAGAAAAAATTGGATTACTTAGCATTGCAGATCCTTAACTAACAATATTGTGCACATGTCAGAGCAGTTAATACATACAACCAACTGGTCTGCAGAGAATATACAGACAACAATCTGGGCAATGTAAAACTTAAAATGCACAATTTCTTTCGAGAATTAAGGACAGTCACTTTAAGAAGTATTGGGGATTTTTCTATAGTGCCAAACCACCTACTATTCATTATTCAAAATGGCATGCTATCTGTGCTTTTAATATGCACTCTGGAAGAAGATACAACTGCTTAGAGGTACAGGAATAAAATTGAAACTAAGCACCCTTCTATGTGACAGTTACTTCTAGATACGCTATAAGGTATCACATTCAATGTCCAAACCTCAGCAGAACTAAAATATCCTTCTATCGGATAGCTACTTGCACATCCTATACAACACCATTACCAGGGATGCTTGACTGCAGAGACTCAATGTACTTTTCATGAGTTGACGTGAACAAACTTCCTCGGAGAAAAATTCTTGTGAAGAAACTCGGGCAAAAGCAGAGCATTTGTTATCTTTCTGTTTCTGGAATTCGACCAAACTTTAGACCCCACTAGAACTTTTTATTCAAATCCACTCAGGTACAATTAGACACACAGATCCAAAGTTTAATCCTTGGGTTTCAAGCAAAGGTGCTATAGTAACATGCTCAATCTCATGTCCCCTACTAGAAACTATCACTCTAACTCTAGAAAAACTTAAACCAACCCCACATCAGCCTGTTAAACCCATAAAGCTATTCAAACTCATTAAGCTACATTCAAATTCAAATAATAATTAAATTTAAATGACCAGCCAGAGACTATGCCAAAGATATATTTTATTATATGCAACCTCCTCTCCTACTAATAAACCAAGAAAAAAAAACTGCCACTAACAGCAATTATGACTTTAATCACAAAGTCAATATGCAGTCACTGTAGTTAAAACTGATTAAACAGCCATAGAGCAACACCCTTTATTAAAATCCCACTATAATCATCAAACAGAACGAAAAAACCAACACAAAACCCTAATAGGTTCTTAAGATTTCAAAACCGATAGAAAAACCAGTTAAAAAAAATTTAAACTTCAAAACAAACAAAAATAAGTAAATAAAAAGCTTACAGTTTCAGAGTCTAATTTAATAGATGGACCGATGATGCTATCACCGGACAAAAGCTGCCGTAGTCTCGATGGCAAACTCGATCGTATCGTTGCCATTAGGCTTCCACTTTATTACAATCTACCCTTTCAACTACTGCTACTACAACTGCAATATTAAGAAAATTAGAAAAAATCAAAATCAAAACCACAAAATAAAGCCAGAAATTGGGGGAGAAAAGGAATCGGAGAAGAATCTGAAAGAAATCCCTTAGATTGATTGTAAATAAAGAGACAGAACTGAAAAGAAAAAATAGATCAGGAGAGGAGGGAGTGACCTGAGAAGGATGCATACACATGAGGAGAGAGTGGAGTTAAGAGAAAAAGGCGAGAGATTGTTCTTCTTCTTCTTGTTTTTTTAATTTTCTAAGAGAGAGAGAGAGGCGAAACCCCAGAGCAAAGAGGAGAGGTGTGGTGTGGGGTTGAGTTTGTTTTGTGTGTTTGGAGTTGGGGGAGGGTTGTCTTGGTTTTATAATACTCTCAGAATTGCGTAATTAGGATGCGTCTCTGGATTTGGACACCTAAATTATAACATAGTCACTGTTCGTGAGTATTTGTTTATTTTAGTCCCTTTACTTTATAAAGATCTAAATTTATTCTATATATTTTTAATGTATGTTTCTAACTTAGTCCTTTATTTAGTTTTTTCTTTATTTATTATACATTTAAAGGTGAATTGTATATTAACCGATAAAAACTAACTCTATTAATGAGTAGAGATTCTTCATAATTAAAGCTAGTCAAGGGATTAATTATGATATTCGAAGCTATAGGGACCGATTCAATATTTTCTGGAACTGTATGGACTTAATTGTAATTTACACGGTTACGAGGGATGGGTGTGTGCTTGGGCAAGGGGAGCTGACACATACTCAAGCTAATCTTTCAAACGCCGGTTAAGAAATCTTTTGGTAGTTTTGTAATTGTTATATTTTAAAGTATTTTTTATTTAAAAATATATTCAAATAATTTTTCTAAACTTATTTTTATATTATTAATATAAAAAAATTAAAATATTTTTCAAAAAATATTTTTAAAAGTAAAAATATTCAGACACTTTTCACATATTTTATTGGTTTTATGTATTTTTAGTTGGTTATTTAAAAAAATATATTTTTTTAATAAAAAAAAGTCCCTTTCTTAAGTGTTCACACAATCAAGATTCTTCTTCTAGCACATAGTCAATGGATTCAAGAATGGTTTATTTTCCTAATCGAATTAAGCACCATGGTAGTTTTAGGGTTTTCCATTAAATGGATTTTGGCACCTTTTTTTTTTTTTACAAGAATATGTAGTTAGTCAATGAATTGATGAGACGGTGCACTAGGGTTTCTGGCTCTATCCTTTCTCGTTGAGAGAGAGAGAGAGAGACTTCCCCTCTTTTATATTTACCCTTTCTTGTCCTGGAAGCTTTCAACACCTCTGTTTTTGTGGGATCCAAATCTTTCAATCATACATGCAAGTCTAGTCGTCTACCCCAAGTCTTGCAATTGAGCCCAACAAGAGTGCCTTGTTGGGCCATTCATATAAATTGCACCGGGAATGATATTAGGATCCGAATAAAATCTGGATCCTAACGGTACAGGTGAGTGATTATAAGAGCATGATCATGCAATTCATGCTTGACTCGAGATGTCAGATTGACCGACGCCTCCTTTCACCACATATATGTTCTAATGATCATGAGTGATTATTTTTAATTCGGTATAGTTTTTATTAAAAAATAATCAAATTAAAATTAAAAAAATTAAAATCGGTTCAAACCGACCGGTTTTGATTCGATTTTGTTTTTTAAAACAAAATTCAGTTTGACTCGATTTTTTCTGATTTTGCTCAGTTTTTTCCGGTTTTTTATTTGAGTTCGGTTGGGTTTTTTCGGTTTCAATCTTATAAAATTGAAACCGAACTGGTCGGTTTTTTTAAAATTATAATCGATTTAATCAGTTTTTTTTCACGGTTCGGTTTTTTCGGTTATTTTTTTTTGTTTTCTCAGTTTAATTGGTTTTTTAGTTTTTTTACTCACTCCTATTAATGATTGCGACAATATTGAAACGAGTTACCGAGGGAGAATAGTCAACAGTATGTTTCTTCAATCTTTATGAATATTGTTGGAAATGTCACCGAGATAGCACAACCATGCTCAGATTTTTATTTTTTTCTTATATTAATGTAAGTATTCAGGTTAGTTTGTGTGCAACTCGATTAATTCTACAAATTCTAAAATTAACAATTATATAAATCTCCAAAAACCTTAAAAAAATTCAAACTCATAATAATTGAAAAATAAACCCAAAATTTTCTCAGTTTTGCATAGCATGGAGTGCGCTAATTTTTGTTCGATTTCACACAACATGACATCCGACAAACCACAAGCTCAATTTCGTATACATGGCATGATAGAAGGTGAGTAAATCACCAGCAGGGTCAAGTCCATCGATTCAGTCCCGTAATAATAAAATTTAAGAAAAAATTGAAAACCAAAGTGAATTCATTATTTTTTGGTCTGAAATAGTATAATTAATTTTTTACATGACTTATTAATTATTATAAGATTGATTAATAACAATTTGATTCTTTATTTTTTAAAAAAGCATGGTGTAGAGATTGTATTGATCTTGAAAGCAAAGTTTGTTGAGAAATTCTCGTTTGTTTGTTTCTTGAAAAGTAATTTTTTTTTTAAAAGTAAATTATAAAAAAGTGAAATATTTTCTGATGTTTGGTAATGTAATGAAAAATAAGTTAGAAAACACTTTCCAGTATTTGATTATGTCATGGAAAATGAGCTGGAAAATAACTTATTAATATTTTATTTTTCTCAATTTTATTAAAATAATGAGGAAAAAATCTTACAAATTAAAAAGTTGAATGAGAATGAAATTAAAAAAATATATAATTTCATAAATTATCTCAAATAAAATAAATAATAATCAAAATAATAGAAATCAAATCTAAAAAATAAAAAAATAAAAGATGAAGAAATTAAAATAATAATAATTAACATTTCATAAATTATTTCAAATAAAATAAGTAACAATGAAAAAATAAGGACCAAATTTGATAGATAAAAAATTTCAATAAAAAAATGATAAGGGAAAAGCAAATAACAATTATAAAAATGATGACCAAAGTTAATATAAAAATTAAATTTTAAGAGATGAAATTGAAAAATAAATATTCAAAACAAAATATATATATCAATCAAAAGTTTGAGGACTAAATTTATTATAATCAACAAATAATATGACATTTTTAAATTTTTCACAACTTCTGGAAAGTGTTTTCCGCCCAAATGTTTTAGAAAAATATTTTCATGAAAACCAAGCCAAATTTTCCTTTGACTGGAAAGTATTTTCCGTTGATCAACTTTCCTAATTGCAAACAAACACAGAAAAGCAATTTGGTTTTTCCCTTTTTTTTGTTTATTTTGGAGGCATAATGTAAAAACTATCATATTTTAAAAGCAAACTTGCAACCAGAGTATTTTATATGCTCAAACTATTTTTTTTATAGATATAGATATTATTTTTTTAAAAAAGTGGTTGGCATAGGTAACACATGAGACGTCATTCCACATCAAAACTCTGTCTTCCATTATAATGTTCAAAGCGTCTCATCATCATCTTCCCAGTGGTGTGATGCACTAGTTGGGCTCTAATAATTATTTTTTCTCTCCTTCTTTTTTCTCTGTTAAAATATAAATGTGTCATTTCAAAGCTTTTTATATCCATTTTGGTTCTTATTATTTTGATTGTTATTTGTTATGTATGTATATTATTGATTTTTTGTTCAATTTCATCCATAATTGTATGGTTTCATTTAATTTTGCTATGAAATTAGGTCATTATTTTTTATTACTATTTTTTTATATTTTTTATATCTGGTTTTTTGAAAACTTTTTCCCTTGGCATTTGATTTCAAAATATCTTTACATCAAATATAGTTCTTTATTTTTTTATTGTTATGGATTCTTTTTTATTGTATTTTTTTTTAATTTTATCCTTTAACATTTTGTTAATTTAAAATTTTACTTTGTTATTTTATAGGGTTAGCTCATGGCTAACAACTGAGAGAACTGATTTTGAAATTTAACACGAATTAACTTTGGTTTTTTCAAAAAAAATTTTAAAATTGATTTTTTTTCAATTATATCATTTAACACTTTATTTATTAAAAATTTGTCCCCATGCTTTTATTTTCATTTTTTTTTCCATGGAGTTGTCTCAATCATATGCTCATGGTCATAGGGTTAGTGAGTTGACTTGGATTTTCTTTTGTTGCCTTTTATTGATTTTTTTATTTTTCAACTTTACTCTTAAATATTGGGTTGTTTGATAATCAAACTTCACAATTTTATTCAGTTTTCTTTTGACAGTGTTGCCTCAATATCATGACCCATTTACAGATTTAACATGCTAACTCGGATGGGTTCGGGTTGGATTTTTTTAATCTTTTTTATGTCGTCAATTTTTTTTCCAGTTTATTTGCTGTCATTGCATTTTTTATTCGTGTAATATTAGTTAAGTTTATTAAACCCAGTCAAGTTAATTATCTAAGTTTCGGCTCTTTTTTGCCTTTTTTTAAATATTTGCATCGCCTCAACAATTTTTTATATTGAAAAAATTTTAAGCTTCACAATTTTATACAGTTTTCTTTCAATAGTGTTGCCCCAATATCATGACCAAGTTGTAGATTTGATATGCTAACTTGAATGGACTCGAGTCGAGTTTTTTAATCTTTTTACTTTGTCAATTTTTTTTCCGTTTGTTAATTGTCATTGCAGTTTTTTTATTTGTATTATATTAGCTAAGCTTATTAAACCCTTTCGAGTCAATGATTTGAATTTAAATTTTTTTTTAAAAAAATATTTGCTTGGCCTTAACAAATTTTTTTTTATATTTTAAAAAATTTGAATTAGCTTGCTGCGTAGCATAACCTCTATCTATTTTCTTCCTATCCATAAATCAACTTTCAGCGAGAAGTTGCTAACCCTCAAAGAATTACGAAAGGGGTTAAGATCCCGTTTATTTTTGCGTTTTAAAAGTGTTTTTTTAAAAAATTATTTTATTTTTATTTTTTTCTACTTCAAATTATTTTTTTTGTTTTCAGATCGTTTTGATGTGCTGATGTCAAAAATAATTTTGTTTAAAAAATATTATTTTGATATATTTACCAGCAAAAAACACTTTAAAAAATAATCGCTACCACACTCTCAAACACCCTCTTGACTTCACGTTAAAAGCAATCAACCTTACTACTGATCGGTGGCACGCGAGAAATTGCATGCCACAAATATGCCATCATGGCATGCCATGGATTCTTTTTATAAACATTTTGAAAAATAATTGTTATCATATTTTCAAATACCCTCTTGACTTCATGTTAAAAGCAATCAACTAAGGATTTTTAACCGGTGGCACGTGAGAAATTACATGCCACAAATATGCCATCTTGGCATGCCATGGATTCTTTTTATAGTTATAGTATATAATTGGGAATTGTTTTGAAGGAAGTAAAAAAAGTTATCATGTCAACTCGGGTTAATTATTGTTTTTAAATAATATATTTTTTTTCTTGTTGTGAATTCACCAGGTTTTGACTTTCAGTCAAGTCAACAGAGTTACTAAAAATTCAATAAAATCTATTAGGTTTTGTTAGGTGGTCAATATCTCATATGATTTAACTAAAAATCTAATAAAAATCAGACCCTAGCCAAGCTGAAGGTTCAAAAGTTTCTAAATCAAGCTATTAAGTCGAGCCAGATTTAACAATCATGAATTCACTTGTGTTTTCCAATATCAAGTACAAATAAAGAAACATAGTTGGGGTAAAAAAAGGTCTATTTGTGAATTGTGGCTGATAGCCTAGTTACAAGACCTAACATGATAATTTGGGTTAAGATAGTGAAAAAATTGAATTTTTTAATTAAAATAATATCATTTAAAAAAAATTAAGAAAAAAATTCAAAGCTTGAGTTGATACGTTCAATTTCCAACCTACTACCTGGATTTTTAACCATGTCTGACTCCTATATGATAATGTCGTGTAACCATGGTTGTGAGTGGAATAAGGAAGCTACAAGCGAATATTTCCAGCACGCTAGCCCAAGGATCCCACGAATAAACCCCTTTTCATCCTTAACCTCTTCTTTCTCTCATTCGGCTTTCCATTTTTTATCCAACAGCAGGTCCACAAAACGTGTCATGTGTGGGCAAGAAAAAGTCTCCTCCTCTCACTGGAAGAGGAAAAGCCCGCAACAGGTACACTAAGAATAATTGTTTTTTAGTTTTAAAAATATTTTTTTTATTTTAAATTAATTATTTTTAATATTTTCAGATATTTTAATATGCTAATGTCAAAAATATATTTTTTAAAAAATAAAAAAATATTATTTTAATATATTTCTAACCAAAAAATATTTTAAAAAACAACCGTTACAATATTCCCAAACACCCTCGAAATCATGAAAACCAGCCTGCTTAATTGAAATCTCAACAAGTATAGTAAGTGGGTTCGCATATTCAGGTGCGCGGGTCTGTAAACTGGCAGTCATGTCATTCCCCAACGCCAGATCTTAAAAAACCTTAACAGATCATTATGTTTCCAACTATTATTTCAATGCTAAATGTATCCCATGAAAAAAACAATCTCATGTCCAAATGCATGCTTATCAAGTTTTTTTGACAAGGATAATAATATTATTACACTGCTCCGATCTATAATACTCTATGTTTTGATAAATAGTAAAATAATAAATAATAAAAATAAAAACTCTGTACCATAGTTTTTGTTATAATATCAATTTAAAAGGGTCTGTCACTTGGACAGATTGAGGTGATTAATGTGCTTTTAAGATTGTGTGAAGAGAAGATAACAAACAATAACGAGCAAACAAAACCTGATAATACCTTTATCATCCATCCAATACACATTCAAAATTGGTTCCTAACAATGAGACGGAAGAGCATTTAACTTTCTAAATCATCACTGTTCATTACTTTAATTACATATCATAAAAGTCCCTTTTCCTAGAAGCAATCCCTTTTCCTCAAAACCTTTTATCTTTAGTTCATTAGAACTTGAAACAAGTTTTTATCAGTAACTTCTTGTAAATTCAACGTGTTTTTAGTGATATTTTCCATGGAATTCAGTATGTTTTTTTTGTAAGGTTTTCTTTGAATCCAACAAAACACTCCCTATTTTATATAATTTTAAAGAAAGGTACAAATTTAAAAATAAACAAATAGTTTTTTTTATCTTCAAATTTGTTTGTTTTTACATTTTAAAAGCGTTTTTAAAAAAATATAATTTTATTTTTATTTTTTTATCTACTTTAATTTTTTTTATATTTTAAAATTATTTTGACATATTTATGTCAAAAATAATTTTTTTAAAATAAAAAAATATTATTTTAATAAATTTTCAAATAAAAAACAATTTAAAAAACAATAATTAACACATTTATAAAAATACCTTTCCAAACACCCCTTTCTTTAGCAGGCAATATTTCTACTCCGTATATTTAAGGATTGCGTGCAGAGGTTGACGAGTAGGCGATAGGTAGCTAGAACTCTCCTGCAGAGGGGATGCTGGTCGTGACTTCTATCACGTGCGTTTGTGGGCTCCCGTTCAAATTACTATAGGAGTTGCTCGCTTTTTCAACAAGAGCGACTCCAAAAGAGGCCTTAGAGCACAGCGACCTAATATATGAAAACGGTGCCTGTGTTTTCTTCTTTCCTTAGGATGAATGGCATGTTTTTGATTCACTGAACAATTCCTTCCAGTGTATTTCAAGGAAATGTGTGCATTATCAACAGCCAAGAAATAGCACCGTCGAGAGAAATTTCTCATCTGCGGGCAGCTCGTAGTTCTGAAGTTATGAGTTAATTACTCCCCTTTGAGAACACGGCATAAACAACATTGCTTTAAATTTTAAATTTTTTTATTAAAAATTATTTTTTATATATTTTTATATTTTTTTAATATATTAATTTTAAAAATAATTTTTAAAAATTAAAAAAATATCATCATAATATATTTTTAAATAAAAAACATTTTAAAATATCACAATCTCAACGTGCTATAAACCAAATATCTGGAGATGCCTCCTAATATTGGATTCGTGGTCCTGCCTACACCACGTATACTGCTCCATCTTTTACCACTCATTCAATATCACGGGGGCGACCGTAAAGATTTTCTGTGGTTTTTCCGATCACTGGAGTTGTCTAGGACAATCTTTTCCTCTTCATCAATGAGAGCGCTGCGATGAGTACGGTAAGTATTATATTGATTAGCATCACCGGAGAAAAAGAATATGCAAAACAAGTTTTTGCACGTTCCTGAATCATCACTTAACATAACAAATTAAAAA
The DNA here is from genome assembly GCF_951802175.1 of Populus nigra. NCBI lineage: Eukaryota > Viridiplantae > Streptophyta > Magnoliopsida > Malpighiales > Salicaceae > Populus > Populus nigra. The sequence continues at coordinate 8,233,649 of NC_084855.1, read as the reverse complement.
ACCAAAACAGCTCAGGCTGTTTACTGTGGAAATGAAACAGTAGATTCAGTTGTGCTATAAATGATGAATGATGCCCAACAAGAGGACAGATGAGTTGCCATGCACACCACTAAAAACAGAGATTTCCTCGAATGTTGATCACAGCCAACAAAAGGCTGCTGCACAGAACCGACGATTATACTAGCAGTGAGGTCATTCGAGTCCCAAGAAATTCTGCATTGAGTTCCTAACCACCAAATAAAATGGTGGACAGCATGACTTATAAACGAATTATTCCATCACCTAATTGAGAATATTTATCACTAGTGATGTGGATAACATGACAGATTGATGAATTTCTCCATGATCTAGTTGTGGATATTCCTGGTTAGCCAAATTCAGTAGTTTCAACTTTGGAGACCCCAGACCGGAGGAGATAAAAAAAGATAGAGCAGTTTTATCTATTGCGCCAATCTAAAAACAGAATTTCAGAAACAGACCTGTCATAAAGCCCAGCACCAGCATATCCTTCCGGATCTTCACCATTTGAGTCCGAACTGAATATTATGGAAGGCTTGCTATAGAGGCCTATATTCTTACTCGGATAACCAGTAACCTGGAAACCAGATTCATATTTGAGTTTAGAAGGTAACATGTGTATACGATTTTCTTTAATCACCTAAATTTAGTAAGCTGACATGTTAACTAAAAACCGATAAAGATAACCTAGCCTTCATATCGAGGAAAAAGGAGCATATAGTGAAGGCATATACAAAGGATATGGAATCACAAGAGGAAACTTCAAATTGCATTTTTTGGCAAAGAAGCTCATGGCCCATCCAGGAGATGCCCCCACCAAAGTCTCTCCCAAGCCCTTCACAATCTTTGTTTGGATTGACAGAATCAGATGAGATACACGATACTCTACTTAAAACAGAAAGAAAAAGGCTTACCTCTGCATGTATCTCACAGGTATACCCGATAAGGGATTCTTTGTTTGAATTACAAAAGCATAATCACCGCAAATGACTTCTTGGATCAATTCAGCCATGCATAGATTTTCACGATTCAAGTTGGCTTTCCTACAACTAACATATGCTATTTCGTTCCATTCCATTTTGAAGCCCAAACCTGTAGAGAAATAAAAACAATTATATCCCCTGTAAATGGAATCGCTTTTCTTTTTTCACCTGAAATCACCGTAGCAAATTATGCCAATCCAAAAAACTTCAGTAATGCTCTAACCTTATGAAATTCATGTTGAGTTCTGTTGTTTTGAGAATTCACAGAGGAAGATTTGAGCTCCTCTTTACATTAGCCCATAACCTCTCATATATGTCACACACACTGGCATGCACACACACAAGAATTTATACCAAATACAAGAGAAAAAAATAATATTTGCAGGGCCTAAGGAGTGACACTGTCGCTCCAAAAGAGATCAGAAAATGGGAAATTAGCCATGTTGTCCACCCAAAAAAATTATGAATTGTGCCCCCCCAAAACGAACCATATGATACAGCAGGAGTTCTAGGAAAAAAATGCCATCTTTATAGCTTGCCAAGCACAAGTCCACCTTTCCTCACTTTCATCACCAGGCCAGGATATTCTTAATTTCTTATGTTGCATTTAAGTTCATAAATCTACCACGAATTTCAAATATAACAAATTCACAATGAAAATAGAAATTTTGATAACACACACACGTTAAGACACTTTAAAGAGTTTTTTCTTTCAAAGGAAGACAAAATTTCTGTAATCATTAAATCAACTGAACTTCCACAAGGAGTACTTGATATTAAGAGTGACACTTGTTTGAAGATGGATAAATAAAGTAAGTGATATCAAGGCAATAGATTGTAACCTGCAGTTAGCTAGATAACTGATTATTAGTATGATATTAAGAGAGCCAAACCAAATACTTGTTGCTTTAACAGGGAGCAATGACATAGTATGTCTCACTTCAGCAAAGGATACTGATGCCACCTACTTCACTGAACATTTTGTAGTTGGGGAGAACGTTTAAAGTGAAGGGCTTAGCTTGAATATTGAAAAGGGCACTGGCCCAGTTAGTGGATACAAAACAATAAAGCTAAAATGTGATGGTGGCTGAGAGTTTATTTATTAAAGATATCAAAGAAGCACTCTTAAATTAGTCATAGTATGCTTCTGTTAATCTTCTCTGTCTTTAATCTGGAGGATTCCTGATCTCCACCTTGTACATTTTTCTTTCTTTCTAACAGAATCTCTTCCTCTAGAAAAATATCTGATCCAGCAATTCCCACTAGGGATGTTTGTCTTGTAGTTTCCGGTTGGCCTAAACCAATGCCATTCTTGAGCATAAGCTAGCAAGCATCTATTCATTTTCCTGGGAGAAATCGCAACTGTTGACGGTCTAGCTTCTGCCAGTATTCTATGATTGCTTGTTGACAACTTATTGGAACTAATTGAAAATCAAGAGTGCATCTCCATTGATATTATCCAGAAAGAGGAAGGACGAAAGTTGGAATTACAGAGAAAGGAAGTTAAGAATTTACGTATATTATAGTTTTGTGAACTTTGAAAGGAACTCAACTCCATTTACCTCCTCGTCTCCCGGTACTCCAATAGTATTCACTAACTGCTGCCTGGGGGGAAGAAGTTCATTTTATAATGTGTGTGTGTGTGGTGTTAAAAGGCAGCACAATTGATTATTGGAGCCATAGAAGGTAACCGTGTTTATGAGGCAACAGCAACTATCTGCAGATCTGGCAAATTGACAATCAATCCACAGCATACCTGCAGCGCACTCAATAACTAAAATCGCTGAGCACTCTAATCATGTTTCAGATATCAAGATAGGGTGCAACAATAAGTGCACCATGCTCAGGAGGCTTTAACTCTCGACACATTATAACAGGCTTGTGGTTGCACGAGGTATATTACCAAAACAAGGGTCAACATGTAAAGCCTCATTACTGAACCTGCCTAAGATTCAAGCATTGTGATAAAGGCAGCTGTATTTGGCTGTCAAGCTCCTAACTTTTAAGTTTGCAAGCAAGGAAAGACACATCATAACAAGAGCCAAAAAAATTAAAATCTGTACATATGGGCATCCATCATATAGGCAAGACTATTTATCAGAATTTAAACTTGAGCCTAGGAAATTCTTATGCTTTCTCATACTTGAGCTATTTAAGTGCTGGTAAACGTTTCACTGGAACTAAATGAAATAAAACCCATTTCATAATGATGAAAATATCACGATGTATAAGTCACACAGCATCTATGATAAGCAATTATTAGTAGCGCATAAAGATTGAAAGACCAGAAAGGACTTTCCCTCTTAAAAGTGATATTACCTAGTTAACATCTTCTGATAAAACAGTCTCGAAGGTTCCAAATGGGAGGGCAACGGAATCGGAATCGGAATCTTAATCCATGATGAAACCCTTTCTCTTAGTGTCTGTTTGGTATTGTGGTGTCAAGTGCTTTTTACTTGAAAATCTATTAAAATATTTGTTTTCCTGTTTTTTTATTAATATATCAAAATCTTCTAAAAACAATAAAAAAATATCGATTTAATGTTTTTTCAAGGCAAACACACTTTGAAAAGCACCTCAAAGCATAAGCTACTGCACTCCCAAACGGAGATTTAAGAATTTGACACTGCAAGATTTTGCACCAACCTGCACAAGGCAATATTAGAACATCCTTGCTTTAAAGGCTTATCAACTGTGTTGTAATTGTTGACAGCAACTTACACCCACTGTTGGAAAAATCAGATGAGCACAGCTGACCCAGCTTGATTATGTGTCATCATATTAAAATAAGATATGTACACAAACACTTCAAATAAATATATTTAGACATCATTTTGTAGTTTCTCAATATTATTGGCTTTGTGTACAAGTCAACGTTTCTTCCGGTACAGTTTGATATCATTTAACTGATGAAGTCTAGTAATTTGACAATTTGTTATTCAGGAAATGAAATTCCAAGTTAGTTGTCAGAATTAGAAGATGGGGGGCCTTCTAAACGTATGTAGTCATACATGATTCCTTGGAAAGGGCTTGTGGCCATAGTTTGAGTCAAGAAAATAGTATTATCCTCTTCCACGAGCTCAGAACCTGGCACTTCTATGTTGTAAAGCCAATAGAGTCCATGAATTCCATGTCTCGTAATTGTGTTGTCATGCCCAATTACTCCAGTTGACCATGGATTTGTTTCTAGACTATTGATGCGAACCTTAAGAATAAATTAATATAGGTGATTAAATAGTAAATTATATCCGGATAAACCAAAAGGAAATGAAAGGAGTTACAAAAGAAGAAGAAGAAGAAGAAGGAGGAGGAGGAGGAGAATGATACCTGCAATTCAGCAACATTTGCAGTTGCAAGTGCTAATCGTAGTTTGTATGATCCACTGTTTTGTACATTGTCAAGTTTGAACTTGATCTGCCATGTAGTTCCTTGATATGAATTGTCATCTTTCTTCCTGAAATGCATAGCAAGCTTGTTAATTGAGAAAAAAACATCAAAGCCCATGAACAACAGAGCTACAGATGACGATCATTTTTATGATGCAAGTGTCTTGGATTCATTTCCCTCTCAAAAATTTGTCTGTCAATCTGATGAAGAAAAACATGTAGGATGACTCAAACCTTGTAACTTGAGCGAAGAACCAATCTTTTGCGTAGTCACTTGTACCAACCGTGTAAACCAAATCTTCATCAGGGTATAAATCTGCATACCTTTCCCATAATCCGTACTGCCTGAACCTGAGAAGAGAAAAGAAAATGAAGATTTCAATTGTAAATTATCTCTAAAGATTTCACATTAAACCATATGTTAACAATCAACTCCCATAATTTAAATGTGTAAATTATCTGCATTAAGGAGAGAGAACCTGTCAGGGTGGTTGACATAAAGTTCATTGATATACTTAGGATCGGGGTCAGGAACGTAGAATTCTGCGGCAGAACGGTTCGGTATGCCTATTTCCCACAATGTAGGGCCATCTCTCGGGGGCTTGTATATAACATCACCCAAGTCCAGATCACAACCTGCCACACAGTGAAATAGACAAATCCTAAAGCATCGGAATTTAAAAGGTAACTCATATTGGCAGGAAAGACGTTCATTAATTATGACAGAAAACCGCACCTGGTGTTATGGTAATAACTTCATCATTTCGGTAATCTCCAATAAAACCAGGAATCCATGCATAAAGATTATAGTCACCAGTTCTTATATCGTTAATGGAAAAATATCCTTCTGGATCTGCCTTAGTCCAGAACTGATAGCCCTGGAAAATGAACCACATGTTTAAGAACATAATGATATTCCGAAGTAATGAGGCTAACTTGTCTTGCTCTACTTTGACAATTAATCGGAAAATGAGCTGTTTTATTCTGGACAGTTTTGTCTAGATCTTTGAACTAGCTTATTAAACAGTCTCAGGGTAATTAATAAAGATTAACATAGAGCTAAACAGGGCATAAATTATTTCTTCAGTAGTGACAGAATAAATTTACCTTGCATTCTCTTTGCCATGATCCAATATCTCCTGGAGGTGCCAACCCCACATAGGCACCATTGCCTGGTATACAGTAATCACTAATAAACCTGGACAAATTTAGTTATTACATCAAGCTCAGATTAAATATATATCAAGCCTTCAAATTAAAGCCTGGAAAATGAATATCTCTACCTGTCTTGAACTTGTAATCGACCATTGACGCAACCACGTTGTTCTGATGATGGAAAATCCTCTGAAGCGGGGAAACTATAGGGCCAATTCTGAACTTCAATTAACATCTGAATATTTAACGTGCATTAGTCCTTGTTCATTACAAGATTTTAGTAGCATAGTTTGTCTAGGAAAAGGAATATGGAGTTTCTTTGAGTCTTAGACCTGTTCCTTGGCATCCTCCCATAGCCAATGTGGTTCATTTTCATCATCCAACAAAGTATTGAGATAGATAAAAACAGGGCCAAAAACTTTCTTCCATGGCTCACCCGGTTTTAGTTTCAGCACCATATCCTCCCCTGAATAATGGGCACTAAGAAACATCTGATTTTAAAACATTTTAATCAGGTACATGAGCTGGATATCAATCCTTGAAGAAAAGTTCCAAGTGAGAACATAAATTACTGCTAAACATCTTAGTCCTAGAGCGGAAGATCTCCATTTTTTCTTAGAGTCCAAACTACTTACAGCAAGACTGATGGGACCAACATGAGAGCTAAGGTTTTGCTTTAGAGGTCCTCCAGATCGGAACTCATTGCTGGGTGTGATTTGCCAGAATCCAACGGGGGGGTTGAAGCATATCCATCCATGAACCTGAAGATCTTTATTTTCGCATGAGTATTGGTATTTATCATCCACCTGCACTTCATTACAGTCAAAACTGAAATGAATATACATGATGACGTGATCATTTGAGGTCAGAGTAACTTCAATTGAGAAGAAATTAAGGAATTCCTTATAGTGAATTTACAGCAGCCTATTTGTTTGTGTGACAGTAGCCCTGCTTCTTGGCCATAACAATTAGTACACAGCAGATAGCAGCGGATTGTGAAGAATTACCTCTCCCTTGAATTCAGCCTCCACAGGATTGACAAGTAGGACGGCTTCAGGGTAAGCAAGGGGTTCGCCTCTTTTTGGTAACCGGTCCTCTGGTAATGGCATGCATCTTTGCCTGTTATCGGCCACTGCCATGTAGTGAAACCTATTTGCTCAAAACAAAAGAAATCACTTTAAAGTTCACTTTCTTTTGCTTTAGATATGGTTTATAGAGCTTGAATCCATCCTAAACGCAGTTAGTAGGCTTGATAACTACTGAAGTGACTAGAATTGCGGACACAATTTTATTACAGAATAAACTAGAGTAAACTTCCGTACTTGTCCTTCCTAAGCTTGAATACAATCCTGGTCTGGGGAAGGTTGAAAGCGGGCCATTCCTTGAAGTGCTCATAAATGGCATAGGAGTAGAAGCCAGAGGAATTACGAAGCATAATAAACCTGAAAAGCCATCGTTATTGTTAACATCAACACAAGCCTAGGTCGCCAGCTTTTTTAACCTTTGTCACGCCTACTGAGATGAAAATATAAACCAGTGCCAATTACCTCTTGTCTATGTTCAGGGGAGCAAGCTTGCCCTCTAGTGAAGGATCCCACATTCTAGTGAATGAGATTTCTACTTGTTCCTCATTTTCTACCACCACTCTAAAACTTTCTCCTTTAATCCTGAATGGTGGCACATACGAGGAAGAACTGAGGTAACTATAACATTTTGGTACCAAACTGAAAGAGGAAATGTGACAAGAAGGAATTGGAAAAATGAAGTGAATGTAGCGAGTAACAAGGCAAATAACTCGGAATGAAAAACCCAGAAACATCATTATGGAACCAGTTAAAAAGAAAAGCAATTTCATACGCATCGGATGTTCCCGTGGTTCCTGTGCTTCCTTCTTTACTCCATACAAGATCCCAATATCTGCATATTCCGACCAGTAGTATAAATATCTGGCAACTGAACCCACAGATAAATATCGTGATTTATGTTTAAATGCCATGTACCCTCTATTGGATTCATCATTGAGAACTTCAAGTAAATTGCTGATGCCATTATATTGTATTCCAGTGACAATTCCCTCTGGTTTGGATAATGTGACTTGGAGTATGCCATTATCCATCACCACCTGCTTGCATTAAACAACAAATTTCCTCAAGTGTCACGTACAAAATTCAGACCAATCCCATTTACTTCATATTTGCATCTTTCACAACTTATGGTTGCACGTAAACGTGAGAAACATAGAAAAAAAAACGCAAAAGAAAAAAGAAAAAACTAGGCAGCATGCAAATCGAATTACATGACGTTCTTGGATATGCAACTGCACCCCTTGGTTTGACATGATGGAGCTCTTATGAAGCTGTGGAGCCTCTCTGAGGTATAACGATTTTGATCTTGTAACTGAGGCAGCAGTAAATTTTCTAAGCAAACACAAGCACGGGCCAATATAAAAGGTCTGATCTCAAGTCTTACCTCTTCCATCTTAATGCAAAGGATTGAGGTTATATGACTTGTAAGAGATCCATATATAATTGCCTTCAGTTCACTTAGACTAGGGGCCAAGTATTCTTTACGAGCTTGGTGTATTTGCAAATTCTTTACTCAGTCGTCACCACTGCTTGGCGCATTATAGAACCTTTCAAGACCCGCCATGTGCAAAAGTCATTGGCACACATCAGAAGTCATCGACATTATACAATGTGTGAGCCTAACGCCACAACCAGCGCTTAGGGGCCTACAGGATATGGATGATATCATGATGCTAACTAAGGCTTGTACCACCATGAAATACACATGAAGAAGATATGATCTGTTCAAATTGTTTAATGTGTTTATATCACAAGCATGCGTGTAGAATTTGTCAAAGGGAATCTGTCTTGGCAAATTAAACCTTTAATTTGCTTGTAACCTTTAATTTGCTTGATTCTCAAAATGGCTGGGAAGCACAATCGAGAGATGAGGAATTCTACCGTGATGATATTGGGACTGAAGCTCATGTTATCTTTGGTAAGTGGAGCTAACCAGTATAAAGATAGATAAATAAAATCTTAAAAATAATTTTATATTATTTTCTCATATTTTTTTTTAAATTGAAATTTGTATAGATTCATATTATTTTATATGAATTTAATTTTCAATGAACAAGATAGAAATAGTAAAATTTGATATTACTATTTGGTCATTAAGTTTTCTTAATTTCAATTAAAAAATCCAAGTTATTAAGATTTAAGAGCAAGATAAAAAATAATTTTATATTATTTTTTTATTATAAAAACTGGCCTCTCCAAAGTCCAGTGAAGGAACTAGGATTCATAATCACAAGGCTAAAAAAGTCTACTAAACACCCAAGCCCACCCCTTAGCGAGTCTCGTTGCTCTGTTTGAGAAGGCCCTAGTTCATGATTGGATTTCTTTCTCTCTGAGTATTCTTAAGCACGTTTCTGCTCATTTGGGCGAGTATTCCGTTTAATTTACACAATCACTTTATTTCTGGATGATCAATGAATATCTGGAGGGTATTTGAGATTTTCATAATAATTATGATTTAAAGTGTATTTTTTATTAAAAAATATATGAAAATAATATTTTTTAAAAAATTATTATTAATTTCAACACATCCAATATAAAAATATATAAAAAATAATTTTAGGTAAAAATAAAATTTAAAGTTTTTAAGAAATATGATTTTAATCACATTTCTAAACACTATTTTAACGATTGATTTTAACCGAGAAAAATTTGAGTAGCATTTTTATGCCAAGTTACAGCATCCTCCACTTCAATTCAAATCACACTTTCCCAAGAAATAGAGGGTAGCATTTCAATTATTATTATTATTATTTATTATTATTGTTTTGTCACCAACATAAAGGAGTCCTGGGAACCTAGCACAGGAATCACCCAATAATTAACTAATTTGGATATGCAGTAAGGTAGCCTGTCATTGGCACGCTCTTATACAGTATTATGACATAACGGGGAACTATCACAAATTGAAGAAGGTGGTATTACCAAGGAAGAAGGAAAGACGTTCATTACAAAAGATTAAAAAAAAAGAATAAAGGAAAAGAACAATAAATTCCTTGTGCAAACATTCCAAGTTGATGTTTTATCCTTCCTGTCGAATGTTGAAGAAAGATAAAATCAAAGTGTCTCCTTGGAATCAGGCGGTGGAGGGCCTTCTAAGCGAATATAATCATACATGATGCCCTGCAAAGGGCTGGTTCTAGGTGTTTGTGTCAGAAACACGGTATTTTCTCCTTCCACAAGCGTAGTGCCTGGCACATCTACATTGTAAAGGCGGTAGAGGCCATGGACTCCATGCCTTGCTATTGTGTTGTCATGCCCAATTTCTCCGGTTGAAAAATGGGGAGGATCTATTTTTGGATCGTTTATCCGAACCTTTTAAAAATAAAAACAGTACTGTAAAACCACAGGCAAAGAAAGTTGGAGGAAAAAACATTGAAAGTAATCATACAAGAGAGTTCTATCGATTGTCAAGTCCGTACTTGCAGTTCTGCAACGTTGGCTGTTGCCAGTGCCAATCGTAACTTGAACGCGCCGCTTTGATCTACATCGTCCAGCTTGAACTTGATTTGCCATGTCGTTCCTTCTAATGTACCGTCATCTTTCTTCCTGCAGTGCACTAAACATCAAGCCCAAATGCCTAGCATCTATTTTGGAACAACCATTAGCCCATAGTGGACACGAATTATCCGCTAGCTAAGCATTAGACTATCATTTTCATGGCGACAGACCATGTGGGTACAGGGCAGGACGGGCTCATCAGAGAATTTGTTACATCTTTGGACGATTTATTTGTTGTCCATAGGTTTGTCATGTTAGATAAACAACGCAAATATGTGACTTGATTAGTGAAATTGAAACCCAGTATGGTAGAATTGAACCTGTTTACTTGAGCGAAAAACCAATCTTTCTTGTAGTCACTGTGACCAACTTTGTATACCAGATCCCCATCAGGATATAAATCAGCATACCTTTCCCACAGCCCATACTGTCTAAACCTGAAAATATAAAAGAGCAGTCAGAACTTTACCGAACATCACAGCAACGATCAATGAATTGCCCTTGTAGTTTGTTCCTGACAGTTAAAATAATAACAAGGGCTAACCTGTCAGGATGGTTGATGAAAAGTTTGTTAATATACTTTGGGTTAGGATCAGGAATGTAAAACTCTGCAGCAGATCGATCAGGTATGCCTATTTCCCACACTGTTGGACCATCTCTTGGAGGTTCATATACAAGATCACCAACATCGATTTCACAACCTGCCTTGCATGTTATCAGACAATGTGCTGGATGATGCATACTACAGAATTGAGGTTGTTAACGGAGTGAAGCAGATTGTGAAATATTAAGACCTGCAGTTACTGTAATAACAGTATCATTACGGTAATCGCCGATGAAACCAGGAATCCATGCATAAAGATTGTAGTCGCCAGTGCGTATATCGCCAAGACAGAAAGAGCCGTCCCCATCTGTTTTGGTCCAGAATTGGTATCCCTAATAAGCATAAGATTTAAGATCCACTTGATAGCATGATGAATAAGCTACGCTGAAAATTGATATTTATTGATGAAATAGTCTATGTTGTCTTGAATTGATCTGTTTAAGATGCTAGGAAAATTAGATCACCTTGCATTCTCTTTGCCACGATCCAACATCTCCTGGCGGTGCTAGCCCCACATAAGCATCATTAGCAGCTATGCATTCATGGCTTATATACCTACCAAGCCCATACATAGAAGGTTCATTTCATTTCCCTGGCATGGGAAAATAATAGCAAAAGAGGGCAACGAACTACTTTAAGAAATCCTAGGGGTATTAGACAATTCAAGGAAAAGGAAAAGGCTCATCTAGAGAACCAAAAATGCTGTCGTTTTTCCAGAAATTGAAGTCACAAGGAACTAAGAAGTAAATACCTATCTAGGACTTGTAATCTGCCACTGATTTTACCACGTAGATCGGAGCATGGAAAATCTTCAGAAGCTGGGAAGCTGTACGGCCAACAGTGGACTTCCTTCAAATACTAAGATAGAAATTTGTGTTATTGCCTGTAGGATAAGAAGCCAAAAACCTCCCGGTTCATTCTGAATGAATCAATACATAAATAAAAGTTCTATGCTTTGAACCTGTTCTTTAGCATCATCCCACAGGGAAAGTGCATTATCTTTATCCATAACAGAGTTAAGATACATAAAAACTGGTCCAAAAACCTTCTTCCACGGTTCACCTGGGTTGAGTTTTAGCACAAGGTCCTCTCCAGCATAATGAGCACTGAGAAACATCTGGTTGTGCGTGGCAATAATTAGAGGTTACATCAATTTTCATACTAATTTCTGAGGCATTTACGAAGTTATCACGTGAAACGCACATCTATGTTGTCTGTGACCAAATTAAAAGTCTAACTGAAGCTTTAAAGTATATGACTGATGCGATTATTCTGCTTAGCAGGCAAATCAAATTAAGAGTGCAATGAGTGACTTACTGCGAGAGTATAGGGTCCAACATGGGAGGTAAGGTTCTGCTTGAGTGGTCCACCAGATCGGAACTCACTGCTAGGTGTGATTTGCCAGAACCCCGTGGGTGGATCAAAGCAAATCCACCCATGAACATGGAGATCTTTGTTCTCACATGAGTATTGATACTTGTCATCTACCTGCAAATAAGAAATTTAGATGTCACCCATTTGTAAGATCATAACACAAAACTATGGACATCTGTACACATCTTTGTTCTCACATGAGTATTGATAATTGATCATCAGTGCCGGCTAATTAACTGATGGAGAAGCAAATTCAAAATAGGATGATGGTGGAATAGGTACCTCTCCTTTGAACTCTGGCTCCACTGGGTCAACAAGCAAGACTGCTTCGGGAAAGTCTAGGGGCTCACCTCTTTCAGGTTGCCTGTCATCAGGAAGTGGCATGAATCTTTGCCTGTTGTCTGCTACGACCATGTAGTGAAACCTATAAGCCCCCATAAATTTCCATTGTTAGTTAATTACTAATTCACTTAAATTAACACAACCTCCAAATCCCCACAAATATTTCAGGCTCATTAAAAAAAAGTAAATGTTGATAAGCTGTATATAATATCTCTACTTGTCTTTTCTGAGCTGGAAGACAATTCTGGTTTGCGGGAGGTTGAAGGGAGGCCAGTCTGCTAAATGCTCAAAAATGGCATAGGAATAAAATCCTGAAGAATTCCTAAGCATTATGAACCTGAAAAAACACGTCACAGCACCATTTCTTACGAACCATTAACTTTTTTGACCAATATTGAATATGTGATTTACGTCGGGGTGACCTTTTTTAATATTTATTTACGAGGAGAACTTAAATAGATAGTTCAGGGATGCACCTTTTGTCCAAGTTTAAGGAAACGAATTTGCCTTCAAGGGAGGGATCCCATGTTCTTGTGAATGAGATTTCTACTTGCTCTTCATTTTCCACTATAACCCTAAAAGTTGTTCCTTCAAACCTGCGTGTTTAGATAGTCGAAATGAGGCTATAACCTAGAAGAAGAAGAGCGTATTTATGGCTTGTTCATGAAGATAGAAAGTGGACGTACACGTCAAAAGTTCCTGTTGTTCCTGTGCTTCCTGCTTGACTCCAAACAAGGTCCCAATATCTAATCCAATCCAACACAGCAACAATTTTTAATCAACTAACTTGTAGACGATCTTGCTTTTGTCAGAAACTTTGGCTTCCCAGTTGGATGCATAGGAAATAATTTTGTGTGCTCATTTATGGTTCAACATTTTAAAAAGTTCAATAAGTATTATTTTATTTTAATATAAATGGTGTCACATACATACCCTCTGTTAGTTTCCAAGTCAAGAACTTCAAGCAAATTGTCTATACCATTATACTGAATGCCGGTAACGATTCCTCCTGGGTTTGATAGTGTGACTTGAAGAATGCCGTTATCCATAACCACCTGCATAACCAGAATGCCCCACCTATAACATTTTAAATTATACTATGAAACGAGTGTATGAACGAAGTTCTTATGAAGTAAACTACTTACATGCTGATCTTCAATGAGCAACTGCACCCTTGGAGTTGACATGATAAGATGGACTTATTTGCTGTCTTCCACAAACAAAGAAGTGAAAAGGAAACAAATTTATAGCGAGCAGTCCAAGCGCTACGAAGATATCAATTTTAAGAGGGCAAGTCTTGTTAATATACTGTTACGTACTGCTTAGAAATTTGGACATATGTGTAAGTGTAAAGGAGAGCAAAGATCTTTGAATTATACAGAAAGTATTCTTTTCCTTGAAGGATCACTTACTTTTGTCACCTCCAACATGTTGGTGAGTTTGATTCAGTCGTGCAAGAGTCGCTAAGTAGGAAACCACAGTATAGAATATTAATAATTAAGGCCATAAGAAAAGAATTGATGGGAGGTATTGTTCTTCGTTGTTGAATTCATGGCGTATCTAGTCTCCCTACTTTTAATTTTATCTGTATTTGGTCCTTCTAGCTAGTTTTTATCCTAATGCCATCCCTCACTCCTTTGTTTCTGTATCTGCAATCATTCTATCCTAATGTAATGCCATCCCTCAATCTATAATTTTTTAATTTTAGTTCATTTCAATTGTTCATTAACTTGGCAGCGAGCAGCTAGCATTTTGAAGCTCTACCTTGTAACGTGGTCCTTCACAAGCTTATTCCCAGAAAGCTGAAGAGAAGTCACATTACGATTACGAAATAAACTAAAACAGCTTTAGCTTTCTGTTTTTTCAGTGCTCACATGTTATATTGGAATGTTTTTATATATTTGGGTTTGTTCCGCTTCGCATGCTCTGGCGTTTGTGCCATGACAAAGCTTATTTCTACCTTACAAAAAAAAAAAAAGCTGTAATGAAATGCAGTTACAGGGTTCTGTTAAAAAAAGAAAGAAAATAGACTAAAATTGATAGAATGAAAAAAGAGTTGCTTTACATTTTCACTGTTTAGGAGGCACGTCATTTTACACTTTGGTCTCTTTTTTTCTACTACCATGGTAGCATGAGCGTTCGCCTTTAGTAAGGAATAGCATTAGATCAAGGTAGCGCTATCTTGTAGCATAAGATAACCAACCATTGTTTACCTCACCATTTAATACGTTTTTCCCAAAATTTCTTAGACTGAGATAGCATGGTGAGCCCTTATAACTAAAGATCTATAGCTGAGTATAGTTGAGCCCCTGGAAGCTTTATAGCATAGCCTTTTATAGAGGAGCTGCTCGCCTGGTCGCCGAAAGCCCTCGTCGGTAGCCATGGTTAAGCAAAGGCTTCAATTTCAATCATCAAACTTTGTTTATTTTACATTTCAATCCCTACTAATTGATAGATGAGAGAATAGTACTGCTGTGGAGGGACAGGAGAGAAAAAGCTTTCATACAACCACGTTTGGACGACCAAAAACTCAATCTTAAGAGGCTGTTTGGCTATGCGGTTGAACCTGTGTTTGATCAAATTTTAATTTATTTTTTTTATTAAAATTGAGTTATTTTTTGGATCGTTTTGATGTGTTGATATCAAAAATAATTTTTTAAAAATAAAAAAACATCATTAGCATGTATTTCAATACGAAAAATTATTTAAAAAACAATCACTGCCACACTGTCAAACATGCTCTAATGTTAATAGGTTAGTCTTGGCAAGAAAAGTTTAACAAAGGTTGTTTGTATCTTTAATAATACCAAAACTGAACAAGCAAAGAGGAGTTTGATTTGATTTGAATTTTAGTTTTTAGGACAATGAAAATGTGTTTTGGCTTCAAAAATAAGATTATTAAAGTTCGAAGGTTTTTGTATAAGACTTTTAGGTGAAAAAAGTTGAGAATTAGATTTTTAAAGTAAAAAAACTTCAATCCCAATTTTCGAATTATATAAAGTGGGTCATAATTCATTGCAGTAGATGATATGTCTTTTCACTATCTTAAAAAGAAGATATGCATACTAGGCATTGTTTTTTAAGGCCTGGGCTAGATACTCCAGGCCTTTTTATATTATTTTTTTTAGATAAATAAATATAATGAAAAATCATTCAATTATGTTATGTTTTATAAGTAAGATTTGAGGTTTTTGCGGTAATATTTACAACTTTCTTTGAATATATATATATATATATATATATATATATATATATATATGAAACTATACAAATAAGTTTTTTTAAAAACTGTGCGTGAATACTCTCTCTATATATTTTTTTTAATATTATTTACATGGATTTATTTTATTATTTTATTTTTTTACACAACCACATAAAAATAAAAATAATCGAAGCATTATTTTTTTTAATTGAAAATTTCTTTACATTTGAAAAATCATACTTTTGATAAAAAAAAAAAGACATTTTTTTATCCGTATAGAAAAGAAATGAATGAATAACAAACAAGGAGTTTCAACTAAGAAAATAATTTTTGGTAGTTTTGTTTATTTTATTTGGTGTAAGTTCTTATAATAAAAATAAAAAAATTATAATAACAATTAAAAAGAAGAAGAAAAAAGAAAAAGAAACAATTGAAAAGGAAGGAAAAGAGATCAAGAAGATGAAGGATCAAAAGATATAATAGAAGATGAGAAAAAAGAATAACAAAATAGAGATTCAGGTAAAATCAGTAAATCATAGAAAGAGATCTTGCGCAATTAAACAAGGAAATAACTTAAAATTCTCAAATTAGAAATCATTATTCAAGAAGAAAATAATATAAAAATCTTTCATTATTATTTGTTTTTATATTCTAAACAATATAAATAGGGATAAGACAACCGTGGAGAGGAAGACATTAGCCAGCCATAGCAGAAATACTCTAGACATTAGAAAACACTACAGACAAAGAGACTTGGCTGTCTTCCACAAACAAAGAAGTGAGAAGGAAACAAATTTGTAGCGAGCAATCCAAGCACTACAAAGATATCAATTTTAAGAGGGGAAGTCTTGTTCGTGTACTGTTACTGCTTAGAAATTCGGACAAATGTATACAAGTGTAAAGGCTTCCAAGATTCTGCTTGTCTTTGAAAGATAGAGAAAGTATTCTTTTACTTGAAGGATCACTTACTTTTGTCACCTCCAATTTGATTCAGTCGTGCAAGAGTCGCTAAGTAGGAAGCCACAGTATAGATTAATAAGGCCGTGAGAAAATAATTGATTGCTTCTTCCTCGTTGTTGAATTCATTTTGAAGCATAGTTATTGAACTTTATCTAATCATGTAAGTTGATTTCAAAAAAAAATCACGGCTCGAAGTTTTATTTGAGTCGAGTTTTAATTTGAATAAAAATAAAATTTGATTTAATCATTTGATTTAATTTAATTGACTCAGTCAATATATCACAAATCTAGATAGGTATTATTTTTTATAAAAAAAAAACAAAATAATATTATTTTCATAATAAAAAAACAAAATGATATAATTTTAATAAATAATAGTAAGATAATAAATATTCATAGGAATAAATAATTTCATCCCCTCAGTATTAGACATAAAAATTTAATTCAAACTTGATGGATAATAACCTGAGTCGACTCGAAAAGGTGAATATTTTTTTTTATGGTTACCTTATTAGATGAATAATTGATAGAGTATGAATATTATCAAAATTGACCTGAAATTCCATGAACCTAACATGAAAATGTATACTTATATTATATAGATATATTTGTTGGATATTTAATTTTTTAATACAATATGATATATACATATCTTAATATTAACATAAAACACACATAAACACGTTGTGTGTGTGTGTGTAATATTTATAGTTTAATAATTTAATACACGCGCACTTCAAATATATTATTAATTTTAATTGAATAATAAATAATAGTCAGATGATTAGTACTCATATGGATACTAGAAATCTGATAGATAGTTTATGGATATCTAAATTTTTTATCTAATGGGTAACAGGTAAGGTATGAATATCAAGAAATCTAACTCTCACGGGTACCCATTACCATCCCTACTCAACATTTGATTTTAATTTATTTGTGTCAAATTTTATCCCTTTTTTTTATTGCATTTTTTTTTCAAATTTCATCGCTCAATGTTTTGTGATTGAGAGTTTTACTTTATTATTGTTTTTGGGTTGTCTTTTATGAATTTAGTTCTGAGCTCGTGACTAGAGTCACGAGTTTCAAATATTAACATGGATTGACCTTGGTTTTTTTTTTAGATTCTTTATTGATTTTTTTTTTCTTAAATTTCATCTTTCAACGTTTGAATTTTTAAGAATTGATCTTCGTGTTTTTTTTTTATGAAATTATCTCAATTTTAAATCTATGGTCAAGTTAATCTAGTTTGACTAGTATATTTTTTTCATTGTTTTTTTTTAATTTTTTTTTCAATTTCTCCATTCAACAGTGAATTGTTTGATAATTAAACCTTTAATTTTCTTTCAAATGGGTTACCTTGGTGTCACCACTAGATCATAAATTTCTCGTGCTAACCTGAATGGTTCATGTTGTATTTTTATTTTTTTTCTTTTCTATATTTTTATATGTTTTATTTATATTATCAAAATTATACAGGCCAGCTATTGAATCAGGTCAAGTTAATTACCCATTTCTCAATTTGTTTTGCTTCTTTGAAAATGTTTACATCGCCTTAACTCTTTTTTTTTTTATAATGAAAAAAAAAAAAGACGTTCACCCATGAACTAGTGTGTTTCAAATGACTAGTTAGAAAACAAAAAAAGGTGTGCGCCTGTATTATGATTTCCGCCGATATTCGTTTGAAGACATAGAGCTAGCTAATGTTTTCCCTGAAAAAAATCATATCTCCTAGAAGGGTTTATCATGCTCTAATTAATGTGGTGGTGGTGGACCTTCTAAGCGAATATAATCGTACATAACTCCTTGGAAAGGGCTGATACTGGCTGTTTGTGTCAGAAAAATGGCATTATTTCCTATCAGAAGCTGAGCTCCGGGAATATCAACATTGAATAGCCTGTAAAGCCCATGAATCCCATGTCTTGCGATCGTGTTATCCTTGCCAATCTCTCCGGTTGAAAATAGAGGATTTGCATTTGGCTCATTCACCCGAACCTTGAAAAGAAAGAAAGAAAAAAGTTCTCGGTCAGGAGGATCATTACCGAGGAACACCATTTCTTCACATTCATCAGGAAAATGAAGACTTTGAAGCTGTATTATACCTCCAATTCGGCAACATTAGCTGTTGCCAGCGCCAAGCGTAGCTTATATGCTGCGCGCTCATCCACTTCATCCAGCAAGAACTTTATTTGCCATGTAGTGCCTTCATACGTGGTATTACCCTTCTTCCTGCAATGCAGATGCAGAGGAAATTGACAGCTTTATTCAACAACAACAATAATAAAAAAAAGCCCAATATCTTAGCCTGCAATGACCAGTTCAGCATAGAAATTACGTCGTGAAGCTTCTAATTAATATTTTAAAATAGAAACCTTGTAACTTGAGCGAAAAACCAATCTGTTGTATGGTTACTCTTGCCAACTGTGAAAACCAAATCTGCAGTGGGATATAACTCTGCATATCTTTCCCATAATCCATACTGTCTATACCTGCTAGCAAGAAGAGCTTATTAACACATCTTGTGCTTGATAACCTTAGCTAATAAAACCAATATTGCTGGAACCCATTACTGATCGCTTGAGACAAACCAGAGGAGCTAACCTTTCCTGTTTGAGATAAAGTTTGTTGATATATTTTGGGTTTGCATCAGGAATGTAAAACTCTGCGGCAGAACGATCAGGGAAACCTATTTCCCACAACGTGGAGCCATTCCTTGGAGCCTCATATACAAGATCACCGATATCAATGTTACAACCTGCTTTACACGTTCAACATTCATAACCATCAGATATACAAAACAAGAAATTAAAAGATTAACTAAGGGCGGCAGAAAAACTAAGACCTGAGTTTATGTTAATGACAGAAGTAAATTTGTAATCTCCAATAAAACCAGGGACCCATGCATAAAGATTGTAGTCACCGGACCGTATGCCATTGATTGTGAAATTTCCACAACCATCTGTTTTGGTCCAAAATTGGTAGCCCTGGTAGCCAGATGTTAAAAACGGCGTGTGAAGCATGTATGAGCTCGCTCAACATCGATGCTATACCCAAAATGTTAGAAATACTATACAAAATTTGGTCACCTTGGATTCTAGCTGCCAGGAGCCAGCTTCTCCCGGGGCTGCCAGCCCCACATAAGCACCTTCTGCAGATATCGTTGCATTGGAAACGTACCTAGGCGAGTATAAACCGTGTAAATTGTAACTAATAAACTTTGATCGATTTGTTCTCTGCTGGAAAATTGACATGAAGTTACCTCTCTAGGACCAGTAATCTGCCACCGACACTACCGCGTTGTTTTGACGGTGGAAAATCTTCTGAAGCTATGAAGTCATAGGGCCACATATGAACTTCATTCATCATCTAATCAAATTGTATATTTGTTATTTTCTCTATTTCCAGTAGATAGTCCAATTGCTAGGTAAATGTGCTTAAGGTAATCCAAAATGAGTACTGCTAATAATTCTACCAAACATCCTTCTTGAAATCACCTCTCAAAGGATCGGAATCATTAAATTAGTGAGACGTAGCAGTAAATCTCGTGATTCGGGATTTTTCCTGAAGTAACTTGAGGAAGAATCTGTGAAAAAATACCTGTTTTTTAGCGTCTTTCCAGAGTGAGAGTGGGTCCTTTCCATCCGACAGAGAATTGACGTAAGCAAAAACTGGGCCGTACACTTTCTTCCATGGCTCGTTAGGCCCGATTTTTATTGTGACGTCCGCTCCCGCATAATGAGTGCTATGCATTACCTGGTGGTGATCAAGCGCATCAGAAAGCTAGCATTTTGCTGGTGTTCGTGGTCATGGACCAAATGAGGGAAAATCTTCACTTACGCCAAGACTAGTGGGGCCCACATGGGAAGTTAGGAATTGTTTGAGGGGTCCACCCGTTCTGAACTCATTGCTCGGTGTAATTTGCCAGAAACCAATAAGCGGATCGGCCGATATCCACCCGTGAACACCAATGTCTTTGCTCTCGCAGGAATATGCGTATTTGTCATCCACCTAACCAAAATTCATTCGCCACACGAAATGTTATCTGCTGCCACACTCACGTGAGTTGCTTACCATGAAAAAAAATAGAGTAGATACAAAGAATAGTGATCCTTCCGTGAGCTAGAACCTCACGTGCGTTTCGGTATCATTTTAATTTTAATAGTTAGTTGATATTATTATAGTAATTGTTTTTTAAAATCTTCTTTATTTAAAAATACATTAAACAAAATTTGGGGGCTACCCCTGTCTACTCCAAATTCGTCCCTCCCTGTTCCTCAATCCCTCCTCGGTCCTCACCCTCCCTAGAACTTAAACAAAATACCCACCAACAGAATTTAATAAAATAAGTAGAAAATGATACCTCTCCTTCAAATTCAGGCTCTACGGGGTGGACAAGTAAGACTGCCTCTGGATAGGCTAGAGTCTGTCCTCTCTCTGGTGACCGGTCTTCAGGCAGGGGCATATAACGTTGTCTGTTGTCTGCTATGGCCATATAGCGAAACCTGCGTCCAAAAACTTTTGTCAAGAAAACAGAATTTCGCACTAATTAAGCTAGCAAAGTTAAGTGCCGTACTTTTGCTTAGTAAGCTTGAACACGATCCTGGTATTATCAAGATCAAAAGCAGGCCAGCCCCTCAAATGTTCATAAATGGCATATGTGTAGAATCCTGATGACCCACGAAGCATTACGTATCTGCATTAATTCAAAAGAAGAAGGGAAAAAAAAACGATTTCGCCTCATTAAACCTGATTAATGTCACAATCAATCTTGAATAAGTGATAAAAGGTTGATAGCTTTAAGACTATTCCGAGCAGAAATACCTTTTATCGAAGTTCAAGGGGACAACCTTGGCCTGAAGTGAGGAACTCCACATCTTCGTGAAGGAGATCTCAACTTTTTCTTCACATTCAACTACTACAGTTAAATTGGTTCCGTCCAGTCTGCGTAGTACAATACAACCATTGAAGTTAATATGAGTGCTGATTGAAACAAACATGCTACAGAATTGGAGAATTCAAAGATCTTTTTCCAAACATTTCAGGTATCATTCTGCTGTGTAGTTTTAGTTATTACCCGAGAGATTTTGAAGCATTTATACCTGTCCAAATCACCCTTTTTTCGTGTAACTCCTTCCCCGCTCCAAACAACGTCCCAGTACCTATTGTAAACATGAAGTCATGAGCTCAATTAACCACAAAAAAAAAAGTCACGAACTTATTATGATTTATGAGGCTAATAACAGGTTACATAACTCTTTTTTTGTTTAGAAAAAAATTATTTTGTGGTGGGGATTTTGCTGCAAATTAATTTAAAGCAAGAACGGTCATTGGTGATTCAAAAAAAAAAAGGAGAAAAGACTAAAGCATTTGTACAAAGTGCTTGCCCTCTATTAGATTCGCCATTGTCAGTTTCGAGCAAATTCTCGAGGCCATTGTACTGTATTCCCGTGACATGCCCTCCTGGATTTGATAACGTGACCTGCAGTATGCCATTGTCCAAAACCACCTGCATATGTAGATAACCCTCTCATTATTACATAACAGCGGATCAGACTCCATTATTTTTCACTTCTGCTCGAAAACAAGAATCAATTGGCGAAAATGAGTCCAAACAGAGAGTTACATAGTCTTTTTGAATATGCAATTGCACCCCTTCGGACAACAAGCTGCCGCCAGTTCCTTTCTCACCTCCATGAAAACCCATGCTTGGATTCTCATACTGCTGCAAATTAGAGAATGCAGCCATGAATTGTGAAAACAAAGACAATATCGTGCACAAAATTTTGCCAGAACCCATGATGTCAAATAATCAATTCTTGCCTCTCTCTCTCTCTCTCTGCACCAGACACCTTATTGTAGGACTTAATGTCCTCCAATAATTATGCCAAATTTGCTGCAATGCTCATTACTCTCTGCATTTACCAAAAAGGAAACAAATTTTGCCTCCTGCACTCTGTCGAGAATGTAGACCTGAAAGCTTATGATACATATATACATAAATAAGTTATTTTTTTTTTCAATTTTTGCGTGTATTACGTGTGATTTCTTTACTTTCTAGCCACGACTGTTTGGTGCATGAGATAGTTAGGCCAGAATCCAGGTAATTGAAGAAAGGCCATGCTTGTGTGTGGTTTTTGTATTGATTACCAGGAGAAACACAGATTAAATTACTACTAAGGGAGCCCTTGCGCTGCCAAGAGTCCATTCTCATCTAGATAACTGAATAAAAAACTAGAACCTTAATTTCAAAAGTTGGATAACAGTTGCCGGGCTATTCTCCGATAGGGATATCAGTCGTGTTCCGGAGATTGAAAAGGTATAAGAATCATGAGAAAATCATAATACACATAAATATAGATCATCTAGGCAAAGGATTTTGTTGACGGTCGGCACGTATAATGAAGAGATTTGATCGAGAGAAGCTCTTGGAAAAAGACACGTAAATACCAATTAGGCCACACAGACATGGTTAAATTTTACTTTCTAAATACAGATCGTGATCCTCTTTTTTTTTTAATTTTTAAATCTAAAATATCAGAAGGATTTTTTCTACAGAAGCTTTTGGGAGACAGATACATAAATGCCAATTAACGGGTTTCTAACCTATCCAATTAATTTAGCATTCTCAATCTTCCAATTTATCAATCACCGATTAAATCATAAATCCATGGTTGAATTAAACTTTTCAAACTAGTAATGTTCGTCTATGTATAGCGAAGCACTCGTTGATTTGATAAATTTCCCGAGGAATAGTCCTTTTTTTTGGGAGATGTTTGCGGCACAGTTATTTTTTAAAGTATTGTTTTATTTAAAAATATATTAAAATAATATAATTTTTATTTTTTAAAAATTAATTTTAACATCATCATATTAAAATAATCTGAAAAGATAAAAAAATTAATTTGAAATAAAAAAAAATAAAAAATTTATTTTTTAAAAAAACATTTTTAAAACACAAAACTAAATAAGCTCTTCATACTATATATGTAGCATATATATAGATTGCGATCCTCTCCCAAATTTTCTATTATTCTTCGTATTTCTCCTTGAGTTAATTTAAATTATTAAAATTAAGACAAATAAAAATGATTTTAGTGCAGGTAAAAAATGACAATACCTTAACTACTTGCTATTTCCTCTCTCATCTGATCTAAAATATTAAATTAAAAATAATGACAGATTTAGAAGATAATTAATTGGTTAAAACTTAAATATATTGATCACACGTAAATAATTTATATACCATAGTCATAATATCATATTGAATTGCTTCCATTTTAAGAATCTTATATGAGACAAAGAAGAAAGATAAAAAAATTATACATTTAATATTTAAAAAAAATTAATGACATATATATGATTTTGACGCAAGCAGAAATAATATTATAGTTTTAGTATATTAGTAACAAGGACGCTATCCAATTTCTCTATCAGGAAAATACAATCTCATGGCTTGTTAGAATAAATTAAAGGTTTTGACTTCAATTTTTGCCTTAAAATAGAACAGCTGAAATTTAATTAAATAAATTTTCATTCTAACACCGTCACAGCGCATTGTACAAGAATAAATGATTTTTAAATGCTTTACTATGTTAAAATCAAAATAATAATAAAAAATATTATATATAGAATTACGTATCTAAATTAGCTGTTTAAAGATCTAAAAACTTTATCCGTGCTTAAATAACCTAGCCAGGTACATATTAAACAAGTCTTAATTCCTAACCCATTGTTTTTCATGCTTAATTTGTAATGAAAAATTCTGGGTTTATCATGAAAGAAAAAATTAGAGGAAAATGTAATCTAAGCTTCCCATGCCGAACAAGCAGTGATTAAAAACAGCTATCAATTTTCTATATAATAAACAATATTAATCCCAATAAACAATATTAATTATGACCATATATCCAAAATATCAATGACCGAAGCAAAAAGGCTTTATCGTGGAGAAAGAAGAAGAAGAAGAAGCGAGCGCACGTACCTCATGAGCTATAATCTGCTAATAACTCGAGCCATGATACAGATATGCATGCTTCTTGCAATAATGAGAGCGGAGCAAAGTAAGAGAAGCTCTAATTAAGCTTGTTCAAATCCTTGATCAAAGAAATCTTTTGTCAATGCCCTGAAACGTAGACAAAGAACGAAGGGACGTGAAGGCTTCGACAATGGATGCATGTTTAACCCTTGATAATTTTCCTTCGAGCCAGAGACGAAGCATATTCCTTTTCTCACTTTTATGTTGACACGCTGCCTTTCCTTTGCCGCCACCGTCGTTCGGTGCATTAGGTATCAGAGCAACATCAACATAAGTTAATTTAAGCATATAATAATAATAATAATTATTGTTATCAAGAGATACGCCAGATAGAAAACCACCTGCTATTGGAAAATAAATAAAAATAATAATTGATTTCCAATTCGTAATCCAGGAGAGTGGTTGATTTTCAAGGATAATTACATTATATTGACCAAGATGGGTCAGTCATTTCTTTATTCATTGATTAGATTCGATGCACCGCTTGACTTGATGGGCAACAAATTGACATTCGTTTTTAGTTGGTGTGCTTAGTTAGTTTACTTTCCAGTGAAAGCATGATAACTAGATTGAATATTCTATAGCTTTTATAGTATTACGTTAATTTTTAAAATGTTTTTTATTTAAAAATATATTAAATTGATATATTTTTTGTTTTTTAAAATTTATTTTTGACATCAATGCATCATCTAAAAACAATAAAAGAAAAATAAAGACTTCTAATTAAAAAATAAAGGCTTTTCAAACACAAAAACAAACTGGTTTTTATTTTTCAAATATTCTTTACAGAAATCATTTTAAAAAACCAAAAGAAGCACCTAACCCGAAACAACCATTCCAATGATGAATAATAAAAAAAGATAAAAAAATCATATGAGATCAAGTCTCAGCTCACTAGATAGAAAGGGGACCAAAACCGAACCTGCGTGGCCTAACTCATAACTAATCAATCTCCAGGACAGCTGCTTTCCAAAACACGCAAGTCTCGTAGCTTCGAATACCAGAAATTAGTCATTGATTTCACACGGCAGAACTCCTATGCCTGCGTTCTGATTTCTCTTTCCCATGTATACCAGTTTAGTCTCTCCTGCCCTCACCCTATCAGAAACCTCATTTGACTGGATCAAAAAATAAAATTTCAACATGGAAAAAAGAATACGTAGATATCACTAACGATTTTTTCAACATTAATTTTTTTAATTATTAACTGATCATGTATTTAAAAAAATAAATTAAAAATTATATGTGTTAATAATTTTTTTTAAAAAGAGTTGTCATGTCTAAATAAAATCGGAGACAAGAAGGTAAAAGAAAAATATAAATTAAGATATATGAAATTATGCCACATTAAGCCTTTCAATTTTGTTTAATTATATGGCAATGATTATTTTTTGCAAGAAGAGTAATGATTTTAATTTTATTGAAATTAAATAATTTGATAGCATGATTCCTTGTTTTCTTATTAATATTTCTTTTCTACAAAAAAATAACTTTTTTGTCCTATGTTATTTAATTAATAAAAATCAAAAGCAATAAGAGCAAATCTATTTTTTTTTTGAAAGATTTGAAATAAGGGTTAAAAGGTATTTATCTTAATAAAAACCCTTTATCTTATCAACATGCTCCATTTTTCAACATTTGTTTACCATAATATTTATTTTCTAGCCAACATCTTATCATAATTATAAAAGCAATTTTTTATTATAGAAAAAATAATATTATAATAAATTTAACACGTAATGCATTAAAAAGTTTAAAGAAAAATAAATTGCTTGTGCATTGCAACAGAGAATTTTTTTACAGCATTACTAAACCTGACTTGATCTCTTTGTCTGACCGAAGTTTCAAATTAAACTAATCAAAATCTGAGTTGATCTAATATGACATAGATGACATAACAGATCCAAACATGACCAAATAAACATGATAAAAAAAACACATTTTGAAAAATGAAACGCTCAATACAGGCTAAGTCATGAGATGAGGACAATCTAATAGTGCATTGCAACAAATACAATAAAACGCTCCGAGTTAACTTGCAAAATTAGTGATCTAAGTTATGAAATCAGGACAATCTAATAGAAAGTAAACGAGAACAAATTATAAAATTCATTTTTTAATCAGTCTACTGTTGAATAATAAATTTAAAAAATACAAATTAAAAAAAAATATTCAAGACAATCAGCCTAACTAACCTAACCCTCAACAAGGACTATGAGATTGAAATAACAACACAGAATGCAAACCACAACATAGAATGCAAACCACGACAAATCATGTAATTCAATCTCTAATAAACCAAATGCGAATAAAAAAACATGGAATAAAAAAAAACCAAAGACAAAAAAAAATTGCAATAAATATTTTTTTATAAAGTGATGCATAATTAAAACACTACCCCTTTTAGTTTTTTTTAATTAATAATAATAATTATTATTATTAATCAAAGTTATGGCCAATGTCGCGTGGTGCCAAGATATCAATCAATTTTTGTTTATATAAACAAGGTTTGTGCTACAATTTCTCGTGGAACTATTATATACTATGTCCGGAACAGAGCACTCAAAACCTTAACCAAGAGGCTTAGTTCGTTTCTTTCGTTGTTAATGTAACAGAAAGATTTGAAACTCGCAGACCAAATGTTTTCCTTGATTTTTATTTCTTCACAACCATCTAATGGTCGTCTCATAAGCATATAATCATTAAATTTCAAGAAAACTACAGAAATAAATTAAAATGTCAGAAAGTAGTGTGATAAAATACAACTGGGCTAAAATGATGTCTCAGGTAAGTTGGAACTAGAAGAAGGAGGGCCTTCCAGACGAATATAATCATACATAATCCCCTGGAAAGGGCTAATGCTTCTTGGCTGTGTCAAAAACACAGCGTTATCACCTTCAACAAGTCGAGCACCAGGTACATCTATATCATAAAGCCAGTAGAGTCCATGAATTCCATGTCTTGCAATTGAGTTATCCTTCCCTATCAATCCGCTCGAAAATAAGGGTTTGGCCTTTGGATCGTTTATTCGAACCTTTTAAAAAATAAACTTGGATTAGTGCATTGTAAAACTAACATCAATGGAAACTGGATGTTCTGTAGCTTTTTCTTTGTTTGTTTGTTTTTTTCTTTTTGGAATTACTTTCGATTAGTTAATGATCAATTGAAGATTTCCATACCTGCAACTCAGAAACGGTAGCCGATGCAAGTGCTACACGTAGTTTATAGATGCCATTATGATCCACTTTGTCAAGATTAAACTTGATTTGCCATGTGGTTCTCTGGTATGTGTTATCATCCTTCTTCCTGCAGTCAAGAAGCCAAAAATAGAAATGAACAGGTCCTCTTAAGCACATTCTGATAATAAAAGGAACATATAACATTCTGATTAGGTGGTTTCTTCAGGCATGTAAGAGGACTAACTACATGTTAATGAAAGCAAAACAGCATTGAGGTTGCAGAATTGCACCTGGTAACCTGAGCATAGAACCAGTCTTTTCTGTAATCACTAACTCCAACGGTGTACACCAGGTCTCCATCAGGATATAATTCGGCATATCTTTCCCACAGTCCGTACTGCCTAAACCTGAAAATTATACAAGTATTCAATCGATGTTCATATGATGACATGATGGAGCTGAAATTTCTGCTCTAGGCGCGTGCACAAGGAAGATGGAAAAAGGTTGTTGCAAAAATAAGCCTCATCTGGACAGATTGCTTTTCACAAACTAGCATGACTAACCTGTCAGGATGATTAACATAGAGTTTATTGATGTACTTAGGATTAGGATCAGGAACATAAAACTCCTCTGCCGAACGATCAGGGATGCCTATTTCCCACAATGTTGGCCCATCTCTTGGAGGCTCGTACACGAGATCACCCATCTCAATGTCACAACCTGTGTTCCAGGATTTTTAAGATAAAAATGTTTTATAATGTTAGAATAAATCCCAAAGAAATTAATACAGAATCAAATCAATGGAGTTATACCTGATGTAATAGTAATGGAAACATCGTATCGATAATCGCCAATAACGCCAGGAACCCATGCGTAAAGGTTATAGTCACCAGTGCGTACATTATTGATGGAAAAATAGCCGCCCTCATCTGCTCTATTCCAGAATTGGTAATCCTGATAGAAAATAGCAGGTAACATTATTATCTTCCAGAGTCTGCAAGGAAAAAAAATTCCCATAAAATGGCTTCTGTTAAGATCGACAGAGCATTGGTTCTCTTTATTCCTTTGGTGAATTCTTACAGTGCTTCTTTGTTATGTCGCGGAAATGGTTAAGAATAGACAAGATAACAAAAAATCAGAGTCACACCTTGCATTCTCTTTGCCACGATCCGACATCTCCTGGTAGTGCTAGTCCAACATAAGCTCCATTTGCTGGTGTATAATCATCGCTTACAAACCTAGACATTGAACAAGACAGCCATTAAAAGAAAGTATTGCAGATAAACCAGTTTGATCGTCTCTGCACCCCTACCTGTCTCGCACTAATAGTCTGCCACTAACATTCCCCCGTTGATCCGATTTTTGGTAATCCTCCGAAGCTGGAAATCTATAAGGCCAGCTTTGGACTTCAATCAACATCTAATAACCACATATATCGATCTTTATCAGTTCTAACTTATTAAAGATGAATTTGCTTGAACTATTGGTATAGTTTAAGAGTTAATCTCAAAATAACCTGCAATTTAGCGTCCTCCCAAAGCGAAAGAGGGTCATCTCCATCCATCACAGAATTAAAATACATAAACACGGGTCCAAAAACTTTCTTCCATGCCTCACCAGCTCCAATTTTCGGCACCAAATCTTCTCCCGAATAATGAGCACTGAGAAACATCTGGTCATGACATTTGGATCCAATAAAAGCAATTTGTCATTGACTATCATTGCAATAAAATGTGTTAAAAATGAAGAGGCTAATAATCTACATAGCTTACCACAAGGGTGGTTGGTCCAACATGAGAGGTTAAGTTCTGTTTAACTGGTCCACCAGATCGAAACTCATCGCTTGGTGTAATTTGCCAGAACCCTACTGCGGGGTCCATACATATCCACCCGTGTACCTTGTTGTCTTTATTTTCAATTGAGTATTGGTACTTATCATCCACCTATACATTTTATAATGGAAGAAATCAAAATCCTGTAAAAATTAGAGAGAGAGAGAGAAGCGCATACCTCTCCTTTGAAGTCTGGCTCGACAGGATTGACAAGCTGAACTGCCTCAGGATAGGCCAAGGGTTGGCCTCTTGGTGGCAATCTGTCATCAGGTAATGGCATGTATCTTTGTCTATTGTCTGCCGCGATCATGTAGTGAAACCTATCCACTCAAACCATCCCCATTAGAAACTGTCATTACTCCGTGTTTTTAACGTTCCATTTCTTATTATTCTCTCAAGTTTCATGTGAAAAAAATAGGCACCGCAAGGCAAAAAAAAAAAAAAGGAGTAAAATCGGTTACTTGTCTTTCCTGAGCTTGAACGCAATCCTAGTTTCGCCAAGGTTAAAACCAGGCCATTCTTTCAAGTGCTCATAGATGGCGTAAGAGTAGAATCCTGAGGAACCACGAAGCATTACAAACCTATAATAGAATTATATTAGGTTTGTCATCATGTTTCTCCTTTTTCAAAGGAAAGCATTGGAATAAATAAGGAATTACCTTTTATCTATGTTCAGGGGAACGAGTTTGCCCTCCTGTGAGGAATCCCATGTTCTTGTGAATGAGACCTCCACTTGTTCTTCGGTTTCTACAATAACCTTAAAACTTCTTCCTTTAATCCTGTACAGTAATTAGACCTTCACTGAACTCCGGCTTAAGAAAGAAAGCAATGAGCAATCTCTTCTATTGACAAAATTTTAGTTTAAAATTAAGGACCGGCTAACTGTTATATTAGTTATGGATCATTAAATTAATATTCAGGTGTTCATAATAAATTGCACAGATTGTGCCAATCACCATACATAATAACTAGCAAGTATTCGATCAATCTTTGGTTAATAATAAAAAATCCGAATTTAATGGCATGAGGCTAGCTATTAACAATTCATTAAGAGTTAATTAATTATAAGCCTGTTAGAGAGGGCAAAAAAAGAGAGCATACACATCGAAAATTCCTGTAGTTCCTGCTGTATTCCATACGAGGTCCCAGTACCTGCATATCAATCCAAAACGCAGAATTAGAAATGCATGGTCAATTTAGGTAACCTATTTTCTATGCGTGTGCCTCGTTGATTTAGCATTTTGCAATCACCAATAATTTTAGCTCTTCAATCTGTCCCTCGTAAGAAACAAACAAAAAAAAAAAAGAACAGAAATAAACAAAAAGTATTGTACCCTCTATTAGATTCATCATTTTGAACTTCAAGTAAATTGTCGATGCCACTATATCGTATACCAGTGACAATTCCATCTGGGTTTGACAAAGTGACTTGCAGTATGCCATTATCCATCACCACCTACGTACATGCATCATGAAAGCTAAACTTCAACAAGAGAACGACAAAAACCTGAAAATCCTTTGCCTAGCATTCTAGCATTTAAGAGAAAAACAAGAAAGAAACCAGAAAAGACATTAATGGGGAAACCAAATTTAATTTACATGACGATCTTGAACAAGGAGTTGCACCCCTAAATGCGGCATGCTAAGGATCTTGATATAGACCCCGGAAACAATTGAAGTTCGTATGATTCAAATTAGGCTGCAAACTGATGCTTATCAATAGTAATACTGAGAAGAAATTTGAATGGAGGAAGTCCAAATATATATGAACGACATTGCAAGAATCTATTGACCTTAGGCTTCCTTAAAATGCATTCTGTGTATCACTTTTGTCTTTTTAAATCTCTTAACTTAGTCGCCACTCGCCACAGTTTGGTGCATTAGATAAAGGCGTGCAAGAATCGCTATATATATATCTGGAGCAGAGCAACTAAGTTATGAGTTACAGAATTAAAATTTAATAAATTAAAAGTCTCACTAATCTAATAGTCTATACTCTATATGCATGTATATTCTTAAAAAGACATTTTATTACTCAAAACACACAAACGATTAACGTAGAAACAATTCTAGTTTTACACAATTAAGACCTCTAACCCTCAGAATATTTGGTACTACATAATCTCTGTTAAAACATGTAGAACTTTGTTGGTGGGACGGCGTTTTAAATCTCCTTATTTGCATTATTTAAAGGATGATAACAGTGGGTCATTAACTTATCGCCGAGTTTTTCTTTATTTATTTATTATGTTTGAGGTCGGTGTTTTAACTTTTATTTATTATTTCTTTTTATGCAGAAAACTTGACCTCCACATCAAGAAACTGAAACATAGAAGTGAAATATAGCACGCATTGATTCTTATCTCGTTCGGCACGAGAGATTATACCTTGATTGGTCTGGAGTGCCTGTTCGACTAAGCTTAGCTTAAATGTTTAATTCTGTTAGATGCATTTGGTGAGCAGATAGGATGGATCGATATAGAATCAATCGGCCCAAGTTTGTCCTACATCGAGAGGTGGGACATAAATCTTAACGTAGAGTAGGATTTTTCACTCAGTTTCTGTACACATCAAAAAAAGGGTTTTTTTTTATATTGATAAATGTTTGTTATTGAGTTACGCGTAGACTGTATGGGTCTGATTTAAATATTTAGAAGAATTACTAAAAAAATAACAATTCAAATTCAAATTTTACTTTGAAATTTTTTTTTGAATGGGTCTGATCTAAATATTCAGAAAAGTTACTAAAAAAAATAATTCAAATTTTACTTTGAAAAAAAAAATCACCTTTTATTTTCTCATCTTTAACTCTAGAAGTAACCAGGGTATCCATGGCGAAAAAGAATGGATGGTTAGAGTGATTGACTATGACAGGCGGATTAGTTCACCGAGCTAGATGGCAGGCTTGAATGTCCATATATTTCATCCTTGATCTAAATTGTTGAGCCTTTACATCTACATGTAATTGGACGGTGTGATGGGACTGAAGAACCACTGGTTTGTCTTTTTAGAAAGTGGACAGTAAACGAGATAGAACAAATATTAGTTAGCCAATTGATATGATTTCAATAAGTAAGTTTGGCTTCTTGATTTTTACTTGAAAGGTACTCTACTCGACACAATTTGGTGTTAGCTTTATTCATGGGAGTGTTCTTATCGTCCATTCAATGAAACATGAAAAATAGCACTTTATATTCATCATGCATTAAAATAACAGGGACAATAATATATATATATA
This sequence comes from Populus nigra, assembly GCF_951802175.1. Classification (NCBI taxonomy): domain Eukaryota; kingdom Viridiplantae; phylum Streptophyta; class Magnoliopsida; order Malpighiales; family Salicaceae; genus Populus; species Populus nigra. The sequence continues at coordinate 8,200,758 of NC_084855.1, read as the reverse complement.
TATATATATATATATATATATATATATATTCAACACACATAATTTCAATTCAAATTCAAAATAAACGAACATAAAATTATACAAATTAAATTTTAGATACAAGTAAAAAAATAAAAATTGAACTGATATGACCCGATTGACTTGACGAGTCTATAGATAAACTGGACGACTGGTAAAAATATTGTTTAACTTGAAAAATATTAAGAGACAATAGATTGAGTCGATCCAGATTAACCTGGATTAACTTTTCAAATCTGTATTCCCGAGTCATGAGATCATGAAATCCCATATAAAATAAATCAAAAACAATTATGAAGTTTAATTACCAATAAAATTATTATTAAATGATAATATTAAAAAAAATCAATTGAAATAAAAAACATAAAAAAAATAATTGTTTTGAATAAAATTATGAAAATATCATCATCAACCTAGTAAAACCTTTCTAAATTTTAATTGCCCTTTAACTTAAGATATAACAAAATGTAAAGAAATTTCTCGTAAAATTTTAGATTCATCAAACAATCAGATTAAAAGATATTTTATAACATGGATAAAAATTTTAAAATGTTAGCTCAATCAAAGATTAAGTTAAAATTAGGAAGAGACATAACCTGGTAGTATTTTAAAAAACCAATATTATTCGACGAAATAAAATTACCAAAATAGAACCAAAACATTCCAACCAGAATTACGACTGAATTTATGAAACGGGCTGAGATTACAAGCAAGAAAAAATATATTCTAGTTTATTTTATATTTTAAACTAGTACGAAACATACCCATTATCAAAAGTAACAACCTTGGTCCCAGGTACGAGGGCCACCATGTGCAAAAGCAACAAGAAATGCGGGTGCCAGCCAGCACCCTTTGTCCTATCTTATTGGGCCTTCCGAACCATCTGGCCCAGGCTTTGTCATTAACATCTGGCCATTAACAGCAGCACCTTGAGAATACATGGGCTTTGAAAGCCCATTATGGTAAGAGGCAAAGGAGAAATTAGGGGGAAACAGTGGTTGTAAATCCATTTACTTCATAATAAACTGCATTTTCCCTGCCCAACCATCATGCTGGACTCTAATTCTTCATGCATATTTCTCCAGTCAAATATCATGACAAGCGAAGAGAAATTCAAAAATGACAGTAAACTGACAACATAAAATGCCTGCCAATAACGAGAATGCAACGTTACTAAAACCCATCATTTACAAAAGTCCAAATGGTGGAGCTCGTTTCCAATGAGGATACGTCTTAACATAATCTGTCGATATACCAAGGCAATCTCAGGGCGTATAGCATTGCAACAACAGTGTTCTCAGACGATTACAGATACAGATAAAAGGAAATGGTACTATTAAGCTGATTTACACAAGCTCGAATGCAATACTTCTCGGTGCTAATGCACTTGACTATCCTCAGTTTTCTTCTGGAAGAGAAATGATCCTAACAGAACAGCAATGCCAGTTATAGCAATAGTGAATAGAAGTCGTTTCCGTGAAAAGTCCTGTGGCTGCCTTCTCTGGGGACCTTGTGGCTGTCTTCTTTCAGCAGCCCTCACATCCCTTTTAGACAAATTCCATAAGTTAGGAACCATGGAAAAAATATTTAAATCCAGATACTAATATCTTTCCAGGAAATCCAAAAGAAAGTTCAGAAAACATAAAGCAAATATCAAAAAATGCTCATTGGGATTGCACAACTCAAAGTGTCTACAAAAGAGGGTCACAGATGCTGAAGCCGCCTACATATTAATACAGGAAAACCATGAAAAAGGTAGCCATGCCAGTGTCTCTATAAAAGGAGGATATGGATGCTCACCATGGCCTCTAATACAAATCTAGGGATCGCAATGGGTACCCACGGTCAGGTTTCTACTATATCCATACCCTACTACCTATTATCCAATAGGTAAGAAATTTAGATATTTATACCTTATCCATCAGGTTTCAGGTATCTATATAGATATCAGTTATCCGAGAACTATTTATTATTCAAAATAAAATAAATCAGTAATTTATATATTTGAGGTATGTATATTTATATTAAATAACAAATTATAAATGTTATACATATATATGTGTATTGTGTCAATATTGGGATATGTATATATTGTATTGTATTAAAAAAATATAAATGTTATAGATATATGTATCTATATGATACAATTATATATATCTTGGGTTAAGTTTGGGTCGGGTTTAACAAAACTCATACCATATTCATTACCTATTAGGTAAGGTAAATATCCAAATAAACCCACCCATTCGAGTATGTTCGAATGTTATCTATCAAGTTCGGATGAAATTGCCATCCCTGTTCAAATCCATACATGCCAATACTAGGGCCAACTATCCAGAAACAAGCTAGATACTTTAGGGGACTGCTACCAGTGAAACATTGAAGTCAAGAGAACCATCTTTTCACAGATTAATGCATGCAAATATAATGCTGCAATTGGATGAGGATATTAATAAGGAAATAGGAGAGAGGCTGTTTGATATCCGTCATCTCAGATGCATGCATCTCTACTGCAATAGGTTTAACCATCACTCAATGCTTTGCAAATTTTTACATTTTCCACATCCACTGTCTCAGATTGTGTTCTGTAATACCACCACTATGCTTCATATGATATATCAATCACATCAAAATCATTTGTGCACAACGCACTATGTGATGAATATCTCATAAATGAGAACATCAATTTGTAACACTTGGAACTAGAAAATCAGGAAAGGCAATATAATACCATTTTCATTCAAAAATTGCAGGCAAGGGGTATATAGTATATCTACCTGGAAGACTCTACAGTAGTATCTGGTAAGCCAGTGCATCTAGACTCATGATTATATCTTTCTCGCAGTCTAATGTATCTATTACACATGTGACAGAGTTCTGTCCGATTCCCACATACCTCCTAAAATTAAGAGAAAAGCAGGTGTATATATTAGATTATGCTAAAGCAGGCAGCAGAAACAGATGTTGAAATTTCTAAATCATTGTGAGGTCCCTACCTGATGCTCAGCTAGATCAACTGCTGGCAATGGAAACTCACAGAACTCACATGTGACAATCCTTTGGGGACAATTTTCACCTTTATGGACAGCTAGAATTTCACGTTCCATTGTCTCACTGCAGAGTGAACAGGCTACCTGCTCGATATACAAGTCAATAATATAGAAAGCATCAACAAATATTTTAATTACTAAGGTTGACATAAAACAAGTACAGACAGACAATCAATCCTCTCAAAAAGCAAACAATAGGAACACCAAAACTGGATATCTTGGTCTTCAGCACCCACAGCCAATAAAAGAAATATTCCTACTATGTACATATGTAACTATTTTGCTTCAAATTGTAGGTCCAAGAAATAGCAAATTTATGAAAATACACATAATTGATAATGCTAGAAGGAATGCATTACCAACCATAAACAGGATACTTTTTTTCTTCAATTACACCCCATCAAACCCCGTTCCCATATTACTTGAACTAATGACCAAGGATCACAATTAATGAAAATGTAAACATGACGACATGATTTTTTTCCCAGAAAAGTGCCGCGCAGAATTAACTGGAATAAGTTGTCATAGAAGAAATAAATGAAGTTAAGAAGACAATCTTATCTGAAATGAGAAAAAATGATCACTGAACTAAAAAGATTCTACATTATCTTTCCACTAAAAGCAACCACTTCCAGGAGACCAACATACCGGAGCATGAGTGTTCAAGAAATGTTCCTCAGCATGTTTCTTGGGGACCATATCACCACAGATTTTACATTTTTTGAGATTTCGGAAACAATGTGCATAGTGCAAATCAATGTTTGAGGAAGGAATAGCTCTGTCACTGTAAAAAGAAAAATTAATTGAAAAAGAAATCACTAATTAGCACATCAGTTCTGTTTAAGCATTAGACCTCTCACTGTCACCTGAAAAAAGTAATCCGAGACAAGGAAGAACAGTGCACTTGCATACAACATTCTAGGGGAAAAAACCCAACATATTACCAAGAAAAGCACATCAAATCAAGGATCACAAGGAAATTATCAAGAAAAGCTTGATCCACATATTAATATCAGTAAAATTACAAAAGACTAGTAAATCGAAAGAATCTAACAAAAACAGCGAAGCTACAAATAAAGGGTTATAATGAAGAATAGATTGAACACAATTCAAGACTCCAATGCCTCAAGATACAAGCATTTCAAGGTAAGAGTTGACCACGGTCACGAGAAACACCAATCAAGAAGACAAGCAGATCGAACAAGGATTACACAGAATTTAAATCCCAAATATTTTACGAAAATCAATTGAGGTTTTGATAAACTTAAACATGAGAACTCTACAAAGAAACAAGGCCAATAATTAAGTAACAATTTAAAAAGAGAGGGAGAGAGGCAATCAGAAACTTGATAGTCATAATTACCAGTGACTGCATATGCTAGTTGATTCCTCAGATGCAACTGCCATATTCGAGATACCAAACGACGACGCTTTTTCTTCGATAAGATTCTTAAGGAAAACCAAAATAATTAAGTACACAAATCGAAATCGGATTAGGTTGCATGAAAATAACGATCGACAAACAGACAAAAGGAAGAATTTATTACAACCTGTGATTTTACTCCTGTTTTTGTTCTTAATTACCTTAACCAACTCCTAAGTCTTCTCTGTTCTCTGTTTTATTGTGCTGTAATAATTTGGGATTTTTTAAGAAGAGAGCAAATTGACGATTCCTTTGGTTTGGGTGAACAAACTCCTTTATTTTTCGATGGAAAGACTTTTTTTTTTTTTTTGGTACCCTTTTGAGTCCACATTTTGCTATACCAAACAAATATGCTTTTTTCTAGTGTCCACGCGCTGTCCACTTGCGTGTGTTACAAGCTCATATCTCTTTAGTTGAGTCTCTCTACCTGGCTAGGTCCTGGCAAATTAACCTTTTCGGCCCAGACAGAACTCTGGTAGTTTGGGCTACGGTTTCAATTATTAAGGATTGCTGGACTTGCATGGGTTTGATGCTTTGCTTGTACTGTTTGAGAAAATCGAACTCAAAACTTGTTCGAACTTCAAAAATAAAGTCTCTATGAATCTTTTATTTCAATGTAACGTGCATAGTTTGTTTTTAATGGATTTTAAAGATAGGATTATCCTTAATATCTAAAAATAATGTGTAGTTTAAGGTGTGGGAGCAGCCCCTTTTTAACCTTCCTTTTGTTTTGTTTTTATCTGTGTGAGGATAGTGTATATGCTTGAGACAGTGGGTTTGTTTTTGTTTTTTTTTTAAGGTAGCCGGTATAATAACATGTTTATTTTTATGTTTTAAAAATAATTTTTTTATTTTTTTGCTTTAAATTAATTTTTTTATTTTAGATCTTTTTGATATGTTGATATAAAAATAAATTTAATAAAATTATTTTAATATATTTTCGAATAAAAAAACACTATACAATATAAAATGAACTCTTAATCATAATAAATTATTAAGTGAATTCAGTGGACTAAGAGAGGATAATAATAGTAATATTCAAAAATAGTAAGAATCAATTGATTTTCTCTCTCCTTTTAATAATAATAATAATAATAATAACAACAATATTTTATTTATTTATCAGTCTTGAATTAAATTATAAACAACATCTATTAGTTATATATTTGTAAAACTAGTGGTCCTGCCCCTCCATCAAAGCCAGAACCTTGATTTTTATCTTACTAAAATTTCAATGCACAAATTTAATTTGCAATTTAAAACTTTGCAGTGGTATTTGATATTGGACTTAGTATAGTTCTATATAGATGGAATTAACATGAATTCTATTTTTCTTAGATAAATGATAATCACTATTTAAAAAAAGGGTTTATTTTTCAAGAAAAGAAAATATAAATGTAATTTTACATTTTAAATCAGATTATTAATAATTAATTACAAAATCTATTGATTTAGCTTTATATTTGAAAACCATTAACATATATAAAAAAAACCATTAACATTTATTAAGTTAATTCTTGTCATATAACATAGAAAAATATTAACATATATCATAATTAAAACTCAACTATAAATCCCCACATTCATAGTTTCAATGTGACTTGAAGTGTTCCAACAACAACAATAACTATCAAAGTACAATCATAAAATTCACACCACTACTGCATTATCTTCAATTTCCATCTTTTACTATAAATAAAAATTTGAGGACTGTCAATCATTATCATGGAAGAAAATATAACAGACATGTGATTTTCATGGTTATAGTCTCTCTTCTTTTTTTCGTTCTCATTTTCCACACCTGTATTGTATGCATATCTATAGGAAATATATGTATATATATATATATATATAAAGGAAATGATGGAGTTCTAAAATGTATTTTCTAAACAGGCAAAGTCAAGTACGAAATTAAGAGAAATGGATAAAAGACAGTTTTTTTAGATCGGAGGGGGTAATATAGACATTAATGAGACTTGTTACTTGTAATGTATTTTTTAGAATGGATAAATTGCTCTCATATTCTTGAAAAAAGACAACATAGCCAATATCTGAGGGGCGTTTTTTAATTTTCATGTTTTTTTTATAGTATAATTACCATGTAACTTTTAGGTTCAAGATTTTTTTGTCTGGTATTTTAGATTTTTAAAACTTTAATTTTATTAGAATTATCTCGTGAAGTGAAGTTAAGGGTATTATGATTTTTTTATAATTTTTAAAAAAATTTGATGCCTCTCAATAGCCTCTAATAGCGTTTCATAACAGTATCTAAAGTATCGTACTGCCCTTTACATGGTGGGCTGGTGTGTGTTGGCTTTCACCACATAGAGAAGTTTCAATGACAATTTTTCTTTCCCCCCTCTTTTCTCTCTCCTTCACCTCAAAAGGTATGCTAGTTTTACAAAATTACAAGGTGATCCTCGATCATTTAATTATATCAAATTTGATTTATTTTTTTTTAATTTCACTCTTTGACATTTGATTTTTTATGTTTTTTTTATCAAATTTGATTTTAATTCTTTTAATTCTTGTTTATTTTTCTTTTAATTTCTTTTATTGGATTTTATTTTTTGATTTAATCTCTAACTATTTGATTTTAATTATTTCTTATTAAATTTGCTCTTTATTCTTATGAATGCAATTCTTTTTATTTTGAGTTCTCTTCTTGATTAATTTTTTTTTTGCAATTTCATCTTTTATTTTTTAATTTCAATGAATTTTATATCAAATTTGATTTATTTATTTTTCAATTTCACTCCTTATATATATACCAAATTTTCGAGCTCTCTGTCACATTTGTTAAAATATTTTTTGATACCAAATTTCATTATTTTGCGCAACTTATTTTTCTTGATATTACTAAACATAAAAAAAATATTTTTAATCAAACAAACAAAGCTTCAAATATCTTTAAATGCAAACATAAAACAAAAATATAAAAAGAGTACCATATCATTTGGACAACATTACGAAGTAAGCTCGTCAACTATAAAAATCATCTTATATCGAGTCAAATAAAAATATTTTCATTGATTGCATAAACTAATCAAAATATCAACTATTTTATTCCAAGTTGTTTTTCTCATGTAAAGATTAGAGCACAAGAGAAGAGCATGGCTGCGCCTTTCATATGATGATGCCTACGATGCACACGCAGACCTTTTAGACACTGTTCATTTACCATAGCCCTTACAACTATTTACGGTATTAAATTTGGCTTTTCAAGTCTTAATTGTTTAAGAACAATAACATTTAACTTAATTTTGCAAAACCAAGCACCAGCCGCGAGTTGAAATTTTCCCTCGATATCGCGAGAGCCTCGTATCTAGGAATATAAAAAGCAATGTTAAGTTCAATAGTAAATAAGTAAAATTTTAATGGATCAAATTGAAAAAAAAAAATAAGTGACAAAAAAATGAGGCTGATCTTTTCTCTGCCTTGTGCAACTAAGTCCCTGGTTCTTTCAAGGAAAAAAATTTGAATATTTATCTATTGTTCAATTTCAGTCCAGATAGCTAAAAAACAAAGATAATTGACCTCTTTGGAAAAGGAAAGGGAAAAGGGAAAGTATTAGTGAGTCTAGATAGCAATAATAATTTTTACTATTATCCTCTGGAAATCACTAATTAGTATCCCGGCGCCCTGCTGCGGGGGCTTCACCGTGATCATGTGGCTTATCATTGATCACAATGAGATGAGCATTTTTACATAAAAAAAAAATATAGGCTACAGAAAGACTACTCTAAATAATGGATTAAAAAAAACCTAAAGTTTTAACAACTGTCATTGCAAGTAGCTAAGAGCGTTTTTGAAAGTGTGGTTACGATTGCTTTTCATTTGGAAATGTATTAAAATAATTTTTTTATTTTTTAAAAATTATTTTTGACATCAGCATAATAAAATAATCTAAAAACACAAAAAAATATTAATTTAAAACAAAAAAAAATTTAAATTTTTTCAAAACCATACAAAAATAAACAGGCTAAATAATAATTCAGGCTTATAAAGTTTTATATATATATATATATATATATATATATATATATATATATATATATATATGCTCTTACAACCGACCATAAAAGGTTGCAAAAGTCGTAACTTTGAAAAGGAAATCCCTTTAATTACCTAACTCAGAGATCATTTTAACACGCAATAGAAGCTGAGAATTTACTACAAGTAAAATACTTTCAAACCAAGCATATTAATTATAACTAATATCACGAAAGAGTCCTGTAAATCCCATTCATCAAGGCTAAATGTCTGTAGCCTTTATAAATTTATAAGAAATTATCTGTTATTTAAACATATTTTAATTAAATGGTTCACAATTAATATGGTGCAGAGATATAATTAGTATATATCCTGCTCAAGTACTTGGATGCTAAAATGTTACCTTTAAGTTCCACATGAGTCAACATCATTTACATTGATACTGTATTTTTCTATGGATGTAAGCATTAGTCTTCCAAGTCAAGGCTAGAATCTGACTTATCTTGTAGCGACCTGCAGCCAAGCGATCACACACTTCACAACATAGTTGTTTTAAATTATGGGATTTTACGGGATATGTTATCACGAGGTATGGATTGAGATCGTGATAATAAATGTTTTTTTTATAATATTTTATATTTAAAAATATATTGAAATAATATTTTTAAATATTTTTAAAATTTATTTTTAATATTAATATATTAAAAAATATCTAAAATCATAAAAGAAATAATTTAAAATAAAAAAATTTAAGAATTTTTAAGAATACTTTTTAAATTAAAAAAAAAAAACGTTATCTGAATTAGGTATGATCGCAACACAAATAAGGCCAAGAGCACATCTGCCAACAACATACTTCTTCTTTACAACATTTTTTTTTTTATTTTCTTCACTTTTTTAGTAACCAAACAGAGTATGCAACGTCAAAAAAATAATGTTTCATACCATTTAATATATGAATTTACACCAATTCCTCCTCTTTAATGAATCCACGTAAAACGAAGGGATTTGTGAATGCATGACAATCACAATACCACTACAAGGTTTTGAAGTGGACTGGCCAGGAATGGGATTTGGAGGCTCAGATGGAGGAGAAGAGTTAAGAGAGCTAGCAAGGGAGAGTAGACGTGGAAACATAAAGAAGAAGCTACAGTGCCTTTAAAACAATATATTATTACCCAGTTTTGATTGGATCGTTAGGTTAAATTAAATTTTTGACTGATCTGCTTCAGATCGGGTTAATTTTTCTTCTATTTTTTCTACCTGAATCAATCCATATCTTGAGTAGGCCAAGTCTCGGGTTGCCTGTTGGCCGGTCTAAGTTTTATATTAGAATTATTGTATTATTATTAATTTTAATTTTAACATTCAACATAAACTAAAGTATTATTATTATTATTATTATAAAAATATTTAAACTTAATATTAATATATATTAAGGGTAAAATAGATTCTTTTATATTTTTCATTATCAATCAATCCATATGTATTTATATTCCTTTTATTTTGTATATTATTATCAAATATAATTTTATTTTTGTCTTTTAATTACTATATATTTCTACTATTTTTATTTGTTTATATTAAAATAGTAATAAGACGATACTCTTATTAAAACAATATATTAATATGCTTTATAGGAATAGTAAAGCACCGTGATAAACTCATTCTTTGAACCTTGTAGGCTAATGTGTAATAAACATTAAGATGTATATCTTTTATTTCTTTAAATAAAAATAAGATTTTTAAAACATAACAGCCAATCATCGAACGTTACTTGTACTAAAAATACTTTTAATTCACAACGCAGCATAATAATCAAAATACAGGACAACACACCCAATATTATCCAGGTGGTCCTGCCAACCCACCAAAACGAGACAGTGGGTGGAGCCATGTTTGCAGTGGATTAATTACTTTAATTATCTCATTCCATAGATTTAAAAGAAAAGGTAAGAATGTCTTTTTGTTGAAAGGTTCGTTTCCTGATCTCACCACTCTTCCATCTCATAAAGGCCCCGAAGAAGTGATTTTTCACAGGAAAGTTCCGAGGTTCGGGGGGTTCACGATGGGGTGGTATGTAATATTGTGGCGGTGATTGTTTTTTAAAGTTTTTTTATTTTAAAATATATATTTTTTAAAATTATTTTTAATATTAACATATTAAAATATATAAAAATATTAATTTTTTAAAAAAATATTTTTTTAAAAAATACAGAAATAATCGAAGCCCGAAATAAGAATAATTCCACCGCCGGGACGATAAAGTAATGGAAGTCAGTGATGGGCAGATCAACATTCTTTTTCTTGGTCTATGCACTGATATCATTTGGCTGATGATTGACACTTGTCCTCACTTTTAGCTGGAGGAATGGAAGCTCATGTTTTTTTTATTCAGTAACCTCGATTATGGGCTCGTTAATCACAGGGACCCATTATTTTTTAATTTCCTAGTACGATTCAACCTCATTGGCTGTTTCATCTTTATTCACGTGGGCTCGTCCAATGGGAAGCTTGGCTCAAGAACATGCAATCCCAAATCCCAGGCAACGTGATCTGTGTTTAATTAGACAGTTCACCCATTAATAACCCCACAAATAATATGCATTAGATTCTTAATCATTAAAGCGTTCGTTAATGATTCTCTTTCGAGTTAAGGAGAAATTAAAGAGAGATTCTGATGTTGCCATGGAGATCATAGCCACACACGATTTTGGGCGTTGGTCTAAAGCTGTTTGCCATTGGACAAAGGCGTGCGAAGAGAACCCTCGATTGGCTAATGAATTCTGTCGCCTTCACGTGCGTGTTCCATCTAAGCAAATCAAATCGTGACAGCTGCTTGCTGGACTCTCGTGCGCCTGGAGGATTGCAAGATTTGCAGATTCGACATCAACGTCGATCAATTACACGTATTATTTATCCCGACTGTTAGAACTGTGCTCTGCAATTCTGCTTATCTAATTACCACTACCAGATTTTAGATTAAAAAAAAAAAATCGAAATAGCCATGTTTTCTTGGCTTCGTGTGACTCTTTAAATCTGAACCATCGATGTATCCACGTGTTATGAACACAACAGATCTTAACCTACTTGCAGCAGCATTGACCATATCCGTTTAGGAGGTGTTTGAGAACGCAGTATAAGCTATATTTTTATAAATTTTAATTTTTTATTTAAAATAATATTTTTAAATTGTTTTTATATATTGAAATCAAAAATAATTTTAAAAAAATATAAAAAAATTATTTTAATATATTTTTAAATGAAAAGTACTTTAAATCATCATTACTATTACAATCCCAAACAAATATTTATTTGTTTTTGAAAAATTAAGACAAAAAACTTACACTGGATAGTAGTTATTATTTTTAAAACATTAATTTTCAAAAAAAAAAAAATTAATAACACTTTGTTATCGGGCATTGGACTGTTGACCAGCTATATCAAAATTAGAAATCAGGTGGACCACATTTTTTAGTAATAAATTAAAATTTTATATTGGATAGACTGCATTTCTCGGATTTTGAGAGACAGGGCCCCTATCCTTCTTGTATTTTGCAAAACATAACCAAGAAATATTCAACTCCAGACAAAAACTTGCAATGAGCCTACCAATCCATCATAAGTGATATGCAGGCTCTGGGAAATGCATACGAAGATTTGAAATCTTGCCAATCAAATTTGAATCGCCTACAAGCACTCGATGTCAATACTTTGACGAGAACGAAGAGGGATTTAAGATAATGTTCCTCTTCTTCTTCTTCTTTTGCCAATAACCTAGCTGGGGATTGTGGAAGTTATCTAATTATAAGACTAAAAAAATACAACTAGCTTATTATATATCACTACTTATCTATTGGGGTGGGGTGAGTGAGTGAGTTTTAAATAGAATATTATTTCGGAAGAATTCATTTGCTCACAAGACTCAACTTTCAAGAGTTGTTTAAGAAAAGATCAAGTTGTGTGTAGGAATAATGGGTTGCCGACACTTTTTAAGTACGCGGTGCAAATCATGTTTTTTTTAAAAAATTTTTAAAAAATTGCTTAAATTTATTTATTTATTATGTTTTTATATTGTTTTGATATATTGATATTAAAAATAATTTTTTAAAAATAAAAAAAAATATTATTTTAATATATTTTTAGATAAAAAACACTTTAAAAAACAATTTTTACCAGACTCTCGTAAAAGATATAACTAGGTTCTCTTAAGTTCATGTGTAAAAGAGTTGACAAGTCTTGATTTATTATCAGTAAATAACAGAGAAAAAAATGATTATCAGAATGTGAAATCGAATGTTATTCTATTTAAAAAAAAAATATTCACATGATTTCTATTAATCTAGATAATGCATTAATTATAACACAATTAAGGACTTATCAATCATTTAACTATAAAGGAACTTCCGGGGGAAAAAAAACTACAAAGGAAAGACGTTATGTGATTAGAATATAAATAGAAAAAAAAGAAATAACTTCTAATATATAATGTTTAACTTGAGAAAGTTTCTTTCTCTGCCGGAAAGGGAAGTCATTATGATAGCTGAGATGTACATTTAAGAAAAAGAATAACTTACGAGTTAATATTTTTTAAAATCTTTATGTTTAAATCTTGAGTGGAAAAATTAACAAATTCTTCTGAATATGTTAATACGAGGTGTGATTTTAAAATTGTTCGAAGAAATAATTTCAATTGACCTCTAAATTATTCCAAAAATACCTACGCTCCCAGCGAGAAAAAGTTCAGGTGTTGAAGGCTAAAATATATTTGATGGGCTTCAGATAACTTGAAAATTGGGTTGTCAGAACTCCGATAGAGAGACAGGAAGAAAAAAAAAAAAACAAGAACACAGAGAATCAGCTATTTATATCTCTGAGACTCTGATAATTCCTAGTTCTTACCAAAAAGAGAGGATCAGGTACCTTGGCTACATCAATTTTTGCTTGCAGCCTGCAGGCCACACGGTCTCCGATTTCTTAATTTGGAAACCTTAAGAACAAGAGAAAAGGAAATCACTTTTTTCCTCTGCTCGTCTTCGCTTTTCACTGTCCAGATTTCCTGTCGACACGTGGTGACACGGATAAGCAGGGCCTTCAGCCTTTTTTTTTTTTATAATGACGAGGATGTTCTGGCCCTACTAAAGGATATCGAGGAGGCCCAATTGCGTGACCAAAGGAAAACATCATGTAATCATGTTAGTGTCCTTTATACGCGGCTTGTCTGGACTTGAATTGATGACTGTTTACTCCTACTTGCACTGTACTGCAGGTTTGATTTCGAATTCTTTTGAATGTGTTAAAAAAATAAATAGAAAATAACATGCAGCGACTCGCTTGCTATACCCGAGACAAAGAAAGCGTCGACTGCAATACTCAACTCCGAATTCAACCACCAACGTAACATCATAGTCGGAAAACTTTACATTTTAAAAGTATTTTTAATTTTAAATTAATAATTTTTGATATTTTCAAATCATTTTAATATATATTTGTGTTGTTTAAATATTTTACGTTCAATCGAATGATATATAAGAAATAGGATTGTCACATGTATTCGTAGCTATATCCTATATCCCTGTATGCATTAATTCTAAGATTGATATTACCTAAGTATAAGATCAAAATAAATCACACACGTGTATTGTTCTGTAATCCTGCAAACCTTATTAAATATTTATTTATTTGGTAATACTGGGCAATGATATTTTTTAACTGCAAATATAAAAAATAATAATTTTTAGTTTTTTATTTTTTTGTAACATAAACGCACGAAACACAATAAAAAAATCTAAAAAAATACTTTAATATATATTCAACCATGAAAATAAACACTCCCTGTAGCTGTTAATTTTAGTGGGAGGTTGAAATCTTTATTTTAACATTATCCTTGTCATTAAAAGGAATAGCAGGGTGACAGCAAAAGTCACTGCTAGTAGCATAATAAGTGATTCTAAAACACTTTAGTCGTCGTGTATCTTATAATACAGGATTTAAACTGTAATAGTCAATGAGAGAGCACCATTCAGCTGAATTTATTGAGTCCTAGCTACAAAATTTATAGCGTCCAAAGCGTGTCCAATCAAAATCATATAAAGTTAGAACATAACTTATAAAAACTATAATTGTTTTAAAATTCCAATCTATTTACCAAAAGAATATATATATATATATTCTTTTGGTAAATAGATTGGAATAATTTTATTAGAGAATAATATAAATCATATCCTGGGATCTCACCTAATAGTTTAAGTTACTGAGTCGAGATTGTTTTTTAACATATTTAACATAATATAAATCATATCGTAAGATCACGGGTTCGAATCTCGCCATCCCCATTTATTTGATAAAAATTAAGCATAAGATAATGTGAGACTGTGCAAGTTTTAAGCTCAAATGACTTTCACTTGAGCGGATGTGTTAGAGAATAATATAAATCATATCCTGAGACCTCACATAATAGTTTAAGTTATTAAGTTGAGATGATTTTTTGACACACTCACACACATATATATTTATACTTATTTTTTATATATACATCCATACATACACACACACAGGCATACAATACAATAATTAAAAGCTGATATTCAATGCGGTATATATTCTTAAGATAACAAATGTAATGTGTGAATTAATTTGAAGTCCTTGTTCAAATTCCCAACTTAATAGATTCTATTGTATGTGGAAACATTAACATTTTCATGCAAAAGATAAAGATAATCCATTTGTTTATTGCAAATGGCTACATTATTCACAATTTAATTAAGAAATAATAATAGCCCTTTATCTTTTTAATCCCCACGCAAAACATGATTAGTCACAATTTGGCAGCGAGTGAGCTGGTCCTACCTGTGGACAATGACAGCCTCCTGTTACTTTAGCATCCCCCTCTCCAAAACCTTAAAAAAGCCACTTTGGGACATTGGGGGACACAGTGGCCATTCCATAAATACAAAGGACAGGTTAATTTCCACTCCTACCAGGAGGTTTGAGATGACGAGCAAATTAACTTAATTATGACACGAAATTAATTAATTTGAACAACTTTTAAAATTTATTAAATCTTGTTTATTTTTTATTTTAAAAAATTCAATTTGTTCTTCTTAGATTTTAAAAACTAAAAATATCAATTAAAAAATAAGACTGAACTAAATAAAAAAACCTTACTATAAATTAAAAACCTATTATAAATTAAAAAATTCTAAACCAGCTAGAAGCTTATTAATTTATATTTGATTTATTTAGTTTTAGAAAATCTAAAATTGAACTGAACTGAATTAATCCATTTAGTTTTGTAATTCAATTTAATTTAATTTGATTTAAAATTTTAAAAAATTAATTTAATTAATTTTTTAAATTTAAATTAAATAATTTAAACCGATGCTCACCCCTAGTTTTATTTTAAAAAAAACTCCCAAAATAGGATCTATGTATCCGTATGCAACACACGTCAATGATCCATACGTTAGACGGCTCTATTTTTTATTTGTTTTCTGAAGTCTCTCAGCTTCTAACTGGAACACGTGACCCAACAAAAAGAAAATGAAAAAACCACTAGCTGTCTTGTACACAAAACCAGTGGTATTTTAGGTCTTTAAATCAGCTTCCTGAAATAACTTTCCTTATATAGCCTCTTTGCTGATGTGCTCCCCTTCCCAAAACGACGTCTCTGAAACCTTACTTTGTCTCCATTAACACCCTCTCTTCTCCAAGTAAGCTTTTCTTCTTCTTTTCTTTCCTTTTTATCCTCTCCTCCCTTCAAAGCTTTTTTTTTCTATTTTTTGCTTAGAAAAAACACGCATATATGAAGAGAAAAAAAATTAAATGGATCGCTATCTTTCTTTTTGTCGTTGTTGATTATTGTACAATGATTTTAATATTAGGGTCTTTTGGAAGTGAAGAAAATGGGGAGGGGGAAGATAGTGATAAGAAGGATTGATAACTCGACAAGCAGGCAAGTGACCTTCTCAAAGAGGAGGAATGGATTGTTGAAGAAAGCGAAAGAACTGGCGATCCTTTGCGACGCAGAAGTTGGAGTCATGATCTTCTCTAGCACCGGCAAGCTCTATGATTTCTCCAGCACCAGGTCAGATTTCAAGATCTCTTTGATATATATATATATATATATATATATTTATATATATGTATTTGCTGTCTACTCTACCACTTTTTTAGTATTGTTTTTTCGCGATAATGCAATGGTATTATCATCATCTGTATCTTTGATTTGTGTTTCTGATCAAGTTAGCTACCTACTTAGGATTGTGATTTTATGAAGTTGTTTGTCGATTGATCCAAAAGTAGTTTTGTTAACCTGTGTCATCATGCGATTTGTGATGTGTGCAACAGTGCTTTATCTGCTTCCGAGTTTCCTTCTGTTTTTTTTTTTTATAGGAATATACATGTGCGACCATGAGAGATGTTAATGTTACTCAAATAGCACACTGCAGGGATAGCACTAGAAATTTGGAAATATTTTTAGTTCGAACTTCGAAGTTTCATTAAGAAAATATATATAGTTAATGATCATCACCTTCGTATCGAGGGTTTTATAATTGGCATTAACTGCTGTATTTGCCTTAAATTAGACATATCGATCAAGCTCTTCCCGTGTCAAAAGTTGCCGTGCTCATCCATTTAGGCTCTCAAGTTCGAAGTTCAAATCCGAGTTCTTGAGAGGATTGTGCGACTTGAAGGTTTTTCTTCCGAGGATTTGCTAAATGTTAATAAGCGTTATTCATGAACGTGCAACCAGAAAACTTTCTTTGCCCACTAGTGAACTAAGAGTTTATAGGCTCAATTAGTTTCTTAGCAATAACATAAGGTTTGGGATGTTAACAATTACTTAAACTACTCGATCGTGCCTCCCCAGCTAACTCTACATCCCCCCTTTCTTGATCAAGAAAATTAGCTGTCTAAGCTTTTCCTAGTGAGAATAACATATATAAGATAAAGGAGATAAAGATTGTCAGTCAATTTAGCTCCAAATGGCGAGATTATATAACCTTGTTAGCGGCATTAAGTGTAAATCTCGGAGAGATTTGGATTAACTAATCTAATGCGACTATCAACGAAGAAAAGCAATATATCATTGAATGACGTCATGAGAAACAAATTTGAAAGTTCGAATTAAGTGAGAAAAGGATACGCTGCTTTGGACTGTGGTTGGAGTACTTATTTTCTAGTCAAATGGACCTCTCCTCGTATGGAAATTTCGTAAGACCTCGTACAAAGGATCCTATTTTACAGAATAAAAGCACAATCCCCTAACAAAACTACGAATGGAGTGTTATGAGGCGTGCCCGTTAAATGATTGTTGAGCCAAATGCTCGTGGTTCATTTGTGATGTAAGTGTAGTAGTTTGGATATACAAGTGATGTGGTCTCGAATGAAGTGTTGCTATATTGAGGTTAGCTCTTGGCAAATTTTCGTTTGATGTGGAGTATTTGTTAAACAAATTTTCATCCGTGGTTTGATGGTGGTTCACGAGATGATGGTTGGCAATATAAAGAGTTGAAGAATTGACTTTGAAAATGGTTTTTCACTTGAAGGAACTTGACCAAAAATGGCGATTATATGAAGTTTGTTGGCTTTATGTTATATTCTTATGAGATTTTTATTAGACTAGTCTTATTTTGAACACTGAAAAAAAGCAGTATCAAGAATATGTTTGTTTTTACGTTTTAAAAATATTTTTAAAAATATTAATTTGTTTTTTATTTCAAATTGTTTTTTTATATTTTCATATCATTTCGATGTATTTATGTTAAAAATAAAAAATATTTTTTAATGCATTTTCATGTAAATTTTTTTAAAAAACAACCAGCATCATACTTTTAACGCCCCTGAACGATGAGAAAAGGATAACATGCAGTCACGCATTATATAAATGAATACTTGAGGCACACAGATGAGTAGAATTGATCGAATCTACAAAGAATAAATATAGTATAGTATTCATATACATAATGGTCCCAATAATTAAGATTGTTAGTACAAGATGGAACATATATATATATATATATATATATATATATATATATATATATATATATATATATATATATATATGTAAACCCTTGCTTTCGAACCTCCGTGGTGCAAATATTCACGATGAGTGGTAGCAGAGTACTTGACAATCTGGCCGGAATAAATGGTGGCTTTGCATGGTTAGCTCCTATAGCTATCCTTTATAGCTATCCTTTACATGATAATTTGAGAATTAAGAGCAACGAGAGGTGAAAAAAACGTTACGTTCCTTACTATAATTAATGTATTGTTGGTTTCCAATTAATTCTAAAACACGTAATAAACAAGAAAAAGTAACTCTTTTAGTTCAGAGCTATTGGGATGAGGATTAAGAGTAACGAGAGGTGAAGAAACGTAAAATGCCTTTTGATTTTCCGTTTCTTTACTTTCGGATTTATATCATGTCGTCTGCCCACGTTATGGAGATAACGCGATTTTATTTATTAAATTATTCATATATAATGAGAACATGTTTTTTCGTAAAAGAAGTGTACAAATCCACTGTTAATAAATTGTTTCGTAATTTTACTATATTATCATAACTTTCTTTGTGTATTATCATAGTCTTTATATGATTATATATGTATATTTCAATATAAATATTATTAGATCTCGTAGTTATAAAAATATTTAACCTAAAACATGTATAATTTTTATAAGGTTTTTTCCCCATACTTTGTATCAATTTCTAAATCTCATTTTATTGATTGAAATATTGAATTTATAAAAAAAATTTATCCTGAAACAAAAATCAAAGGGTAATAATCTTCTAATAACTATATACTATATTTTATTTTCTCCATATCAAATTTAAATTCTTAGTCGTTCTTACTTTTTTAAAAAAACACTATTATATCATTTAATTTCATAATCTTATTGAAAAAAGAGCTTAGATAAAAAATATTAAGGAATTAAATAATATATAAGTAAACTCCTATATCATCACAAATTCTTTAACAACTTGAAGGGCCTTGGTATAGATTGATCTTTGCATAAGAGATAGATGGGTTTTTTCATTTTTTTTTCACCTTTATATTTTACCAAAAAAATATTCAACATGCATCTTAAAGGAAAGATACGGGTTTTATATATATTTGAGAAAAAAAAGTATAATAAACCTATATTATGAAATTGTGATTCATAGTAAAGTTGTTAAAATTACAAGTTAACCCGTAAAATCGATTCAATATATACTTACCGTGTAAAATCATTTTAAAAATTTAAAAACTAATAAAATCATATTGAAATTATTCTAACTCGATAAAATCAACAAACTCATGATTTTAATACCGATTTCATGTTTTCATTGGAAATATCATTATATATCTAGAAACAAATTCCACAACCTTTCCTTCTCCGCTGCCTCTATCTTTGCCCTGCCTTCATCGAACCAACCAAGTTCACACACCATCACAATGACCTCAGAGAAGAAGTTACAAACCCAGTAAGAGGAATCAAGGTCCAAAAGCTGGTCCTCAACATCTCCGTCGGTCAAAGTGGAGATAGTCTCACTTGTGCCACAAGATGCTCGAACAACTGATCAGTGGCCAAACCCCTTTTTTCTCCAAAGTTAGGTATACTGCATGCGAGATCTTTTGGGATTAGGCGTAATGAGAAGATTGCTTGATATGTGACTGTGAGGGGAAACAAGGCTATGTGCAGCTGCTTAAGAGTGGGTTGAAGGTGAAGGAGTACGAGCTTTTGAGGGGGAGCTTTAGTGACACTAGTTGCTTCGGTTTCGACATCCAAGAGCACATTAATTGATCTTAGCATCAAGCATGACCCTTCCACGGGTATTTACGGTCTTGACTACTCCTGTGTGGTGCAAGTCGCGTGTTGGAAATCATCAGAGAGTTACAAACGAGGATGCAATGAAATGGTTCCAGGTCAAATAAGAAGGAGCTATTCATCCTTAACAAGTCCCAAATTATTGGATCCTAGATCTTTTCCTGACGTCTTTTAAGTTTAAATTTTGGCAAGTCATTACCTTTTATCAATATAATATTCATCGATTATGCATATATCATGTGATCATGAAATGGTTTATGTCATAAAATTAAATTGATAACATTGTTTGGCATCATTTTGTAAACTTGTTTTCTTGGTTGGCAAAAATGTTTATTGATGATGCATTCTCTTTCATAACCTGATTGATCACTAGATTTCAAAAGATTTTCTCCGAGTTTTTGTGAGTTTTTCTTGGAGTGCCAAACACATGGTATTTAGAAAAAAAATTCTCCTAGCTAGCAACAGTCATGATGAGAGATGGCAACGTGATACTGATATTAATAAGAATTTATAAAAAGTACAGTTCAAGTATTGTAAAAATATTATCAACAAACGTTTTCAAGTGCTTGAACTATTTAATGCAAGTACATGTATTATTTGTTTTTACTATTAAAGTTTATTTTTTGTGTTGTGTTAAAGCATGCAGTTGAAAAACTTAATTTCCTTATTTTTTTTTTTTAAAACTTGGTATCAATATTTTGATTTTTTATTTTATTTTTATGTGGTACCTAGTTTGTGTTTCAATTTTTCAATAAATGTAAAGATTTTATTGATTAAAACTTAAATATATTGATAAATAAACAATCTACATATCATATATCATAATCATGGCACTATTTTGAATTGCATCCATTTAAAGAATCTTATATGAGACAAAGAAGGAACATAAGAAATTATACACTTAACATTAAAAAAAAGTGAATGAGATATCTGATTTAGAATTTAAAACTCAAAAAAATATAGATGAGGTCTAAATAAGAAGAGAAAAGAAAATCAGGTGTATAATTAATTGATCACGTTAATTTTGTTTAAAAAATGATAATTTATAACGTACTTAACGCCATTTCTACGTTTTTTCTTCTTGTTTTTTTTTTTAAAAAATTGAACTCATCAATTATTAGGAACTGCTGTAGATCGTCAGCCATCCCCATCCTCAAGTCACGTTATGATGCCATATCTCTCTCTTCTGATCTATAGAACGAAGAGGCTGGAGGGGGACTGGATTTGGCTCTTTAAACACGTGCAAAATCGTGAAAAGCCTGATCATATTGCTTGTGGATGGATGGCTTATAAAAATTTATCCACTTGAAATAAACTAACCATTATTAGTTAAGAAAGAATGTGAGGCCTCGAACCTCAATTTACAAGCCAAGTTGATACATTTGTTAATAGGTATATGGCACAAAGTCATTTTCTCGGTAAATTTGCAGTGTGCAATGATCTCAATAATCACAGTCGTGTTTATTTTTGTATTTAAATAGTGTTTTTGAATTTTTTTTATTTTTTAAATTAGTTTTTCTTATAATTTTATATTGTTTTAATTTACTGATTTAAAAAATATTATTTTAATATATTTTTAAATAAAAATATTTTTTAAAATAACCATTGAAGAGTTAGTAAATTTCCTCCATTCTCTTTCTTTAATTGTCAAGGATCTTTCTGAAAATTAAGAGCAGTCCATTAAAATACAGTCATGCGAATTTCCAAATGATGACGTTTGGACATGTTCAATAGCCATGTGTTTTACATGACGTCTTTTTAATAGGATAAATCCAGTTATGTTTTTCAGACATTTTCACCCGTTGATGTAAATCTCAAATAATGATGGAACTAATCGTGTTTTTAAAATATTAAATTTTTTTTTATTAAAATTTAATATGATTTGTATGTTTTGGATCGTTTTGATGTGTTGATATCAAAAATAATTTTTAAAAAATAAAAAAACATCATTGACATGTATTTCAACACAAAAAATTATTTAAAAAACAATAACGCTAGAGATAGTAAATTAATTGAATTGTCTGAAATATCCATAAAAGCTAATCTAAATTCTAAAATTAACCGAATGGAATAATTTTATAACTTTATTGGATAATTCTGTTCAGGTTTTTTTTTTTAAAAAAACCTGGTTTAACTCGATTTTGATTTTAGATATTAGAGATCAAAATAGCTAACCAAACTTGTCTATTCGAGAGTGTAGTTGCGGTTGCTTTTCATGCTGAAATGTATTAAAATAATTTTTTTTATTTTTAAATAATTATTTTTGAAATCAGTACATCAAATCGATCCAAACAATTAAAAAAAATTAAACTTTTAGAGAATACGACGTTATCAAACATTTAAAAAAATTTACTAGTAGAATCTATTTAAGTCTATTTTTCCTCATTTTAATAGGATACTGTAATTTATGTATTTTGATACCAATTTCTTTTTGAAAACCAGTCTTCTTCATCACCCACATTTTAAATAATATACGTCACACACATAATGCAATTTTTTTTTTCCTTATCACTCTATCAAATGCCTTGGTATCAGGTGCTAATTCTAATGTATTAATCAACTCTTCATCTTAAATTCCAAAGTACATTTAAGAAGCATTTTTCTTTCGAAAACTTTATTTTTTCTCGAGTTGATATTTTTTCAAGATAAGTATATTTTTAAAAAACAATTAAAAGTATCAACTTACTCACAAATTATCTAATCGCAATTAAAGCATAATTGTCTATGATTGAATAAAAGTAGACTTGATTCTATTAATTTCGCGACTCAAGAAGAGTACTACTTTGCTGTTAGGAAAAGGATGTTAGAAAATAATATAAATCATATATTGAAACCTTACTTAACAGTTTAAACTATTAGATTAAGATGATTTTTTGATATGATATTAGAGCATATTGTTGCTCATATTTAATAAAAATTTCCTAAATAAATGTAATGAATTAAAACATGTTCTAATGGCAACTAAACCATTTCCTCGAAGGGAGCTCTTGAGTTTCAATCTGGAATCTCGAAGCCTCTTAATTGACAGCCATTTCTTACATTGAACTCTCCCTCCCCTTTTCTTTCATTTCCTTTTACTTTCCTGCAATTTTAACATTTGCGATCATTTAATTGAATTTTCTTCTCTCTCGAGAATGCATTGCTGCATGCCATCTTATTATCCGGTGATTTTCCTTGAATGCAGCAAAATCTCAATAAATGTTCTTCATGTGAAGAATAATTAAACGTTATGCTGGTCTGCTACAAAGAGATGGATATATAGATTATAATATAATGGATCCTTCGATCCTTGTTCAGTGACTTTAAGATTTTCAAATTGTTAATGCAAATATTGTTGAATGTTGCACTGTGAGCTAACAATTATATATATTCTTTTCTTTTTTTGTCTTGGAACCATTTTTCGGTTGCCCGGGAGAACGATAGCGTGTTGCGAATTCCAATTTTTTAGTGCACAATTTTAGTCCACGCCAGCTGACTTGGTCGCCTTGCTAATGTTTTCTTAACACACACACACACACACACACACACACATATATATATATATATATAGAAACTCAACGTACTTATTTTACTTTCTTCATAACAGATAATCAGATGATGAAAAAAAGAGTTTAGTTCTTTCAGCTTCAAGTTACAAGCAACCAATATGAATCCTCACAAGAAAACAAGAAAACATTGTAATTAACAAGAGTTTCTTTATATGTATGAAAATGATTAGTAAGTGAACTGAAAAGAGTATAAATCTAGATGCTTCAAACTTAAAAATCATATATCATCTAACAGCTGCTGTTGGTAAAAAAAATTTCAAGAATTTTGAAATTGTTTTTGTTTTAAACTATATTTTTATGTTTTTAGATTATTTTGATATATTAAAAATAAATTTTTAAAAAATAAAAAAAATTATTTTAATACATTTTTAAATAAAAAATATTTTAAAAAATAATTATTATATTATACACTATCAATCTAATCAAATGTGATGAACAGCTAGACACGGATTTTGTCAAATGTAAGATGACAGCAAGTTAGTAATTTGCAAAGAGAGTGAAAAATTAGAATAGACGAAAAATGAATCATTTACTTAGGACTACGTACAAAGAATGTAATATATATATATATATATATAGCAGTCCGTGTTTTTTTTAGATTGGATTAGACTCCTCTCGAGTTAGGAGTGACATGACATATGGTGGAAAAATCCGAATCATTGGTTTGAATTTCAATAATTAGGATTTGATACTATTTCCTCACCATTATTACCATTTTTCTTTTCGTTTCTCCCTTTATTTTTTTACTCCTTTGATACTTAATTACCATACATTAATTAGTTAGAGTCGAACATTTTATAAGCTTTAATCACAATCTTTCTCAAAAAAGTCTTCTATGAAAAAACTCACCGAGAGTACAAGGACAAACAAAAATTAAGTTCCGCATGTAACAATTCCTCTAGAGGGACAAATTATACAAAAATCATACAAGTAATGTGTGATTATTGTTACAAGAAAAAAAACCAAAGAAAATAATTATTTTGAAAATATAGAAATTTACTTTAAAATTATTCAAAAATTATATTTATTTTATGTTTATATATGTGTCTCTTCAACTAAATATATTTTATATATAAGATATTTATTTTATGTGCAAATAGTATGTGTGAGAATCTAAAATTGTATTTCCTAGATGATATGAAAATAATTTATTCATGAAATATTTTTGAGTAAATTTTTTTCTTTACAAAACAAGAAGCATAAAAAGATGTTCTTATTGCTATAAACCTAACATTATTGCTGGCATACGTATAAAAACGTGATTTGTGTGCTAAAGGCTCCTGAGTTGCTCGGTTACATACCAACGTCTCTATATTGGTTAGAATACTTACCTAGCTTAGTCTCGGGGTTTAGAGGGTGTTTGAGAGTGTAATACTTGTTATTTTTCAAAGTGTTTTTCACTCGGAAATACATCAAAATAATATTTGTTTTTATTTTTTAAAAATTATTTTTGATATCAGTACATCAAAATGATTTAAAAACATAAAAAAAATTAAATAAAACAAAATTTTAAATTTTGCTCAATCCTCATTTGAAACAGAATACCAAACAAGGACTTGATCTCTTTAAAACAAAAGGCATATTATGGCCAAAACTCACCAAACCTATAGGCCAAAATCAAGGACTTGACGTTGAACAATACATTTTAGAGGGAGACATCCTTTAGAAACAAACTAACAAAACCTCTAAGCATCATCCTACCAGCTAATATCTCCATAGTTAGTTAATTCTCTAAAATCTTGAGTTTTTACCCTTAGAATATTTCAGGTAACTTCACGACTACTTGATTAAGTATAAAGTGTCCACTAATTGACGTTTATTCTAAAGATATTTTTCTAGAGACCAACGTGGGAGTCATAGTTAAAATCATAATATTATCATTAATATAAATCAATATATCTAGCAATTGGAGAGAAATCTTCGAATTAAAAGAAAAAATATACTTAATTTCCACTTTAATCTTAGGATTTGAAATCAAACTTTTCGACTAGCAACCCATAAAACTAAATATCTTTTCGCTTTCACTCAATTGAGAAATACAGAGCTCTAGTGAATAATTTTTTCCAACATATTTCATTGATCAATTCTTAATTTGAAACAACAGAGAGTTGGTATAAAATAAAAATTTACAATGCGGTATTATATTAGCAGAGGGATCCAATAAACATTTTCTACTAAGAGATAAGAATTATATGAAAATCCCTTATTAATATCACAATAGAAATACTCGTCAAGACTGTTTCGCATTATTTTACAATTTGATGACACAGAAAAATCGGCCAGTCAGAAACATTTTTCCTATAGATTTGCGAATTTAGTTAGTCTTGAGAAAACTAGTTTCACCTTATGGGAATGGAGAGTATTTTATATGGAGATTCAAATCTCTCGTTAACACCACCCATCCATTCCCTTACTATCATCGCCACTGTTATGGCCTCCAATGTCATTCTCTCTTCAAATCACTAGGTATCCTACAAGCATGCTACCATTGCCTCCTTGTCATCGTGCTTGTTGCAATTACTGCCGCAATTATTACTATCATTATCACTACCTTCTAATCGAACCAATACTAATATCGCCACCATCACCTTCTTCTCAACAAAATTCATTAGCTAATTATGGTTCTTCAAACCGGATGTTTGAATTGTCAAGCAGTCAATTTGTAATTGGTCTAAATTGAAGGTTGAAACCTCCTTGGCATCTCTTTGCTTGAAGTCCCTTTGGCCCTTTAAAATTGTGTTTACTTGAAAATATAAATTATGAACTATTTAAAAGCATGATGTTCCCACTTATTCGTAAGCTTAGAACACATATATTAAACTTTAAACTTTAAACCTGCACTATAAATCAGTAATTATTACATGAAGAGATTTACACAAAGGTTTCACAAGCCTTGACACCTTGAAACCTTGCTTGTAACCAACTAACAGAATAAGGTTTATTGTTAGTGCTCTCAAAATATGCACGATATCATTATCATAGAGGTAAAGTCAGAAAAAACAGAACACAAATTATGTCGTCCACTATAATCATAGAGGTAAAGTCAGAAAATAAGGAACACAAATTATTTTGTCAACAATAAGGTTTATTGGTGTCCTTATTAGGTCTGCCAATAAGGACAACTTTTTTTCCGATTCTTTGGTCCTCATTAAAACTGGAGTTACTCAACATGGGTCGCCATAGCTACCTCAGTGCGAGCAAGATTAGAATGCAGTTCATTTGTTACTATGCTCGGTAACTTTAGGATGAAAAAGAGTCTTAAGCAAAATTATTTATTTCCTTAGTTATTTTTATTCATATTAGTATTTTTATTATTTTGCCTACTTAGTTTAGAATTTTTTTTTCAGTTTAAACTAAAACTAGTATAAATAAAGTTTCTTAGTTTGTATTTCAATAGCCTACTTGGTGTAGTGAATTATTGAGAAATATAAATTTCAAATTAGAATTTTTGGTCCATTGACTCTACTTGGTAGAATTTTATGTTGTTTGTTATTGTTGTATTTCTTGCATTGTTTTCGTTTGTGTTGGTTTCAAATCCTAATGATTTTTAAAAGTTAATTGTGTGTTGTTAAATAACCATGGTTAAAAAATATCACATAATATGGCATGTTTGTGTAGAAGGGGATGAAGTTCTACGTTGAAAAAAAAAACTTTTCAGGAACTAGTAGTAGAAGACATAGAACAAATTACAAAATTAACTAGTCGACTAGCAATGATAAAGTTGCATAGGCAAATTAAAAAATTATACCGTTAATTAGAGAAGATGAAGAAGAAAAAACTAGGGGATCGCGAGGAAAGTGATCATGAATTCTTGGCCAATTTTGAGAACCTCTTTCAAATACGAGGAGGCAACCTCTTGATCGAGATGGATATTGTGGAGAACTTGGTGATCAAGTTTATAATGAGATAGACGTGGTGTCTTTATTAATAAATTAGAGGTTGGATGCAAAAAAAACATAGAAAGTGCTCAAAAAAGCAATTGTTGATTGAAGTTGTGTTGAATTTTTTTATTGCAAGTTTTTTATTATCACAAAAATGAATTTGTTTAACGGTTTTACAAATACAATACATGTTAATGAAGCAGATTTGAGATATGCAATTCATTAATCTAGGAGCTAATGGAAGAGAAATAATTTGTTCATTGTTGTTTTTTATATAAATTTTAACAAGGATTGAAGTTGATACCTAAAATGGTTATACATTCGAAACGAAGAGAGAAATGAGGTTGAGGAATCTTTATTGGATATTCATAAGATTGAAATAAGAACAATTTTAACTCGAGAATGAATTCTTTTCAACTCAAGAAAATTGATGCAAGAATATTTTTTGGAAAAAAATATTTGTTTCCTTAGTTATTTTTATTCATATATTTTCTTTTATGGTGTTTTTGGTATTTTTTTTCCATTTAATTTTAAAAATATTTGGTTTAGGAATTTGATTTTCTTATTCAATTTAGGCTTAATACTAGTAGTATAAATATGGCTACTTAGTTTGTATTTCAATAGACTATTTAGTATGGTGAATTATTAAAAAATATAATTTTAAATTAAAGTTTTTAGTTTAGTAACATGTTATTTGTTGTTTTTGTTTATCTTATAATGTTTTTGTTTGCATCAGTTTACCTATAAGAATATCTAGCACCCACTTTAATAAGCATATTAGAGGTACTTTTCTGACCATACAAACCAAGCTTGCGGGATATTGAGGTCGGGATTTTTGTTGTTTAACAATCAAATATTTTTTATTCGGCTTGTGTTTGACAAAAAAGAGGCTATTCTCATGAGAAGGCAGAACTGGGAGATTTTTGTGCAATCGCCTTCTCTCAGCCTATTCCCAAGGAACTAGTAGGAAAGGATCCCATGTCTTCATTAGCCTATTCCCAAGGAACTGGGAGATTTTGAGAAGGCTAATGATTGAATTAATCAGTCTTTTTTATCTAAATTGAGAAAGTTTTTAGCATTG
Source organism: Populus nigra (assembly GCF_951802175.1). Taxonomy (NCBI): domain Eukaryota; kingdom Viridiplantae; phylum Streptophyta; class Magnoliopsida; order Malpighiales; family Salicaceae; genus Populus; species Populus nigra. The sequence continues at coordinate 8,171,947 of NC_084855.1, read as the reverse complement.
TTTGAAGCAAGGAGATGAATGAACGTTCGCCCTTAGTAGTGTCAGAGTGATTGTGAATGAGAAGCTGGAGGGATGGTTACAAGGACTAGGAGCAGTCTGTTAAGGGAATTCTTCATCTCCGTCGATATTCATGATGTGATGGATGCCTTTAGTTGAGCGATGGAGAGAGGGACAAGTTGTTGGTGAAAGGCGTGCATATGTGTTCTTAAAGCAGGAAACACAGTTTCTGAAACGTGTCAGATAACTTTGCAAGTAATTGAACAGGCTTTAGTCGGTGATTAAATTCGGTGTAGATTCAGAGTTTGCTAGCGGCTATGGTATGGAATTTCGTGTGACCATTGAAGTGCTTGCATGTTTTAAACTTTGAGTGAGGAGCTATGAACAAGTGCTATTGTAGTATTCAAGCTGTAGAACCCAAGTAAAACTTAACAACTCTATAACACTGTTAATCAAATCCAAACTACCAGAATGCAAAGATTTTTAGACTTATAGTTATTTGTTTGGAACAGAATGAGAGAGTTAATTGGTTTTCCCAAAACCACTCGATCAAAGTAGACGTGATTAATTTTGGGTAAGAGCGAGGACTAAACTGCAAATCTAGAGCCTGGGAAAAAAATATAGTTACTACTGTAACTCATCTGGTAGGATAGGACCCAAAAAAAAGAGGCAATTATAAAACAATTAACACGTTTATCAACGCATAGCATATACAGCTTTCATATGAACTTAGATTTTGGGCCCTAATTTTAACGCAACTAACATTCATCCAAAAAATATGATCAGATGCAGTCACTGCCTGCCAAGAACATTTGACAGAAAAGAAAGCAAAAATAGAAACAAAGAATACACGCACCTTTTTGCATGAGATCAGACAATTTCTCATGATTTATATAGACATTTGAAGAGATTGGCTTAATTGTCTTCTATCCATTTTCCTGTCACTAAGAAAACTGGAAGATGATAGCATGTTATACGACATGCATGGCAAACAAATTGAAATTCAAGGTTTTGTGAATGTTCCTTTGTAACCCTGGTCCTGATGCTAAAATTCAGTCAAAGGTCCTTTGTTTGCAAATACTCAACTGCAAGTCCATACATAATGCACGACAAAACTGTTACAACTGAAATATTCATGCATGATGCATTAGAGAAACAAACGTGTTATGACCGGCCATCTACTTGAAATAATAACTGGCAGTTTTCTACGTAGTACATGCCGTGTGCGAAATCAATTTTCCTATTAAAATGTAATACAGATACGGTTCTAACAAGGAAAAAAAAACATCGAGCTGGGATTAAGTTCCTTTCACCAAATTATCAATAAAAAACTCGAATGTCTTACAAGCATACCTATTCTAACAAACCAAAAGGTCCCTGTGGACAGCTGCTAACTCTCCAGAAATACATAATTGCTACCCAGCATCAACCACTAGACTATTCACTACAGCTTTGGTGACTTCGCACCTTTACTTTGGAGGTTATTTAACTTCTTACTTTGTAATCCTGTCTACTACTAATACAGTCTAATTTAATTCTTTTCATTTATCCAGCCCCAAGTTTCCCACCTGTGTCTTCATCCACTACTGGTTTGGCCTTGGACTTAATTCAGGGAATATTATAGATATAAGATGACATGCTATAGTTGCACCTATGCATCAATATGATCTAACAAACAAGATGAGATTACAGATTACTACTTTTATCTTGGTTTTGTGGGTGGGTGGTGTAATTCATTAGATTCACGGATCATTTCTGTTACCATTTCTCAGTCACATCTGACACTTTTGCTCAACCCAAAATTATCAAGACCTGATAGAAAATCATTTCAGCCTCATATATAGTGGTTAATCGATCACCTTGATGAAGGCATCAATCACCCTGATGAAGATTGCCGGTAAGGGTATTAAAGGGTGACCAGAAAGTTGTTTTAAGACATCAATCACCCTGATGAAGACATTTCAAGGGGAAGCAATAGATAGAACTGATGCTAAGATAATTTCGTTATCATGAAGCAACAAAATTGTCAGGAAGGGATCGGTACTCTAAATGAAGCTCCAGAAACTTTTCAGATGCAGTTGTGGCAGCGTCTGGGAACAAAGCCTCCTACTACTTTGGAAAAAGCTCAGGAATAGCTTTTAGCAGGAAGCAAAATGAGTGTTACCCAAAAAACCCTGCTGTTTTACTGTGAAAGCAGCAAAAATTCACAACCTTGTGCATCCCCGCAAAGGAGTGAAAGCTGCCCATTATTAAGCAGTTTGGAAGATGACCTTTCTTCTTGTGAATGGGTGAAGTGAACAGTTCAAAAAGTTGAAAACTTGGAATTCTACTATTGTTTTTGTGTCAAAAAAATGGTAGATGCACATTTTCAGATGTCAGTTACATACCGTCTGCCAACAGATATTTCCTTCTTTCATCTCTCCTTAAAATTGTCTCGCACCAGCCCTACGTCTCACAAAAGCCCTATAAATTTTATTGCACCAAAACCCACCTGATTCGAACTCCTCAATATGTCGCAGCTTTTCCAAGTAAGGTAGAGAACCATAAACTTCTGACATCCACCTAATTAACTCGCAAAAGATTAGAATTTAAGTTCCAAACTTACCAAGAATTGCACTTTTATGCTTTCTGCACAACCATATGATGAATAATTGCAGGTAGTTTGTTATAACTCATTCAGGCATGATTCGCAATAGTGTCAGTTGAACACGATTCTCAATAGTGTCGGATGAAGGAAAAATAATGAGGGAAGACAAAGCCATAGGAAGTGAGCTTCCTTTTCACATCCCAGTAAAGAATGCATGGTTAAAAATGAATTGAAAACTTATATTCGAGACCCCGCATCAAATCAAATAAAGATTGGAAAATTATATTTGAGATGGTGCTCCGCTGAAAAACATTCTCATTCTGCCGGAGAATGTAATATGATTCTCAAGAATGTAATATCATTTAAGAAACTCAATCTGAAGATAATTTTTCAATCTTTATGATATTTCAAGTTGAGAGATCTAAAGTCTTGCGGACTTGAGTTTCTTAAATGATAATATTACACTTGCAGCTTAAACTCCTATAGTCAGCACAACTCAAATGAATTCTGGAAAAGATATAAATGATATAGTTTAAATGTGTGCATTCTGTTTCATTGAGAAACTATCCTTTTAGTGATTCCATGCATTTTGTTCTTAAATGTTATCAGAAAGCATTCACATAGAACATGACACACATGCCTGATGCAATATGAATCTGCTCTTGCAGCATGAAATCAGTCATTGAAAGATACAACAAATCAAAAGACGAGCATCATCAAATGGGCAACCCAACCTCTGAAGTCAAGGTATTTCAGAAACCGATTTTCATTTCATTTTGCGAGTTTGTGCAAAATTTGATTCGTCGTATTATTTTCCACATTTGCATATAGAATTTAGTTATACATCAAAACGAACATGTTAAATTAAATTTACTACTTGCAGTGGAACAGCTTACACATCTCTAGTTTTTAAAGCATTGCATTTTTGTCAAAGATAGCTCCAGATGCATTACTAGGAATCACCATGTGGAACTTTGCCTTTTCTGCTTTAAACAATGCCGTTACCACGAGCAGCATGGATTTTTTTGGCGATTGTTACAACTAAAAGATACTGCATCTAACAATTCTGCATTTCAGCTAAAAGTTTGCACCCATTGGACGAGCTATACTTGCAAACATAACATTATGACACTGAAGGGTTGATATATTTTGTTTTATAAAACGTGTTAATAACATAAGAAAATCTTAATGTTTCTGATCATTTATCAGCAGGATGTGCTAATAAACATGGACTTATGAATGGAAATCTAACTAAATAAATTATCCGGCATAATGTGGATATAAAGAAGGGAAAAGAAGATACAATTTGTACAGACTACAGATAAGCTGTGCCGCATCTAGGACTTGGCCTTTAATATGATTTCAGAAAGGCATAAGAGCCCCTTGAACATGCAAGTATAAAATTGGTATGGCAAAATGTTGCAAATGACAAAACCAGTATAAGTCCTAATTCTAATACTGCTGAAGGAAATAACATATCTAGTGTCTAGTCCAAAATGATTTAGGAATGAGAAATAGAAACCAATTAATATTCCTTGACTGGATTCTGATATTTAAAGCACATGATAAATATAAAAAGTTAGACAACGGCAATGGTTCTGCCGGTTATTAGCTGCATGAAAATCCTATCTACTATAGATATCCTCAAATTTAAAAGCAGCAGATAATGACTGGCAAGATTGTGCAACACAATCAACAAATGACTTGCATTTGAAACAACACAATAACACATATCATAGGTTAATAAGAGAGTATGCATAATGAAGTTGTTTCTACCACAGAAATGTACTTCATTAAGCTTCAAAGTGTAGACAGGAAATCATTGTGTTATTGTTCTAACTTAGCAGGATAAACTGAAATTAAAAACACAAATATATGTCAACTAACATGTCATGTCTTCAGGCTCCAGCAAAGCACGGCCCAATTGAATAAATAAATACGCATATGATAAAGCATACGAACTCAACACAACCAAGCCTTATTGATTCATTCAAGCTTTAAGGTGTAGCGTCATATCTTACACTGGACCTCTGCTAACCGCAACTGTCCTCCTTTATCTGCAATGGGATTGGGACCATCTGAGTGCAGATAGAACTCACAAGACATTTTATCAGTAGCAAGAAAATACATGTCATCTTGAAGCACGTCATAGTCTATTAAAAATGCTTTCTAGTTTTGTCGAGATAAAGGTAGAGCTACATGGAAGATTAGAGAGGGGGTGGTATTCAGACATGAAAAAGAAAAAATATTGTGTATTGAATCATAATCACTGTATAGAGATTAGACAGTGGCTTATCAGAATGAAGGATGATTTTTTTTTATCCCTTTTTCTTCAGATGTGTTCTCATAACAGCACAAGGCAATTACTCTTCATTTTATTGAATGCATGTTAACCACAAAAGTTGGTAATTCCACTAAATTGTGCATTATATTTTGCTAGTTCTGGCAAAGGGAAGCAGCAGTGTTGAGACAGCAACTGCAAACCTTGCAAGAAAATCATCGGTATGATCCATTCCCTTCAAACAATAGTGTTTTATATGAGATAAATGAACATAAAGACTGAAAATAGAATAATTGCGACAGATCAAATATAAAAAACTGAAACTTTCAAAGGAGGATGCTATTATTTAAGTCAGACACTTGCAGGTGGTACTGGTGTCCATGTGATCACTAACAATTTAGACACAAACACAAAAAAATCACTTGTGTCACACTGAAAAAGTTCATCTCGGTCACCTCTAAGAAATGCCAGCATTGTGCATCAGGAGCAAAAGGGGCCACAAGAAGGCAGCAACCATACACCCTCTCCTAAAAGTATTCAAGTAGTACTAGTCAGGTTTATGACCCCAAGAAATTTATCGCAGAGTTAACCCAAAGACTTTCAAGCCAAGTCACATTTACAAGTATTTTTGAAATTCTTGTTATCGAACAAGATTAAAGCATCTGCATGAACACATACCTATAAATACCTCTAGTATCACGTCTACAGCTGAACAAGTCATTTCTCCAACTATCTTTTGCCCATCTATTTCTTCCTATTAATATCTTCTTTTTTCATCAAGAAAAGAATGAAAAGCATTCTAGAGTCATTTCTCCAATGTGAATAAACTACCTCTAGCCATCGATACGCCAAACTAAGGGTCACTCCAAGATATATATATATATATATATATACAACTCAAAACAAAGACTAACAGTAAATCTTACCAGAACATAAAAGGAAGCATCCAAGATAGCTAATGCTGTTGGAAAAATCCTTCAGGAACAGAATACAGTAAAAAGATTAAATGGATCATTGCTTCTCAGTATATGCGTCATTAGCAAAGTTTAAAATGTCCTAGACAAAAGTTTAAAACCTAACTGCATTTCCATATGATGATAACAGGCAAATGATGGGTGAACAACTTTCTGGCTTAAGCATAACAGATTTGCAGAATTTGGAGAACCAATTGGAAATGAGTCTTCAGGGTGTTCGCATGAAAAAGGTTTGAAATTCCCACAACCACACTGTGCAGTCTTTAGATTTCCATAAAGTGGAACTCATCCATCTCACTGAACTGATATTGACTTCATCAGGACCAAATTTTAATGGATCAAATACAAGAACTAAATAGAAAGGTAAACCTGTAAACAAAGGCTACCGACTTGCTTTGTAAAGTTTTTTAATTCAAATAGCTAAACTTTGATATATCTGTTGCAGGGCAACCTCATTCACCAAGAAAATGTTGAACTCTATCAGAAGGTAAACTATTTCGTCATGAAAATCAAGAATTGTATAAATTAGAAGTTTGAGTAAGCAGAAACTTGTAAGATCCTTGCAACTTATTGATTCAAACCATCACTACCTTAGTCCTGAATCAAATTGCAAGGCGTTTCATTCCACCCTCATCAGCATATTTTCACATCCCAGGTCTATGGAACAAGGGACGTAAACAGAGCAAACAGAAATTCCCTTCTCACAAACGGTCTGGCCATCGGAGAGGAATCACATGCACCTGTCCATCTCCAGCTTAGCCAGCCACAACAACAAAACCATGATACACCAGCTACAAAGTTGGGGTACAATTTCCTCCACAGCACAAGTATTTAAATATGATTATCAATTACTTTACCAGAGTCTTTGATGCCAAACTTTTGTCCCCCATAACTGCAGCAGACTACAACTGCATTAGCGAAGATGAGGGATGCATCCTCACTGGGAATGGATGTTGTGTCATTTTGATGGCTCATAAATTACAAGATCATGCTTCTATTATTGCATTGTGGTATGTAAGCCTAACCATTCAAGAAACATACTTTGGTTTGACATTACCAATGGTAAAAACTTTCACACTGCTTGATGATCAAGACAGCTATTATGTAAAAAATGAGATAATTGTAATAAAGAGAAGTGACATTGTGCTGCATTTTTAACACATTTTTTAAAAAGATCTTAAATCTTAAAAAAATGGGTGAGTAGAATTAGAAGTCAAACATAATACCATAAGCAATTGCATGTAGGATATCATTTGGTGGGACTCCAAATAACAATATTACCATGCATGTACTTCAGGAAAAATAACAATATGCTGACAGAAAAGCAAAACTATAGAAGCATATTTTAAAAAATACTTCAGAAATATACGGACATATACTGCATGCTAATTTTAATTTCAACTAAGTTTTAATTTAAAAAATCAGAGACTGGAATTGTATGTATAATAGTCCACCTTCTTCATTTCCTATGCTTGTTGTATACAGAATTTAAAGAACTGATAAAAGCATATTGCTTGTGTTATTATGTTTAACAAGTATTTAACAAGCATATACAATTTAAAGAACTGATCACAACACAACTCACTTTCTATAGAATAAAAAGGTTCCAGACAGACTACCACAACGCATTCAAAGACAAAATACCCTTTGTTGGTCAAAGAAAGATACAGAGGAGAAAATAAAAGGAACGTGTCAACAAGCCCATGATAACAGGAAGGAGGGGGCGCAGGCGATGCATTAATGCACATTTCTAATATTAAAAGCAGTGTTACTGCAACTAGACTAGATAAAACCTAGGAAGTTTTTGCGAGCCATTAATAGCAAAACTAAATCATACTGTGAAATGTGGAAAAAAATATATGCTGTTTGTTATTCCTAAAAAAAAGCATTCTGTACAATACTAACTACACTTATGGTGCCAATGTCAATAACAGAAAAATTCAAAGCGATTCCAAGATACCAAAACCCTCAAATGTGACAGGATATGCACCCCAATTATATGCCTGGTTTTGGACATACAAAACCCATATGACCACTGTGGAAGGAGCATTAATTGGTCAGCTAGAAGAAGTCTTTCGAGTTGGAATCTGATGCATGCCAAATATGAAAGAGCAGCTGGAGCCTGGCTAGTTGGAATCTGATGCGTGCAGTTCAGTTTTTTAAGAAAGTTTGCAGCAGAGAAAACAGGTTTCCCTTCCAAATGACCTACAACTGTGCATGAACATCCAGTTCTTGGAATAAATAGGAAAATAAGATTTCAAAAACAACTTGATGGTAGTTAACTCCCTTGCGAACAGGTATTAAAGATTCAGGTCTGTTCTCATCCAGGTCAAAAATGAATTTAAGAATAAGAGTGTGAGCTCTTGATTTCTAGAACTTAATTTCTAAAGGATCTTTATTATTTTTATAACTATTCTTCACTTCAAAATATTTCAGTCAGCAGTTCATTCTCAAAAAATCTATATCGATGGATCACCAAAATTTTCCATGCAACTAACAAATAATGGTCTAAAAATAGTTCTTTGGAAGGTTTACATCCTATTCATCTCTAAACAATGAAAATGAGAAATAAAATAGAGACATAAAGATCGTTAGAGTTGCATTTGGCCAGAAAACGTGCTAATACCTGGAGGGGAAATTTTTTAGAAAGAGTTGATGAAATTGAATGCAAGTTAAATCACCTTCTGATAAGAAATCAGAAAATTATCTGGCACGGCAAGAAATTTTTCACTATTCACTGTACAATAATTATACTTTTATGTTAAAAACTTGGTGAATTCTCAGAAAAAATCAACAGATTAAGAAAACAAAAATCGACAAGTCCCAATATATAATAGATGATGAATTTTGGTGTAAAAAGAGAATATTTGTAATGGGAACTATAAAAGGCTTGTGAGAACAAGAAGAAGAATGTAAGAGTTAGATACTAGGAGCATAAGAGAAAAGGTGGAGGATAGGAAAACAAAACTGTGTCAATATATATGATTATGGTTTTGTGGCTGGTGTCATATACGGTGATGATTGTAAAATGCAATAAAGTCAAGAATCTATCACTTAATATGCGCATGGTTATGTATGTACAAGTATTTTTCTCTATAAAATAAATTTAAAATTTCTCAATATGGAAACAATAAATAATTAGTGGATAACACAATCCATCTATTAGCACATGTTTTTCAAAATTGGGAGACTATATCCGTGCTTGACATTCATAGCATCTTGGACTCCAATATATTTCATAAAATTCATTCACTTTATCCAAGACTTGAAGTTTCCAAGCATGACGCTAGTGTTAGTGTCAAACATTTGATTCTTTACTCGATAGAAAATAAGAAGACAAAGTAACATAAGATATCAATTGTTTGAGAATGCAACAATCTGTGAACATTTGTCAAAACTTTTCAAGTTGAGGGGGATCATACTTGGCTTTAACCCTAAAAAGGATAAAAACAACATTTTGAGGTGTTTGCTTAAATGTATACAATCACATGGTGGTTTCTGGACTTTTGGAACAAACAGCTAAACAAACAATTCGAGAATCCAATTTACTTCAATAAAATTAAAAAGAAAAACATTTACATAGGAAGGTAGTTAACTGTGATGTTGTGTTGTGTAACAAAGCAATGAAAAGTGTTTAGTAAAAATTGTGATGTTGTGTTATGAATAAATTTATTGTTGTACTATTTGAATTAAAATGAATATAAAAAACATAAACATGTTATAAGGTTTTTTTAGTAGCTAAATGAATAAAAGAAAATCGACACTATCATTTTAAAGTTGAAATATCATTTAATATAATTTTTGCACATATATCCATTTCAATTTAAAAGTCCTATAAAATGAATTTATTTATATATGTTTAAGATTAAAAAAAAAAATCTAAGTTGCTTTAATTGAAAATCATAGCACCTATAGTTATGGATATAAGGTTGAGAATGTGAAATAATAATACTTAAAATGTTATAGTAGATATTAAACAAAATATGGACTATTGATGATTTTGTAATTTAAAAAATAATTTAAGGTTATTTTTATCTTTTTCAAAAAACAAAGGACCTTCCATCTCAAAAAGCATTTTCCCATACTTTTTAAAGATTCTTTTGAGATGGAATCAAATATACATTATAAGTGGAATCACCTTCTACTCCCTAAAGTTAAACAATGAAAGTTATTTATTTGTTTGAAACTTTTAACTAGGGTAAAAGCTACAAATAGAAGCCAAACAAGCTTTGTCTTCAAGACGAGGCAACGAGAGTGTAGTACAATTCATGGATATATTATAATGGCTTTAATTGGGATAAAGGAAAGAAAAGATGAGGAATGTTTTAAGAGCAAGAGAAGAGAAAACATGTGAAGGTAGAAACATGTTCGTGCTTCATCCCTTTGTTTGGATTCATGGGCGAGGATAATGGACAATACATCTTCTCCTTATTTGGTTATAAAATTATAGTTTGCACCTTTGATCAAGAGGGTCAAGGAGATTGTAAAATGATGGAAAAAAACCATCTTCTTTTCACCATCAAATAATTGCCTTTCATTCCCTTATAAAAAAGCATTCAAGATTTTTATTTAAAAAAATCCTAAAAACCTTCAAAGATTTTGCCACTCTCCCTTTGAGAGCCTTCTTTTATAACCATAATGTTGCATAAACCAATAATAGAATCAAAGCTAAAACAGGAATTGTTGTAATCAGAAAGAAGGTCTTAAATAACCCTAAATGGATGAACCTTATATAAGTTGACTTGACAACATAATAAATTCTAAAAGAGTTTGAAAATAAATTTGATAACATAAAATCCAATTCAAAGGAAGACATTGAGTTTCATAATCAAAACTAAGCCCCAAACAAAATTAGACCCAAATACTATAAAATATCAATAACCAAAAGTAAATAAAATGTCTTAAAAACAAGGTCAAAGCTATTTACTTATTTAAGATTTTATGCACAATTCATTAAAAAAATGAATAGGAATAAAAAGGTAAATTGGTAAGATTAAATTAATTTTATAAAGTAATTATATTTTTTTATATTGAGTTAAATTTTCAAATCAATCACGGTTCGAGAAGGTCTTGTGATACAGGTCAGCAGATACAATACAAATTTTATTATTTGTTACCTTTTGACTTGTGGATTTTCTATTTGGAGATGATTTTTTTCTTCATAATACAAGGATGTTCAAAAACTTATTTTTTGGAGTTTTCTAGTTCTACAATGTTCTTTTAATGGACAATAACATAGTTTTCAAGTGTGATAAGAATTTTTTAATGTTACAAAATCTTTTTCTTACAAAAATTTCTTATTTATCCTGGCTATACAAGGAAACGAGGGCTGGAGTATTTCATGTCAGTCAAATATGGGCTAGCATTATTTAAAGCCATATTAATTATAAGATTCCCATTATATACTAATTATATAGTAGTATATATGGTTTCCATATTTAGCTATGTGGAGTTGGAAATCAGCCTTGTAATCAGGGATGTATTGTGCTGTTTGGTTTTATATAAAGGAAGGGATTCTCTATTAAGAGGTATTCAGACAAAACTCATTGTTTATGTCTTGATATCAAAGCCTAAACATTCAAATTAGGGTTGTCTCATTCTGTAGTTACCGTCAAAAGGATTAGAATTGTTGAGTTTTTGCTAGGGGAGTGGTCTGGGATCATTCCATTACTCTATTTTGGCTTTCAGCAAATTTTGTAGCCTTTTTTAGTTGTCAGTGCAATCTTAAAATGTTTTGTTATTGGTATCTAGTGTCAAAGTGGTTTAGGCATTTTCAGGTTATCTACTAAGTCTGAACTTAATTTTATTCTAGTGATTTGTTATTGTTTTGGTGATTTGAGCTTGCTATTTAATTACTAGACTTTGGACTTGTTATTTTTTGTATCATGACCATTAGTAATTCAGAGTCTTTTGGGGTGAAATTTACAGGTAAGAATTATTTTGCCTCTGAATTCCAATTTCATTTTTAATTTGATATAGGGAAAGAATTATGAGAGCACATAGATGGAAGTGATCTGACTCCTACCGAAGATTTAAAGTCAGCTTCGTGAAAGATCAAAGATGCTTGAATCATGACTAGGATGTTAGCCTTTGTTGACCTCTTGATTATTCTAAATTTGAGGTTGTATAAGACTACTAAGAGTATGTGAGAATATCTTAAGAAAGTCTATAGTCAGAACAACATGGCCCAACAATTTCAATTTCAATTGGAGTATGAAATTGCAAATTATAGATATTTCTCCATTCAAGAGTATTTTACTAGATTTCAGATCTTAAGAGGCATAATTTGTTGATATTATTCATGCAAAGGTACCTGATGGTTCTCTTGCTGTAGTTTAGGAGGTTCATGAGTAGAGCAAGAGAGATCAGTTTTTGATAAAATTGCTATTTGATTTCGAGGGTGCGCTGCCTAATTTGATGAATCGTGATCCCTCTTCTTCTTTAGATATGTGCTATGGGGAGTTACTTCGTGAACAACAATGTCTTGCTACATGGGCTACCTTTCAACAAGACAAATTACCTATTAATGTTGTTGTGCCTATGCTACTACTCAAGTGAAAGGAAAAGGTAAAGACATGTAAAAAGTTCAATGTTATAGTTGCAAGGAATATACACAATTACTACCCACTGTGTGAAAAAAACATGCTATTATCTTACTTAGAACCTTAAATCCTTGTAAAAAAAAGGATGGGTATTGGCTTGAAAAGCCCGAACCCAAAAACCATTTTTATTCAAGCTCAACTTATTCGAGCCCGCCTCTCAAGGTGTTTGGGCTCAGGTTAACCCCCTGGGAACCCACCAACTCAAGCCCATAATGACTCAAGGGTAAGCCTGGTCCCTAAACAAACTTTATCTTTATTGATTTGATTTGGTTTGGCCATGCCCACTAATCTGAGCACTTGAGGACTCAAGATTAGGCTTGGAACTCACCAACCTGAACACACTCTATCTTAGTGAATTCAGGTCAGGCCTGCTCGAGCCCACCACGTTAATGTCATGGGTTCGAGTTAGGCCTTGAGGAACCCAATTTCCTCATTTGATTTTCTCTAATTCAATATCAAGTCAACCCGTGTTCTCAACTTTTTGTAAAGATAGTGCTAAGCATTTAATGCTAACATGATCCTTTTATTGTCATGGGATCCATAAAATGACGTTATGCCTTGCTTATGCCAAAACCACTAACCTAAATGTCACATTGTCCATAATGATAGTAATCATTATGCATGATTACCTCTAAAAAGTAGATTACACAATCCACCCATCACTATCCCTTCCGCCATTTAAATTCACATGGTTCAAAGGTATATGAAAAGACCCATGAATCACTAGTCATGTCTTTGAACTCGTTCTGCGTTTGTTTTCGAGAAACCACTTTCCAAAGTTTTCTATGTTTGTTTGCTATTAGAAAAGTTGGTCAACAAAAAACACTTTCCGGTCAAGAAAATTTTAGCTTAATTTCCAGGAAAGTGTTTTCCTTTTATTTTGGACGGAAAACACTTTCCAGAAGTTGTGAAAAATTTTAAAATGTCATATTATTTGTTGATTATATCAAATTTAGTTCTCAAACTTTTGATTGCTATATATATTTTGTTTTGAATATTTGTTTTTCAATTTCATCCCTTAGAATTTAATTTTTATATTAATTTTGATCCTTATTTTTATAATTGTTATTTACTTTTCCCTTATCATTTTTTAATTGAAATTTTTTATCTATCAAATTTGGTCCTCATTCTTTTGATTGTTACTTATTTTATTTAAAATAATTTATGAAATGTTAATTATTATTATTTTAATTTCTTCATTTTTTAATTTTTTTTTATTTTTTAGATTTGATCTCTATTATTTTGATTATTATTTATTTTATTTGAGATAATTTATAAAATTATATTTTTTTCAATTTTATTCCCATTCAACTTTTTAATTTGTAAGATTTGTTCCTCATTATTTTAATAAACTTGAAAAAAAAACATTAATAAGTTATTTTCCAGTTCATTTTCCATGACATAATCAAACACTGGAAAGTGTTTTCCAACTTATTTTCCATTACACTACTAAACATCGAAAAATAATTCACTTTCCCTGAATTTATTTTCCAAAAGAAAACTATTTTCCAAGAAACAAACAGAACCTTACTCTAAAAACACACATAAAACAACATTTCTCTTTCCTTTCATCTTCTACATTTAATACATACCACACATAGTTTTTAAAGCTACATCCCTCTGATATTTGTGCTAATTTAAATATTGAAGATCCTCTAGAATACATAAAAGACTTGTTTCACAAGATTTCATGAATGATTAGTGATTAGTCCAATTCTTCACCTTCAACCTCTAAAGCCTATCAACTAGCTCTTAATCCTTTGAAGTTTGCTTCAAACTTCATAAAAAAAGATCCACTTCACATGACTTTTAATAAATTAAATACTCGACATTAATGTCAAAAGAGATGAAAATAAACTACTTTTAAAGGTGAATTGTGCATCAATTATACTATACTTTATACTCTTGCACGCATCGGAACTCCTCGTTTTGAGCATCCCAGGTAAGCTTTAGATGTTTTTGGTCTTCACGTTTGGTCTCGTGTACCATACATAATGAAAAATCAAAAATTTTATACACCTTGTAATCTTGAACACAATTAGTACGTCATAAAAAACAAGATTGATTTGCACTTTCATATTATTATTATATTTTGGTTTAAGGTTTGTTATTAGGGTGTGATAGTCATAGTTTTGTTTTTTTTTTTTTGAGAAAGATGGGACGTTTAAAATGGTAAAATAGTTATACAGTAAACAGTAAAAGAAAATAAAAAACATATGTTGTGGCACGGGAAGCATAAAAAAAGCAATAAAATTCACAATAAAAAGATTGGCTACTTATCCAAAATAATAATAGATTTATTCTATTTACTACACTTATAAAATTGATTGCTTAAGAGATTGTTTTTTAATTTAAAAAATTAACCGTTTTGATATGTTAATAACAAAAATAAATTTAAAAAAATAAAATAATATTATTTCAATTAATTTTCAAAAAAAAAAACAAATATTATTATAATAACAAACGGACTCTAAATATAATAATTTAGACCCCTTAACTTAATACCTCAAACATTTTAGTAGAACGAAAAAACAAAAGGGATCAACTGTCTAAGACTGTATTTTATGTGATTTCCTTCCAAACTTGATAGTAAAGAATCAAATATTACCTTATGGAATGTCCATTCATAAACACAACGATTATCCAGCAAATTAGAAGTCATAAAATAAAGTAAAACGATAAGACATCCGATGAAGCTAACAACCATGTCCAATTAATTAACTTTGTACACTATGAAATGGATACATCTCAATGGTACAGAATCAATCATTTATAAAAACTATAATCAAATTAAAGCAGCAACACAACAGTTCAAACTTCAAAAGTGAACTTTGCTGAACACTGTACGAACACCGGCAAAAAGAACATAATTCGAGTACTTACCTAAAAGCGAAAAGCATCAGGCGCTTCCATCCAGCTCCGTTGCTACTCTAAAATATCTTCTGCAAATGTTCCAAAATATCAAAAAATAAAATAAAATAAAAATAAAGGGTATGCACCAGTCAAAACACAAAATGCTACTCGATTATGGTGAAAAAAAGATGAAACAAAATCATAATTTTTTGTTTAACTGCCGATATAATATCATCAGAAACGAAAACACAAACTTAGGGTTTGCAATGCGTATGTAATTAATGGTGTCAATAGTTTAGGTCTTTTGCTTATATTTCTTGGAGTTTCTCATCAACCAAACGGATCGACACATTTTGTTGATCCGATACAACATATACCGAAGGCAACATTGAAAAATCACAGATAAGAACAAAATTAATAATAATTTAAACGGCAA
The DNA here is from genome assembly GCF_951802175.1 of Populus nigra. NCBI lineage: Eukaryota > Viridiplantae > Streptophyta > Magnoliopsida > Malpighiales > Salicaceae > Populus > Populus nigra. The sequence goes on along the minus strand of NC_084855.1, from coordinate 8,156,217 downwards.
CTTACTTTGAAGAAAGCAGCATTTAATCGTAAATGTAAAGCTTACAAAGGCTACAAATAGTTTAGAAAAGCCAACTGAACAGTCTAGATTGGAAGAGGAAAGATGTTAAAATCAGAAGAAAAAAAAAATAGAGGAAAATCTGTGGGAGAATCGGAGGGAAACAATAAAGAGAAATTTGAAGGAGATTCTAAGAAATCTGCTTCATTTAAGGAGACATGAAAATTTGTATGGAAGAAGAGTGAGTAGAGAGAGACGTTAGTAGAGAGAGAGAGAGAGAGAGAGAGAGAGAGAGATTGGGGGGGGGGGTGTGGGGGACGAAAATATCTGTGGAATAATAAAACTTTTTATAGTGTGAGGTAATAGGAGGGTAGATCAGGGATGCCCCCACCCGATCTATCATGAAATCAAATAATCCGGTACTATTTAGTATTTACATTCTTTTTTTTTCTAAAAATAAAAATAAAATAAAAACAAATTCAAATATATTAAGGTTCGGATGCTCCTAGATTGGCTTTTCTCCGCTTCGGGGACAAATGCTTTTTTTTTTTTAAAACTGTGACCAGCACATTAGTTCAGTCCGCTTTTCTTCTCAGCGCATTTTATGATGTGCACAAGGCTAGGTATAATTCAATGTTTCTAGATTTTATTTTATTTTATTTATTATGATGATTTGAAAACTTGTGTTATGAAAATGAGATTATAAGAAATTTAATTGATAAATAAATTTTAAGAAAATAATATTTATGTTTTAATAGAAACTTGAATGCAAAATTACATAAAATAAAGGTGTTTAAATCAATAGTTTGAGATAATTTTATAATATATGATGATTAAATAAAAGATTAACTAATGATATAAATAACTAAATAAATGCTGTTTTTATTAAGCTTTTACAGGACATTATAATTAGTTTTGATTCAAAACTATTAATAAATTAAATATTTCTTTATCGATTACACAAAAGAAATTCAAGGCGTATGAAAATCTTATGTATATTAAATGTTAACATTATTGTATATATTTGATATGTAACCTTTTCAATTTTTTATATGAAAAACTTGCTTTTATTTTTATTATTTTAGCGTGGGAAATTTTAAATCTTTTTTAAAAAATCACACATCAAACATATAATAATTAAATACACGTGGAAGTGAGATTGAAAGATGATGAATTCACAAAATATTTTGAATAGTTAAAGAATGGATTAAAAATTATATTTTGTCATCAATTTCTTTTCTAATTTTGAATTATAAGATAATTATAAGTACTTTTTTAGAGTTAAAAAATCATTATAGACTTGAAATTTATATTTTTAAATAGAAAATTAAAAAAATATTTTATTTCTAGATTCTCTGAAAATTTTCTAATTGTGCTTTCCTTTCTGAATATACGATTAACAAAATGAATTTTTGATTTGTAGGATCAAAAACATTAAAAGAAAAGAAAGATAAAAAATGCAAGCCAACGCCCAACAGTCAAGAGCCTTAACTAGGAAGCCGCTGTTTTCAAGCCGTTTAGAGAAGCGTGTAGCTGACGCAGGTAGGCAATTCAAGTGCCAAAGCGAAAGATAATTGGGCAAACAACCGAAATTACGTGTCACGCTTGTAATCAGCCACGATGATCAGGTACGTCTCTTGAAGGATGAGGTCGTACAGTGTCTCTCTGAACTAATAAAAAAAGAACACGTAGCTGTCCTAACCTCCAATTTAGTTTTTTAAAAAACTCGAATCTTATAGGCTCATGTTTCTATTCTTTCTTTTGTAGGTATCGGGCACTCTACCGCCTGTCACAGACACGTGTCCACCAGTATACTTTTGTTCTATTATTCGACCTTATTTTTTGCATTAAAATATCCTAAAGGGCATGAGATATTTTATGATTTGAGCAAAGTGAGGTTACTCTCTGTACCCCGTAGTCCAGATGTTTTGCAAGGATGAAGTGAAAAGAAGAGTACTTTTTTTCTTTCTAGAGAAACCTGTCATCCATTAAAAGAGATAAGAACAGGTACGTGTATATCATATTTATTTTTGTCACGTGAATATCAAACTATATAGCAACTACCTATTTCATCTGATCTCAGTCTACTTTGAATATATTGTTTTTTTAAAATAAAATACAGGTTTTTTCAATATATATATTTTTAAAATCCTAAGCACAAATTAAAAAAAATTTAGGTATATTTAATTAAATAAATTGAGAGTTATTTGTGCTAATAAAAAATCATTAATATAACTAAAGATAAAATTAAAAAAATCTAGAGATAGATGTAGATCAAGATATTTGAATTAATAACATATGTTATTTGCTAGATATAATTAATTTTTTTATTTAATCAAGTGATGATAGAAATAGAAACACATTAAATCGATTGAATAAAATTAAAGAAAAAAAATATTATATAAAGTTGTGCAAATTAAAAAAAACAATAATATCATTTTATATAAAAATCAAATGATATTTAACCAAATAATAAAATAAAAAGTTAAGAGATAGATATGGATGTGAATATTTATTCTCAAAACATATGTTTATAAATTTGATTGCATCTAATAACATTATTTATTAGAACAAATGTTTTATTTAATAAAGCAACAATAAAAAAACCATGCATAAAAAAAGTGATTTAATAAAATTAAAGAGAGAGAAAAAAAATTTAGGTTACACATAAAGAATACCTTATAATAAAAAAAAAAAAGAAATAAGTGTATTGGTAAACTAAATAAAAATAATAATATATTTTATTTTATTAAAAAACATCATAACAATTTATAAAAACTAAAAAAAAAATTCAATAAGAATCCAACACTTAAAGATGAAATCAGAAAGGAAAAAAAATAAATAACCAATGAAACAAAAAAAACTAGAAAAAGTTTTTTAGGGGGCTAAAATTTTGAGTTTAACTTATTTTGCCCCATAAAATTTAAATTTTGCTAGTTTAATGGGACGTATTATCATATATGTTTTTGGAAAGGCATGGGTGGGTCATGTACATGAACTTAAAAAAATATTAAATAAACAATTAAAAATCAGAGAAAATAGATATTAATTTAAATATAAATTTAAAAGTTATTTAAAAAAAATAAATATTAAAAAAGGTATCAATAAAAAAAAAGAGATATTAGGTGTTGTTAAATTTGGCTCATTTTAAAATGGTAGCCCTGCGCATGTGTGCTCTTATATTTTTATTTGGTAATGGTACAAATGACATTTAAGTTACCTTAAATTTTTTTAAAAGAAATAAACACAGGAGACGTGTCACTTGTATTTTTCTAAATTTCAAACAAAAAGTCTATATATGGCTTCAAACCCATATATGGCCTAAAAACTTGGAAAAAAACGAAAGAAATAACTAAAATCAACTCAAAACTATAAAAATTTGTTGAGATCAAATCTACCATATAAGGTAGATTGAAGGGTTAAGAACACTTAGGATAAACTCTCCTTATTACACGGAACTTATTAACATCAAAATAGACTTTATCTCTCCTCACTCAAATTTTAAACTAAAAAAATAAGAAAAATAAAGTTTTGAACTAAAATTAAGTTTTTAAAAAATCAAAGGACTAGAACTTTACAATGTGAAAAGTATGAGAACTAGAGTGAATTTTTATGCCATTTTTTAAACCGCCCTCCTTCTCCCTTGTGTTTTTCACTTTTGTCCAATTTCTTTTAATCTTGTTCGTGCCCAACAAATTTAAAGCAATTAGGCTTCAATTTAGCCCCCCAAAAGATGCAATTAGTTAAAAATAAAGCTCAAGGACTAAAATGAAAAGAAAAAAATGGTCGAGTAGGTCCAAAGTGAAATGCAAGAGTGTGAATAATGTCTTTTTTTATAGTAAAAAAACATAGTAAAATACCACAACCCAAACAAAATACTTCAAATAATTTTAAACCCCTAGCCTCAGTTTCCTCCTATTTTACTCCTAATTTTCTTTCTCTCTCCCTATAGTCATCACCCACACCCACCATTATTGATAGCCATTTCTCTCTCCCTCAACCTTAAAACACCTTTACATCCACCGTGAGACCACTTACCTCACTTTCCATCGTAAGTTAGGTGTCTTTCTCTCCACCTGAAGGTCTCTCACCAAGATTCGATTGTTATCGCCACCACCAATCACTATCACTATTCATATTCAATACTCAGATGTGTATTACACATTTACCCTTTATTAATTTGATATAAATCTTGTTAATTATTGATTTAAAAAAATACTAGGGTTTAGAATTAAGGATTTTTAACTAACTATAAAATATATTGATTTGAGTTGTTAATTCTGTTGTTTTTAAAGAAAATCAATCATTTTACGTTGTTTTTGAATGTTAATTAAGGTTATAGTTAGGGTTTTTAGGTTAAATTAGGGGTTTGGTTGAGTTAGATATAAAATATGTTATTTAACTATGAAATACATTAACTGGGTTGATAAATTTGTTATAATATTTTTATTTGTAGGTTTTCATTGATTATATTATAACTAAGGTTTTGTTGATAAATTATGTGTCTTGATTAACAATATAATATTGATAATTTAGGTTTGAGTTTTGTTGTGGTGTTTGACAAAATGTCTGGCAATATCTGAATACTATGCTTCTATGGTGGTACTATTATTAACAACAACAATGATAACACTTATAATGGAGAAAGTATTGAGTTCTTAATTGTTATATTAGATATGTCTCTTATCAAGTTATCTATGATATTATATGATTGACTTGGCTGGAATATGTTGAAAATTGAAGTTGAGATTACTTGGAGGATGAGGCAAATCAGGGTTAGTCTATCTTGTTACGTCGGTATACCCATTCATAACGGTTGAAGTGTGAATTCAATATTTGGGTTTGCAAGTATTAGTGGAATGAATATGCAAGAGCTCTACTTCAATAATACACACTGTCATAACCTAATTTTGAGTTATTCCTAAAAAATCACCTTTTTTTAAAATAAAAATCAAAAAAATAAAATAAAGGCTGGCAATGTGGAGAAAGCAGATTAAAGAGGACTACAAAAATAGGGAGAAATTAAGCTGCAATTTTTGAAGAAAATTCAAGACCTAATTGTACCCCATTATGCCCAAAAATGGAAAAAAATGCAAATTCAAAGTTAAATTAAATGATTATTGGATGAATTTGCATAAAAATTAAGTCTAAGGACATAATTAAATATTTAATAGGCCAATTTGATTTAATCATGAGCCAAATTAAATTTTAATTATGTTTAAAAATTAATTTGGGTCAAATTGAAGGATTTAATTAAGTGCAAGGACTTAATTATACTTTTAAATGGGTCAAATTAATTTTATTTGGGGCTTAATTGGTGAAAAATTAAGTTTGGGAGCCTAATTTGGGCTTAATTAAGAAGATTGTAATTTTAAGAGACCAAATTTAATTTTTACCAAGTTAATTGATTGAAATTAGGGGCCAAATTGCAAGAAAATTGAAGTTTTGAGGTCAATTAAGGGTTAAATTGACAAACTTCACAGCCAAGAACCATTCTGCAACAGGTGGCCAACTATGGGGGTTCATTTGACAAAATCAGGGGCAAAATCGTAAGAAAATTGAAGTTTTATGGTCAATTATAGGTGCAATTAAATCAAATTTAAAGAGGAAGGACTGAAATGAACTTTGGTCTAAATCAGAATTTTGGTATTGTTCATCTTCTTCTTTAAATCTCTGAAATAGCTGGTCCGGTTACCTACTTTGCAGCTGCATTTAATGTATCTAACGTCCACCAAATTTGCCAAAACATGCATGAAACTGATCCCCAGACATCCCTTTATGTCGGGGTATGGTCTTCACCGGCTCACTGGCAAATGAACGGACATGGCACCACCCCAAAAAGGCCAACTCAGGCAGCCTACAGCTGCAGATTTGACAATTTGACAGTGCACCATGTCTACTTTGAGACAACGGTTGGGATCCTTCCTATCTGAATCAAGGGCTGAATTTTTTCTCCAATGTAGACAAGATTATCCTCTTCCACCGCCTATAAATAGAGGTGGATTTGATGGCATGAGGGAGGAGAAAATCGGGTCCAAAATAAGCTAAAAATCAGCTTCTCCCCTGTTTTTCTTCCAGCCAACGTTCTCTCTTCTCTCTCTCTCCCCGCTGCTTCTTCAGCCCTTGGAGACCCCGCAGAAACATTCCTCCTCCACCAACAGACGACGTCTCAGCCTTCCCATAAACTCAAATCCTCACTGGCGATAGGCGTAGCCACCGCGAGGTCTTCCCTCTCCCCGCTGCAGATTTTCTTCTTCTGCTTCTTCTTCTTTCTTCCTCCGTTGTTGAACACCCCACGAAAACCTTTCTCCTGCACCAACAGATGGTTCTCTAGTGGTAGAGAAGTCACTACGTCTCTCTCCTCTCCTTCCTCTTTTCCTTCCCCCCTCTGCAGATTTCTTCCTTTTCTTCCTCTTTCAGCTACAACCGCTCCAGCCAACTCAGACAGCCAACTCCACCGCCGTTGCAATCACCGACAGCACACCGTCATCCTCGGCCATACCACCGCCACGCAAGGTTGTCCGCCCTCTCTCCCCTTCCCCTTCTTCTTCTTCTTCGCTGCCTCTGTTCACTGAGTGAACAATGGACGTGAATTATAATTCACGTCCACTGTTCATGCAATGGACTATATTTATTTAAAAAAAATTCAAAAATTTTCAAAAATAATTTTTTTTTAAATGTGATTTTCTCAAATATTTTTCTACCAATTTTGCATAACATCGGGTTGTATATTTACACTGTAAAATACAAATCCGGTATTAAAATACCCGGTTTTTTCCAAAATATTTCAAAAAAAAATCAAAACATTTTCAAAAAAAATCTCAAAAAATTTTAAATCAATTTCCCTTTTCAAAAACAAAAAAAAATATTTTTTTCATGCATATGGCCAAATCCTAAAATTTTTCCAAGCATATTTTTCATAAAAAAACAAAAATTGCATCTTTTTCATCTTTTAAAAAATGGATATCGTAACTAGTTTATGATTATCCATTAGGATTTGGCCAACATGTCAAGAATATTTCTCCAATCTTTTTTTTAGGACCCAAATGTAGACTTTAATATTAGTGAGGTGTAAAATTACACAATAAAGTACACCCTCAAGTATTAAAGATACAAAGTGTAAAAATGCGATACTAAAATTCAGACTTTAGAATGGTTAGGATTTAACCTGATAAGGTAGAGACTCTCATGAAGAGAGATCTGCCTTGAGCCTTAGAAAAGACCAACGAATAGAAACTTGACTTAGAAAAAACAATCAAACAACAATGCAGCTTACCTTAGGTAGGGTGCACTGGGGGTGATGCGTCTTCCCCCTACACAAACAGTCCCTTACTCAGACTCTCGCAGACCATAGGTTCCTAGTGACCATAATACTAGGTGGCGACTCCTAAACATTAATCATAATTTTATGATTAAATCCAAAAACCCTTCCCAATACACAACACCCCATAACATGAGGCACGACAGAAAGCCCTCGCCGTCGCCAGACAACGTCGCGCCCCCCGCGACACACACATATGAGGAAAGTCATCTAGTGTGGAGTTGACTCGGGTTCCAATAACATTTAAAGAACCACATAAATATCACATATAGTTGGTCCATCTATGTTAGGTGGTAATGAAAAGAACCAAACATTGACATAATAAATTGTTGATATAGAACCTCGACTGAGTATAAACATTGCTTCATATTATTACGAAGAATTTGAATCAAGTATGAACGAAGATGACCATCACATTGATAGAGTTGAGGAAGAGGGTAAGATGAGGATTTTGAGATAGTTAAGCCACTAAATTAATTTGTGACCCCTCATACTCTTGAATTTAAGGTTGTGAGTAGACATACCCAATACAAATACAAATAACTAGGTTATGAGTCATAGGCATTCATACTTATCGAGTGATGAATTAGAGACTGGACAAATATTCATAGACAAATATGAATGTATTGTTGTAGTTAAACGATGGCATTTTAAGAATTCACTGTATTACAAGGTTCATCGTTGAATTAAAACTTATGTATATCTGTAATGCATTTTAGAACCAATATGTAGATGATATTTACATGAAAGATATCATCAAATGTCTAATTTACAAGGGATATCAAAGTTGAAAATGCCAAAAAAATATAGAAACCCACTTGTTTTGAAACGTAAACATTAGGTTGATTTAGATCTCATACTAAAGTGATGTTGATAATTGTGAAATCTAATATAAGTCTTTAAGTGTTATAAATATTAGAGAGATTGCAAACGTAGAATAAAAGTACTAAAATAACTAATAATAGAGAAGTGAAAATTAATTTGACTTGCTAAGTTAATTTTGAATTAAATGAAAGGAAACTTGTGAGGGTAATGTTCAATTAACGAGAACTTTGACCAATAATGTAATAAGTGAAAATTTGATAAAATAAATAGAATAATTAACATTTCTAAGGCCATGGTGGTTGGCCAAACGAGGGAAGAGAAAGAAAGGAAAAATTATAAGAAAAACCTTGAAAAAAATCTTCCCATAGACATAAAAGAGAGATAAATTAATTGATCAATGGGTGTTAAAAGAAGATTGGGCAAGTAAAATTGAAGAACAAAAAGGAATTCTTCCTAGGAGGTCACGACATTGGAGGAGAAAAATAAGGAAGAAAGAAAAGTGAAATAGGTGGGTTTTCTAAGCTTTTAATCCTTCATTTTCTTTATATAGGAAGGTAATAAACTCGCCTAAATTACTTACTTTGTGAGGTTTTGTGTAGGGTGAAATATTGATAATGATTTTTATATTAGGGTTCGAATTGTGGATGATTAACGACAATAAACATGAATAATTAATGGGTAAAAGTTTAATTTTATAAATTAATAGAAGAGGTTAATCATACCATGGTCAGGACTTTAAACCAATGCATATAGAAATAGTGTTATGGATAATTGAGATGTTTATCAAGTGTATTTTGTGGAATTGTGTTGATTGGATTGAATGTTAAAAGAATATTATTAATTTGAGTTATTAGAAAAGAAAAGAAAAGAAAAAAAAAATAAAAAAATCCACCCTTTTATGTTTAATCAAGTGCTTATTCTCTCTATCTCCCATCCCTGTCTCTTTTTTTAATACTTCATGTGAGGATTACGTTCTACTCTTTATAACTATAACTTTAAACATTAATTTTTTTTCTTCTTTTTCTATCATTATTTTATTATTTTTCTAGTGTTGATTTTCCTTGAATATATAGCGTGTCTTTCAAAAATAGTAATTCAAGTGCTTATTCTCTCGACCCTCGCCATCTTTCTCTCTTTTTCTTTTTTTTATGTGATAAATTACATCATATTTTTTATAATTAGAGGTAAGAAAAAAATCAAAAAATCAAGAAAATCAGAAAAAAAATAATCAAAAAAATCAAACTGTAAAAAAAACAGATTAAAATTTTGAAAAATTAGCCGATTCGATTCGGTTTCGGTTTTATAAGCCTAAAACCGAAAAAATCGAATTGAAAAAAATTCGAGCCAAACTGGAAAAAAACCGAGCCAAACCAGTTTGAACGAGTTTTTGTCCTAAAAAACCGAACCGAAACCGGTCGGTTTGAACCGGTTTAGGTTTTTTTTTTAAATTTTAGTTTAATTATTTTTTTTAATAAAAATCAAACCAAACCGAAAATAATCACCCCTATTTATAACTATAACTTTTAACATTATTTTTTCCCTTTTCTAGCATTGTTTTTTCCTTTTTCTAGTGTTAATTTTATTTATATATATATTGCTGCTGCTGCCGTCTTTTCATATTCCTTTTTTTTTGTAATTACGTTATTTTTTATTACTTTGTAATGTAATTTATTAACGTGGACCGATATTTATTTGTCATGTGCTCGCTTTGAATTTATTGTATGCAAGCACTCTTCGCTCAATTATCGATTGTCACCTCAAAATTAACCAATAAAATATTGACAAGTGTCCTACAAACTACTTTAATTCAAATTTGATGTTTCAAGTTAACGGATTTGGATGGAAGGGCCGATTCTCCGAGCCAAAACCTTGAGGACGCGACTGCCTTAATCAGAATCATTGGGTTACATGCGCCAAGGATGCAATTCCTCATGGACTAGGAGAAATGCCGTTAAGCCGAAGAAGAAAAACACGTTAAATTGACGGGCTGTAACCCGCAGGCCTGCCATCCTTTTTCATTGGACCCTTGAAAATCCGGAACCCTTTTTCTTTTATCCCAATCCACCTAAATAAATTCCAGGCCTCATTAGCCGACGAAAAACACTTTCCATCTTTCACACTCATATTCGCATGCGGAACCCAGAAGCAGACACAGACTGGATAAGCAGCAAGAAGCGGCGGACACAAAACCTTCTCACCTAAAACATTGTAACTCTCGCGGTAAGCTCCTTATCGTCTCATTCCAAATTCGCCTCAACCTTTGAAAGCACTGTATAAAGTTCATTTTCATCTGGGTTCTCGAACTTGTTTTGTTCGTAGTATGAGTTTTTGAGTTTTATTGGTTGTTCTATACTAGTAGTTCAGGTTATGGATTTGATAGTACCTACAAGTCATACCCATGAAGGGCTTCGCTCATTTCAGTACTTCAATAGATACACCACTAGAAGAAGTAGCTTTGCTGGAGCTAGAATTAGGGGTAATGATGGTTCAAGCAGGAAAGTCCATGTGGGGTTTAGAAAGTTAAGGAAGAGTAGGGTTTTTGCCGTTTCGGGAGTCGAAACTTTTCGTTCCAATGGTAAATTGCAAAATCTCGACAAGCCTCTAAACGGGCATATGGGAAATGGACACGTTTCTTCGAGTTCTATTGAGGAATTTGAGAGCAATAATCATCTTCGTAAATTGGTCAGAAATGGGGAATTAGAAGAGGGTTTTAGGTTTCTTGAAAACATGGTCTATCGTGGGGAGATTCCGGATATAATTGCTTCCACGAGCCTAATTCGAGGATTTTGTAAGATTGGAAAGACTAGGAAGGCGACTCGGATCATGGAGATAATAGAGGATTCTGGAGCGGTTCCAGATGTTATAACTTATAATGTATTGATTAGTGGGTATTGCAAGGCGGGAGAGATTGATAATGCTTTAAGGGTTTTGGACCGGATGAGTGTTGCCCCAGATGTTGTTACGTATAATACGATCTTGCGTACCTTGTGTGATAGTGGGAAGTTGAAGCAAGCAATGGAAGTTCTTGATCGACAGCTGGAAAAGGAGTGTTATCCAGATGTGATTACATACACTATACTGATTGAGGCGACTTGTGCAGAAAGTGGGGTTGGACAGGCCATGAAGCTCTTAGATGAGATGGGAAGCAGAGGATGCAAACCGGATGTGGTTACATATAATGTTCTTGTCAATGGGATGTGCAAGGAAGGGAGATTGGACGAAGCTATCAAGTTCTTAAACAGCATGCCATCATATGGATCCCAGCCTAATGTCATTACTCATAATATTATTTTGCGTAGCATGTGTAGCACAGGCAGGTGGATGGATGCAGAGAAACTACTGACTGAAATGGTTCGTAAAGGTTGTTCTCCCAGTGTTGTTACTTTCAATATCTTAATTAATTTCTTGTGCCGTAAGGGTTTACTAGGTCGAGCAATTGACATATTGGAGAAGATGCCAACGCATGGATGCACTCCAAATTCCTTGAGCTACAATCCATTGCTCCATGGCTTTTGCAAAGAAAAGAAGATGGACAGGGCAATTCAGTATTTGGAGATAATGGTGTCTAGAGGCTGTTATCCTGATATTGTGACCTATAATACTATGCTCACAGCTTTATGTAAAGATGGGAAGGTTGATGCTGCAGTTGAGCTACTTAATCAGCTAAGTAGTAAAGGGTGCTCACCTGTTTTAATCACCTACAATACTGTGATTGATGGGCTCTCAAAGGTGGGGAAAACAGATCAAGCTGTAGAACTACTGCATGAGATGCGTGGAAAGGGTTTGAAGCCTGATGTCATCACCTATTCCTCACTTATTGCTGGGCTTAGTAGAGAAGGAAAGGTTGAAGAAGCAATCAAGTTTTTTCATGATGTGGAAGGATTTGGGGTCAAACCCAATGCTTTCACCTACAACTCTATCATGTTTGGACTGTGCAAGGCTCAACAGACTGATCGTGCAATTGACTTCCTGGCTTATATGATATCTAAGGGATGTAAACCCACTGAAGTTTCATACACCATTCTCATTGAAGGCATAGCTAATGAAGGTTTAGCTAAGGAGGCTTTGGAGTTGTTAAACGAGCTGTGCTCAAGAGGAGTTGTCAAGAAAAGCTCAGCAGAACAGGTGGTAGTCAGGCTGTAGCTTGCAATTTGTGTCATCTGTTGCACTGGATTACTGGTCTCTAATGTTACCTTGATTTCTCGAGCCTCGCTCTTTCTCAATTAATTATCTTCAGGAGCTCATCTCTTGCTTGAATTTGCAATTCACAATAAGCAAATTCAAGTTCAGTTTTGTTAGTCTGTGTAGCCCTTGTCCCCCAGTTCATTTGGTCTTGGGTGTGCTCCATGATTCTGATGAATGTTCAGTCTATCCTTGTTTGAGCTGCAAGTAATACTTATTCGAGCTTGCTCTCTTCTTCAGCTTGCACTTGAAATCTTTTATTAATATGATGGTGTTTTTCATGGTACTAACTTGTGAGATGCATCTCTCTCCTTTTGTTTGGAGATAGAGGAGTGATGAGCTCTGGAAAAAAAAGTTCCAGAAAAATTCAGATTGTGGTGATTATGAATGCATCACGATTGAACTTCGTACACGATTGAAGTTGAACAATGGGCTTGCATGATTGTTCAAACTGATCATGCTGCCATCAGCTTTCATATAGAGTTATACCGACAAATCTCCTGCTGCTTAATTCTTACAATCTGTTTATTTATACGCGGGCATGATCATTTTGTTTTTTGACATGATTTTGTGGTTTTTGCCTCTCCTGTAAAACCGTAATGTTACTTCCTTTTGAAACATTCGAGCATGAAAAATCTTTGGACCATACGCTTCCCGAAACATTGACATTGTTTGCAAAGGTAAAGTCATTATGCAACGGGGAATTAGATATTTGTCTTTCGTTGGTGCTCTCCGTGGCCACTGAAGATGGTTGGGAATTTTTGCCCATTCTTATCGCCTTGCTGTTTGCAAGTATTCAGAAACAGTGCATTTGACTTCAAACAGCTTCTGGCACTCTTTGTTACGAAAATGGATCTTTCCACAAGGTTACTCGCACATCTTATGATTCTGGACACTCCTGGTACGCTCAAGAACAACCAGAGCCATCATGATAAAATATGGAATAAAGTGGTCCTTCAGCAGGATGGAAAGGGGAAAAGGAGATTTTAAAAAACAAAAACAAAGTGGAGAGGAACCAATGGTGGGTGGGAGGACAGGTGCCTGGTAAGAGGACGAGCCTGATGTGTACTGTAGTTGTATGTGCCGTCTGAATCCCACATAAAAAAGATAATCACCAGAAAAATTAAAAAGAAAAGAAAAGAAAAGAAGCAAGATAATAACAAGAATTGAAAGGAGCAGAATTGTTAGGGCAAGTGATTTCAGTAATGCATCCTGAATATTTCTTTACATAAGCTTCCGATATTCCTGCTCCATCGAACAATCTCGTGGCCTGCACAAACAGAGTTCCAAAAACAAAAAATAATCTTACATAACATTCTTGCGGAATAGGTAGAAAAACATCAACCATTTTTAACTTTCGATTAAAAAAATCATTAGAAAAAACTTCTGACTCGAAGCCAAAAAGTTTGTTATAAAATAAATTAAAATTTAATGTTTGGTATAACTTCTACATTTTTTTTACCACAAAAAAAGTCATAAGATATTTCTGACCAGACTTGAATCAAAAGTTTATAAGAAAATCGAGTTAAGATTAAAACTTAATTTTTGGATTCCAACTTATATTATCTATTTTTGTTCTCGGAGAGTTGATTTGATCCATTTTTACAAAATATATTTCTATAATTGAAGTTATTTTAACCTATTTTTGAAATAAGTTATTTATGAAAACAACTGTTAAATTATAATTCAAAGTTAAAATTAGTTTCTTATAAATCATACCAAACAAACTCTAAATTCTTAAAATCCTAAGTTATACTCTCTTTAAAAAAAAATGATTTAATTCATTATATAATTCATTTATGAAAAAAAATATACTTAAAAGTAAAAAGTTATTTCTTATAACTATGCTAAATTTACTATGAGGTCAATTTGGTAAAAATATAAAAAGTAAGATTAGCAATATTAAGAAGAAAAAAAAAATTGAGAGTGGACTAGAACTCCAGGAGCCCAAGTTTGAAAGAAAGTTAATGAGAAGCTAATGTTTATTTGGAAGTATTATAGATATTTTTTTAAAAGTAACTTTTATTTAAAAATATATTAAAATAATATATATATTTTTATTTTTAAAAAAATTAAAATAATTTAAAAACATTAAAAATTATTATTTTTTAAATATAATTAAACCGCAATATCAAATACCATAGCGATGAATGATTCGTTTAATTAATCAAGTTATTAACTGTGATATGATCAGATCAGTACTAGATACTCTTCAGGTAGCACTGCTAGGCATGTCATGATACGATTCCCTGTTGAAAATATAAATCTTCAGAGAATTACGGTTCACAAGTTTAAGCATAGAGGCAGTGGATAGGGAAATTGTCAGGAATAACTGCCAATTATAACTTACAATATATAAGCTGGTAGATTTCATTTAATTCGTCCTGCGAATTTTTGCCCATGCTATATATAGCTTCTTCCTGCACAGGTTCTCAGAAATTTATAACTAGAAATCAAGTCATATTGACAGATCGTTTCTTGATCCTCCAGCATCAACCCTTCCCTTCTTTATGCTATTGCTTCCTCTTTTTCCCTTAAAAACAAAAGGAAACTTGTTCACATGATCTTGTGAAATCTTCTCCACCACACACACAAAATCCCTATAAAAAAAAAGTGGAGAGAGGGAAAGGGACGTACACACAAAAGAAGAGAGCCCACAATCGTTCAAAACGAATAATATTAATTTCATCGTCGTTTCGAAGGAAGAAAAGCTGCACTGATGGAGAGAACTTTGTCTCCTAGAAATATAGAAGAAGAAGGGCCGCTGTCATGTTGGGGTCGTCTCAAGTACCTGAAGTTTCCATGGACTAAAAGAAGAATAACCAGCAACACCACAACGTCTCCAGGACAGAAGAGAAGTGCTATAGGTTGCAATTTAACAGCAACTCTCACGAGAAACAATAGAAAACCAAAAGTCCCAGCTGGAGGACGTTTTAGGTACTCCCCCTTAAGCTATGCTCAAAATTTTGACGATGGTAGCTGGGACAATGATGATATCGAGGATGATGAATATCCCGGGTTCTCTTCAAGGTTTGCTCCACCTCCATCAAGATCACTTGAAGAAGATAAAAGACAGAGCGCTGGTTGACAGAATTTCTTCCGAGAAAGTTGGTGTACTGGTATTATGCTGAATAAGCCTAATTCTTCTTGAACGATGCTTTAAACTCTTTTTTATTCAGTAAAGAAAATAGCATTATACAACTAACCTTCATATTTCATATTTCATTAGAGTATCCGTCTGCATTGATATAACATAGTACATGGATTGGATACAGATTTTTGATATTTGAAGGAAACGGAGATGATGCCAATTAACGAATATGCCTTCAAGTTTTTGGACTCTTAACATCTCTGCATTCAAAGTTACTGCTTTTTCATGCTAAAAAAAAGTGATGATATTGATTTATTTTGTGTGGAAATTTCGTTCAGAGATGTCCATTTATTTTTGTAAGCTGTGGGATAAATAGACGTCAGTTTTGGCTTTCATATTCAAATCGGTAATGGAAATGTTCTTCCCAGACTAAGCTTAGGTTAATGGCTGAAGTTGAATTCGAACTCTGGGATGGGCCCGTCCTCACCAAATTGATCCTGTAAAGACCAAGAAAGAGAGGAATCCCGACTGTTCTCCTATGCAAAGTCTACCTCGGACCCGTTAATTAGTCGTTGCGCTGCTTGGCCTAATTTGAGATTTTAGAAGGAACTTGGAAAAGGTGGAGTCATGTATCCGTCTGTTGCCTGGCTGCAGTTTTAATACAAAATCTTCAACTATCTAGCTAGCTTATGCAATGCCTGGCAAGGAGGATAGAAGCAAAGAACCAAAAAAATAAAATAAAATGATTTGCTAATCTCTAATAAATCTAGGAAGTCAACATGCGCAATAAGCGTTCACCTTAGCATAAGTACAATTGGTGAACCCCTAAGTTTGTCGAGCCATGACCAAGATTTTCTTAAACATGGCCAACACTTCCAAACCTGAAAAACTTTATTCGTCCTTTTTTTTTTCTTGACCTTTCAAACGAAGCAGCTTGGAGTAACAACTTAACTGAACTAATAAACAGGACACCCATCAACAATAACACCTTTGGCAGTTGGGCAGGTAGCAAGGGGACAGTGCTCGCCAGCAGCACCCCACCAGTTTAGGCTGATCTCCTTCATCGTCAGACTGAAGTACAGAAGAACTCCCATGAAAGCCAAACCAGCGTCCAAGGCAGCAGAAAGAACATAGTTGTACCTCTGCCACCAAACCTTGTGGAACTTAAAGATGAAGTAGTTGAAAGTTATTGCAACCACAATCCAGCAATTGAAGTTTACTGTTGTAGCTGGTGGCATTGCAGCTGTTGATCCCAGAAGTACAGGAAGATTAATTAATTTAATCCATTTCTGCTTGGGGAAAAGTCTGTGTAGCCCCCATACCAGAACAGGTCCTAGCACTCCTCCAAAGAAGAACCAATTGAGTGCTGTGTAGTTTCCAAGTCGACCAAAGATTCGAGCAGGTCCAATCAAACCCCAAATGACAGATGCATCATAGAAAACTCGATCGCCAGGACATGTCCATGGACTGTTTGGAGGGAGTAGCTCGTCCTGGCATATGTTCTCAATGCCAGTCAGCAGCCACCATGCCACTGCAGTGTTCAGTGTTCCATTTATTAGAGTACCTATGCACTTTATAGAAGCAGCGAACAGGCACACATGAAAGAGTCAAGACAAGTTACTATTTGGAAAAATACAATAAGTCAACCTATAAACAGTCAAGCATGAGAGATACCTGCACTACAAACATAGATCTTGGTGGAATCTTCATGTAGTGACCTAGCTTGAAATCGCTGAGAAAGGAAACAGCTTGAGTCATGCTTATATACCCATAGGTTTTGAAGCAGACGTTGGCTATTGGTCTACCAGGGTAAATTAGACCCATAATGTACTCTGTGATGATGTTTAACCCTGGTGTCTGGCAATAGAAGGGGAATAACAGCAATGATGTTAGCTGTCAAATAAGTAAACAGCAAGAAATTAAATTGCCTTCATATTTGAATTTAGAAGCATGCAGGAAAAATGTAAAATTGGTATATTAATAATGCAATTATCCTAGGAAAAAATGGGTATTTATTAAAAGAGTAAAGATGAGTACCTGATTTGTTGTGGCAGTTATGACACTAACTGGAAGCGTAAAAATCAAAGCAAGGCCTGACGCAAAGATGAGCGCCCACCACGGCATTTGGACTTGGTCTTTCATTACAATGCACAGTACGAGAGAAAGTAAAAAAGACAGCACTAGCGTCAGGTGGAACCACCAGCCAGGAATGTCCTCATACCTCTTCATTAATCTTGTGTGAACATCCATCTTTCCCTTGTATGAAGCTCGAAACTGTTGCCATATTTCCCTGTTGGAATAGTCAATCAAATCATATCCCAGTAAATATCTAATGACTGCAATTCTGGCAACCCTAATCAAAGCACTAAATCCTTTACTTACTTTCCATTAAACACGAGCACATGCGTGAGGGTGGACATAATGGCAGCAAAACCAATCCCATACGTCAGCGAAAAGAACACACTCAAATTTATGTTTCCTTGCCTCTGAAATGCGGCCACATCTAGCTCAAAGTTGTTGTCAACTATGGCAGATACGTTATACACGTGTCCTTTATTGTCAAATAAATGTGAGGAGAAAATTGGAAACGTCTTTGCATTGTAGATATTAAAACGCCAGTATGCTATTGGCAGTATTACGTACATAAATGCAGCATATCCCACAAGGACATTGACAACGGCAAAAAACGGGGTGATAAGTGGGCTGCCAATGAACGAGGCTATGACAGACCAGTCAAGTCCGAAAGCTCCAATACCAAGTCCTCTCATTCCTGAGCCAAGCTGCTGGGCTGTTACTGACTTAGGGAATGCCCAGCAGACCCACGAAATGGTTCCAATAGCAGGGAAAAGGTATCCAGGAAACACATACCATGAGAAGCTACAGATTAGAGCGATCAAGAAGAATTTCCCTCGTGACATGCGGCTGTTATCTTTCTCATGCAGAGCCCTGCAAAATGTAAGGTAATAGCAATAGGCAATGACAAAGATTTAATCCTGTTTCAAGAATTGAAATTGAGGAGCTTAAAGAGGCAGAGCATGAACAACTAGTATCGATGGTTAATTGCTCCTTTTTCAGCTTTAATGTTAACAGAAGCGCTATACATTGATACCAGAACAATGCTAAATTTTGTAAGTTCAGAGAACAATTCCATTGTGATGAGCTTAAATATTTTTTCTCTCTACATTGTCACGAGCTTATACATTTTTTTATACAGCCAAAAAAAGAAAAGAAAAGAAAAGAGGGATTCAATTTTCCTCCAGTCAGCTTGGATTTGAAAGCAGGGCACGCGTTAGTTTCCTTTTCTTTTTCATTGCCATTGTTGTGATCCTGATTGATGATAAATATAGACAAGGCTCATTTAGCCACCCCCACATTAAATAATGGAATTCTCTAAAGTAGAGAAGGCAAACATGGGCAGTCATGTTCCTAATCTCACCCTTGTTAATTCCTAGAGAAAAAAATGATCACCAGGACATAATATTACCTGAAGAGAGAAACTTGCATAAGACTAAGCGGCCACCACATCTCTGCTGGATCCACTACATACTTCCTCATGATCCCAGCCCATCCATACCCCAGCATCTTCATATAATTCACATTGCAAAAACAGCACATCTCAGCCACAACCGTACATAAAAATAAAATAATAAATAAATAAATAAATTACCTGAGTAGTTAAAACAAGAATCCAACTAGCCAAAAACGATATCTTCCTTTTATAGAAAGCCATAATTATATCGATAATACCAACGGCATAGGCAGTTGAGCTCCCCACATTAGCAAAAATGGAAATAAGCACATGCTCTTTAACATTAAAAGGCCCAGGATTAAGCGAAAACTCGCGACCACCAAATCCAGGAACCCTGAACTTGGTAGTAGGCAAGGTTTTGGCCATGAAGCGACCAATAGGGAGAGTCACAACCTGTACCGATATCATAGATATTGTGAGAGGTTCGGTCCGGTAGGAAAAGAAAGTGTTCAGAAAAGATAGAATAATGCACGAGGCTATTCCAAGGAACCACATCCGAAAGGTCCATACTGGAAGGGTATGATCGTCGCGTGTTGGGACAGTTAGACGGACCTCCTCAATGGGAGACACGCCGTCGTCTTCTTCAATATTTTCGTTCATGTTCGGGTTTTGGGGTTTTCCTTCTATTTCAAGAGAACCCATTGGTAGGCGAAGGTATCCGAGAGTGAGAGGGAGAGGCAGTTTTCTATCTGGAGCGGATCCAGGGAAGGGGGGAGTTTGTTTTGGCACGTCAGGTTCTGTTTCTAACAGAATTGGCGTGCTATGCATTTACTTTTAAAGCCCCTGCCCTTGCCCCTGGAGGAGTCGTTCACTCAACTCAACTCTAGCTAGCTAGTGGTTTTGGCTATTTCAACATCTTTTTTCTGTTTCTTTTTTTAGTTTTTTTGTAACTTTTAATTGCTTGAGCTGTTGGGTTGTATAAACGGAGCTTTCTTTGTCCATTAAGAGAATTTATTTCCTTTTCACCTCTTCTACTTTTAAATTATTCTCTTCTGTCAGTACGTAACCATTATTAATCACGTTGGTGTTAGGAGCATGAACATAATTGCTCTAATATGGCTAAAATTCATCAAAAACTACAAATACTAAATTAAAAGATCTTAAATATCCACATTTCATAGATGATTACCTAGCAACATCGAATCTTAAACATTATAAAAATTATACTAAAAAAAAATACTAAAAATATCTTATTATATATCTTCAAAATTATTTATAATTAAAGTTTAATAACAAGTTATCTTTAAACATAAATTTTCTAACTTGACTACCAATTTAAATTGTCACTCTAAATTCCATAATTTAAAACTCATTAACACCTCTACTTTAATTCTCTATATATGATTATTAATTTTAGAGCCCATGAGATTAGTTGAGGTGCAAACAATCTGACTCGAGCATTCACATTAATAATAATAATAATAATTCATCTTAAAATATATATATATATATATATATAATAATGAAACAACAATTTTAAATATTTTTAAAAAATATTAATAATTCATTAATAATAAAACACGTTATAAAACAAGTCATTAAAAAAAAATTTTACTCGACATTTAATTTCATAAATATAACTTTACTTTTAGATGAAATTGCTAGGTCACATTAAACTTGTAATCAAGTCATTAGTTGACTATTCTCGATCAACTATTATAATCGTGGGAAGTATATTGTCAATTATTATAATCCATTGAAAAGCCATTAGAACTATTTCTAGTTGAGACGACCCCACTCACCTTAGTTCATTACTTCATTCATATCCTTGAGGGCTGTTTTTTTGTAAGGTAATTGTCATTCAAAGAGAGCTCTCTGTTCTCTAAACCAGGAATGTTAGACTTGGTTTTAGGCAGAACATTAGCTAAAAACCGTCCGGTAGGGAGAGTTGCCACCTGGACGGTAATTAGATAAGAAGTTAGTTTGATAAGCAAGGAATTAGTCTTTGATAAAATGTTTAGGAAGCTAATTGCCTGCGTAACGGTCCTAATAATAATATGGCACTTTTACGTAGATAATAACTACGTACTCTCTTCCCCCACAATATTTTGCTTGTCTATTAATTAGATTCTCAACAATTTATCCACTAAAAAACGGAACGGAACGTATACAACCTCATTTGACTTGTTTTTCTCGTATTATATTTTTTATTATTTCTTTCTGTTTAATAGATTTTCAACTATTCATCAAGAAAAATAAATAAATATGAAGCTAGTAACTTTGAATTATAGCTTTTAACTTTAAGTCATAATTTTAAAGTTACTTTTTTATATAAATGTTAATTTTAAGACAAAATTAAGGAGTTAAACTAATTTTAAATAAAGATATATTTGGTGAAAACGACTTAAATTTTATTTTTTTAAGATGAAGAAATATTGTGTTTATAAGTTAAAAATTATTTTTAAATTTTTTTTTTATTATAGCAAAGTTTTAACTCTAAGTCTTGTAATAAAATCTTGATTTAAAGTAAAAACTATTTATAAATAAACATATTCATGACTTTCTCTTGAGTCAAAACCTTATTAATAAATTAAGTTAATTTGTAAGAAATCATACTGAATTTGTGAAAAGTTTGACTCATTTTAATTTTAATTTTTAACAGCTAAGTAGCAGATAATTTTGGAAATGAAGCCAGGGATGAGTCAGGGTCTGCCTTCTAAAACGACATGCAAAATCACATGGGAACAACACGTCGGCCAGTATTTTAAATGACAGGTTATTTGAACTCCCAGCGAAATGCTTAAGCCACAGAGATTCCTAGATCTGGGAGGACGACCCCTCCCGGCATTTTTGTATTTTTCCTACATTAAAAAATAAAACAGATTCTAAGTCATCAGTCATCACCAACCGCACTCTCACCAACCCAAAAAAAAAGAAAAAGAAAATCGCCTCAAATAGAATTGAAATAGAAATCGCAACACTAGCAGCGGTGACAGAGCGTCCTCTAATAGAAAAACATAACAATTATAGCAATGGCCATTGCTCTTCGCAGGCTCTCTTCCTCCCTCAGGAACCCAATCAAACCTTACCTCAATGGCGGTTCTCTCTATTACAACATGGTATCTATTGTTTTGTTTCGCGCCATGGCTTAATTGAGCAAGACTCATCTCTTTTTCTTTCAATCTGATTCATTTCGATTTGATTTTCGACAGTCTTCTTTGCCTCATAAAGCTCTGTCCGACGAAGACACAGCTCGCGCCAATGTAAGCCATCATTTTCTCTTGAGATCTCGGTTTAACCGGATCTCCTATTGTTCTTGTTAATTGATAGTAGTAGTAGTAGTAGTAATAGTAATAATTATTTCAGTGGATAAAGCAATTGAATGCTCCGTTAGAGGAAATCGATCCGGAAATTGCTGACATCATCGAACTCGAGAAAGCAAGGCAATGGAAGGTAAAATAATCTTGTTAGCTTCTTACTTGATTTTACACTGCTAGGTAATGATTGGGGATATTCATGTCATTTTGCAGGGATTGGAACTCATTCCTTCAGAGAATTTCACGTCGGTGTCGGTGATGCAAGCGGTTGGTTCGGTTATGACCAATAAATACAGTGAAGGGTACCCGGGGGCTAGATATTATGGAGGAAATGAGTATGTGAATAATCGGATCAATCAACTTCATGTTGTTGTTGTTCCATTTCCATATCTGGAATCGTTGTTCGTTTCGTGTGGCTACCTTGCTTTGTTAGAGAAATGGACCTACGTTATTTAATGTTTGAGGTTTTTTCTGATTAGGTACATTGACATGGCTGAGACGTTATGTCAGAAGCGTGCATTAGAAGCTTTTGGGCTGGATCCTCAAAAATGGGGAGGTAAGTGAAATGGTTCATATTTCTATATTTCGACATTGCAAGATGAAGTTTCACTGACTATTTGTTCATATATTTTATCCTTCTTGTTGTCCTTTATATATTATTTTGAACACTCGAACATCTTTATACATTCTGGTTTGGTGCTTTAGACTGTATGATAATCCTCAAGCATTATATTTTGAAGTTTTAATGGGTGCAACGAGTGGATTTCTTGGAAACTTTTCTGGTGTCTGGCAAAATAATATGGAAATTGGTTAATTTCACCAAAAAAAACGATCAAGAAAATCAGGAGAGAAGAAAGCCCCATAAAAAGGGGTGAAGTAAGTAGGAAATACTGTCGTTGTTTAGTTGCTAGCATAAAGTGAAATTCATTGCACTCACAACATCCAGGCAGGTATGGGTGGCAAAATGCCCAGCAAACCTTGATGGTTTCCTTCTGATTGAAGTTAATTCACCATGCATGCCTTTTTTATCATTTTCTTGCTGCTAGGCGTATTATGATGTATAGCTAACACCCACTTTACTGGTTGTAAAAGGGATATTTATGCTAAACTGAAACGAACAGAAAGAATGTTTTAAATTTGTGTATATTTGGATTTTTACATTCTTCCCTGTTATCATATTTAATTATGTGATGCAATCTTCATTGTAAGCGCTTTGTTAAAGACAGCACATGCCTTATTTATTGCAGTCAACGTGCAGTCACTATCTGGATCCCCTGCTAACTTTCAAGTTTACACGGCACTGCTGAAACCTCATGAGAGAATCATGGCACTTGATCTGCCACATGGTGGGCATCTTTCACATGGTTATCAGGTGCTTATAGCATAACTTAGACTATTTACTGAAGTTCTTGTAACTTTTCCTGCTCTTACTTTGAAGATTTTTCTGTTGTCTTTCAATGTTTAAATGGTGTCCTTTAAAATTCACCCAAAAAACATGGCATTGGCAGTTCTAAACTGTTCAATTGCTATCATTGTTTTGTACAAACTATGGCACCATCTTGCATTTAGAATTTTGGTTTGTTCTGGTTATTTGAAACTTTTCTGCTATTTTTATGTGGAATTATAATTAGAATTGTTGACTCATAAACCATTATGTGAATTACCCTATTATTCTCTTCGCCATCTTGCAGACTGACACAAAGAAGATATCTGCTGTATCCATATTTTTTGAGACAATGCCATACAGATTGAATGAGAGTACAGGCTATGTGGACTATGATCAGGTGCCCTTTTTTTCCTTATCTTTGAGGAAGTTCTCACTTCAATAGATATGAATTCTAACACTGGAGTGCTACTTGTGTTAGTTGGGGTTGATTGCATATTTATTCATGATTTATTAATGTGACGAGCTTGTTCTCGGGAAAAGAATGCATGGCTACTGTCATTTTTTATATCTTTTACTTGCTATAAATAATTAGCAAAACTGCTTAATTGTCATATATAAATGAAACAATACAGTTATTGTAGATTATTTAAAAAATTACTTCCTGTTCTTTCAACAACTGTTCTGCAGTTTGTTGAGCGTAGTGTTTGAGTTTTAGGTTTACCCCAACCCATCACTTAAAACATGCTTTCAGTGCTCACATATTACTAAGATGGTTAGAGGGTCGAAAATTTCTTTCAGGACTATAATTTCAAGCACTAGATTTAGTGTTTTGCAGGAGACTCAAAATGTTGACTTCAGGAATTGACAATGTTGTAAAATTCAAAATGGCTACTGTTTTAGTTTTTCTAGTTGTAAGAATTGTAACATCAAAACAAGACTTGAAAGTTATTTGTCTGTAGTTGATTAGTTGGGCTTCTTATTTTGGTTAGGAGTTTGCTGCATTCTTTTAAGTTCTCTATTTTTTGCATTAAGAAAAGTGAAATTTCAATTCGTTCTTTAAGGGATTGACTTATGAATATTAAAATGCTTGCAGCTGGAGAAAAGTGCCACACTCTTTAGACCAAAACTTATAGTTGCTGGTGCAAGTGCTTATGCTCGCCTTTATGACTATGCACGTATCCGTAAGGTAAACTCTCCTAAAGTGGATGCCACAACTGCAATTTTTGTTGTTACATATCATTTAAACTTCTATCATACTCACTGTTTAGAGATTAGGATTAGGATTTATTGCCCCTAAACGTTGAGATTTTCAGTTCTGATGGATTGGCAGGTCTGTGACAAGCAAAAGGCAGTTTTGTTGGCTGATATGGCACACATCAGTGGGCTTGTTGCAGCAGGTGTTATTCCATCTCCTTTTGAATATGCAGATGTCGTTACAACCACCACGCACAAGTCACTTCGAGGTCCACGGGGGGCTATGATCTTCTTCAGGAAGGGGGTGAAAGAAATTAACAAACAAGGGAAAGAAGTGAGTCCAGATTTCAAATAAGAGGGGAGGATGACTGTTATGATCAACTTAAAATAGATTAATTAATCATTCAACTTGGCTCTTCCTGTTTGCATGCAATCATCTTTTCAAGTCTTTCATTACTGAACATAGAAGTGCTAAAATAGAACACCTACAGTATATAAACTAATAATTGAGTTTCATCCCACAGGTGATGTATGACTATGAAGACAAAATCAATCAGGCAGTCTTTCCTGGACTTCAAGGTGGTCCACACAATCATACCATATCTGGTTTAGCGGTTGCACTAAAGCAGGTCAGCTCCCCACACATCACTCCCTATGACTACTTTACTAGTTAAAATGATGCATGATTGCATCTAGAAATTCCTAGAATCATTTTGGCCAGGCTTCCTAATGATCTGGACCCTTGAAAATCATTGATTCTAGGCGAGAACTCCAGAGTACAAGGCCTACCAAGAGCAAGTTCTCAGCAACTGTTCAAAATTTGCTCAGGTACCATGAAGAGTTCTTAACGTTTCATTGGTGCAGATAACAAGTGCGTGCTGTATCTCATTATCTTATCAGAGTGATTTAGCAATAGTAATCTACTGTATTTGCAGAGCTTGATAGAGAAGGGCTATGAACTGGTATCTGGTGGCACTGAGAACCATCTAGTCCTGGTGAATTTAAGAAACAAGGTATGAGGAATGGATTTCTTTATCTGATTAAATAATGTACCTCGTAATTGTGTATTTTAAACAGGGAATTCATATTACAACTATGGTGATGCTTATGCATGTTGGACACATCACTACGACAAGTTTCCATGTTTAACTCGAGAGAATTTTGTCTGAAACCATCAGTAAATTTAGGAAAAATGTTGCCTGTGAAGCTTAATGATTTGATATAGAAACACTCAGATAAACCTTTCTGCAGGGAGGGTTTTTTTTTTTTCTTATCAAAAAAGGAATGGATGAAGAAATTTTTGAATCCTGATTCTGACAAGAATATTGATGCCATGAAATCAAAAACTTCAAATGCCTTGGAAGAATTATAATTTTCCGAACTTAAGAAATGTAGTTGAAATCGGTCTGGATTCCTTTTGCATGGGCTCTGCTAGAAACCATTTTTAGCATAAAAAAGCGAATCAATACTTTATTTTGAAATTTTGTTTGACAGGGTATTGATGGATCAAGAGTTGAAAAGGTTCTGGAATTAGTCCACATTGCAGCTAATAAAAACACTGTTCCTGGAGATGTATCTGCCATGGTTCCTGGTGGAATTCGTATGGGTAAGGTGTTCCTCATGTGTTCGTCCATCTTGTAGTTACTGATTGTTGATTATGTGCTTCAATTTTCTTAGAACCCCTTGCTTTTTGGTGCACCAGGAACCCCGGCTCTCACTTCAAGGGGTTTTATTGAGAGAGATTTTGTGAAAGTAGCTGAGTTCTTTGATGCTGCTGTGAAGTTGGCCTTGAAGATCAAGGCAGATGCACAAGGTCCTTTACTATCCTCTCTCAAATTCAAATTGTTTTTTTTTAATGACATAATGCATGGTCCAGAGTCATATACTCCATGGTTATACGCTGATAGCGACTTATGATGCTGCAAATTCAGGAACGAAGTTGAAGGATTTTGTAGCAGCCATGAAGTCAGATGGACATCAATCTGAGATTGCAAGGCTCCGTCATGATGTTGAAGAGTATGCAAAGCAATTCCCTACAGTTGGATTTGAGAAGGAAACAATGAAATACAAGGACTGAGAAGGCTCTAATGGTGCAAGGTGTGTGGATTCTTGAAACCATATGTCAAGAATGGTCATGACTACTTGAATAAAGGCAGGCATTGTAAACCGCTTTCCTCGTACATGGTCACGATGCTCCAACAGAAGTCATGTATACCACGCAGATCTAAATTTCAACGAAGGCATGAAAGTTGATAGGCATGTCCATGTGTCGTTTTATCTCCCAATGTCTTCAAACAATGTCACATTCTAATAGTATATTTGACATCAACATTATCAATTACATCGAGATTCTACATCTTCATCGTTGCCTTCAATTTCTCTCTGCAGATATATCGATTGCCTGAACCCGCCGTGTTTTTAATTTCAGAGTGAGCGAAGAAGAGGTGAATGCGTTTTAAATCAAAGGATCTTGTTGGACTTCCCTCTACTAATTCAAGATGAAATTATTGTTGTTTATTTGGTCGCGCAACAGCGAGAAGATGCAGAAACAAAACATGAGGGGAATGAACGTTTTGTGTTACAAGTGCGAATAATCATACATATATACGCAAGCATTTATACCTTTCTCTTTTATTATAATATATACATTCTATAATATTAACATTATAGACATGTATACATATAATATCTATAATTTCATTATTTAATGTATGTATACGTACCTCAAAATACATAAATATATTTATTTTATGTTAAATAATAAATATTATTCGGAGTATTCGGACAATGAGTTCTTAAAATCCAATTAATTGGTATTCTAGAAGAATAATAAATAGGGTATGTATATTTATTTGGATATTAGTTATTGATTTACTAGAAACATGATCTGTGAGTACCCGCTACCATTCATATGAGCGATGGCCTAGCTCCAATAAGCTAATTCTTATTAGTAATAAAACCCAACAAACAATTGAAATCGTCGGCATCAAAAGGAAAAAAAAAATCGAGAATATCCTAGGGAGCCTAATATTAGGAAATTTCACTCATTAAGTGTCTGGAAGGGCAATAGATGGTTTGGTCGAACAGAAGTCGTGCCATCATTGTCGAAGGAGAGAATCTATGAAGAAATCTACCATTTATTTCATTTTATAAAAATCTAATTCATTAAGTATATAGTTAGCATGGCTCTTTTTTCTCTAATGGTTGTGTTATGTTGCTTCAAAGTGTTTTCATTGCTGATTTTTTCTCTGAACTTCTTCCTGGTTTTCGGTATTCTCCGTGTGCAGGGTGGAAGTATTCAAACTCTCTTCTCCTTAGTTGTACTTAATCAAAAGAAACAGAGCCCGTATGTATGTATGTATGTATGTATGTATGTATGTCAAACAACATCTTTCCGTGTCTTCAATTCTTTGCTGTACTGTTGGTGAATGGAAATAATTTTTACTTGCTTTTCATTAAGAGCTAAATTAATAATATTCTTGAAAATGTGGTTTGGATGTGTTTTAGTTACTGACCAAATACTTGGCTTTGGCTTTCCTAATTTCACTCTTTGCTGACACTGAGTTGCATCTGTAAATCTTAGAGCCCCAACATTTCGTTTCACAGAAGTTATATAAACTCCCGATTGGATGCAGCAAACTTTGAACCATTTAAGCCTTTGGAGTTTCGCGAAGCGCTCTCATTGATGAAAAGAGTGCAAACAAATTTATTCCTTATTTTGTTCCTCGTTTACAACATTGCATGGACAAGGTTTCAGTCCCAGAGACTGAAATTGTTCAAGCCCACATGATAGAGACTGGAACCCATCAATAGTTTTTTGTGATGTCGTTTCTTGTTAATGTTTATGCTAAATGTGGGGTGATGGTGAATGCTAGAAAAGTTATTGATACTTTGCCTAGAAGTAATGTTGTCGTGTGGATAGCTTTAATCACTGGTTATGTTCAAAATTCACAACCTAAGGTGGCTGTTGCGGTTTTGGGAGACGTGTTCTTTTCCTTCAAATTTCACTCTATCAATTGCTTTGAATGCCTGTTCTTCTTTGAAGTCTATTGCATTGGGGAGACAGTTCCATGCCTTCATTCATTAAATACCGGATCAGTTATGACTCCAGTATTGGAAATGCTCTTTGTTGTTTGTACTCAGAATTTGGCAGCTTGGACTCTTCGGTCAAATCATTTCGCGAGACAGGAGAAAAGGATGTAATTTCCTGGACTATGATTCTATCTGCTTGTGGTGACAATGGCAGAGCAGGAATTAAGACTTTTCATTGAAATGCTTCTTGAGAATGTCGAACCGACGCTAACTAGTGTGTTAAGCTTGTGCAGCACAATATAATCTTTGGATCTGAGGGTGCAGGTTCATTCATCGAGCACTATACTTGGCCATGAATCAAACCTGCACGCATCTCAAATTCTCTCATGCATTTTTACCTTAAATGTGGATACAGTGATGAGGCGAAGAATTTGTTTGATGGAATGGAATACAAGAACTTGATTACGTGGAATACAATGATTGCAGGTCATGCACAAGCAATGGATCCTGCAAAGGATAATTTTTCAGCACAGCACTCAGCATGTATTTGATGTTGAATCTCTCCGGCAGGAAACCTGATCTATTCACCTTGTCGAGTATCTTAACAGCATGCAGTAGGTTGGCAGCCTTAGAGCCAGGGGAACAAATACATGCCCAGACTATGAAATGGGTAGTTTTTATCAGATGTAGTTGCTGGAACTGCACTTGTGGATATGTACGATAAGTATGGGAGCATTGAGAGGACAAGAAAAGCTTTTCTGGAGATCTCTAAAAGAACTTTGATATCCTGGACTAGTATATGATCACAAGTTTCGCACAGCTGGGTGCAGCTTTTTGAAGACATGAGGCTAGCTAGATTCAGACCAAACCAGATTCTTTGTGTGGGCGTTCTGGCTGCTTGTACCCATGCTGGAGTGGTCGACGAAGCAAATGAATATTTCGAGATGATGCAAAAGGAATACAAAATTAAGCCTGTAATGGTCCATTATGGATACTTGGTTGGCATGTTTGTGAGGCTGGGTTGGCTGGATGAAGCTTTTGATATCATCAAGAGAATGGATGTAGAGCCAAACGAGTTCATAAGGTTGCTCTTGATTGCAGGGTGTACGAAGCATGGGAATGCAGAACTGGGTTTTTATGCCGCTGAATTGTTACTCAAGCTCAAGCCCAAAAATACTAAAACTTATGTCATGTTGCTAGATATGTACATCTCTGCAGAGAGGTGGGACGATGTTTCTATATTTGAGAAAATTGATGAATGAGGAGAAAATCGGAAAGTTAAAGAACTGGAGTAGGATCAGCATTAAGGGAGAGGTTCATTCTTAAAAAAAATAAAAAATAAATAAAAAAAAACTGGCCCCACAACTCAGAGCTGCAAACTCTTGAATGATTTGGCTGACAAAGCAAAGAGTCTCGCTTACAAGCTGGTAGAAAATATGGAGGTAATTGACGACGAGGAAGAGGAAGCCGGAGAGAAGACATTCTCTTCTGCTGTTTACCAGTGAGAAGTTAGTAGTAGCATATGGGTTATTGAACACGCCCGTTGGTGCACCTGTACGGATCATCAAAAGTACCACTACGTGCAAGGATTGCCATGATTTTATGGAGGTTGTCTCATCACTGACTTGTAAAGAAATCATCTTTAAAAACAGAAAGCGGCTTCATAAGTTGGTTAATGGACAATGTTTATGTGCAGATTCCCATGCTCTTCTTTGACATTTCCATATGGTTGAGTAGGATTACCTGCTAATTTTTTTTCTCCAACTGTTTGGGATTTCATGAAAATTCGTTTCATGTATGCTGGCTAGGACGAGTTATGCTACTTTGACATGGAAGGCTTCTTGAGCTCTTGCTGTAAACAGAAGTGCAAGGACATTTGATTCGAGACAGAGGCCGTTTTTTTTTTTTCACTTGAGACGGATACAAATCTTAGATAATGCCGTGGGATTAAATTATCTTTAATATTCAAAAGTTGAACATTCTCATTGAAAACTTCATTATCAATTCATCCTTTTAACATACACGTATATATAAATGTTACATGTTATGGCTACAAAACAGCATTACAATGGTGGAACTCAAGTGAACAAAGATACACACAGTAAATCATAAAGAAAAAACAGAAACACGTATTTTCTACCCTTCCGGAACATGGGAGAGGTGGAGGTGTTAGACGACATAAAAGGAAGGGTTATGTAAGCTAAGACCACATCACCGAGAGATGTCAGTACAGTTATGCATAATCAGCAGCATGCATCAAAACACTGGTACTGCAACATGATGATGATCCAGGAAACAAAATCAGCGCCTTTTGCTCTTCGACTTCGTCATTTTAGATTTGCTCGACTCGGTGGATGGTTTCCAGATGATATCCTCAAGATTGCTGCAGAAGTTCTTGTAGAACTGCATGAAAGAAGCACATCCTTTTATACTAGCAGTTTAAAGGAAGTGAGAGACCGTTTTCAAGAAAGTTTTCTCAAGGCAATCTGACATGCGACTACCATCGCAGCACTAAATGCAAATAGATGCAAACTGGATAGATTAATCTCTAAACAACCTTGAGGTATTCGGCGGCATCTCCAGCAGCTCTCTGGATATCTACCATTAAAAATGTTGGAGCGATTTCAAATACCTTCAACCAGAAAATTAACAATAAATTGTGATTATTAGTTAGTAGACTGAGATATGGAAGCAGCTGAAAAATGTACAGCAGAATTGGAGCTGAGAGCCTACTTCCAGAATAACTGAGAAATGACCAGCCTTATCAGCTGAAAGACCTTCCACTCTCATCTGAAAAGTAACACAGCATCTCTGCTTAGATTGAATATAGAAATTCTAGAATTTGGCAAAGTCTAATACTGCTACATAACTGTACCAACATATTAATGCATTTATTACGACCATTAGGGGGAGCAAAAGAAAAGAGTACAGTTATAAGAACCAATGCTGTTTACCTTAAAATTGCGAATATGAGTCTTAAAACCCATTGATTGTGCAACAACTTCCATGCTTGATAACACAACAGTTGCTGGCTTCTTCGAAACAAAGCGTGTCTGATGCTTCAGAGAGTCCTAATGGAAACAGAAATTAGACCCTCCTAAATCTTTAGAGCCTACATACTTTAAACTGTATACAAGAGCGGAAAATGGTGAGAAGATACAAAACATATAATCTATGATACTGATATGCTGGATGGGAGGCGAAGATCTTTACAATAATAGTTTTGAGAAAATAATTGGATCTCATAATGTGCCTGGAAGTGATAAATCATGCTGTTCAAATATAGCACTCTCCAAGAGACAATGAAGAAAATGTAAGTAGCACATTTGATGATCCATACCTGCCCACGGTCAAATAGGGCTGCAAGATTCAAGCCTTGAGATAAAATTATTAAGTCGAATGCATTAAGAATCAAGGGACTCATCTCCTCATTCCCGTGTTGTTCATCAGCCCTTTGCTCCTACAGCAAACCATCTCATCAAGAATGTGAATAGGAGAGAGAAGACAAAGCCACTTCCAATTAAAGGAAACACATCTTAAATATATGACCAAATTGATTTATTCTGGATGGCAACCATGGTTACAAGGGGTTGGAGCAGCATGTTTATTGGTAAAGAAAGGGAATGCCCACTTCAAGTGACTTCTAGAGAATTTGACCACCAGAAATTAGAGCATGCATGTGCAGTGAAACCAAAACTGAGGGCTAGAGGGTGACATCAGTAAGCATGAAACTACCTCCAAGTTGAAGGTGAAATGTCTTGTTAAAATTTGTTATGCTGGCAAACAGTTGTCTTCTTGTTAAAATATAAATCAATGATCGAACACTCAGAGCAGTAAATAAAGCCAAAAGCATCAAACTGAAAAGCTTTCAAGTTTCAAGATTCTTAAATTATGAAACAGCATTTAGCATCTGGACCAACCTCGGGATCATCAAAAACTGCATTTACATCATCAAGGTTCACATCTTCATACTCAACAAGTTTGATAGGAACATAACCTTTCTTGAACCACTCGTCATTCCTAATCTGTTCAACTGTAATACGCTGCATGGAGTCAGAAACACCAAAGCAAATTAACTAACTTAAGACACTAAATTAAATTAAACACTTGGACACTATTATCAGCAAAATATGATGGAGATGATATGCCCAATAAAGGCACTGAACATAACCTTTACAAGAGATTAGGAGCACTAGATTATCATACAAATGGCACAGCATATGTGCATGACACTAGATTTTTTTAAAAAAAACTTCTGAACTAGTGAATCATGCAAAACTCATCTCTATCAACTGCATAATTAGAAATTGAGTTCAGTTTTCAGATGAAAATAAAATAAAGAAAAATAAGGACAAGTTCAGTTCAGTTTGATGTTGAAACATTTTTTCCTTAAGTGGGGATCTATTTCATTACTTCTAATAAATTTTCAAGTTGGCTTGCAACATATTATACTAATTTTAAGTTTTCTGTAATTGACCACAATCTGCAACCTAGAGAAATGTCTTGTAACATAGCCAATACTTACTGTTTCAGGCTTCGGGTCCAAAATTCTATGAATCAAAGATTTAGCTCCCACTGGAAACCAAGATGGGCAAGAAAATTCTGCTCTGTCAATCTAATGAAAGCATTTGAAAAAATCAATAAGATCATAAGAAAAGAATAACATGATGAACAATACTAAAATATGCTAAGAAGTGCAGTTTGACAAGATTGAAGGATGACGATAAACATGGAAGAGCTTTAGCTAAAAGTTTTGATTTTCAGATTTATATGTTGTACTATATAATATTTTTTGTTAAGAGTAGAGCTCTTTACAGGATTTCAAGATTAGATGGTGCAAACTGAGAGTACCTACTTGATTTGTTTAGTTTGCTAGTTCAAAACTTAAGCCTCACTAAGACCTACTAAGAGTCTAACATAAGAGAAAGAATCAATAGTGCCCTGCCATTAAAGGATTGCAAAACATCCAAAGATACTTTATTCTAGAGTTCTTTCCTTAATTACTTACATAATTACTTGGAGGTAAAATGAAGTCCCAATCCAAGAAAAAATGGCAACAAAGACAAAACAATCCTTATAATTAAGAAAACACATTAAAATTTACCAATAATCCCAAGTAAGTGCATGTGATATAAGTTCATGCCTTGCTATATAATGTGGTGAGATCAAGCTCATCAAATGGAAGATATCCTGCCATCAGAACAAAAAGGATGACCCCACAGGACCACACATCTGCGATAGCACCATCATAACCCTTGTGACTGAGTACCTAGACCAGAAAATGAAAACTTACAGAAGCATGCTTGGATTTAATTTTTCATTCAAGCTAGAAGCTAAACACTATCATAGTTACCTCTGGTGCTACATAGTTAGGAGTTCCACATGTTGTCCGCAACAAGCTAGCTCCCTGCGCACACAAGAATTGCCAAAATAGCAACCATTCTGTTGTTAATTCCTTCAAATCTGATGATCTAAAATAGTAACAACAAGAACTCTCAATGAGGATCTTACTTGTTCAGGCAGTGCACTCAGACCAAAATCAGAAATCTTCAAGTTTCCTTGTGAATCGAGTAAAAGATTTTCAGGCTGTACATAACATGAACTATGAGATCCCAGCAAAAAAGAAACTGAACAGCAGCTTTCTGGATGTCAGCAAAACAACACCTTTAAATCTCTGTGGTAGACTCCCTTACTGTGGCAATAATCCACACCATCAATAAGCTGTTGAAAGTATCTCCTAGCTTCAGCCTCACTAAGTCGTCCATGATGCACCTACATAATCATGGTTAACAAGAATCATGTATTAGTGTTGAGCTGGGAATATTATGTCAAGACTACAAAATGCCTATCCATCTTGAGTGTTGGATTTGAATTTTGACTACTTACAATTTTATCAAACAATTCACCACCTGTAATGAATTCCAATATTATATAAATCTTTGTTCGGCTTGCTAAAACCTAACATAAAATGGTAGGAGTTAGGAGGAAGCACAATTGGTAACGGAAAAAATACAAACCACACAGTCCTACAAGACATAATATCCTTAAAAAATAAAAATTTAATACTCCATGCCTCATGCAGGCGCACGACATAAGGATGTCGAACAAGCTTCATTATAGATATCTCCCGTTTTATCTGCGGGGAAAAAAGAAAGATATTGTAAGGAAGATAGAAGCGGTTGTGTAACAACCTAAAGTGTTTTAAATTATAGGAATATAAGATATGATGAATTTTAGCCAAAAGAAAGCTACCAATATTCAAAACATCATAATATGGAAGACAACAAAATCCAAGCATTTGCCTCAAACCAGAAAACTTCAGCTCAAATGCTCCCTGTTGAAGGGGTTTATGATTGGATCACAAGATATACTACTATGTATCAAAGCAAAGTCATTTCTAGCTAGTATGTTGCAGGTCACTGGATCAACCTGGGTGAGTGAAAGAGAGGGTTCAAATCCAATAAGCGGCGGGGAAAGCAATTCCACTTTCACATGTTTGAAATCCATAATATTGTTAAAGGCGACATTGTTTTTCCAGAATCCAATCCATACACTTGCCACTAAACTAAATAGCTAGTTTCTTTGTTTACAAGCCGTGAAGTGATGATTCCTCTGGCATGAGATCATAAAATTAAGAACATAAAGCTGATGACTTGTCAATTTAGCCATTTCAAAGATAGGATCCTTCCTTCCTTCATTTCTTTTCTTCTTCTTCTTTTTTGACAACCTATTTGGCAATTAAAAACCCTTGATTGTTTTCCTGTCCAATCTATCGAGCACCCATAAATTCAAACTGAGATTTCACTTCTTTTGCCAGATTACTGAGCTTTCTTGTAATCTAATTCAAACCCAGACAAACAAAAAGAGGTTAACTTGCTAACCTGATCGACCATCTTATGTTTGATGATGGTACTTCGATCGAGAATTTTCATGGCTACACTTTCACCAGTCTCCGTGTTTTGCGCGAACTTTACCTTGGCAAAGGTTCCTTCTCCTATTGTCCTTCCTACCTCGTACTTCCCTACTTTCCTAATTGCCACCATCGTGTTAATCTCTTTCTCTCTCTCTCTCTCTCTCTCTCTGCTACCAGTGAATCTCTTAGTTCAAAATCTCTTCTTCTTGCATTTGAAAGCAGTCCCCTCCCTCTAGGTCCTAATTTTCAACAAGGAAAAGCTATCAAGTGTTACGGGGAGAAGAAGCTTTTTCGCTTTATAGATTTTAAAAAACAAGTAAATGGCATGTAGAAGGTAACCCTAAGCTACTATTAAATTGCTTGTTTGGTATTTGCGTTTTCAATTCTGCTGGATGTCTCTTAAGAATATATTTATCATTAAAAAATATTAAATTTATATTTTTGTATTGTTTTTAATAATTTTAAAGTATTAATATTAAAAATAAAAATAAATCTAAAAGAAGATCGTTTTAATATATTCTTAAATAAAAAATATTTTAAAAAAGTATTATTGTTAAGAGTATATTTGGGACGAATCGTATATTAAAATTTTTAATTTTTTGAATTTTAAATTAATTTTTTTTTACATAAGATGGTATAATAAAATATTTTTAAAACAAAAAATATATATTTTAGTGAATTTTTTAAAAAACTAATTATATTTTGAAATTTAATGATAATATTAATAAGTTTTTTGAAACCTGGAGATCTATTTTACTTTTAAAAAAATCCAGGTCCCCCTACAAGTAAAATAATTTGGCCGAACTTTGAATTCAGTAAAGATAGTTAAAAAAACTGGCTGTCTTGAGAATTTTAAGGCAGAAGAAAGAGTGAAAACTAGACCTCAAATCTTGTCTTTTAAGGTTTCGAACTGAAATTTACTGTGATAATTAATGCTGGGCGATCATGAGAATTTAGGAGGTGGGGTTGTTTTATATCAAGCTTTTGATTTGGAAAGAGTGGGGAGACCTCCGGTAAGCCGACGAGACATCCATGGGGCCGGGGTTTCTGGTCGACAAAGGACCTCTCTTTTAGTGGCTGCTACCTGCTAGTAATATCTTCTTCCTTGATTCGTGACACATTCCCATTATTTCTTGGATTTTTCCTTTCTGTTATCATGATTTTGGCTGCCCTATTATCTTAATCAAATACTAATGGCTAATCCTTAGTTATGATTACTTGTTGAATTACAGTTTTGTCTATTTGTGACTGAATCGATACGGTTTTTCTTCAAGATTTCTGGTGACTTTTGGGGAGAGAGATGAATTGGGGATTTGGACAAGCGGATACCGTGGCATTTGTCAACGAAAACACAGTTTGATTTTGTATTTTAAAAGTATTTAAAAAAATTATTTTTTACTTTAAGTTATTTTTTTCATATTTTCAATCGTTTTGATATATTAATATTGAAAATAATTTTAAAAAATAAAAATTATATATTATTTAAATAAATTTCTAAATATAAAAGACTTGAAAAAAACAACATAAAAAAACTATTATTTTACTGACCAAGTCATCAGCATTCAAAAAGTGCCATGATCCTCCTTGTTAATGATGATAAAACTGCACCGAAGGGTACAGAATTTGAAATCTGCAAGATGATTGTGCGCAAATTGACCATTATTCCTCATGCGGTCGTCATCTAATTTCTTAATTTGTTACGGATCACGCATCAACTTGGGTGGTTTTTATTTTTATTTTTCATTTCTGTGGCACATATAGTCAAGTACTTTAAATATAATAGAAGTTGTCTCCATCATCCCACGTGCTTAACACAAATGAGTCATAATTAATTTTTGGGCTCTGCTAATTGTACAATGTTATAAATCAATGTGCAAATGGCAATTTTGCCCCCAATAAAATTAAAATATTTATCATTTTATGCTTAATTTATTTATAATCATTTTTTTTATATTTTATTTTTTTATAATTTTTTTATTTTACAATTTTTTTTCTTTTTTTGAATTTCTTTTAGATTATTATTTATTATTCTTTACACTTGAAATATTTACAGCTTTATATACTTGCAGGCCACATACATGGGTTTTCTTTTCCTGGATGAACTACACTCTGTAATTTTTTTTTTTAGTTTAATATAAGTGTCTAGATCACTTTGCGCGCACCTCGACTAATCCCACGGGCCCTGAAGTTAACGACCATGTAAGTCTCCAGTAATCATCATATGAGTAACCACAGAACTTGAACCTGAGATCACAGAGGAAGCAAACCTCTTGATCTCAAGTTCTTACCACTAGACCACCACCTAGATGATTAACTACACTCCATACTTGCTTGGCCTACGTGAGCCCTTGCTTTTTTTTCCTTTGTTAATGAAAAATCATGTTATCCATTCTGTTTTTTAAATTGAGTCAAGTGCAGAAACCTGGCTTACCAAGGCTGTAAGCATCTGATCTTTTTTTATATATAATTTAAATTTTTTATTTGATATATTTTTAATATGTATTTTTTTAATTTATATTTAAATTTAAGTTAATATTCATTTTTTTTTATTTTTTTTAGATTGTTTGTATAGCATTTTTTAAATAAAGATTGTTTTTTAATTATTTTATATGTATTTAAAGTTTTGAAAAGAGTGTTTTAATTCTTCTACAATTTATTTTTTAGGTTTTATACGAATAAATTTTATTTTATTTATTCTCGGTAAGAAATGGGTGCATTTGCACAAAAAAAAAAAAAAGATCTGGTGTGTCTTATCACCACTCTTCCTTCATAAGGTTCTGTAATAAAAAAATCTTCCAACAGTTTTCAAGCAGGATCCATTGTTTTAAACGGTGCACAAAGTTCCTCAAAACACACGCCACCATGTAGCATGGCCAGGTGGGATGTGTTTGTGGAGCTGTATCTTTCAAAACCAGACAATTGACTTTGAAAAATCAGACCAGTTCAGTTGATTATTTGATTTTTGTCACGATCATCAAGAGTGTGATACTCCATCTGGTTCTTGTCTGAACATCACTAAGAAAACAAGGAATCAGTTCATGAATTAGTTATGCTCCGTCCAAAAGGAATTAATTATCTGTAACAACACTTGACAAACATCACAACAGTGTCCCATGTAAAAGAAGAGCTCGAACTGGGAAGGGTGGATCTGGAAGAGGGTATACTTGTCTATCCTGGATTTCTCTTACAAAAGTCTTTATCCGCTACAAACCAGGAATAAAAAAGACAGTGACGATGGGATAGGTTGCTTTGAATATATTTTCACGGAATGGTGATTAGGCTGCATAATTATCGAGTGAGGGAATTCTGGGCGTGTGTTTCTTGCCAAAAAGAAAAGGTTGTCTGTCTCCTCAGTCTCCATGGGAGAAATGGAGCCACCCTGTTTTCCACTCAACTGCTCCATTTCAGCTCTAGTTGCTTCCGAGAGGGATGATGCCCCGCTTGCCTCTATGGTTTGTGCAAGGACCCTGGAGAAATATTCTAAAATAAAAGCTCATGTTTAATTTTTATTTTCTACTCCGATCTTAAAAGGCTGATGTTTTTTCTTGCCCTTTTCAGGCACAAAACAAATCAAGAAATGTAGTTGACATATGGGTCAGGGCCTCACAGGAGCCCCACATACGCTTTGCAAAGGGAAAACATGGACCGCCCAGTCGAAGAAAGCCCAAATAATATTATCCCACAACATAGCCCACAAGCCTAACTCTATCGTCGCTGAAGCTGTTAACTGTGAAGGCATAATTCAGCATCAAGAATGAGGGCCTTGGCATGCAATCCATGAAAGTCGAAACTGAGGAAATTTTAACCTTTGAAGGAACCTTCATGGCTCACTCGATTTGAGTTCCCGGAAATCAAGTCCCATTCCTAGGAACATGTCTTGGACGTGACTCGTATAATTTCCATTTATCAAAAATACAAACTAGACTTGGAGGATATAACGTATCCAAGATGGATAGGTAATTTCAATACCCGCATTTAGACTGTATAAATATGAACTAAATCCTGAAGACAAACACATAGGACGAAGAGGGAAATTTAAAGTAAGGAAGTGTTTGAAGTATCTGACATACGATTTCTCAGGTGAAGTTTCAATGTAAAACATGAAATTTCCTCACAAAAGTCTGCTCTTTCTTCCCCAACCAAAGTTTTGTCTTTAGACTCTACAGTTCAACAAAGCAAAGGCTTTGAAAAATCAATGCCTTTCGGTCCATAATTATTTTCTCTTTCGAAAAAAGATTTTGAAGGTGGTTTGAAGCAGAGTTGTTTTCTCTTGCAGTGTTTAGTTAAGTGAAGAATGGAGAAGCAGCAAGAATTGGAGTGGGCTAAAGCACAGAAGATTGCAACAAATGTAGACCTTGTAGCTGCAGCTAAAAAGCAGTTGCGATTCCTTGCAGAGGTTGATAGGCATCGGTACCTCTATGATGGCCCTTCCTTGGACCGGGCCATTCACAGGTATTGCCGTGTAACTGATGTTATGTGATGAACTCCTGCAGGAAATCTCGCCCTTCAAGTTCTCAGCAATACAAACCCACAACCTAAAATCCGTAATTTTAATTCAATTTTTTAGCAAATTTCTTACTGCACCAATGCCAGGTACAAGTACTGTTGGCTTCCATTGTTAGCCAAGCATGCTAAATCTCCTGTTACAAAAAGCCCTTTGGTTGCCCCGCTTGATTGTGAATGGATCTGGCATTGTCACAGGCTCAATCCGGTAGTCCTCTTGACTCAAATTTGTTTTAAAAAAGCAGCAATTTTTTTTTAAAAAAAGAATCGTGCACTTCTTGAGAACATAGTGGGTTTTTATCAGGTTTAGTTTTTCAGGTGTGCTACAGGAATGACTGTAAGGAACTTTATGGGAGGATTCTCGGTACCTGGAATGTTGTATCTTCCACTCAGGCAGTTTGTAAGAAGCAGACTGAAGAATTCTGGAATAGAACCTATCCTACGGAACCATATGAACTGAATCCAAGCACCCAGTTAGTGGAGAGTGTTGGGGAAGCTATTCTAGGAGCCCAAAAAAGCACAGAATATGATCTAGTTTCAGCTGTCAAAAGGCAGAGTTCTTTCTATTATCAGGTAATTAAAAAAAAGAAATCCAAAGGTGCCAAATATTCATGTTTGTAACATCTACATACGACTGGATTGTTACAGGTAATCTAATTTTTTAATATTTTGTAAGAGTTGGATGACAGTCTGTTAACATAATGGAAGTTATTACACAAAAACTGTGCTTCACTAGGTTTTGGATCAGCTTCCAGCAGATGAATGTTCTGCTTGATAGTTCAAATTCTGTGATTTTCATTTAACAAGAAAGAGATGTGTAAAAAAAATATAAAAATTGGAGAACTAACTTAGTCATTCTGTACTGAAATGTCTGGATTTGACACAAGCTCAACGAACCAACTTTGACTTCATTGACAGGTATCAAGTCCCCATATGAAAAATGATACCTTTCTTGAAGAAGCTGTAGCTAGATACAAGGGATTTCTGTATTTAATCAAGAGAAACCAGGAGAGGTCCATCAAGCATTTCAGTGTTCCAACTTATGACGTTGACCTCATCTGGCATTCTCATCAACTACATCCTGTTTCTTACTGTAAAGATCTGGTGGCAATAATAGGCAGGGTGCTAGAGCATGATGACACTGATTCTGATAGAAGTAAAGGTAAAAGGCTGGATACTGGGTTTTCTGGGACCACTAAGCAGTGGGAGGAGACATTCGGTTCAAGATACTGGAAGGCAGGAGCTATGCATAGAAGCGATGCTCCATCTCCTCTCAAAATCAGTTTGGGTGAACTAGACACTTCAAACAAGAATGATACTGCTTCCAATCAATATCAAAGTATCATTCAGCTTCCAAAGAAAAAGCTGATTGAGGTAGTCACAAATATCCTTTCTCACTTTGCTTTCAGATTATTGCCCCGCTAAACACCCATATACCAAGCACAAGTGCTGATATGACATAATTCATTCAGGTTATGGTGGAAATTGTGGAGGTTAGAGACTTACCAGCTGAGCATAACGGAGGCCTTTCCGTAATACTTAGTAAGAAACAGCCAGATTTGTATTTCAATGGCAGGAGAATGAGTATCTTGTCCAAGGCAGGGAAGAAAGATGTCGCTGTTTTCCGATGTGAACCCACAGGAGAGCTCATCTTCAAACTTGTGTCCTATCCATCCTCTGTTTCACATATTGCAAGGCCTGAGAAAATATTGGGGACAGCATTAATCTCTCTACATGACCTCATGAAAACAGGTTCTCCTTTGTCAATTGAAAAATGGTTTGCATTGGTGCCAAATTCTGGAATTGTAGGTTCCAAGCCAGTCAATCTCTGGATTGCTCTCTCTTTCACTCCTCCAGTACAGGCACCATCATTGCTGCACATGGTCCAGACTCGTCCATGCACAACATCTTGTTTCTTTCCCCTCTCTGGAAGTTTTCAACAAGATGAAACTTGGACATGCGTTGTGGATGAGGATGGCAACAGGATCATCAACCTCCAGATGAGGTGCTTATAACTTGGTGCATATTTGACCATACCGAAGCTCTGCATTCAATGACATTTGTTTTTTCATCAGATATTCAAAGAAAGCGGAGGCCAAAGACAAAAAGGAAGTGATCGGCATGACCAGCTCCGGCGAAAGACTTGTTCTCGCAGAGTTTGCTGGAACAGGATGGTCTTTGATGAATTCCAGCTGGTGGTTTCAACCTCATGAAATAATTACTGATGCTAGTCGGATCTTTGAGCTCACTGGTAGCCATAAGGTAAGGACCTATTCTCCCATGCCTTAACATTACGTGCTTGGACAATTGCGGATGCAATCCTCCTGTATAATCATATGGAAATTTAAGCAATTTTTTCCTCAACATTTTTTTTTTTATCCTATGATCATCTTACATGTAATTTTCGATGCAGCTAGCTAACCTCTAGTGTTTTGTGGCTTCAGGTGATCCTTTTTCCTGGTAGGAAACTGGAGTATGAAATCAAATGTGAGAAGCATAAAAGCGAACAAAGTTTCATGACAGCTGTCAAATTTTCTGCAGAATATCCTCATGGAAAAGCAGTGGCGCTGTTTGATTTGAAGTCTGCCTCTCTCAAGGTACAGAAGGTGTCAATCATCGAGCATCATTCGTCAATAGAATTGTATTATTTTTAATAGTTTTGTGACCAGGTGAATGAAGAATGGCTTGGATTTCCTGGGATTTTATTAGCTTTTCTACTCTCCGATACTCCGAGGAATGAGAGCAATGGACAATTCAATACCGATGGAGAGAGTGCAAAAGAAATGGACACTGATTCAAAGCAATATGCAAATACAAGCTCTAAGGAAGACAAAACAACCAACCAAATTCAGGACATAGAAGATACTGCGAAAGCAACAACCCAACAACCCTACAAATCTGGTGATGAATGTGATTGTGGTGTTGTGGCTCAAGTTGAGATGATGGGTGGAAAAGGCACTGGAGTTGTTAAGAATGTCACAGGTGAAGAAAACTACAGTAATGGATCCAAAGCAATAATAAACAGTGGAACATATTGCTCCAACTTACTTGGCCTTGTTGGTTCAGACTCTGCCAGTCATATAATCCTAGAGGATGAAGCGAAGAGCGCTCATTGTGGTGGATGTGGCTCATGTCATGGTGGTTGTGGAGGGTGTGGTTCCCAGACTGCAAGTTCTATATTCCATGGGGATGCAACAAACAGCCCTCATTGTGGTGGGTGTGGCTCATGTCATGGTGGTTGTGGAGGATGTGGCTCATGCCACGGTAGCAGTTGCGGCCAAGATCAGCAGTAAATTATCTTAGTGATTGCTGGTCAAAATGCAGCTGCCGCCTCTACCTAAGGACACATTAGCTGGATCCAAAATAGGCACTTGATACATGATATCATTTCACTTCAAGCACCGAAATTAACATAAACCATATAGACAAGTAATGTACTTAATTCTGGTGATCTATATATATATAATAATAACGCACTGCGCTTATTTAATTATCTTTTGCTTCTCAATTAAGGATCTCTCTATTATTATTGGATGTTCTTCCTTTCAATACCAGAGGGGGCGATAGGACTTGGGGCCAGGTCCTGCCAAAACAAGAAGTTGCTTCTGCAGCTATGAGAAGAAATGCCGAATCTTCTATCTGCCAAGTGCCAAAGATTTTGTGCAGGAGGAAAATGTTAATTTCTACCACTGAATGCAAATTTAATTATAAATAAACGGTGCCAGACAACCCTCTCAAAAACAGTTCCAAAGATTTGGTATTTTCACATTCGATCTAAACCATATTAAATAAATAAATAAATAAACTAATGAATCCAACCAATCAATCATTTCTAACCCAAAATCACACACGGGAATTCTGTGGAGTCATAACATTAGCATTAGCAACCTCACCATCCTGATTCACCTCACCACCACCTTGTTGGGGTAATTCCAGAACTCAAACACACAAATTTACATGGTTCGGCAACTTGCCTACTCCACGGAGCTACTGGTTTGTATTAATCAAGCTTAAAAACAATACAAACAACAAAATAAGGAGGAGGATAAAATCTTCTCTACTCAACTCAAGCTCTCTCTCTCACGTTTTTCTCTCTGTGTTTTCACTCTTCTCTGCGTTCTTCACACACCAACACTCTTCACTTTGTCTAATTATAGCCAAAGCTTGGGGGAAGAAGTCAAGGCCACCAATTACGGCAAAATAGTTGCCACCATTTATGCCTCCACTTTATGCTAAGTGGAAGGTGATGTGTTCCCACTAGGCATTAGTGGAGGTGGGACATTGTTTGTCCTCATGATACTAACACACCTTGCCTACAATCTACAGCTCCAATGGTTGTCACTGGAGCTGCCTTATACGGAGTTGTATAATACACCTGTCTCCCTGCACTATCTTAACCAACCTGCAGATACCCTCGCTTCTGACTTTTGGCTGCACCAATCCACCAGCTTTCGTCGTCTTTTG
Source organism: Populus nigra (assembly GCF_951802175.1). Classification (NCBI taxonomy): domain Eukaryota; kingdom Viridiplantae; phylum Streptophyta; class Magnoliopsida; order Malpighiales; family Salicaceae; genus Populus; species Populus nigra. The sequence goes on along the minus strand of NC_084855.1, from coordinate 8,111,522 downwards.
TAGTTGAATTGAGCCAGCCGCCGGTTGCCGGACATGACTGTAAACCTCCTGCACAACTCTTTGCACTCCATAATTGTTGGAATATTGCCAATTATATAGCTGCCATTGTCAAAGAAGATGGCTGTCATGCGAGAGTCAAAGAGGGCTGCTGGTGCAGCATTTGCAGCCCCTTGACATTGTCAAAGAAGGAGGCTACAATGGTGGGTTGTTGATGGCAGCCAACAACCATTGTCAAATATCAAAGTTTGATAAGTTTGGCAGCCACTATTATTGACAAAGAAGCAAAAGGAGCTGTCATTGAAGCTTATAAATAGACACCAAAAGTGCAGCATAAAATGAGAGAGTGTGAGAAAGAGCAAGAACAAAAGAGAGAAGAAGAGAGAAAGAAAAGGAAGGGTTGCCACCAGCAGCCCTACTGCTGTATGCAGCTGCTGCCCTATGTAGCAATGAGAGATGGGAGTTGAGTAAATGTGATCCTCCTCCGTGTGTTGTATTCTTTCTCTATCTCTAATAATATCGATCTCTCCCGTAGATGTAGGCGATTTGCCGAACCACGTTAAATATTGTGTCAGTGTGCTTAACCTCTTTTGAGCAATGATCATGAACACTACCGTTCCGCAGGGGGAGCAGCAATAATAACCTTTACCAACTTGTCCAGTAACCGGTCTCAATGCTGGTGCTTGAAGTAAATAAACTGGCTGCTCAATTCCAACATAAGTCTTGGGATAACATTTGAACTCATATATTATTATCCAGTTCGAACAAAAAATCCGGATTATCCGCTGAAACAGCCGCCTTGGCGGGTGGTAAAGAAGATTCTAGACTCTGCACACTTACAGAATCTAAAGCATCCACAAACAACTGCCTCTCCAATTTCACTTCACTCGGAACGAAACTTTTCAAACTAAACAGAAATAATCGTAACTTCGAGGCCTTAGCGGAAGCCTGGTGCAACCGGTCGAATTCAATCATCATGTGCTCAAGATCCTCGTCATTTGTAACGGAAATCAAAGCATCAACATCTTCACCAGGAAGTTGATACTCTAAAAAGATATCAGTGGCCCCACTATAAAGAGACGCGAGTTTATGCACCATCCCAGAAAACTTGATACCGTGATCGAAGGATAGGATTTTTGTGTCGCCTCCGATGTAAGCGAGTTGGTTATCGTGGAGTCTTGGTTGGATTTTCCCACCATCACTACACATTAATTTGACTTTGTAGGTTGACAGCGGGTCGTCTGATGAATGAATGTCTTCGGTTTCGCGGGAGTCTGGGTAAGAAGAGTGAGAGAAATTAAGTCTCCATTGTTGTGTCTTAGGGTTAGGGTTTTGAAGGATTTGAAGGGGAGGAAGATGGATGAAAATTGTGTTCGTTCGGGAGGGGAGAAAACATGTAAAAACAGGATTACAGGTAATAAAACGGCGGGAGGTAAGTGGTTATTTTTTAAAATATTTATTTTAAAAATATATTAAAATAATATTTTTTTTATTTTTTATTTTTTAAATTTTATTTTTAATATTAATATGTAATTTAAAAATATAAAAAATAATTATTTTAAGAGAATATTTTTTCTTCATAAACACTTTAACACTGTGAAAACAAACCATGCCTAAGGAAGGGAAAGTGTTTTATGGATTAAAATGCGGGTGGTGCACATTGTGTGTGTTTTTTTTTTAATGGAATAATATCGTTATTCTTTGTTTCAATTTTTCATTGATTATCTTATTGATTCTTTTACGATCTGGTGTTAACATAGGTATTGCTTGTTTTTTTGTTTTTCAAAAGTATGTGTCATTTTAATGTATCATAATTGAAAAATGTTAAATATTAATATGTAAAAATATCATGAGCTAATTATATATTATGATCTTGACATGAGATGCAATGATAAGCACGCCAACCTTAATAGTTCATCATGGTAGATATGTGGCCAGTACTTCCCCCGATCAAATATTTTTTTTTGTGAAAAAAATATAAATTTTTTTTTTGAGATTCCAGTCACACATAATTGATAATTTAAATAATATAAATAAAAAAAACATAATAATAACAAGTAAAATAAAAAATATAACAAGAAAAAAACAACATAGTCTTATCTATAGTTTGAAAAACTTTAATATTTAAGAATGAAATTAAAAAAAAATCCAATTAAATTGGGTTAACTTACAAACTATATAACAGTGGATATATGACTGAGATAACCTCATAGAAATTAAAAAAAAATAAAAAAAACCACCCAAAAGAAAAGTAAAAAAAAAACATGAAGATCAATTTTCAATATATAAATGTTAAATGATGAATTTAAAAAAAATAATTAGTTTGGACAAAAAAAAAACTCAGGCAAGCATCCCAAACTCGGTTAAATCTTAAAAATTCACAACCCATGAGACTCTAGATTCGAGTCCAATCAAGAAGTTTATTATGAACCAATTTAAAAACATTAATTCTAAGAACCTGTTAAAGAAAAAAAAAACAACAATAAAAAAAATAAGAAAACGGCCCCTTATAAATCGCTCGAATGATGCAAGGGTTATCCACACGTTGACGCATGTTGTAAGCAAGTTATTTTAATTATATGTAATGATATAATTTATAACAATGCCCCTAAATACCTTTGAAATTTACAATAAAAACAATGTAAAATAACAAAGAAACTCTTATATTAGAGTTTTGGTTGGTTTTGTCTCTAAAAGTATTAAAGTAATTATACAATTCTAAAAAAATTAAAAATATAAAATTTCACTAAGTAGTCAATATTAAATTATTTTATTCAAGTATTGAATTAATAATTTGACTAAAAAAATTAAAATTACTAATATAATCTCATACAATTAACACAAAAAAAATCATGTCATAGGAAAAGAAACCCTTTTTTTAATGTACCATATGATGGGCCCACTAATTTATTTTTATTTTTTTTAATGATCTCATGACAGCTTTATCTTAAACTAGGATTAAAAACAATTTTTTTTTATTGATTTTATGCGGTCAAAAAAATATTTTTCATTGAATGCTGATATTCAAATATAAGTTAAAAAAATTACAAAATAAATCACCCTCTTAAAAAATATTTTAAATTTATATTTTATAATTTCTTCATAGATTCTTTTCTTTTTTGTTAATAATTTTTAGCATTATTCATAATAAAATTGAAGAATCATGTTGTGGATACTTAAATTTCTACTAAAAAGTTTTACTTAACAATGTAACATTTGATGATTGATTTTTATTATTAATGGTTCGTTCTATGATTAGAGTTATGTTGTTAAATTTAATAAGATTTATACCTCAAATACTTTCCGTATAAAAAATGTTACTTTAACATTAAAAAAAATTATAATAATTTCTTGTTACATCATTACTTGGAGAACATTGCACCCCGTTCTTTAAAAATTTAATTTTTTTTGTTAAAAATTAATTTTTTTATGTGTTTTGAATTGTTTGATGTGCTGATCTCAAAAATAATTTTTAAAAAATAAAAAAAATATCATTTTAATATATTTTAATATAAAAAACACTTTGAAAAATAATTATAACCACACTCCTAAATAAATTTTTGATCAGCGTAAAAAGTAACGTTTGTGAAACAGTGAAATTGTTCTTAAGGAAACAAGAATGCATGCTTTTTCAGAAAGAAAACAAGTCTTTTTCACAAGCATAATAATCTAAAACAAATATAAATTAATTATAAAATGAAAAGTTGAAGAAAAACAGGATGATAATAATGGTCATTGATCTCGGAGCTGGGCAAACGTTTCATTTTCTTAAAAATAAAATATTTATTTTTTATAAGAATGAGTTGGTCAGCTAAAATAGATAAGCACGAAAAAACCTCTAAAAAGGAATAATGGTTTAATTGGGCTAGAAATGATATCCCGCAACATAATTAAATGTCCATTGATCTCCAAGGAGCCAGGCAAGCGTTTCATTTTCATTTTTCATTTTATTTTTATTTATAAGAATTCCATGCAATTTCCTTAATAAATATGCTATTTCCTTTATTTCCCCTAATAAATGAACGCACATGTCCTACGTTCATCAGACCATGCCCCCCGTGTTTTTTTAAAAAAAAAATAAAAAATAAAAAAGTAATAAAAATACCTATAAAATTTTAAAACCGGAAATTTCCTCTGGCAAATGGAACTAACCAATGGGGGCAGACTCATGTATCGGGCCGGGCTATGTTGTAGCAATCATTTGCAAGAGGCCCAAAAAAGAGAGAAATTATTTCAGTCACCACGTTCTCAAAAGTCGTGGAGTCCACAACTCATGAATCCCATTAAGGGAAAGCAAGAAAAGGCAAACAAAGGGCAGTTTCAATTCAATTCAATTGTGGAAGAAAGAAATCTTGGTTTGTGGATTTGAGTGGAAGCATAGCTATGGTGAAAGCAGTAATCGGAGACGAAACCCAACTAACTTCAGCAGAGGATCGCCTCAGCCAATCCGGTCTCACTTCTCAGGTCTCTCTCTAAATCTTCATATCCACACATGCAAAACAACAACTACGTGCTCCTTTTCTTGATATCGAACTTTTTTTTTTCTCTTGTCAGGTGGGTTTGGTGATAGGAAAACTTAGCTCCAAATTAGATCGTGGCTTCATTTTCGATTTGGTCCCCACCCCACCAAACGATGCAGGAGAATCAGCCTGTTCACTCCTCGAAGCCACCAAAGATGACAACAAGAGAAAGGCTTCCAAATCTAAATCACAAACCGCCGTTGATTCTTCTGCCTTGAACATCGATTCGGATTGGGTCGCTGAACATGCCCGTCAGGTCCATTCTACTTCTATAAATTTTATTTATCTTATGTGGTTTGTTATTGTGGGTTCGATTTGGTGAAAAAAATGTTGTCGTTAATGTCAAAGGTTTCAAGAATGTTAGTGGGTGGCATGAAGGTTATTGGTGTTTATGTTTGGGTTAGTGATAGTGCTTTCAAGAATTCAACTATAACACTTTTCCAGGTAATTCTTGCCCCTTGTAATTTGACTATATTTCCTGTCTTAGTTTGTTTTAATTTTACTTAGTTCTGTGAAAATTGAGCTGATAGGATTTTTTTTGATGGTATAGCTTTTACAGACAGTGAAGGGAGTTGCAGAAGCTGCACCAGTTACTGAAACTGATTGGGATGAGAGATTGCTGATTCATATATGTTATAGTCCAAGGAGGTATTTCATCGCTACTGTCACCGTTTAATTGAAACTCTTATTTCTATTACCAAGTATCTGTCATTTTGATGCAGGCGTTGTTTTTGTTGCTCATATGGACTAATGAGTTGGTTTTTGTAGGTGGACGTGCCGGAATTGTGTGCTGTCTTCGAATATCACTTCAAGTAGTATACGGCCATGTGATTTTAAAATGGGAAGGGTCTTAAGTTCCCTTCAGGCATTTAGGTGTACATACAACTTCAAACTCAGGTATCTTCAATGGTTTTAATATGCGTGCTCTGTTTGTAGATCCAAACAACAGTTCTATTTGGTGCTGGAATATAGATATCTTGTGATCCTTGTGACTCATGAATGAAGCTATATTTCCCAGATTGCCTGTAACTCATGAGAGTGCATCAAATGCCCAAGCAGTGAGTTCAATTCTTCGTCATGTAATTTCTGTGCATGCTAAAGAGCTAATGGATGCAAAGGCTATGATTGATGGGAATTTGGTAAGCTGCGCTGTGACTTTATCTCTCTTGGAATGAAACTGCAGACCTTAAAGTCATTAATTTATGAAGCAAATCAAGGACTTGCAGTTTCTTATCATAGATTTATTCATTTAATGTGAAACCCAGAGTACAAATTTTAAAAAGTGACATGATGATGCTTGAGGATATTGGATGGAAAATGATTCTATTAACAGGATGGTTTGGTTATTAAGATCTGGAAGTTAGTTGATAAATACCTACACCTGCATCTCCATGGTGATACCTTGAGACATGCCTGATTTCATGAAACTCATGCTTCATAACAATTTAGTGATTAATGGATCCCAATTGGGCACATCATTTTGAGTTAAAGCATACTGTTGCTTTGTTGGCTTGGAATAGACAATTTGTATGGACTGTGGCTTCACTTTAGGAGCATTATTATTCCTAAACATTTGTTCCAATGGTCCATTTTTCTTGTCATAGCTGCCTATGTTTATATGGTTTCAGGTTGTTGGCGAAGAGCTATGCACAACTGATGGTACGCATGAAGTTGAATTGCTCCTACCATTCACGAAGAATTCTTTGGTTGAAGGTGTGTTGGAAAGCTTTAAATATCAGGCACAATTGTACTAAGTGCTGATATGGTAGCTTGAACATATCATTTCAATCATTTGATGATTTTTTTTTTAATTTGCTAAAGCAAGCAGCCAGAAGGACGTTGCTGGTGTTCTTGTCTTTGGTGGATCTGTGTGCTCTTATGCATACTCAAACTCAAAGGAACCAGTGATGCAGGCTGTTGCTGATATAAAGGTACTTCTATTCTATAAAAATTTACTTTTGTTTTGAGTATCTTGAGGGAATGTCTATACCAGATTGATGATGATGATGATGATGATGATGATGATTCATGATAATTTTTTTATGTTTGATTCATGTGTTCTGACCATGTCTACTGCATTTTGGAATTTTACTAACAGAGTGTAGAAATTGCTATAGTTCAACATAAATTTACATTTACGCCATTGGTGCTTCTTTAATACAGTCAAAATGGTGTGGGGGGTTTGTTCCTTGACACTGTATATAAAATGTTCTGTGTGTGTGTCCACTTTTCATGCAAAACTCTGCCTATTTACTGATATGAAATGATTATTGGCGGGCCATTTTTTCTTGCCACTTCAACTGGTGTATTCTAAGTGACCGCCTCTGTTCTCTTCTTGCTTCTTACCTCACAGAGGTTGCTACATGCCCATCTTCCAAACTAGAATGTCTACTCCTGGAATGTCGATCTATATATCGATGAAATTTCAAGTATCCTCTGATTTTGATTTTTTGACCAGGATTTGTTCCTTGACACTATATAAGGCATTCTGTATGTCTCTCCACTTTTTATCCAAAACTCTGCCTTTTTACTGATATAAAATGATTATTGGTGGACCATTTTTTCTTACTAAACATGTCATTGATTTGATGGACTTTTAATGCCGTTGCAAGCTGTAAGCTTCACCTAGGACCAATTGGCACATAATGCACACATATCCGTGCATTAAATAGCAGCCAGCATTCATAAATGACAATTTTAGAATTGAATTTCAAGTACAGAAAGAAAAGAGGCAATTTAAGAAGAGCAGAGGATAAATGCTGAAATACAAGATAAAGATCAGACAGGCATTCTGTTCTAGAAAATCTGTTTGTCATGGTGCCTGCAGAATGGCAATGCATGAATCTCGTTTTTCTCTGCTGCTTTATCATTTTGGAATAAAAGAATGAAACCTTTGCTTCTCTCTCTCTCTCTCTCAAGATGCTTTATGGTTGATTCTCTCTTTCAGATTTTCTATTCCCTTTTCATCGTTATTGTTTTTGACCTGTGTAATTATGGGAAATTTTTTATTATTCTCAGGATGATATCATCAGGAGTCTTCAAAGTAGACTTGATATCATCTGTGATGAAGCAGATGAAGATCCAGATCCTATTGACATCGATGGCAAGGATTCGAGGGTAGAAAAACTGCCTGAGAAACCTGTTTCAAGACTTGTCTTGAACTCTTTGAGGTGTGTGAGCTGTAATGTTAGTAGTCTTTTTGAGCAGATGATGAGAGCATGGCCATGAGTCTGAAAATTTGTATTTGATTTGTTATTGTTTTAAAGTAGATTGGTGATGTTTTATCATCTAACTGTCATTTACACATGTTGACTTGTCTGTCTGAAATTTTTGTTACGTGAAATGCAAGCTTTCTGCCACATGGTACAACCATGTAATGGTACAATCTCAATTGTCCATGAGGGCAGGGCCAGCACGAGTCCCTCATGGGTCTCCTTTGTTACTCACATTAATGGCTATCTAGATCATATGCACTGTAGGGGGTGTTTGGTTTTCAATTGCTGAGGGTGTGGTTCCTCTTTTGATATTCTTTTTGCCCCTTGATATCTGGCTGAGCATAGAGAATCCATCTGAAGCATCTCTTTGAAATTTGATGCAGTTTGTTTCTGAACATGAATTGCCATGCTCATAACATTTGCTATTGTACAATCAATGCAGGAGAACATGCTTACTTTCATTTCCTCGAAGAGTCTTTGTTCCCTGGTTGGCTGGTACATTCATCTGTGACTACCTGCAACCATCCGAGACAGTTGAGGTATGTTCATGTGGTTTGTTGGGCAAAATACATCAAACACTACAGTTGAACATTTTTATACTGAAAGCTTTCATCAACTAAGTCGTTTTGAGTTTAATCTTGCTCTATTAGGTTTTAAAAGAACATTGTGTTGAGTTGATGTCCATGGAAGCTCCAACTGATCCCTCGACATATCTCCAACCAGAAGTTGAAGCTCCATCACTAATCACTGAATCTTTCTGGGATGTTGCAGTTCCTAACCATTTCGCACCTGTTTCTTCTTTAGAGAAGAGTAGACAAGTCGTGAGTGTGGAAAGTAGCCGGCAATCTAATCAGCCATTTAATTTCAATGTCTTGGCTGTTGTTTGCCTCCTCCTCTTTGCAATCTTGGTTGGGTTTGTGCTTGCAAGGCAAAAATAGTGTCCGGGTGAATTTTTTGGTATAAATTACATGGTATAGAAATAGGATAACAGAAACTCAATTTTTTGATTTCTTGTTCATTATTTGTTCTGGTTTTACATTTTAAAAGTGAAGTTCCATCTGGCCCCTCACAAGCCTTACTAGGAACTGCAGCAATTTTGTTATTAGAAGAGAAAGCGGAAAGTGAAGCGTGGGTTTGGAAGCAATGCTTGTATTGATAAGGGTTTGTTAACAATTTCCTCCATCTATTGTGAGATATTCTGTTGAATCTCCTTACATAATTATGTATGTTGGTGAAAATTGCTTATGAATTCAATTTCAAATTTTCAATAACTAATGTTATGCAACAGAATGAAAAAAATCTAATGTGATGTAGATAATTCGACTGAATCCCACATAATTTTCACAAACATACTCTGGCTTTGTTTGGTTTTGAAAAAACATCAAATCTCAGCTTTATCAAACCCTAAGTTTTTTAAATCATGGTTTTGAAAGAGTTATTAAACATTCATTCTGTTTTGTTTTTTGGTCAGCTCAACCACGAGGGTACTCTGTTGCAACCCAGCACAGTAGATTAGAGTTAACAAATCCAAAATTCAAGCAAGCTAGTGAGGGGTCAAGATATGATCCACCCCAAATTCATAAAGAGAAATATCCACACAACCACCAAGCATATGTCGATACTTAATATGTTATACAGGATAAACTTTATGCAAATAACATATGCGCAGGAGCATATTCTTCTAGTCCCGTCGATCAAGCATTTCATACACGGTGATCATTGAGGGGCATCTCTGATACTCTAACACAGGCTGACTGATTGAACAATCCCCTCCTGAAAGCTTATCCTTTTCAGGTTCACTTGGGAGGTCATGCCTTGAAATAATGCCGCAGGGAAAAAGAGGAGCACATGGAATAGGAACAGGAACAGGCATTTTAATATCTTCAAAACACACCATGCTTACCTATTCTTTATCAACAATGATCATTGAACGAAGTTCACAGTTCTCGAATCTAAACAAAAATGTTACGAGTAATCAGTCATAAGACTATTTATACATTGTTAGTTTTGAAAAAAAGAAAAAAAAGAGTTTGTAGTGTAAGAAAAGTACTGAAAAATAGTTGCTACTCACTTTTTGCACACCTTGTTTTTCACTGATGGATGACAATCATTTCCCAAAGCATTCAATGTGTGCTGCAAGAATCTATGGTGAGTAACTATTGCAATTTCTTTCTCTGGTCGTGTCCACAACCTGAACAAGTGACAGATTGCCTGTCAGTCTTTTTATAATACTACTATAAGCCAACGGCAAAATCTGAAATACTATTTTCACAATCGCATGACTGCTCTCAATTTGTCTTTATTTTTATTTAAGCTAACATGTCGTTGCTTTGCGGATCAAAAGATGCAAACACTTACCAGTTCATAAACTTCAAGCCCCTGGCTGCAATTTCCTCATCGGTCTCCCTAGCATCAGTCTTCCACAAGATGTCTTCATCACTTTCTATCTAAAAATTGAACAGTTTAAGAAACTGGCACTAATAAAAAGGTGCTTACAATCCTTGTGTTAATGCTAGACGGGTTATTAAGTTCATACCAATGAAAAATCAATTGTAGGAAAACGAGACCGATTCTCGCTAATGGTTCTCCTCTTGTCACATGGATGAACTCCCTGCAGTGAAAAAGAAATGCTAACAACTTTTATGAGCTACAAATATTCCAAAATCCAGCAACTTTAATCTAGACATTGAGGCACATATACCAAACGTTCTCGACAAAGTTCAGATGCTACAATTGGTGGGCATTTGAGACTTGATATCCCACTATTGTCTATATTTGCCTCCTTTGATCCATTTATCTGGCCTTCGCTACCAAAGACTTGTATGGCGGTTTGCAGGGCCCTAAAAAGAAACTCATTGATAATATCTAAGCAATAAATTGAACATGCAGCAAAGCAACTGACGAAATTCAAGCTGTATAATTTATTAAGCACCTGCACAATGGAGAAGTGATGACTAAATCAATCCTCTCAAGTTGTCCAGATGCATGAATTTGCTTCCTTAGATTGCCCGCCTGTTACAATACCAGAAAGTCAGATGTGCCGTCTGATAAAGCAGGAGAAATGAAGGCGAGATTCAGATATTGATTTCTTTGAATAGAAACTCGAGAAGATATGAAGAGCCAGGGGCGGAACCAGAGGGAGGCGGGCAGGGCCCCTGCAAAATATTTTATTTTTTTTGTATTTTTAGTGTTTAAATATAGGATAATATAATATATTTTTATTTTAAATAGATAAGTTTTTTAATAATAAATTATATCGGCCCTCCCTCTTATATAATTTCAGTTCCGCCCTGTGAAGAGCATTACGGATTTGTTTTCGAGCACGAAATGAAATGAAATGGCCACCAATTACATACCTGTTGCTCGCCCAAAGGAGACAGATGTGCATCAAAATATTCAGGAGATAACAGCGCGTCATGATCTTTCTCCCCTGCTACGTTGTGGATTCCCTGTGCATGCCTCACCTGGATGGACACATATAATCGAGGAAAGCGATCTTGAGACATAAATAGAGAGCATAGAAAAAGGAAAGCTCTTGTGCAAATTACCAGATGGAGGATTTTAGAATGCTCTAGTGGGTACAGAAATAGAGCTGGATTGGCATCCATGGCAGGTTAAAACTCGAAACACAATCCTGGAACTTAGTGTTTGGCCTTGAACAGAAAATTCAAAAAAAAAGGATTGATATTAAACACAATCCTGGATGTCGTAGGACAGCAGGAGGTCTGGCACAGATATTATCCTCGATAATGCACCTTTTTTTTCCTTTTGGTTTTTGAGTGGCGGTTCTTAAGCCAGAAATCCTTTTCATAGACCCAGTCCAAGACTATTTTAACACGTGATTAGCTTGACTTTCGAGCAAGGCCAGGCTAATCGTTCACATCAGATGCACCCACCCCCCTATTATCTGAATTAGAGCTGAGTATTTTCGGTTCGGTCCAGTTTTGGACCAAAATAAATAACCAAACTGTTTTTTTTTTTTAGTTTTTGAACCTAACCGAACCAAAAACTGGTTCAAACTAATTAATTTCGGTTCGGTTTGGTTTTTCTCCCTTCCAAACCGGTTCAAACCGATTGAAACTGAACAAACACAACGCAAGGGATTGAATCCCCATCAAAAGATCTTGAAACTGTTAAACATATCCTCGAAGCTCTCCAACTCAAATGCCTTTTGCATTTCAAGAAGCCAACAAATCAAACTAACCAAAGAAACTTCACTTACAAAGAAACTCCAGTAGTTCTAATGAAGCCAGCTTTAATGAACCGGCCAGTGGAAGATTGGAAAATTAAAAGAGAAGAAGACAGAATTGAGGGGGTTAATATTCAGGATGATTAGAAAACCAGTCCATAAGACCAAGATCTGCTCCACCTTTCGAAACCACAAAGTCATTCCATTCACGAAGCAAAGACTACTGGAAGTGGAAGGGCTCAAGCTAAAGTTCAGGGCATGTTCATGAGATGAGTGACTGACTTCCTTCATGGAAAGCCTTGATTTTCATTTTAAAATGGCTAGGTAGAAAGAAGTGAAGATTTGAAAGCTTGGAATTTGTCATTTGAGAGATAAGAGACAGAGAGGGAGCGGCGGCTGAGGGGTGAGAATGTGTTTAGGTTTAGGGTTAGAAGCTATTTATAGTTGTTTTTTTTTTTAAGTGTTGGCTTGGTTGAACCGGTTCGGTTCGGTTCGGTTTAATCAGTTTCAAACTTTAGAAACTGAAACCGAACCAGAATTTTTTTGTGATTTTCTAATCGGTTAATTCGGTTTTTTTTCGATTCGGTTTTTTGGTTTTTTTTTCAGTTTTTCCGGTTTTCTCGGTTATTCGGTTTTTTTGTTCACCCCTAATCTGAATGGGTTTCTTGAGAGAGGAAAATAAAAATAAAACCCTCCTTCCTCTCTCTGCCTGTTGTAAAAAACTGATATATAAAAAACAGACTAATATTTTATGAACTGAGAAAAAAAATAAAGAATAAAGAACAAAGAACAAAGTCTTTATAGTTGAAAGAACAAGGAGCAGAAAATGTCTCAGTTGGTTACTGTCATCCCTAGTGTTTTATTTATAGAAGGAAACAAACATTACAGAAAAATAAAACACTAAAGAAATGTATCAGCTATGTTTTCCTTTATCAAAGGAGTTGTATAACAAGCTAGTCTAATCCTAGATAAGCTTAAACAAATGAATTGAAAGAAACATCCTAATCTAGATAATACTATCAGCTAACAGATAAATAACTATCAACTAATAGATAAATAGCAATGCAGTAAATTATTATAAAGTAATCTTATTCCAGCTTTGGTACCAAACTTCAACACTGCCAACCAAATCACGGAACCTTCGATGTGCAAAGGCTTGACGTAATTTTTTATTTTATTTTGTCGGGACCAGTGTGAAGCACAATTTGGAAGTTCTATCTTTCCAAGTGTTTATGCCTTGGAAGCTTATGCAAGAACCATGAAGAGTTTGCTATGGAACGTTTTTCATAAACTGTCGATGTTCATCGTGGTAGATCTATTACATGGTCAGAGTAATTTGTTTTTTGTCTATAGTATAATCGGAGAGTGTGCATGGCACATGCTATAACCTTCTCACAAGCTGCAACCTTGTCTCTCTATGGAGTCAAAAAAGGGCAAAATATAGACTTCATTAGGAGATCGAGCTTAAGAATTTGTTTTTGCTTGATCAAAAAATGACAGATAAGATCAAGGGAAAGTCGGACTCATAACAATTCTGGAATTGAAATTAATTGCTTAGTTTGCCGCAATGCGCGCATGGAGCAAAAGCATATGGAATTCCAGTTGCTTAGACTTCAAGCGCGGTTGCAGGCTTGCAGCACCAATCTTCTTCACAAGGGCACAGTCCCTGGAACATCATGGGATCTAAAAATAAAGCATGCATCTAAAAACGGTAACAACTAAGGGGATGGAACTGAAACGTGTTAATTCAAGCATGTTCCTTCCACGAAAGCTCAAAACTCTTAATGAGCTTTTTTCCATGATTACTCGCTTAACATATGCATTGAACTTGGTATTTGCATGATGACTACTAGCATAATTGTGGGGCCGAAGCGTGTTAATTTAAGCCTGTTCCTTCCACAGAAGCTCAAAATTCTTATGAGCTTTTTTTTTCAGTATTCCTCTGTTGCTCGAGCCGGATGAAGACAAGACTATAAAGATAATTGTAGATTTTAGGCTTGTCGTCACCAGTTGAAGCGTGTTAATTATTTTTTATTTTAAAATTATTTTGATAAGTTAATATTAAAAATAAAATTTTAAAATTTTAAAAATATATTTGTGAATAAAAAAATACTTTAAAAAATAATTATTATTACGAATATATATAATTTTGAAAATGTTTTTTTTTTTAAAAAAATATCACTAGCTCTACGAGCTTACACACAACTTAAAAAACCCAAAATCTATCAAAATCTATCAAGAGCTTACACTTTTTCCCGTTTGCTATCAAAATCTAAAAAAAACAAAACAAAACAAAACACCTTTAAATCAATTTTGCCCCAAAATTGTAGCCGCTATTCATCTTCCCCGCACAGCTAACAACAAGATCATACCAAATCAGCCACCATAACAGCCCCCACACTACCACAAAATCAGTCTAACACCAGCAGCCAAACCAACCTCATTCAAAGACCCGATTCACGCCACCTAACACTGCTAAATCACATCACATTGTCAAACCCAACAGCTCTTGATCATCCTAATTGTGTCCTTTATGAGATTACCATTTATACGTAACCTAAAACAATTATTATACAATCTAATTTACAATTTGTTTTTCTATTCTAATCTGCGAGTTGATTATTAGGTATTTTTAATACAATCCTAGATGAGATGATTTGAAAAATTAAAATATAATCCAATCTCTCACTTACATGCGTATTGCCTATTGGAGTCCAATTTTAAAAAAATAACTTTGGGCTTGAATCCTATTTTTAAATTAATGGTCCATACCCAAAAAGTGAATAGGGTAAAATTATCCGCACTTAGTGGGAAGATAAATTTCTTTTTAATGTAAAAAAATATTAGGATAAAAACAATTCAAGTCTTTGATGTAATTAGTAATTTAAATAATATAAAAGAAAAATACAATAATAATAAATAAACTGACAACAAAAAAGTAAAAAGAATCAGACATAAGTCTATCTATATTATTAAATAACTAAATATTATAGGGTCAAATTGCAAAAAAATAAAAAAACCTATTTAAAAAAAGAAATCTGTTAAATCGTGTGAACTTGAAAACTCTGCAAGTTATGGGTATAAGATTGAGATGATCTTATAAAAAGAAAAGCATGAAAAAAACTTGAACATTGAGATTGAAATAAATCAATTAAAAAAATGAACATGCATTGACCTTTTTGAAATTGATGATTTAAGTCATGAACCTAGAGTTATCAAATAGAAGACGAATCACAAAAATTAACAAAGAAAAACTCCAAAAAAAAAGAAATAAAAAATAAAAAAACATCAACTTAAAGGAAAGAAAACCAAGCAAACTCGGATGAACATTTTAAATTTGATCTAATCTCTAAAACTCACGACCTGTAAAATTTTGGACCCGAGTTCAATCAACAAGTTTAATTATCAACCAATTTAATTTTGAAAAATAAAATCAAAGAAAAATCTTAATAAAAAAAACTAGCAAAAGCAAAATACAAACAACAACAAAAAAATAAGGATAAAATTTGATAGAAAAAAAAAATCAAGGATGGCATTTAAAGAAAAAAAATTAAAAAATAATCATAAATAAAATAAATAGCAATTAAAAGAATGAAGACCATATCTAAAAGATTAAAAAAAATTATAGGGTGAAATTGAAAAACATTTATAATTCTATAGATTATTTACATGTTAAAAAATAGTAAGGGGTGAAATTAAAAAAAAACCATTTATAATTTAATAGATTATTTAAATGTTAAAAAATAGTAAGGGGGTGAAATTAAAAAAAATATTTATAATTTGATAGACTGTTTACATATTAAAAAATGATAATGGTAAAGCTGAAAAACATTTATAATGTGATAGCTTGTTCTAAAAAAAAATAGTAATCAAAATGATAGGGGCTGAATATAAAGGAATTTTTTTGAAAAGGTTGATCTAAAGTTTTGGAGGGGCTAGCACATAATTCAAGGGAAATAAAGGGAGTGTTACACCATTATTTAGAGGACACAAGATCTTCCAAACATCATCCTAGAATATGGTATTTTGTGGCTGAACAGCCCCACATGTGCTGCCTAAACAACGTGGGGGGCATCCACATGTTGACGTCTGCGTTATATGCGTCAACAAATTTTTTTATAAATAATATTTAATATATGTCAAATCATAATAAGACTCCCGACCAACCTTCAAGTTTACAATAAAACTAATGTAAAATGATAAAGAAATCCTTGTAAAAGAGTTGTATTTTTTTTATCTCTGGAGGTATCAAAGTACTCCTGAATGAGAGATATTAGATTTTTTTATTTTAAGGTTAAAGTAGTAATTTTATTGTTCAAAATAAAAAAATAATAAATCTAACCCCATATAATATACTAAAGATAATTTTGTCATGGTGAAAAAACAATCTTATTCTCAATTACTAGTTCAATAATTTTTGTAAAAAAAATTATAATTATATTATTACAATGAATAGCATTCTTAATCTGTGTTGCATAGTAATTTCTTCGTGATAATTAGTTTTTATTTATTGTTAGGCCTCGTATCCATATAACAAGCCACAAAAATAAAATGTAAGTTTTAAAAGTCCATCGAAATCAAATCCTAAATAATAAATACATAGACCACGAGCCCACATCCATCTCCACGCCATACATTTAAAAATAGAATCAAGCCCAAGGCCTAATTTTATTTATTTTTCTTTAAAAACAAATAGCGGCAACAGAATAAAAAAAATCCAAAAATAAAGATGAACTTAAAAAATCAAGGAAATCCCATTTTTGATAAATGATGGGTCATAGATTCTGAACTACGCTACGAACCACAACATTTTTTTAACTTCAAAAAAAATTATGCTAATTTTCATGGCTGAACCTGTAAAAAAAAAATTAAACAAAAAAATATATCTATCCATATTAAAAAAAATTTGAACTAAAAAAAGTAAACCAAAATCCTATCATGATATAATTTTTTAAAAAAATATTAAGACTAGCATTTTAGATTGATTCGGGTTTTGTGACCTAACTCACCAAACTTGTAACTTGAATCATAAACTCTTAACATGTTTAATTTTTTAGACTATTTTTTATTTAATTATATAATACAGGATTTGGGTGATAGACTTAACTTGGTTTAATCACAAAAAAAAAAATTGTTCACTAAATTGAACATATATTAAATATCAAAGTGTTTATTTGAAATCGTAATATACGCATAAATATCAAATCAAAAAACATTATTTATTCCAATTCAAAACAAATAAAATATTAAAGGATAAAATTAAATAAAATCAACAAAAAAAATATATAATAAATAAATAAAATAAAATAAAATAAAAACTTATACGTGTGAGCCCAATCAACCTAGTGTGTCACCTAAAAAAAACTTGGGCAAGCTTAGGGTAGTTCACATGCTTAGATCTTATAAAAAAAAATGTCATATACCCCACCTTATTTTTTTAAAAAAATAGCATGCGATGTATTGTCTAATGACTTGAATTTGTCTAATGACTTGAATTTAAACCACTAGAAATGGTTGGAAAGTCATGTAGCCGCACCTAACGATAAAAAATCTATTTTGACTTATTTTTTTCAAGCAAAAACTCTTAATATCACCATAAAAACCTAAAATAAAACTATTTTTGGTAATGAATTATCATTTTATTGGTTAAAAAATCAACACCCCAATAAAATTTTAAAACTTGATCTATTATTTTGGACAATATAAATAAAAAATAAACATAAATGGAACCTCCTAGAAAATTACACTACAAATGACAAGTTTTGTTGTTGACAAGTGGACGTTTGCTAACTTTTTCCTTCTTTCGTTGTAATTTGACTAAATATTGAACCATGTAATTTCAAATCCATCATGGAAGGCTAGATTTGGTGGTCAAAAGAAGTTGCACGTAGCGCGATAGCTTCACTCACATGCTGGTGTGTGCGCCTGCCTATTCACTTTAGTCCTCACATGTATTTTAGTTTCAAATTTGGTCATTTAACTCGTAATTTTTAGATCAACTAAATTTTCTACAATATCCTAAGATCATTATATCTAGACAACCAAAATAAACCATTAAATTCAATCCCAAATAAAAACAATGTTAAAGGATCAATAAAAAAAAGTTGTGTGATTGGAAAAAATAAAAGGATTGAATAAGTTAAGATTCGGATTCAATCCCAAACCTCTAATTGTTTATAATCTACAAAATTAAATTTTATTTTCTCAATCCTAGCATTAACCAAGTAAAAAAATATTTTATCAATATTACAAGATCTTTATGTGCAAGTATAAAAATACAAAGCACTAAGTAATCACAAATCAACACAAAATTAAATGATAAAAAAACTAATATACAAGATAGAAATAATTGTGGATTATTGTTGTAATCCACAATGTTAATGTTACTTAATAGGGCTAAGTAATTTCCTTAGGAGTCATTTTTTTCTTTTTAGTTTAATATAGTCTTAGCACGCTAAAATCAACTCTAGAGCAATTGACATCAAAACCCGAAAGAAAAATTGAAAAAAAAGAGAGAGAGCTGGAAGGAAGGATCTAAAAAAGACAATTAATAATTTGACGAGTTTAGTATCCTTTATTAATCATTTAGCATGTTCAGAAAATACAATGATAGTTATTACATGAAGACTAACAATCATTCATTAAAAATAGTCCCGTTCATATGCGTACACTAAGCGAAAATGCACGGGGATGACACCTACTTCAACACAAAAAAAGTATCTGGAATTTTTCAATCAGAACTAGCAAGCTCACAAAAATTGAACTCTCTAGTTCGTTTTGTAGGGATGAAGTACCTCCAATTTCTTTTGATGGACTCAGCAACTCAATACTGATTCATCTCACCAGAACAGACTATTACTTAAGACGGATTAATCTCTTCCGCCAAATCACTTGGAAGGTCAAGCCCTTGAGGTTTTTTTCCAGGATAATTAGTTATTGCTGTATCTGATCCTATCATACTGCAACGGGAAAGAAAATAATCAGTGTTTTTTGCATCATTGCATCAGCTGAAAAGTAGTCTAGCTTTACACAAGATACTCACCCTCTATCAACAAGGACCACTGAACGAAGCTCACAATTCGCAAAGCTGCAAATACAAATATCAGTTTAATCCGAAGAGCCAAAGCACGAAACGCTCAATGTGGAGATCACTATTCAATGAATCTACCAAAACTTTAACATTGGCAGCCCAAATTTCATAGCTGTTGCTAATTAAACCTCAACCCCCGTCCCTTACCCCGCTGAAGATTATTCTGAGACATACAACTAGGGATGGAAAGGTGACATGAGAAGCTAAACAGTGCAGAAACCTGATTTTTCCACCTTTACAATTGAAACCAATTTGACTCATTTATGGAAAAAGGGATCAAACAAACATTACTAGTGAGTGGTCAGATTCCTCTAGCATGCACGTAAGATTGTTTTCCCAAAATGAACCAACACTTACTGCGTGCATATTTCACTCTTCACAGATGGATAACAATCATTTCCAAAAGCACTTAATGTATGATATAAGAATCCACTGTGGGAAACAACTGCAATCTCCTTCTCTTTTCGAGTCCACAACCTGGATAGAGAAAGAATGTTGTCAGCAATGTCGACCTACATTGGCCAACAGCTATTCCCTATGCTGTGCCTAATATCTGATTTAGGAATTTTCAGTGAGCAAAAATGTGGAAAAAAGGAATAACCACATGAAAAACTTATGTTATTATGTTAATGAATTTGGGGAATTAAACTCTTACCAGTTCTTCTTATCAGCAGTTGTAATTATAAGCACTTGTTAGAGAACAAAATTAAACAATTATTCCTGTGTTAAAAAAAGAAAAGAAAAAGCAACTGCCAAAGATTTTACTTGAATGATCATTTCAAATCCCATTGATAGGGAAAAAAGGAGTTTTAGCAAAAGATGGGTGAAGTAGTGAATCCAAATTCTGAAATGCAATCCATTTTGACCTTATAAACTTTCAGTTCTTAGGTTGGTAAAAGAACACAATGCACTAAAACAGCATAAACGAGGTTACCATTTCAAGAACTTCTGTCCCCTGGCTGCAACTTCTTCATCCTTCTCTCTGATATCAGCCCTCCACAAAATGTCTTCATCACTTTCAATCTATACAAAATAAAGTGCTTCCTATTAGCCTAAGTATGAGACTGGAAACCAAGGAAAATAGTCAAAATATAAGCATAACTCATAACTGCATGTCTGCATAGAAGATAATAAGAGTAAATACTTGCCAATGAAAAATCAATTGCTGGAAATATGGACCGGTACTCACTGATGCTTCTTCTCCTATCACATGGATGAACTCCCTGTTGTTGAAACACAGTAGAATTTTCAAGGTAAACAGCTTACCATTCAAGTTAAAAGAAACATAAAAAAAACTATAAAACTAAACGAATGGCATTACTCTTTGCGATGAAAATCCCATCAATACCATGTTTTATCTTTTGATTCTCATTCTTTAATTCATCTATTTAACAGTACAAGCTTTGAAAAGCAAGTCTTATATCCACATTCCACACAGTTATGATATGCCAGGTGTTGTAAGGCTTACCAAATGTTCTCGACAAAGCTCAACTGCAATAAATGGAGGAGAGTGTAAACTTGAAATTGCAGGATGGTTACTTTTCCCTGCATTTTCCACCATCAATGGAGGGGCATTTATACCATCCGTGTACCCTTCCCCACCAAATACTCCGACTGCTGTTTGCATGGTCCTAGTAAAAGTATCCAGTGTCATAATCTATAACAAAGATTTTGGAGAACTGAAACATGCAAAACCTCCTAATTTTCATCATCGAATGTGACATAATTTCTTCAGAAAACATGATATTCCAAATTCAGCAATACAGAAAACTCTACATTATCTTAAATTATGTTTTCATTCATTCCAGTCAGTGTAAGGGAATGCTAAATCCAATCCATCTATTACTTATTCCTTGATATAAAAAACGCTACGCTCAAAGCTAACTCAAATACCTTTACATAATCAATCATATTGAATACTGCCACGCGCTATAAAATGTTTTCATTTATTCATCTTCCAGCTTGTGTTGCAGCATTTAATTCTAATAACAAAGTGCCACATGCTACGAGACACAAAGAAAAAAGCTCAATTAACCGCAATAAAGGATTTGGCAGGAATTTAATACCTTAACAAAGGGGAAACAATGACCAATTCAATCTTCTTATTGATCCCAAATTCAAAAACGTGCTTGCGCAGATTATCAACCTATTTAGATGCACAAAATCAAGCCTTGCTCTGTTTAAAAACGATGCTTAAAACAAGAGCATATATGAAAAGCAACGTAAAGGGACAAGTCAAGGCTCATTGAATTAGAGATTACCTGCCGCCAGCCTAGAGGGGTAAGGTGCGCATCAAAGAGTTCTTCAGACATATAAGCATTATAGTCCTTTTCTCCTTCTACGTTGTGAATCCCTTGTGCGTGCCTAACCTGTATGCATTCATGTAACCCAATAATAACCAGAATGGTGCAGATTCTTAAACACAAAAAGGTATGTATAAGCGAGCCATCAAAATCCACGAAAAACAAACCAGGTGAATTGTTTTAGTGCGGTGTAGTGGGTAAAGACATTGACCAACTGTGCCATCCATTTCTGCAAGCATACAGGTAAAATAAATAAGCAAAACATGCGAATCGGATCGAATCGTGTCCATAGAAAATCTATATATAAACAGAACATCCATGCCAAAAAACAGTTGTTCAATTAATTTTGTATATAAAAAAGAAATATCGGGGAATCCAAGAGCAAAACTGGGCTTAATAGGAGCTAGGTTCATGGGGATTGATTGGTACCTGACAGAGAAGAGAAACAACGTGGTAAAGAAGAAGGATGAGAAGAGGGGTGGCGTTGTAGTGGTGGTCTTAGGTTACGTGTAGGCTTTGAAATGGAGAAGGAAATAGCAGTAAATGAGAGATTGTTGTTCAAAGAAAGAGGCAGCGTCGGTGATGGCAAAGGCATTAGAGGGGTATTATATAGAATGGACATAGGGCTTCAATTGATTCGGTGTGTGGAAGAGCGTGAAATTAGTACGTTTCTGGGGCTTCTTTTAGTAATATCCTGAGCACATGCCGTGTTTTATATGCCTTGAACGCATATTGGATTCTTGGAAGGTCATCATCGTCTTGAACCAGACATTTTCCCCTCTTGCCAACTACCCTCCCTCCAAAAAAATAATAATTAAATAATTAAAAAAAATGCGCCTGCATTTTCTTCTGCTGCGGCGCGGATGAAAATTCGTTTGGACGAATTGATTTAGCATATTAACATCTTCGCTGGCACCGAGCAAGAAAAAAACAAAGAAATCTAGAAAAAGGTAAATGAGCTTTCTCACTTCTCTCCACACAACTTTCTCATAACCGAACCAACAATCTCCTCCTTAAAAGTAATTCAAGAATGTGAAAGAAAAACCAATAATCACCCAACGAATTGAACGTCTATGGAAAGGCATATGCTTTCTTCTTCTTTTTTATCATTTTTATCGTGGGAGGTCCGTGATCTTCTACTAAGCTTTCTTCGTGTATTAAATTTTTTTTAAAAAAATTAATTTTTATTTTTTATGTTATAAAATTATTTTTAATATTTTCACGTTAAAAATAATTTTTAAAAATTTTAAAAATATTATTTTAATATATTTATAAAAACAAAATATTTTAAA
Source organism: Populus nigra (assembly GCF_951802175.1). Taxonomy (NCBI): domain Eukaryota; kingdom Viridiplantae; phylum Streptophyta; class Magnoliopsida; order Malpighiales; family Salicaceae; genus Populus; species Populus nigra. The sequence goes on along the minus strand of NC_084855.1, from coordinate 8,088,916 downwards.
AACCAACCACTATTAAAATATCAGCTATAAACGGACCTTTTCTGGGATTTTTGCGTTTACAAGAAAGAGATAATTTTTTTAAAAAGGAAAAAAGGGGAGCGTGTTTGGCAGTGTGGTTACGGGTGCTTTTCAAATAACTTTTCGTGCCAAAATGCATGCCAATGATGTTTTTTCATTTTTTAAAAATTATTTTTGACATCAGCACATCAAAACGATCCAAAACATACAAAACATATTAAATTTTAGCAAAAAAAAAAACAAAAAATTTTTAAATTTTTTAGAAACACGGCCGCAGCCGCGTTTCCAAACGATGCCTTAGAATTGAAGATCCATAAACCCCCAAAAGGTTCGATATGGTGGTGAAGGGGATATTTGTGTTTTGCCCTGCGCCAATTGCTCGTTATGGCCATTCAGTCGGTTGGCACTGGGTGGCAAAAATCTTGGAACTCAAATCACATGGATGATGGGTCGAAGCCCACCTTGCGTTTAATTAAAGGCCCATACACTTTATCCTAACAATTGGACTTATGCAAGATGAACGAGGGTCGATTGTTCAGAGCTTGGCACCCAGTATTGGACCATCGTCATATGACACACGCTCCCATTTGAGTGAACTACTTGGGCTTTTTTCACATGTACTAGCTATGGCTTAATATGGCGTTAATTTTTGGATAATGTTGCCAAGACCCCATGAGAGAGCCGAACATCTTGCGCAATGGATCACCAACATGATGCTCTGAAAGAACATTATACTAATTGTTATTAGGAGATTTTGGATGATTTGATACCATAAAAAATACCCAAAAAACAAAGTTTCTTTAAGTCCATAAAACACCTACACTTGAACACCAAAATCTATTGAAATCATGTTTCAGTGATTTTTGTCGGGCTTTTTAGCATTGTCCTTGATATAATTTTCCGGCGGCCTTGAACTACAGGGCTGGAATCAAGTTTCAGTTTGGACTCAACCGAATAACTTGTTAAAGAGGCCCAAATCCAAATAAATCTACCCCTTTATCTTTCTGACGATAAAGACTTGTAGCCCAGCCCAGGCGCTGCCACCCAGGGGCGTCCTATTTCGGTTTTCACATGAGAGGGCATGTGGTAGGTAAAACGTCTCCAAGTTCCTTGCAAAGGAGGGCAGTGAGCAGTGGTGGCTTACAAGGTTAGTACGTGCGAGAGAGTTGTGATCCAAGGCCCCGATAACCTTTGTTTCTTTTACGACCAGGACACAGCATACACTGGTAAGAGACAATGATTAGTGTTTGCAAAAGTTTTAGACAACTCTGGTCAATTAGCAAACACATACAAAAAAGACTTTGTCTGATACAAGAGGATTGGTAGGAATTAAGTGCAGTTCACCACCTTGCCCTCCACTGCAAATGGCCACCAAATATTTTTCATGGTAGGAATTATAAGAGCATTCCACGTCCAATAACATTGGACTTCACCTAGCGATTACTTAAGATTAAAGAATGCCAACTAGCCACTAACTCAAAAACCTGCTCTCCACTAATCTCTTCATAATTTGTCAGTAGCTAGTTTCTTGAATATAATGGACGGCAACCAAATCTGTAGCCATATATACTTTTCAACCACTATAGCTAGGTTAACCCTTAGGCAATGATGCATATTGAAAATCTTACATAAGACTTGAGAGGGAGGAAATTATATCGAATCATCGCTTAATCTAAAATCTAAACTAACTCGCATTAATAATGTTTTCAACCCGTTATTTCTTCATATATTATTCCCATGCCTTTATATATATAAGCATATTAATTATACCTATGCTTGGAAGCATCTTTGAGACATGACAATGCTAAGGCTTCTTTGCTATGAGTTGGTTTCTTTTGGATACGGCATTCTCTCGAAGACCATCTCTCTCTGTTTTTTTTTTTTTCTTGGGATAATCTCTCGGTCAAATTAAACCATCTTAATTTTATTTGGATTGCTAGTATCTTCTTCTGTATATAAAATAAAAATTAACGAGAAGAAGCTAGAGAATCTTCGAGCTGTTTAAGCTTAAGTTAGTTTGAAAGCTGTTTGAACGTCATGTTTTCTCAGTTCTCAAATCTCTGTAAGAGACAAATGCTAGATGATGTTGTAGTTTGACTACCAAGCAAGCAACCGCTGTATTTCATATAAATTTCATAGTGCAGACACGAATTTTCAAAAGATTATGAATATACTGTTTTTATATTATCGATCAAAATGGTTGTGGTTATAGCTACACTGATATATCTTAATTCGAGGAGACCGTGGCCGAGCTTTACGAGAAACTAAAGAATGAAGTGAAAATATTAGATTCGGTGCCAGATCTAATCAAAGAAAATAATATTGTCAACTTCAAGGACAACATATATACCTTGATTCTCGTACGTTACGTATCCATTTAATTACCATTTTTGTTCGGGGATGAAATCACAGAGCTTTGATACATTTTTGTAGCGTAGAAAGGCAGATGCATGATCATAATGGAGGGGTCCAAGATATATAAAATTATAAATAAGTTGAGTTGTGTAAGTTTTTAGTTTTGAGAACTATAATTAATATCTCTAAGTTGGATTTGTGGGTGGCGTACGCAATTCCTAGCTAGTCGTGGCCTCGAAAGCATATACCGTGGCGACGTTGCTGCCTATTCTCTACTCACGCGATAGGCATGGAAGTGCTTGGGGACCCATCATTATTTCGTTGAGTTTAAGCAGATTTTGAGGTCAATAGTCAGTGTGATAATGGAACGATATCAACCAACCAACCAGCCTACTTAAATTAACCCTTCATCGATCCTACATATATTTGTTTGCGAGGGAGTGCACAATAATATCACCGTTCGCGATAATGCATGTCCTTTTTAAGAATTTTAATGCACTAAACAATGGCTTGCATGTCCACTAGTGGGGTTAATTAAATTAAATCCAGGAGGATTCCAACTAATCAGTCTTTCAAATGACAACTAGCTAGTTAGTTCTTCGAGCCAATTTACTAATTCAACATTAATTAGCGAAGACATTCCTAGAGACCAAATATGGATCTTATATTTCGCAAATGATCACTTGTGTTATTTTTGCAGGTCTAGCTAATTTGGTTGGTGTTCATTAGCCTCCTACATTATAATTAATTAATTTATGATCAAATCTATGAATATATTTTAGCTCAAATAGAAATGATTTATATTTTTTACCCGCTGTAAATAAATTTTATTTTATTTTTTGTCTAAATCCTGATATTCAAAAGTATACTAGATTCCGACTAGTCCGGTCGAGTCGGGTCGGTTCATTAAAAAAAATAAATTTCTCAGCAATAATATATTCTATATACAATATTTGAATTCAAGATATTATTTTTAAAAAATAAATATGAACCACAGGAACAACCAATATTAAGAGTATCTTATTGGTGAGAAAAATAAAAAGAAAAGATGCACGTCTTAATAATAGCCATGGTGTTTCAAGAGGCAATCTTTTCGTAATAAATGGGGCTTGATCCACAACAAAACCTTCTGCACTTTGCAATCCAACCACTAGATCACTTGGCAGTGATTTTCATAATCCATCACCCAGTGCATGCTTGGCTAGAATTTCAAGCTGTGTATTCTAGATTTAAATAGCCTTAATTTACTTTCTTTAACAAGTGGGATTAATTATATTTATGGTTCTTGCAATGCCAAGAATCCCTTGTCATATCATAAACCGCCGCACCAGGAAAGCTGATCTTTGAAAGACCATGTAATTTTTTATTTTGCCCTACCGCCCATGTCTCCGTGCGCTCCTCCTATTCATGACTTAAAATCAGTTTATCTATCGATCAGTCAACAATTGCCTGCTCCCTGCGAAAGCGAATTCCGGCAAAAAAAAAATTCTGACCTTATAGCAAAGCCAGGTAAGTATCCCACCAGTCAAGCAAGTGTACAGTTCGAAACCAGTGGTGCAATGAACAAACTCTAACAATCCCGCATTGTCAACTACTTACAATATGAACATAACGTAGCGAGTAAGAACTAGCTGTGAAGCATCAAAATCACGCCCGATTAAACTCATTCTCAAATAATAATTAATACCAGAAAAGTAAGAAAGAAAGAACCATGGCCAATAAGTAGTAATGGATCAAATATTACCACCGTTCTCATTATTCCTACGAATTTGTGAAGAAAACGTGAAAGATCCATTGTCATAAATAAAAGCAAAATAAATCAGTACACAATTATAATTATCAAGGTTGTTTTCTCCTATAAGAAATGCTCTAAAATATATACAATTCGGTGATGAATCTACAATTACCTTGTATGTATCTACTTTAACATTCTGTTGTCAGAGATGGAACAGACCGCATTTTGTTTTTTTCATGCTCTTTTTTTTAAGAAAAAAAAAAGAAATTAAATACATGTAAATCAGAACACTCCTTTAAACGAGGGTATTTTATGTAATGGCATTTGCCGAGATGGAAGCTAGAACTCCTCATAACGAGTGTATGTTATTTTTGGGTTCCCTTCCCTCGATCTCTCACAAAGAAGACCCGTGAGGCATGTCTTTTTCTGTCTCTTTATTTTCTGATTTTAGATTTCGTCCACCAAATTAAAGAGGTATGCATAGCATGCAAGAAGCGAAATACCAAAGATCATCTTTACCATGGAAGGAGAAGTACTTCTTGAAGCAGTGGCCTCAATTTTATTATTTCTCTTACAGACGGCCACCTCTAAAAGTCCCCCTGCCCTTAAAATTCCAAAAAAGACGACCTCTACTCTTCCAGCCGCAGCATACAGCAGTGCTGTAGCAACGTACCCTCTGATACAATACTACAATGGACCCCGCTAGCTAGCTACCATTGATTGTACTAGCAAACAAAACACAAGCAGACAAATTTATGGTGAGCGGAGGAGTGGGTTCTAGGTAGAAAACTATAACCCTAATGATGATATTGTGGGCTGTCAAGTTGTATTAAGAGAGGGAGAGAGAAAGAGAAGGAAAACCACCGTTTCTAAACCGCTTTGTGTCGGGGAGGTGGGGAGAAACAGCCCGCAGTTTTCTCTTACCACCATTTGCAAAACTGTGCTTGAGGTTCTCGTGGTTGTGAGTCATGTCATCTAAAAATTATTTGCCAAATCCCAAAAAAAAAAAATTGCCGTTCTTCTATTTAGCTTCTGGTGCACATTGATCGTCTATTATGATATGTAGATTTGTCGTCTAATACGTGTAAAACTGGTCCAACGTTAATAATATCGGTGAGGGGATACCCCCATCACCGTCGGTATTTGATTCTTGGCAGAAAGAAAATAGAAAAAAAAATTATCTTGATTCTTTAAATGTTTTGTTGATTTGATTTGTTGCGTAATTATTATTATTATTATATTAATTTTGAGTTACATAATGAAGGTTTCTTTAAATTTCTGGTCCTGTCTAGTTGAAATCCTTGATAATTAAATTACTACATTTTTTTTCCTTACGAAGGAGTTTCAAAGGACTAGAACCTTTTCATAGCAGGGACACATAGATGAAATAGAGTCAGTAGCATATCTCATATATCTTCGACGTTTTTTTTTTAAAAAAATAAATCTCATATCACTACTCGATATCGCTTCAAAGTAAATAAACTTATCAACTAAAATCTCAATAAAAATAACTAATTGTATCAATTAACACTTAAATCATAAAATAATTAGCAAGTTCCAACACATTTCATCAAACATATAATTTTGAATTCAAGATTGTTTAAAGACAATATAGATTACTTAAAAACCTAAAAATATAATTGTAAGAGAATGAAGTCCAAGATAAAAAAAAAAAAAAGGGCTGAAAACATATGTGATCTATGCAATTAGCAACATCATATAATTGATTCCATTCAAAATACAGTTTTTAATTGAGGGTTTTATAAGAAAAAAAATGGATTACCCAACTAACAATCTATCGTCTATTGTTTATATTTACTATCTAGGTTGTTCTTCTTTTTATTGTACCACAATAATTAACAAGGAATAAATTTCATTCATGCAATGACACAGAATCAAAAGTTTAAACATAACAAAGATGAAGGTGATGATTTCAGCACGAGAAACAATGATATAACATCTGAAATGTAGAAAGTGCAAATGAGCGTAATAAATTATCAATGTTAGCTTACCAAGATCTATTAATGTAAATGACAGTGGTTTGTGAAAACATATTAAGAAAAGGGAAAAACCAAGCATATATGATGGAAGGATATTATGGTTATTGAAAGAAGATGAAGGTAATTTTTACCCTTCAAAAGTTTGCTCACTTATTTTTTGGTATTGATTTCCTTTTGGAAAGAACAAATAATGGTGTGACCTCAGGATTTCAATCTTATAACACTGGAGAAGCAAAGCAATAAAGCAAATATCACCATATATCCCTCAAGGTTATAAAAGATGAGGTTGTTTGGGAGGATGATAAGGGTATTTTGGTCATTCATTGTAGCAATTGTTCTTTTTTTTTACAAAAGTTATCGGTGGAGAGAAATGAATAATTGTGGTTGGAAATCAATAAAAGCAAAAATCTTCTGCTTCACGTGAACTCGTGGTTGGACCTCTAATTTTACAAGGTTCCACACTCTAAAATTATGGTTGAAATGGTAACCAAATACTAGATTTGTGTGGTCTATTCGTAACGCAGAAACTGCCACAAAAACAAACAGTCCTTCAAATACAGTTTGGGCATGAATTTATTATAACCTTGGATTCCCTTATCTGTGAAATTTAGAATTTATTAGATTATTAGCCCATAATATGTTGTGGGTCAGATCAATTTTTTTAATGTAAAAAAATATTTAAGTGTTATTAACTTGTTTTTTAATAAAAAAATTAATCATGAACCCATAGTATAATGCATATTGGACGATATCTTTTTTAAATATTGATAATGACATATTGGATAATATCTTTTTAAAATATTAAGACGGTGACATATTGGATCGATCCGGGTTAACCTGTCAAATCTGCGACCAAAATCATAAGACATTGATAATCCTATAGAAAGTAAATCAAAATAAAATATAAAGTTTAATTCAAAATCAAACCAATATTAAAGGATAAAATTGAAAAAAAATATTAAATAAAAAAATAAAAAAAAACTATCCTAGGCAACCTGAGTTAACCAGTCAAACCCGCGACATGGGTCATGAAATTAAAATAACCTCATAAAAAGAAAATGAAAAAAATTACAAAGTCTAGTTTTTAACTAAGATAATGTTGAAAGATTAAGTAAACAATAATTAATTAAAAAAACAAAAAAAATCTAAGTCAACTCAGGCTAACTTGTTAAACTTACCTTTTAGGTCATGAAATTAGAATAATTTAAAAGAAAATAAATTAAGAAAAAATATGAAGCTCAATTTCTAAACAACCTAATATTGAATGATAAAAAAAAAATTTTAAAAAAGAAGATTAAGTTGTTGGAGGGTAAGATTAAAAAAGAAATATTCAATTTTAAAAAGATCCAAAAAAATAAAATGAGTTAACTTGGGTACACTCGTCAAACCTGCATCCAAGTCATAGGATTAGGATAACCTATAAAAAGCAAATCGAAAAAAATGTGAAGCCGAATTAAACAAACATTCAATAAAAAAACAAAAAATATATAAACAAAATCAACCTATTAAACTCGCTACTTAGACCATCAGATCAGAACAAATTTATAGAAAGCAAATAAAAAAAAGTCTTGATATCTAATTTTTAACCAACCCAATATTAAAAGATAAAAAAATCAATTAGAAAAAGTGGTAAAAAATTTACTTGAGTTAGTCTATTAAACCTAAAACTTGGATTATAAGATCAAAAGCAAATTTAAAAAAATTATAAAACCCTACTTCTAAGAAAATCTAATGTTGAAGGTTGGAATTAATATTTTTTTTTATAAGATAATATATAACCCAATAGAAAAAAAATTTAAAGAAATTATAAAGTATAATTTTCAAAACAATTAAATATTGAATGATAAAATTGTTAAAAAAATTAATTTTTTTTATTGTTAAAGTATGAAATTGAAAGAAAAAAATATAAAACTCTATTTCAATAAATAGTGTTTGTGATTATTATGATTATAATAATTTAGTCAGATCCTTTCATGATTTTGTTAATTTTCATTTTCGTTTTTTAAACCTAACGAATGCATACCGCGAGTTAGGAAACTTACACTTGATTACCGCTGAAATTCACTATTTTAATTAATATCATGCTAAAATTTGGTATTTTATTCAAATGGAACTTAGGTTCAAATTCCGAAAGGGGTAATGGGTGAGGATTTGGGATTGGGAGGGCACCCACCACCACCCTCTATTATGCAGCCTCTGACCCATTGAGTTTCTTGTTGAGGAAAAAAAGGGAAAAAAAAAAAGCTTCAAAACTTGACAAGCATTAAATGGTATTTCTGAAAAGCAATCTGAAGAGCTTTAATCGTCATTTACGTAAAAGTATATATTAAAAAAAATAAAAATAAAAAAAATAAGGCAACGGTCATGTTTGTTTCGCCATGTTCCCGTGTACAGTTCCAATGAGGTACGTGAGATCTGCGGTGCCGTATTGATTCCTGCAAGCCATGCAAGAGTAAAAGACAGAACAACCCCTGTTATTTCTCGTTTTCTTTCCTTGCATTGAAACAAAGACAAGGGAACATTTGCTCCTCGATAAAACTGTCGAAATTTGCAGAATGTTGAGAGTTCCGAGGCCCGACGAATTAATTGAAGGCAGTATATATTGGACACGAATTCTGTGTCAATTGCTGTGCAATTTTCATTTTGCTATAATATACAGACCGATGACCTGTGAAATATTTTTTTTTCCTTGGGACGATTCAAAGGAATCTGAGATTTAGATGGTGTGTAACACTCCCGTAAGTTATATTTTTTAGTTTTAAATTATTTTTTTAGTGTTTTTTGATATTTAAAAGTAATAATATTAAAAAAAAATAAAAATACTCCGAGAAAAATCTCTGTCGAAACTCTCAATCAGCCATCCAATCCCGAGCCTGAGGTTATTAACTCTCATTTTCCGGTTTTGCGCTTGCACGCCGTTTGTTTTGGTTTGATTGACAAACCGACCCGACATCTAATGCTGGTATTTCCGTACAGAGGACGCGTGGAGTGTTTGCATAAGCCACTTGTGAAAGGCACAACTCTCGTTCACATTCTCGAGGCCCAATAATGCAATGTTGTCCTCGAAGTTTGAACTTTGCTGATCGATTCTCTTCTTCCTGATTTGAGCCATTGACCATGTCGAAGTTCCACACGAACAAGTGACTCAGTCTGAAAACTGCTCCTAAAGCAGAATCTATTCGGAAGAGAGGAAATTGCCTTTTCATGAGTGGCTAAGTTTTCAATGTAGCTTTTCTTTACAAATGAAGTTATCAATAGTCTTCTTCCACGTTTAATCATTTGGTACATCGAATGACCACTAGGCTGCTAATAAAGAAATATATTCAGATTCTCCCAATTCACTCCTAATTATCCCATAATTTCTTGTTTTCATCATGCGAAGGTGCTTTAGTCTTTACCTCTACCCCAGCTCCCCCCACCCCTAGCACAACTTCTATTTTCTTTACTTTTTTTAAGGTAATTTTAAAAAATATTTTTCATATGAAAAGATATTTAAATAATTTTTTAGTATATTTAGATGGTTTTGATATACTAACATTAAAAATAAAACAAATCTGAAAAAAAATTTTATTTTAATGAATTTTTAAACAAAAAATTATATTAAAAAATATCTTACATCACAATCTCAAATATCTTTAATAAATAAAGTGAACCTCACATGTTTGATTTACCTGACATCGAGTTGACGAATATGAAGCCTTGTCTAGCAATAGAAAAGCAAGCTCAAATACACTTTTCAAACATGTTTACAACCAAAAAATTTAATTGATGTTTTGGTTCTATTATCTATTATGAAATATCATACTATATATATGTCGTGGAGTTAATTTAACTATTCATATAAATAATAAACTAGGTTAATATATTTTGTTAATTATTTTATAACATTTTTGTCCTGTAACTTAATTGTCAAACACTTGTCTTTAATTAGCCAAAGGTCACAGGTTCAAGCTACGTTGACAACAATATTATTTTTTATACGACAAATGACATTTCATTTGCATTTATTTTCAAGAAAAAAAGGAGAATATCATTCACTCAATGTTTTAATATAATGTACGACACATCATCCATCTGGAAAAACAACATGTTATCTTCTAGTATAGTTTCTGATCACTTTCAATGACCAAATAACTAGAATGTGTGTTTTTGGACCTTAAAAGCCTATTTTTTTATGCTTTCACAAAAAAATACATCTAAAACTTCCTAGAAACTCTAATAATGACATTTTCAACATTAAACACTTTCTAATCAGTTTAAAAACTCAAAATTAAACCAAATCAAAATAAATTTATGAGTCTCGGTCTATTTTTTTTGGAGAACCACCTCAGTTGAACTCACTCTCCAAGACAAACTCATTGACACCAACATGAGCTTTTTTTGTGATTGGAATATGAGTGGTCGTTCAAATATTTCATCTCTCATTTTCATCCCTACACATATAGGAATTGAAAAGTGATAAAAATAAAATTTTAGATCAAAATGAAAAAACTTAATCTAATATGCATAATTTAAAACTACTATGATATTTAGACATATGAATTGTTAAACCAAAAAAATAGTTAAGTTTTTTTTATTGTGTTATTTTTGGTCTTTCGTTCTTTCAATTTTTTTACCTACAAAATTGAATTTTATTTTGTAAAATATATCTTTAGCTGACTTTGAAATATTATATGATATATCGAATAAGCACGAGAAAACAAATCAAAATAGATCCCCAATACATTAAACCATGCCAACATAACTTAAAAGGATGAAATGAAAAAGAAATTAATTTGAATGACCGAAGGGCAAAATAATAAAAATTCCATGGACTTAAAAAGAAAAAAAATAGCTATAAATAGTGACATTAACAGGTAAATATGAGATGATGAATAAGAGGTGGAAGTATGATAAAACACTCATCTATTTTATTTTATATGTGTGTGTGTGTGTGTGTTGTCTACAATGCAGTAAGACCTCGAGCCTCATCAACACACCTCAACAAAAAATAGTAATGCCTTAACACATTTCAAGATAGCTTATCTCTTTTATGCCTTATAAGTTTCTCAAATACAGCTAGTGTGACTCATATATTTGGGTGTAGTTAGCTTATGCAGATGTAATACTTAAGGAATAATCTACTTGTAAGGCTATAAAGGAAAAACTTATACCAAAACTTAAACACGCGCAAAAAAACTTGTTATCTCTTACCCTCATTTGAAGGCACTCTTAGTTTGTCTACAAATCCTCACTGTAATAAGAGGATTTAAGCTACATATCCCTTCTCTAACCGAGTATTGGCTTGTAGTCTCCTCTAGTTGATTCTCTGACTACCTACCCATAACAAAGTTTTAGTTCCTAGCCTTTAAGGTTTCTTTGTTTATTTCACAATCTCTTTAAGCTCTCATTTAAAGAGCCTATTAACCTTTGTTTCAACCGGTTTAGGCCCAGATCTAGACGTTCCTAAACTCCTCAACTTAGATCTAGAAGTTCCTAGGTTCCTCTGCTTATGAAAGCCTCGAACTCATATGTTGGTTTACTAAGATCAATAATTTCTTATACACCATAAGATCTCAAAGAAATGACAAGAATTTTTTGACCCTATCACAAATGCTCGGACATATTACTAGCATGATAAATGAATAATAATGCCTTACATATAGTCTTTGCTAATCAAACACGTTCCAAGTTTCAATTTCAATTAGAACTAGATAATTTTTTATGATGTTTTTTTAGTGGTGTAATTGCATAATCAATATCTTGAAATTTAGACAAGAAGAAAAAATAAATTATACTTATAAAAGTGATGAAAGAAAATTGTTTTAGGACTTATATTGGCTTAACCCTCATTAACAAAGGGCTATGTGTCTTTTCACCCACATATCATGAACCAAACACATGGCATTTTCTTCTTAGTTAATTTTAAATTTTAAAATGACTTAGGCTTTAGCCTTTTATTCACATGCTCTTGTTATGTCTCTTTGATTTTTTTCATGCATTATGTCATATCCACATATAGGAATATGAAGAAACAAGACCTAGGAACTAGGAACCAAACATCAGTACTTAAGTCTTCAAGTCCTTTGAATCATAAATATTTGGAGAGGCAACTAGCATGCCTAAGCTTAACAACTTTAAACCCATGAATGTAATGTTAGGCTTAAATAAGCCCCATATCCTTACACACAAATTTAGGGCTGAGGATTTTACTGAATGAGTCCAAGAACACTCCTCGCTCGACCTCAAGTTAGATCCTGCACAAGATCCCTTTCTAAGAAGTTTGTTTAGCCTATCGATATAATCTTCTAAATGATCCATTTTAGACAGGTCTCTTAAAGTTAAGTTTAGTATCTTTATGCCCAAGAATTATAGATCATCCTACCTAAGAACTCTAAGCCCTTGCATAATTCAAAATCTTTGCATGGCTACCATTTTTTGTTAGATGCTTACGGACCTCACCAAAGTGGGGCTTATTTGACGACTTTAAAGCACATTTTGCCCAAGCCTCATCCACCAATCACTCATTTTTATACGTAATATCATAAACTTTCAAGATTAAGAAAATTATCTTACATGATTATTCATAAAGCATAAAATCTTTTCATTATTTACCCTTGTCCCCATGTAGGAAGGTAGGGGAAGACGTGTACATAAACCTCAGAAGAAGAGTATTAAAGAAATGTGATTTTTCTATTGGGTACATTGATTACATATTGTTCCCTCGTGTATTTCTCTTATAAATGATTATTAGTTTAAGTATTGGAGAGTTCTACTCCACAAATGATGCATCTAAATTTAACGAACCCAAAAACCCCAAAAAAGCCCAAGCTCAGGCATAATAGTTTGAGCCCATGCCGAGCATACACCTAACATGCTGAACCTGACACGCCTAGCCTTGTTAGGCATGTTACCTAGCTGGTGTTGGGCGTGTACCCCAACTCCCCTGTGAACTTGGGTTACCACTCTGAACACAATATGATTTGATTCAAATAGCATATTTAAACTTGTTTTTCACCTTAAGCACCTTGCTTGAGCCTAATACTACCTTGAGAATTTTTTTCACAACCCCAGGCGGGTCCTTTAATATTTTATATTGATTCAATGCATATTATTTTGAGTAGAATACAGCTCAAAATATAACAAAGATAAAATTATATTTCAGCCTCTCCTCTCCACAAAATAAAAAAAAAAACTCATGGTTATAGATATACCATGAATCCTTCAAACTTAAGGTTCATAATCTCTTTATTCTTAACACTTTCAGCATATATATTTTTAAAAGTCTATCTCTCTAAAATATCATTACATTCTCTCTTTACAAAGTTATTAGTTTATGCATCGAAGAGTTCTTATATCCATCAAAATAAGTTTTTTGTAGGTATCAATCATATTGATCTACCCTGCATAATTTGCTATCAACTTCCAACCATATAAGTTTTTCATATCAAGTCATCAAATACCTTTACTAGAAAGAATAAATCAAATTACTTATACTAAAAGATTAATCAATTATCAAACACATTAATTTATTCTTAAACATATGAATTATGAGACTTAAAAAAAACTTATTTTGCAAGTATTTGATTCCCAAATATTTCCAATTATCATTGCTAGCTATTTATCATTGCTGGCTATGCTTATCCATCAGCACCAGTAAAAGACTTGTATTTTTTAAGGCGTACTCGCTCAAGACCCGAGCGGGCTAGTGTCAGACTTTGTTACGTAGATTTCAAACCTATCAACCTGCCAGAAAAGGACCTATTAATCTTTTGAAGCCCGAAACAGAGGCTTCATCACTGTCCATTGTAGGTAATGATCAATTCGTGCTTGTATGAGAAAGAGTCATAAAAAGACTCATTTTCTTCCAAATAAACCTATAATCTGTTTCATTTCGAACACAGAAAATGGAAGTATCCCTTATCATTATAATTACCGAGAAGTCAACCTGTACCTTCACTTTGGATAATTCTAGCTCTAGCCTCATACATGAGTGGCCATTTGCCTTCAGAAGCGAATCATAGAGCGAGTTAATTGATCATTTTCTATATTACTAACCATCGGAAAAAACGAGAATACAAACAACAGGAATAATAGTAAATAACAATGATGAGAAGTATTTTTGTCATCTTGGAAAATCAAGTAGCTAGGATAGGGGCACGAGACCTCTATTGATTATGGACAAGAGTGAAGAACCCAGCTGCATGCACAAATGCCCCTAACGGGGAATGCCAGTGCTCGTTGATCAGATCGATAATGCCAAAACAACCTTTGAAAATGTTATTACTAATAATAATGTCTGCATATTCTTGTATTCGCTAAGGTCATATACATCAGCCAAAAAGGGGCCTTTTAAGTAATGTTAAGTTGCATTATTTTATTCAGGGTATGAATTCTGATCAAGTAACACGAATATGTTTTCCATACTCCTCATGGCCTGCCTCATAGTAAATTTAGCTCATAGGTGTTATAAGAATGATTTCGGTATACAAGCCATCGTCTTTCTAATATAAAACTACTTCAGATTTCATAAATTGAATAATTTATTAGACGCAAAACTTCCAAGTCTAGGAACAGTGGAAAAGGGAAGAAGCAAAATTAAAGAAAAGGGGGCCTGCCAGCCTACCCCCATTGAAATTGTGAGCTAACCCAAATTCTAGAGCCTGAGGCACAGGGGATGGGACCCAGCTTAGCAATTTTTTCAGTGGGAGGGAGAGGGAGAGGGAGAGGGAGAGGGGTTTCTGTTGTATTCATGGCCAAATAATAGTATTACATAAGCTCAAACATACAAAGAACCTGTCAGCTGGTTTGTGACGTTAACTCCATCCTTTTCGGTTCAGACGGACATGGCGGGTCAAAGCTTTCAGGACAACAAAAATTTAATATTTAGTTTGTTTGATTTGAGATTTCGGTGAAAAAGACATAAAATCACCCCTATAGAGTGAGAGAGAAGGAAAAAGTAGATTCCATTTTAATCTTAGACTCTTAGTGCTAATAAATACAACATAGTACATGCCATAATCCATATTTTAATCTTGTATAAAACATTTACTTGTATATATACACACACACTCCAACTTGATCCAGCTTCACATTATCAAGGTATTTATCATTTCCCAAGATAGAGAGGGAGAGAGAGAGAGAGAGAGAGAGAGAGAATTATTGTTGTTAGAGCAATGGAAATTAATGGACATGATTTCTTAGAGGAGTTAATAGCTCTAAGTAGGGAATCTTGGCAACCCACTCCAAATTATCCATCAGAAATGAATGAGCTTTTCTCTGGTAGCTTTAACCATGGTTGCTTTGAAGAAATCCCAGCTACACTCCCACAAACTTCTTTCTGTCCTGAAGGATTAATTTCATCTCCTCTTAAACAAGACTTCAACAACTACTACTTTAATGAAGTCTTCTGCCCATTTGGTGATGAGTTCTCAGCACCACAGTTCACAGATGAGTTCTCTTCAGCCCCACAATTCACCGATTCTTCCTATAACACGCTTGACACACCACCGTTTCCTGTTCAAGACGATACTCCAATGTCCATGATGGAAGATGAGGAGCTGGGTCTGCTTGCTAATGATCAACAGAATTTGCAGATGCAGGGTACTTGCAAAGTTGAGCCCATTCAGTCGCCGGAGGTGTCGGCTTTCAATGCTGGTATCTGTCCAGAAAGAAAGATTAGAGGCAAGAAGATGGAGGGGCAACCGTCAAAGAACCTAATGGCCGAGAGAAGGCGAAGAAAGAGGTTAAATGACCGGCTTTCAATGCTAAGATCAATTGTTCCTAAAATCAGCAAGGTAAAGATTGATTCCATTAGTGACTGTGTGAAAAATTCATGTTCATTTAAAGGCTAATTAGGTTGTTTCAATGCAATTTGCCAATAGATGGACAGAACATCAATACTTGGAGACACAATAGATTATATGAAGGAACTATTGGAGAGAATCAACAACTTGCAGCAAGAGATTGAAGTGGGTTCAGAGGAGTTGAAGATGATTAGCATTTTCAAGGACACAAAACCCAATGAAATTGTTGTGAGAAATTCACCAAAGGTATGCACTCTGCGGCCTGCACTAATCCATGTATAAGACTCCCAATAAAAGGCTGAGCATCGCTGAACAGACATTTCTTTCAATATTTGCCTTGCAGTTTGAAGTGGAAAGAAGAAATGAGGATACAAGGATTGATATTTGCTGTGCAACAAAGCCAGGGTTATTGCTATCATCAGTAACAACATTAGAAACATTAGGCCTTGAGATTCAGCAGTGTGTGATTAGTTGTTTCAATGACTTTACAATGCAAGCTTCTTGCTCAGAGGTACAAATTCAATTCGTTGCTATATGGGTTAATTCTTCTTTTGTAAGATTAAGAAGTAGCTAATTTGTATTCTTTCTTGTGATGATAACAGGAATTGGAGCAGAGAACACTAATAAGTTCTGAAGACATAAAACAGGCATTGTTTAGAAATGCAGGATATGGAGGGAGATGCCTGTAGACAGTAAAGGAGTAGAAAAAGGAGGAAATTGCAGTGAAGTCTTTTAAGAGACATTTTCAAATCTCTTTTATTTCAAAGAGGTTTTCAAGTGAGGGAGTTGTTAACTTCACTTTTTAAAATAAGTTGCGTCTGCTCATCAGAGCTATGCATTATCTACTTCAATGTGAGATCTTTATTAATCCAATTGCTTTAATATCATGAGATTGTTATTTCTTTTCTCTCTCTTTTGTGTGTGTGTGTGTGTGGGATTCAGAGCTTATCAGTAAATGGAAGCTTACGCAAGGATTTCTTCTTGCCGATTTCTATTTTGTGGATGTGGAATTTCCCGGCAGTTATAGTGGAATAACATATCACTGTGAGTGTTTGCTAATAATGTATGGAATATGCAGTTGCCGCCCCCCGAATCTTCTGTGAACGAATTTAGGATGAAGCAATCACTTGGAAATGGGATTTTCCAACACAAAGTATACGATGATTGCAATCTTTTTGCCTTGTTTTTTCCAAACATGCCAGTAACCCTACTTGATTACTTATCTAGTGCTAGAATATTAACTAACAACTTTCCATCTTAGATAAAACAGAAGACTCGTATGCAAGCTAGGATAATTTCCAGGATTTTCAGAATTTATCATTCAAAACAGAATTCAGATGTTACAATTAGGGAACAGCATGTGCACTGAAGTAACCCTACTTTATCAGCATGTTATACTTGGTAGTTTGTAGATTACAGAGATAGAACAAGAATAGAATAAAATCCAAAGGGATCTTGATTAGTATTGCTGAGCAGATTTCTCGGGTACCTGTAATCAATTCGGGGAGGAAGTATAGGCCAAGACAACCGACTCTTAAGATTCTACATTTTCACCACCAATAGCTGATAAGACACATTGCAATCAAACTCATTTATAAAGACAATTTGATTAAATTCAAATGTGTGTTGTGGAAGCTTAAACTTTATCTCCAAAGAGCACCAAAAAAGAGGACCATCTACAAATGGAACTAAATTATGCAATTAGTAGGCCATCATAAAGCTTATTGATGTGCCATTGCCATATAAAATAGATTCTGACAATATAATAAACTTGCCTTTTCTCCTATTTCGTAAAATCAGTTTGTCTTGTCCTCCCATACTTTTAGCTGGTTTATGCTCTCATGAGGGATATATATCTGATTGACCCCAAACATGGCCATGGACTCGCTGTGCCGACTTTAACTGTTGAAGATTCTTTGAAATGACCCGGGAAATGGCCCGACTTTTTCAGTGAAGCCCCAATGATGAATCTCTGTGCTGCATAAAGTCCCTCGCAGCAAGAAGAAACTGAGACAATTCCCAACAGAAGAAGGAAGATGCTGGGATATTTCCATGCAAAGAGCAATAAATACATGTACCTCTTACATATCTGTATTCTTGGTTTATTAGATCATGTTCAGGATTGAAAAAGATGATTCAACCTGACATGCATATCATAAATCTCATGAACTAAACACTGTAGGCTTGTCCTGGACACCATGTCGAACCATGTGCATTCCATAAAGAACCAGGTGAGTTTCATTGGTGACTAGTCGCTATATTGAAGTAACAATGTAAAGCCTATCTTTTGTCAATGGAGATCTTTCCTTGCTAGAGGACACATAAGAAAGGGGTCTCTTTAGTCCTAAGAAACCAATGGTCAAGATCTCCAACCATACTTTGCTCCCCTATTGGATGCTGCAGTGGTGCCTTTTCCAAAGCCAGGCTGAAACTTTACATGTTGCAAGAGATAACGACGTGATTTCGGACCTTTAAGAATCTTTAGGGGGCAAAAAAATAAAAATAAAAACATTGTTTTCTAGTGTGACGTACAGTTTTTACATGACTCTCAGACACCACGTTCAGCGGTGATAGAGTTTATCGATTCCTAAAGTTTTTTACATTAGAGAAAAAAACTAGAGTTTTCAAGCATTAAGATTAATTCCCTTTATTGTACAGAAAATTACAAACAAAACTTCGATGTATTCTTAAAGGCCTTCGTACCATCAATTATCTTCTAGTTTATTTAAATACAAAAAAAAAATCTTGATTAAATTTAAATTAAAAAGCTACATAAAAAAAGAATTAAAAGCACAAGAAGAAAAATAAATAAAATTATGAAACAATAGCTTACGAGACTAATTTAGACCTGAAAACAAAAATAGTTGTAAACTAATTGCCCCTATATAGTTAGGTCTTTAGAATAATCTATCTAAATTTAAATTCGATTCAATAATCAAATAAAAAATTATACTTATTTGTATTAGATTATGCATTGAACTTGTTCGATGCTCCTCAAAACCTAGAAAATCTTGACAATTAAAAAAGTAACAATAAAAATAGTTTTGCCAAGAATAATGAAGACAATGTCCCATCCCCTTGTGAAAAATTCACCCTCGATTTAACTGTAAAAAAATTAACTCTTTCATCCCAAAAAATAAATACTTCTAATATAGTGTTGTTATCAATTTATGCACAAGATAGCTCACTCCCAATATCTTAAATACTATTTTAGCAAATATATTTTTATATAATTTTTTTTAATCTATGCAAAACTTCTTAAAAACCAAAATGTCAAGGTCATATTTAAACATCTTTTAAGATGATGGCAACTTTAATTGATGTGTAAGGGCATCCCTAACAACAATGTTTTAACTAGTATTTGTATTGGTAATTTTAGGAGATTGATCCAACCTCTTAAGAATATGTTCGATTTGGATGACACATCCGCACTTAAATCCTCTTTGACATTAATTTCAATCTCTTAAGCAACTTCAACAAATTGTTAAGACTTTTTATCTAGTTTAAAATCTCAATATATTCACTAACTTTAATTTGTTCCTCAAATCTCACCCTTTATGTGTTTTGGTTTTTCAACATGTTTAGTGACTTCAAGTTGTTCCTTTAGAGTTTTGTTACCTTTACCAACATCTTATCTAGTAAGAGGTTGCTACGAAGTTTAAATTGTCTTTTTCCTTATCAATAACACTAAATTTACTCACTTTGCTCTACAACATCCTAAAAGAATTGAATCTTTCACTATTGACAACCTTTTTTTTCATTAGTATCTCAACCTTTAATGTTATATTGCTTGCCTCGGTGAGTGTAAATAGCATATATACTCACATCCTTCCTCGGATTGCTAGCTTTATCCCCTTAAAAAATCTCACCACCTACTAATTCTTTATCTCCTGAAGTCGATTATGATATGCTAGCCTTTGAAACTTGGTGTTATATTTGTTGATGGATTTATTTCTTTACGATCAACCTTGATACTGTTTAAATAAATATTGTTTGTAATCAGAAGAAATGAACTTTTTTGTGAATCATTCACCTCATATATATATATATATATATATGACATAAGAGGTTGTCTTCCCTCTCTTTAGCTTAAACATGACAAGTTTTGTCATCTTCTTTTCTATAATACTCACATAATTTCTAACCCTATCACATTCAATGATCCAATCAAGGAACTTTTTTATGTTCATATATCAATTGATGATATGGGTTTTTACTTTTATCTGGAATTTATTCATTTGTTATCTCTTATGATGTAGTGGTTTGTCATGATCTGCCAAACCCCATGATCCCTATCAACCTCGTCTTTACCAACACCCTCCACATAGAAAGTGGTTGTCTAGGTGGATCTTCATAAATAGGTTTGGGGTTAGGCGTGCTCTAAGGTAACTCTTTAAGCATGTTCTTCTACTCTTCGTGATCCTTTTTTTTTCACCTCCCACTAGCCAAATTAGATGTTTTAAGCTATTTGACATTGCTATCATTTCTTACTCTTAATGATCTAGCTTCTATTATTAAGTTATTTTCGTTGTCTCTAAAGCCCTTCACAACTCTAATCTTCCTCAATCTGGCCAAACTTTAGTTTAATACAACTGTTAGATAAAATATTATGTCTGTTTTCATTGGGGTGTATGTTGAACTCTTTTGAAAATAATCAACCTCTAAAAAATCTTAACAGTTAAGAAAATAAAATAATAAAAGTAATTGTGCTAAAAATAATGAAGATAGTGTGACTAAAAAAATAAAGGCGTGATTTCAAAAATCATCAATCTTGGCAATAAGCAAAATGAAACGAAGCTAATTATTTTTTTAAGAATAAAATTGCAAAATATTATTGCCTATCCCGTGAGTGAAATTAAGTGTTCCATTTTTTCTTGAAAGAGAAATTGAGATTTGATGAAATCTAAGGATTTGTATGAAAGGATGTTATCTTGCATGTCAATTCTCCAAATGCTAATTTAGCTTTTGCTGATGACCATGTCTTACCTTTATTTTTCTGAAACCACCACCATGAGGAAATAAAATAAGAAAACCAGGTCAAGTGAAATGAAGCACGATTTAAGCAGATGTTGATCTCAATACAAATCAATAAAGTCCACCAAAGGTAAAAAAAATATATATACTTCCAATGACAATGTGGTTGTTTTACTATACCTAAATAATACACACACACACACTCAATAATTTTTTATTGACTCATGGTCTTGTGAAAAAACATAAATACCTCAAACATTAGGGCATTTGATATGTTAATGAAGGGAAAAGACATTATTGTACTATTCTAGTGAACAATACAAATGAGTCTATGCCTACAAGATTTTTCAATGCACAATCAGGTTTTGTTAATAAGAATTGTCATATTCAAATATCGCGGTGATCAATTAAAATTCATTGATTGGAAAAAGAACAGTATCAAAAATCTTATTTTTTCGGGAGGGGGGGTGTCTAGTTCAATGAGTCGTAATATAGTATTAGGTCACTAGGAACCTTAACTGGTCAACAAAAATTCTACAGTACGAGGTTAGTTACGTGAAAGCGAAGATGCTATCACCCCTCAAGCGTTCTACCTGAGGCAGACTGTATTGTTCGTTTTATCTAAAATAATTAAGAATTTGTTCTCTTTTTTTTTAATTCTTCTTATCATGTTCCTAACTTTAGCGTCAGTGAATATTTCCTGCGAATATTTCTAACTTTGATGTTGATAAATATTGCACAAACTCAAAAAATATGTGATATTCCTAACTCTGACACCAGTGAATAAATTCGTAAAAATTAGAATTTTTAATGAAGAAGAAATAATTTTTCTATGCTAATTTTTTTTGTCTATCCTTTTTTCTATTATTTGTTCTTTTTAGATGAAAAAAAAATTGCACAACGGATTTGCGTTGAACAGTAATGATCCATAAGTTGAGCACTTAGTAGAAAAGTATAAAATGCAAAGAAAAAAATAAAACGAAGAGCGAGAGATCCACAAATAAATCAACAAAGATCTTTAAGTATTTCTAGAATTTTCTTCTATAAAAAAAAGACTCATTTAGCTACCTATCGAAATAGAATATAAATAAACTATATAGAAAAGATATAAATGTGTGTTTTGCCGAACATGCTCTTAACAAACTGCAATTTGGGCTTACTGGGCCTGAGATCCACATCCGGCCCACCTGTTTTTGCTTAGCTTGGTCTGGCCCAGCCATACAGGCTGGGCCAGATTCAGTCAGTCCGTACCGGTTACTGGTTCAGACCAGTAACCTGTCGATTCTGTCTCTACAAGAGTGCGTGAACTGTTCACGCACGCTTGCTCCACCAAAGAGGGAATTAAATTTGCGAGGGAAAGAGTGCTTACCTGGTTTTTTTTGCGGACGTCTTGGACGAAGAATCGGCAGACGCTTGTCGCGGGTGAAGCCTCTGTCTGTTCCTGCTCCTCTAGTCACTTCTCTCTCAGTCTCTTTTCTATTTCGCTTTCTTCTTCCTCTGTTTTTTTTTGGTTCTCTCTTCCTCTTCTGGATTCGTTGCGTCCTCTGCCTTTTATAGGCTTTTCTTGCGCAAAACTGATCCTTATCTTCCCCTGGACACTGATCTTCATGTGGACATAGAACTTGAGACTCCGTGTTTTGGTTAGATTGGGACACCAACGGTCCTGCCATTGCTGGACTGTTGTTGGTGGTTTCCTCCACGCCTCAATAGCTTGCAACGAACTGAGAAACTGTTGATGGAAGTCGTGGGAATTGCCCGGCCTCAATATTTCCTGTTCTCTTTTTTTGGGCTGGGTCAGCTCAGCCCTTGCGGGCTAATTTAGACCCATCAGCTCAGCCCAGTCACTGGCCCAAGCCAATGACCCTGCTGGCCTTGGGCAGCAGGCGTGCGTGAAATGTTCACGCACGCTTGCTTCAAGAGATGATTAATTAAAATTCAAGGTAACAGTGCCACGTGAATTGAATTGAGAGCGGGGGAAGAAAGAAGACTTACCTGTGGGACGTTCTGGACGAAGACGCTGCGGGCTTTTGCTGGGATTCTGAAATTCCCACCTCTCTTCTTCTGCCCTGTCGTCTTTCTTTTCTGTTCTTTTTATTTTTTGTGTTTTCCTCTTCGTCCCCTTCTCTCTCTACTGGTTTTTTTCGTGTTCTCTCCCCTCTCTGTATCTTCTCTGTGTTTTCTCCTCTCGTTCGTCCCTCAGTTTTTTTTGCTTTTCCGTTCTCTCTGTCCTCTGGTTTCTGGTCTCCTGTTCTCGAGTTTGTTCCTTCTCTTTCGTCTCTCTCTTCTGGTTCTTTTTTTTTCCTCGATGTTCCTGGCCATTCCTGGCTTTTATAAAGCCAGAGGATGCCATGCGGTCGCCTCCAGATAATGAGGCGACCTTGTAGGACTTTAATTGCAGGAGTAACGGCCGGCGACGCATCGTGGGGGTGAGCTGGCAGGCGAGGCGTCCGCTTTTCTTCCTGGCCTGATGAGACGAAGGAGATGAATAGTGTTCTTTGAAACGGCGCCGTTTCGTTCCTTAACTGATATGGCGAATTTCAATTTCAATTGGCCCCTAAATTTCTGATGTTTTGCAATTAGACCCTTATTCATGGAAAACCTATTTTTTTTAAGGCCTGTTTGTTTGCTGGAAAGTAATTTTTTTTTGAAAAGCGAATTTCGGGAAAGTGAATTCTAAAAAAGTAAATTATTTTCTGATATTTGACAGTGTAATAGAAAATAAATTGAAAAACACTTTCTAGTGTTTGGTTATATCATGGAAAATAACTTATTAATATTTTATTTTTTTCAAGTTTATTAAAATAATTAAAAACAAATCTTACAAATTAAAAAGTTAAATGAGAATGAAATTGAAAAAAATATATATAATTTCATAAATTATCTCAAATAAAATAAATAATAATCAAAATAATAAAAGTCAAATCTAAAAAATCAAAAAATCAAAAGATGAAGAAATTAAAATAATAATAATTAACATTTCATAAATTATTTCAAATAAAATAAGTAACAATCAAAAGAGATGACCAAATTTGATAGATAAAAAATTTCAATAAAAAAATGATAAGGAAAAAGCAAATAACAATTATAAAAATGAGGACCAAAATTAATATAAAAATTAAATTTTAAGGGATGAAATTAAAAAAAAATATTCAAAACAAAATATATATAATAATCAAAAGTTCGAGGACCAAATTTGATATAAGCAGCAAATAATATGACATTTCTGAATTTTTCACAACTTTTAAAAAGTGTTTTCTGTCCAAAATAAAAGGAAAACACTTTCCTAGAAACCAAACCAATTTTTTCTTTAATTGGAAAGTGTTTTCTGTTGACCAAAAAGTGTTTTTCATTGACCAACTTTTCTAATGGCAAACAAACACATGAAAGTCTGGAAAGTGGTTTTCCAGTAACTACTTTCCAGGAAACAAACACAGCCTAAGTTTGCCCTTGGATCAATTGCAATTAGACCCCTGTATTTTAGCGTCATTTACAAAAAAAGTCATTAGTTTCTGATTTATTCAATTCAGTCTTTAGTTGACTCTTCAGCTTTTAATTTTTTCAAAATTACCACTGGAAAAGTCAATTAAACTACCTACAGTATCACCGGCTATTCACTTTGGTCCTTGGACTTTAATTTCTTGCAAATTTGACCCACATTAGCTCCAAACTTTGGTATTTCTTTACTTAAGCTCATGATTTCATTAATTAAACTAATTACGATCAATTAAGTCTCCAAATTTATTAATGTTTCAATTAAGCTTCTAATTTCATTAATTGAACTAATCCAATGTTTAATTAAGTCCTCAAACTTATCAATGCTTTTAAGTTTTTATCAATTGACTCTCACGTTTATAATTCAATCCTTAAACTTTTAATTTGTATTCTCTTAATTTAATTCTCTAATTATTTTTTTATTTATTTATTTTTTGTTATTATATTTTTAGATTTAAAAATTAGGTTAGGACACATCACAATCATATTTTTCTCTTACTTTAGCATATTAAAAAGGGAGGCTATGGATCCACCATGTTAAATAATCAAGCATTAAATCCATAAGTTCAAATGTCAATAAAGCGCATGAAATAGATGTATGAAATGCTTGCACCAGAAGAAGAAACACACCCTAGAAACCGGTTAGGTCACTCTAAGTGGATGGCTCGACTGGATCCTCCTTTTCCTCCTCGTCACTCTCTAAATTAATTGCAGCATTTAGACCATCACCTAGTGGAAAGTCTCTCACGACATGCCTGTGATGGGCACAAAACATTCATGCTTGCAGATCCTAGTTCTGCTCTTATTGCCTGTAATAGCATAGGAATATTTGATGAATGGTTTAAAATTGTGTACTGTTTTGTGTGCCGAAACAGTAAAAGCAAGGGAAAAATCGGATGTCTATACGATGTAACAGTTGTTTTTTTAATCATATAGCCAAACAGTTGGGTTTCTAGTCAAACCCAATCATTTGGGAGTGATAAAAATGTTTATAGTATTCAAAAAAATAATTAGTAACATTATATTAGATATTTTTTAAATTAATTTTAAAAAGATATACATAGAAAAAGAAAATAAAATCCATGGCCCATAAATTTTTTATCCTATTTGTATGTATTTTAAAAAAAAATTAAACTAATAAGTAATTAATAAGATATCATTAATTATTACCCTTAAAGTTTCTCGCTCTTGGTTTAAAAAATTTTAAAACTTTTATAATTTGTAAATCCAGCATGGGGTGTGGAAAGTTTTGATTTTTTTGTTCCGGAAAGAATAGTCTCTCATTATATTGTAGCAGGAACATTAGGTATATTGATGGGCATACAATATTAAATAAATAATAAGAAATTTAAAATGAAATGAAATTTTTTTCATCGCAACTATTAATCTTATATTATATATATATATATATCAATATAAATTGTGTTTTTTTTAATGCACTCATTGTTAAATTGGGAAACCATTGGAGAGTTTATATATGTACATTTAAAAAATGCAAATGAGAACAATCGTGCTCTAAACTGTGGGTTTGTCTTTATTTTGTCACAGAGCAATATCTGGGTCAAAAAGTATTCGGAGTACATGGCGTTATAGTACCTGTAGAAGATCCCAAACCAACTGACATCCGTTGGATCTTTCTACCGGCAATATTTTAAATCCATGTTAGGTTATTCATCATAGCACTTCCCACTTTGAGTTGAAAGTGGAATCAGCAGCCGCTAGTTGATGGATATACGATGCTGGAATTGACTAAGACCTAATATTTGCAAAAGACTATTGCTATTCAAAGGATCAGTTATTAAATAAGATTAGGAATTATGATCATCGTGAATCTTTTGAGATAAAAAGCACAAAGCAGACTGCACCATCTCCTATCCGAAATCAACCAGTGGCAGACCATTAATTAATGCTCGTAAAGATGATCCAAGACTAAAAAATCATGTTGGCGAGATTAATTCCACGTATATGATTCTGTGGACTCGTAGCTATATCAAGCCAGAAGGTCAAAATTTAACCACGAGAACTCAACATCGCTGCCTGTGCCTTGCAATTCCTAGGGGAAGATCATGCTTCTGTACGAGGTAATCTTACCACTCTTGTAATAATAATACATGACTCAAGAGATGGCTGTAAGATTCAGTCCCGTGGAAGAGCTTTATAGTCATATTTATATATTAAAAAAATATTCTACTTAAAATTTTAAATTATGGGATAAAATTTTAAGATATAATATATATTAATTTTTAATATTATAATTTCAGGACAAGATAAGGGCAGAAAAGAGACAGTAACCCAACCCCAGGTTCACAGAAGTCACAGCATATCAGGAGTACTTGAAGAATTTTGTAACACCTAACCTTGTAGCTGGTAGATGGTGGTAGGGCATGTCAAAGTACAGTGCGGTTAGGTCACAAACTGTTTTACACGTAAGCAGAAGGATGGCAGAGGAAAATTGATTGATTGGGTGTGTTCCACCCAGATCCATTTGTGGTCATGAACCCGTACACTTCTACCGCCCCTTCTGGTGATGTGAAACGAGCGGCACTGTTTCTTATTTTTCTAATGTTTTCCATTCACGCAGCCTACTAAAACTTAACGCAAATTTCAAATCTGAAAGCGAAGGACACCACCAAGCACATGGCATCAGGGTCTGAATTCCTTATGATACGTAACTTTGCCAGGCCCTTTTCAATCAATTAAACAACCCAGCTCTGCAAGATTATTGATCCATTGCCTGAAAATCGTCGATTGAAGGTTTTTTTCAAGGTTGTCTTTTTCGTTTTAACAGCGCTTAAATATAATAAAGGTTGTTTTTAAAAACGTTTTTTAAAAAATATAATTAAATAATATATTTTATTTTTTAAATTTTATTTTTAATTATAACTTATCAAAACAATTTAAAAATATTAAGCTAAATATTTTATAAATGAGATATATACATAGTTCTCTTGATCTCTCATATAAAGCTATTTTTCTTCGTAAACGAGATATCTACAGATAGATAGTGACATCATTTCAATCCTCATCCCTCTCTTCCGCTGCTGCTGCTGCTCCGCTTCAGCTAATTATATAGATTAACACTCTGCACTTAGCAAGCGGCCCCGCGCCTCTCTTTCTTTCTCGAAATTTCTGTGTAAAGAAGCAATAAATATAGACAGCAACTTGGAATAGCCAAGCAATGTAGGACCCTCCACTTCCGTACTGAAGGGTGTACCAAAAATGTACCCAAACCCACTAGATGAACAACTCAGATCTCAATAAATTGGCACCACCAACCTCAGTGCCCCTATTGTTATGCCCTTCTAGTTCTCTTGCATGAGAAGATAAAAAAGAGAGATTTAGCAAAAATCATCGATGGAGGAGGGAGATACAAATCGACCATCACTAGGGTTCCCGGTAGGTTTAGTTCTTCTATTGTTTATGTTGTTTATCATGAGTGGCTTGTTCAGTTGCTGCCTCCACTGGGAAAAGGTACTTTCCCTACTTGGAGTTTCAAGCGAGGACAATCATTCCCACATCGAAGAAGATGTAGAACATTTGCCCCAGAAATCTTCACCCCCTCATGTGGTATATCTCTCTTTCTCTCTCGCATCTCGATGTTTTTTTCTTGAATTAATTTTTGATATTTAATTTATGTGGAAGGAAAGAGATAGAAAAGAAAAAGAAGAGACAAGATTAAAAACTAAACAGGGGGAATTCTTGTACAAGATCTTATCTTCCCATACATGTAAAGCATCTCAGGGGATCTAATAACATCATCTTTTTATTTGGGTGTTGATTAATTGATGAGAATATTATTTCTTGACAAGGAGAAAAGGAAATCTCAGGTTTCTTTTGATGATAACATGATCATATCGTTGCTTAATTTTGAAGTACTGAAGTGCTCATCTATGTATTTGAACATTCAAACAGATGTTGAAGAGAAATCAAGGCCAGAGCCTTCCAGTTTTGATGCCAGGGGATCAAGTTCCAAAGTTTATAGCAATGGCATGTCCATGTGAGCCTCCGCGAACTGAGAAGATAACAGTGCAAATTCAGAAGCCACCTTCTTTTCCAGTACCTTTATACTGATTAGTGACTTCGCAGTACTGCGCGATCATTTTGTGTGTGTGTGTGTATATATAATAGACAGACTAGGATGTATCAATTAATTAGTTCAAATTTCTTATTTTTTGGCTATTCCTCTTACTTGAAATCATGCACTAACAAGTGCTGACATGTTTTCGAGATGGTTTTTACTTCTGGATTGAAAAGAGTAAATTGGCAAATCAATGCTACAAAGGTTACAAAGATTTTGAACTAGAACAAAAGAACTCAAAAAATATGAGACGTGCAGGTTGCCCAGTGATGAATTAGCATAAATTAGGTGTTGGTTTGTAATTATATTAAGATCATTTTCAATTATGATTAGCAAATTGTTAGTTGAATCAACGATAGAGAATGAACAGAATTTCTGGGCTTTTTTTAAGCCCCAAGTTCTCTTTTCAGTGATGCTTTTGGGAGATGATAAAGCTCTCAGTTTTTTAAGGAAGAGTAAAGTCGCACCAAGCAAGAGCGAGAATAGCATCTTGGCACCTTTATTTTACCAACTAGAAGCAGCACCATTCATATTTTGAGCAAAATCCATGCTTTCCTCCACGTTCTTTGTGCTGTAGATTCTCCAGTTTGCAATGAATGCACACTGGTTTCTCTTAAACTTGTGTACGGGCCTGGCTTTAACGAGCAATGGGAATCCAGAGGAGATAGAAGGCCCACGCATATCTAATCCCTTCCATCGTGCGCTCTAGGTAATGGAATGTCTAAAGGACAGCATGTATTTAATTAATTAATCGACAACCATTTGTCAACCAATAAATATAAAAATAAAAGGTGTTAATACCTTGATTCGACTTGTCATGTTATGAGTTGGATAATTTTTTTAATTCAAAAAAATAAATATATAGGTATAGTAACACCGAATACAAAAATATAACTATAAATTAAAAAGTTGACATTAACATATAATATAATAAAATAAAAATTATATGCATTGATAAAAATATATATCTTAAGTTAATTATTAATGTAATAAAAAAATAAAACAATGTTAAAATTACTATAGTGAACACCATTTTTGTTTTTTTTAGTTTTTGGATGATAATTTTACACAAAAAAAAACGTAAAGAATAAAAAAGGAAATATTATGAAATGAACAAAAATAATGGTGCAAATAAGTCCACCGTAAAGAATAAAAAATAAAAAAAAAATTCCAAAAAAAAAAGTAAAGCAAAAAATAGGAAAAGAAAAAAAACACAATTATAAAATAATAAAGATGAGAAAAAAAAAACCTATGATAAATAAGTCAAGTATAAAGTGATAAGCATGTCAAGTGTAAAGAAAAAAGGAGGGAAAATAAAAAAAATTACATATTTGTCACACCTGCTATAGTAAAATATGAAAAATTTATGAAATTGTCATTTCTACAAGGAAATAATGTTTTTTTTTAGTATCTTTGCTAGATTTTTGGCATGTGTTATGCTACAAGTAAGATCATGATTTTTAACCTTAAAACAAATTCTAAATATGTTAAGAAGTAAAAAAATTGATGCATATTGGATTGAAACACTTTTAAAATATCGGTATGATGATATACTAAATGATATTTTAAAAAATTAAAATGATGAAATATTAGCTCGACTCGAGTCAGTCATGGTTAATTCATGATCTATATTATGAGACCGTGATAACTTTATGGAACCCAAATCAAAATAAAATAGGAAGCCCAATTATAATCAATCAAATATTTAAAACTGAAAATAAAAAAAGAAATATTCAATTAAAATAACGACCCAAAAAAGTTATATTTAAGCAAACAAAAATATTATGAAGTAGAGTTGCATGTTAATATTTAAGCAATTGATTTGATTTAATTTAATTCAAAACAAAAATTTATTTTCAAGAAAACTAAATTTAACAAAGAATAATAATAAAAAATGATTCAAAATAACTCGGGTTATGTTCATAATTAGTGAAATATCTTATAAAAAATTATAAAACTTAATTTTTAAATTTTCATGCCAACTCATCAAATTTTTAAAATCAAGTGAATCTTCCAAACCTAAAGTAATTTTTAAAATTCACAACTCATCAAATTATAGTCTTGGATTTAATAAAAAAAACTTAATTCAATATTAAAGTAGAAAATAAAATAAAAACATCAAATTAAAAAATTAGCATGATCAACAAAACAATCACCTACTAGAACTTCAAATTCTCTGCAGGCTTGTTTTATGGTTGAGATAAAATCGTGAAAAAAAAAATCTATAGATCGCTACCTTTCTAACAAGTCTAGCTCCTCTTAAGTTGTTTCCTCAAACTCTGCAAGCTTTAATTGGGTAAACGAGGAATACTTCATCCACAAGAGAATTTCAACTCGGAGTACATTCCAGGTTACGTGGGAAAATAGGCAAAGCATCTCCAGAACTATGAACACATGAGCCGCAGTTCCCTTCTCAGAGTGCATGGCTGCGGGCTAAATAATCACATTGAATCCAGTACCCGGAGGCAGTTCTTTAGCCAGTCTTTTGGGATCTGCTCTGCAGCATTCATGAACGCTCGCTCAGCGAGTGCACAAAGTAACTGTCTCCACCACAAAAAAAAAAAAAAAAAAAAAAAAGATAAATAGAGAGGATATTAATGAAAAATAAAATTCTTAAAAAAAAAGGCTCGGTGTTGTCATGTCGAGTTGGCTCGGCCACCCAGCCTGATATAAGAGGAAATCCAGGTGATTGGGCCTAGAAAGTTAGGATTGGACGCCTGATTTTCATATATTTTTTTTCAAAAGGAAAGAGTGAAAGATATGTCCTTCTTTCATAAATAGAAAGGATGACATGTTGTCCACTCCACTTGAGTAGACAGCATGTCATTTATTGGAATATCTTTCTATTTATTATAATATTTTTAGAGTTAAAGTGAGTGATGCCGCAGGTATGTTTTTAAATTTTTGAAAAAAAAATATTTTTTAACCAAAACCTCTCTTTTGTTTTAATTAAGTTTTAGTGGAAATATGTTTTTTTTTTATCAGAAGTGTGGTTTTATAAACAAATAAAAATTATCATGAGTTGTAAAAAGATTTTAAACTGATAAAAAAATATTTTTATTATTTTTATATGATTGCATAAAAAAATAAAAAACGAACACAAAAAGTTATTAATAGTGTGTGTGTTCTCATTGAATATTCATGTATTTTTTTAAAAAAAAAACTTGTGAATTATTAGCTTCATATATATAATAATAATAAAAGGAAAATATTACTGTGAAGAACTGAACTTTTCTTTAAAAACATGGCATGGTAAAATAATTTTTACAGATTGTTGTAATTATTGCCCATGTGTGCTGTTAAGATGGCCCAGGTGCAAGTCAATTTTAGAGCCCAAGCCTAAAAAATCTTATTTTAAAGATAGTCAACGATGCATGGTCTGTTTAGGCCAATGACCTGTCTACTAATGCAACACTTTTTGATCATTGGAGATGGATGAAAAATTAAAATCTCAGTTTTTTGTATCCCAAATATTATAATTTTAACCTTTTTCCAATCAAAACATGAAAAAAATATTCTATGAACCTTCAAAACCTCATTTCAAATAACGAAACACAATTAATTTTTCATAAACACTTAAAATTAAATCAAACAAATATCTAGAACACTGATTTATTTTTATTTTTTGCATCGGTAAAGATAAAAATTGCCTTTATTGAGTAATTGTATTGCAAATGAATTTATAAGCACTAAAATCATAGTTAATGCTGTTAAAATTTGATTACTTGAAAGTTTTTTCTATTATTTTTTTTAATGACTTTTTTCTCTTTTTCCTCGACAAATATAGGAATTGAAATGCAAAATACATCAGATTTTATGATTGAAATATGAATGAAAGAAAAGGGCTTTTTGTCAATATTAGTCCATGCTCTTACAATTTTTTTTTATTTCACCCTAAAATTGCATATGGTAATGTGAATATTTAATGTAATGTGAGAGTTATTTTTGTCACAATACATATGCAAGATCATGCAATGCAAAAATAAAACATAACACAATAAAATCATGACAACATGACTCAAAAAGGCTAAAACAAAAGGAAATAAAATTTTAATAATTTACATCGATATTTAACCAATTTAAAGTTCTAGTTAAATTTTTGCAAATTAACAAAAGCTTATTAGGAAGGCATTTTTACTTTAACTTATGAGTAAAATCAATATTCACTGGAACCGTGATTTAATAGTTTTATCGATTCACTAGGAAAACTTAACACTGTTAATAGAAGGTATTTCAGTCTGTTTACAAGGTCCATTAGTTATTATAAATGGACTTGAAAAGACTATAAATAAGTCTTGAAAATATGTGTCAGTCCAAGACATATTCACTTGGCATGTGGTGAACAGATCCAAGACATATTCATCAAAACTATTCTAGTCTGTCTCTTGGTGAAACAAAGCATTTGCACTTGGCTTGCCTTGTAATTGTGTAACTTTGGGTTTCGGGCAGGAAATGGACTATAAATAAGTCTTGAAAATATGTTTCAGTTCAAGACATATTCACATCATGTTTTCTTTTCATATTTTTATCTTGGAGCGGCTTTGTTTCACCAAGACCGAACCCTTCATCGTTCGGTGGACAGACCTTTCTTACCAAGCGTGTCGTGCAAAATGCGACAGTGTCATATTAGGGTTTGACAGTGGCATCAAAGGGATTGACTGGGAATTTTGGCATCTATCTCAGCCGTACAGAAACAAGCATCCAAAGCTGGTTCGACCACGAATTCCTGCTGTATATATACGGGAAGTTCGAGCAAAAGAGAGATGATGAACTGCCTTTCAAAATATTCAACTTCAACGTTCAAATTGCAACCACCATGCGTTGAAACTCGCAAAAAGAAAACGTCTCCTGCTATAAAGTCCGTCAAAGTTGTGGTAGAACTACACAACAATACTAATAATTTACAACGTAGTTTTCAGTATCTCATAATTCACTCGTGTGCATGCTCGGATGATAGAGACCTCTACATAACTCATCACTCGCTTTATCGTTTCTAGCCAGGCATGTCACATTCGACTCTACATTATTTAGGTCTGTCCATCACATGCTTTGTTGTTAGAGTGTCAGGTTTTCATTGAAAAAACCAAGCTAAATTAAAGAAGAATTTATCAAGAAAGAAGCATTTAATGTGATAGCAATCTTCCCCTCCTTGGCAATCATGGCGAGACCGCACGTGAAGTTCCAGTATTTGACCATTGACTATGTATATGGTCTTGAAAATTGAGGCCCGCAGGACTTGAAAAGAGGCCCAGCATCGTGGTGGTCTCTCTCAAGTTTTAAAGGTCACCATGGCCCACTTTTGACTTGAAAATTGTAACCTGCTGAAATGCAAGTTCACTTGACCAGTACTTGATGCTACAGATAGAGTTTTTACCTTAAAAGCCAAGAGGACTTACGTAATGGAGCCCGAAGCGGTGACAGCATCCCGCACTATCTCTTTTCATCGAGGACATTTTACCATGATTTATAGAGTAACGCTAACAATGGCAACGGTGGTAATTTCTAGTAATTTTCGGGTCATTGATCAATCTATATTCGTGTGCTGTATTGTGTTTTGAAGTATGTTCGTTTGAAAATGTATTAAAATAATATATATTAATATTTATCATGTGTATGCTTGAATATTTAGCACTAAAGCAACATTATTGAAGGCCTTTTGATCAGGTAAAGTTGAGCAATAAAATATAAAGGCGAAGGCTGGCATCACTATTCACTACTCATGAAACACTGCTTCTTCTCTTCTTTTTTTAACGCCATTGTTTGTTCAGCTCAAGCTCTTTATAGTTTATAGCACATTCTTGAGCCCTTTCTAATTATGATCTCAGATCAAATCTGGACGAATGAGTGAATGGTTCATTGTAATGGAAATGGAAATGGAGGCCCAGAAGGTTTCAATGGGTGGCCCATATACATGCTTGCATATGATAATGGCGTTTGAGTGACGTGGGCAGAGGAGAGTGAAATACGGAGGAGGAAGAAGATGATGATGATGATGATGATGATGCCAAATCAAACATGAACAGAGTGCTGCTCTTTGAATAATGCATGTATACATGGTTTAAGGGCAAAGCGTGCAAAGGTGGCTGCATTTAATGATGGTTTCCTTAAAATCTCCCTCCTTCAAAAGATATATATATATATATATATATATATATATATATATATATATATATATATATATATATATATATATATATATATAGCACTGTGGGTGAACTTCTCCTTTCATAATGAAAATCAACGCGCGTGTTCTACTATTTTCCATTCGCATTCAGACATAATTATTACCTCTTCCAGATCTTGATCAGTTTTTTAAATCGATTTTTATTTAGTTCTGTTATAATAAAAATAAATATTTATAAGAAATATAATAATTTTAGTTCTAAACTAATTGTTTGTGTCTATGTTACCACTTCCGCTGAAAAAATTTCGACTTCTTGAAATTTTTTTTAGCATTGTTTTTTAACTTGAGTTTTAAGTTTTTATGAATTTTTTTTATAAAAATAATATTCTTATCAAATACTGGTATATCTTTTATTTATCTTTGTTATATTTTATTAGAAAAATATAATCATTAAAGCAAGTTTTTAAAAAATAAAATAAAATATTTATATTTTTTGTGATTGAAAACTAAAAACATCATAAATACATGTGATGAAATCATATTTCAAATTTATTATTAGTATTATTATTTTCATAATAAATACATAATAATTAAAATATATATTAAAATTCAAATAAAAATTTATAATAGTATTCAAAAAAAAATATATTAAAACTAAATAGTAAATGAATACAGAAAAATCTTTTGGAGTGTTAAAAAAAGAAAAACATAAAAGAAAAGGTCGGCAAAGGGCAAGCCCCGCGCGCTTGGCCCTGTTTTATTTTTCACTCACCACTTATTTTCTTAAAAAAAATGACAGGTCACGTTCTAGAAAATAAGAGTGCTCCCTAACTCTCAAACTTGTGACATCATGTTTCTCTCACGTATTGACAAACTAAGTTGCGACTTGGTTTTGTCATAAAATGATTTAAAAAAGTATATTAAGATTTTTTATTGTTAATGTAAATAGTAAAAATACCATAAAAAACCCTAATTCCTTTAGTGTTGTAGGCTAATAAAAAATATATTTTATTATATAAATTTTTATTTTTTTATTAATATTTTTTTTATTTTAAAATATATTTTTACTGATAGCATTTTTTAAAAAATAAAAAATCAAATACTATTTAAAATAAATATTCATAAAAATCTCAATCATTTGGATTAATGAGGGGAAAATGAATCTCTTTGATCAAAATTTTCTTGTTTATCTATTTCCTTTTATTTGAAAAAAAATTATTTAATGATAATTATTGTTTTTTAATACAAAAACTCATCAAGATTAAAACAAAAAACAAGATTCAATAGGAAAAAAAATCACGATCCTATCATTTGTACATGATAAAAGAAAAAAATTAAAAATTAAAAATTAAAAAATAATTAATATGAAAAAATATGTAAAAGATTACAATAAAAAATAATAAAATAGATAATTTATTTTTAATTAGCATTTTTTATAATTCAAAAATTAATTGTTAATAAAACTATAAAAATTATAATCTTATCTAAAAATATGATAAAACTCTTTCTCATGAAATGGATGGTTAATTAACAGAGGAAACACTCTGAAAGACCTCAAAAATATGATAAAACACAAATTAAAGATAATTATTACACATAAAATTGATGCAAACATCAAGTGAGGGTATGAAACAGCAAAGAAATAAAGTTCCAGTTAAAAAAAAAAAAAAGCATTGGAGGATGAATAATGCCATGCACAATGTTTACAGACAGAACCAACAGTAACAGCGGGTCGTATTTTGTTTTATTTTTTTATTCTCGTTAAGACCTTGAAGAAACTCTGTTCTAGTAACCTTTCTAGTTTCAAATCAATCACTTTGTTTTCAATAAAAACGAGTACACCCATAAAAAGATAGTGATGGGCCCAGTATATAAAATCGTGGTATTGTAGTAGTTGTAGATAAGAAGAGGTTCTGTATAATGTCAACTGATAATATCGCACATTACGAATCATGTTTGTTTTGTCACCTGTTGATTGACCTGGATGGCTATTGGTATAGTGGTTTGTCTATTCTGCACCGCTCTTATCCAGGATCACCATGACGGCACCGTCCGGGAACCGGTGCACACCGTGTTATCTTAATTTTTTTTATATAAAATTAATATAATTTTAATGTTTTTAAATTATTTTAATGGGTAAAAATAAAAAATAATTTTTAAAAAATAAAAAATATATTATTTTGATGTATTTTTGAATAAAAAACATTTTAAAAAACAACTATAACTACACTCTCAAACACCCTGGAGTGCATATATGCAACAATACTCGATGTAATGTTTTTTTATTTGAAAATATATGAAAATAATATTTTTTATTTAATTTTTTTATATCAATACATCAAAATAATATAAAAATACTAAAAATATATTAATTTAAAATAAAAAAACTAAAAATTTAAATTTATTCAAAAAAAATACTTTTAAAATACTAAATATATATCTTTCATATGTTCCCGTACCAGCCAAGGATACTATCTGCTACTGTATACATGGCATGACCCATGAAGTTTCACCAATTAGGATTATCAGTGGATTTAATCCTCTCCTTATCGTTTATCTTATTAATAGGTCCACCTAGAAAAGACTTCGTGACAGTGCTGACATAATCAATCAATTTTAACTGTTTTAAACATATTAATTAAAAAAACAACTTAAATGGTGTTTGTAATATTGATGATTAATATCAAAAATAAATTTATAAAATAAAAAATTATTATTTTAATATATTAAAAAAACATTCTAAAAAAATAAATATTATTATAATACTGAACACTACCGTATCTTATCTGTCTTAATAAAATGATTTTTCCTAAACAATAATAATTTAAACCAGTGATGACTTTAAAGCAACCGTTCGTACAATTGTTTTAATTTTTATATAATTATTATGATGATTTTAAATGGAAGCAATTAAGCAAACTTAATCTCAATATTAAAAAAAAGGTCCAGGGACGTCTTGGAAAAAAAGGAAGAAGATAAACGGGGGTGTGTTTTTTTTTTTTGTTTTGTCTTTCCAAGAAATTGTCATTAAAATATTTTAATTTTAGGGATTGAACAGCGGTACTTAATAAACAATGGTGAACACAGAACACGAGGGGCAGAAATTGAATCAGCAATTGGAACGTGAAAACCACGCGAAGCTAGGTCCGACTGGTGAAGAGAAAATGGTGGAGGAGGTTATATGTCGCCTTCAGTAGCCGGCAAGCCAAAATTAAAAGCCGCTTTCTTGTCCCCCAACACATCATTTCGCTTCACCCTGTTTTTCCCTGTCCCCTCTCAGCCTCACTCCTCCACTAAATGCGTCCTCTTTCTACGTAGCATACACTCTATTCCCTCCCTTTTTATTCCCATCTTTACCCCTCCAAAGGGTGTCAAAAACGGTTTGACAAAACATGCAATATTCAATATAAATTTAAATAGTAAAATTATAAATAAAATATTTTAACTAATTATATATTAATTATTTTAATTAAATAATAATTAACAATATAATACAATCAAGTTGTCTTTTTTTATGATATATAACAATGTTATATATCATGCTGGTAGGATCCAATTGTTATAACTTAGAGGTTATTTGTAAATTTATTTATCAATTTGTATTTAACATTTCGGTGTTGTTAAGATGAGTTCATGCGAATTTGATATTATAATAATTTAAAAGAAAAAAATTATTTTTTTTACTAAATTTTTTTAAAAATATATGTAAATTACTCAAATATTTATAAATACAAGGTGGAGGCAAAATATAAACCAGCCCACGTAATAAATAAATATGTGTGTATATATATATTAACAAATGTAGTCGAAAGAGAGGTGTTTTTCCTGTCTTTTATAATTATTTGGAGAATTTTTAAAGGTGCATCAGTAATTATTTTTTATTTTAAAAAATATTTTTTATTATTTTAAAAAAATATTTTTGATATTAGTAAATCAAAATAATATGAAAAAAATATTAATTAAAAATAAATTTTTTTATTTTTTTTAAATAGAACATAAAAATAATCATGATACTGTGTATTTTGTGCAGCGTAGAAAGTGAACAAGGCTAGCTGGCTGTTAGTGTTTGGAAATCGGAAAGCATCATATGATTATGTAGAGTATTTGCCCATTTGCACCTGGATAAAGTCAAACCAGGATATGATTGGGGGTAAGGTGGTCTTTATGCGGGTATCCACATTTCACATGAGAATAGAGGAATCAATTGCCCAAAAAGTTTAAGACATTTGTGAGTCTTATCGGATTATCTTTAAGCTAAAAAGTTGGGAAAACGACACCGAGGGGCTGTGATTTGGACACGTCCTGGTTAGTTGTGATCGATAAGATTACTGTCAAAAGACAAATTTGCCATCGGGAAGGACGATCTTGAGAGACATCAAATTCGGTACCTGCTGCAGGTGACATGATTGGCAATGCCCCATGGTCTTTATGATTTTTCACCGTAAATCAAATTTGTGAACAACCTTTCAATGTCTTGCAAATAATTACCGGGAGTTTGCAATTGTACCCATAAATAAATAAATAAATAAAAGAGTGAGCAATTATGAGAGGGTGGTGATAGTGCCAGAAACATAAAAGATGCCAGTTTTTCACGGAATTCTGAGATAACGTTTATTTTTATGAATGGAACTGCGTTTTATTATGTATTTACTATTTAATATTGTGATGTATAATAATTTTTAAAATTATAATTTACTTTTAAGTAAATTAAAGTGTTTTATTATTATTTTTTATATTAGTACATCAAAATTATTAAAAGCACTAAAAACCATTAATTTCATGATTTTTCAAGCAAACGCATTTTTAAAATATACTCAAGAGCAATTAAAAATAAATTACCATACAGGTTTCAGGTCTATTTTAAAAGTGCAGTTGTCATGAAAATATATTGAATCAATATTTTTTAATGTTTTTTTAATGATTTTGATATGTTTATATAGAAAACAAATTAAAAAACAAATTATTTTAATATATTTGTAAGGTAAAATCACTTTTAAACAGCACTCTCAACCACACTATTAAACACACAATAAGATGATAAAATCTTGTGGATTAAATTAGTAAAATTATCATTTTAAGAAAAATTATTAGACTGTTTTTTTTTCTTTTTATTTGTTATTTTTGTTGTGAATGTTTTTTTATCAAATAATTAAATAAAAAAATAAATATTATTTTAGTATTTAAAATAAATGTTAATAATGCTGTTTTGAATAAAAAGAAAAATAAACCAAATTTAACGAGATTACTGGGAGACTCACCCAGGTCGTGATGAATCAAGTTCCTTGTAATTTAATTTAAAACTCAACCTAAATCATGAGTTTCCAGGTGTAACAGTCCGAGGCAAGCCAGATTTAATTACACTACCACAACAGCAGACGGGAAAGTAGCCCATTCAAGTAAATTCCATTAATGAAAAACAAATTAATTAGTATTTTCAAATTTAAAAAGCATATCAGAATCAAATCCACTTGTCCCTTCTCACCAACAGCATATAATCGATCCTGTGATTCTAGGTTTTCCTGTAAATATGGAAGATTTTAGTGGCATTGTATGCGCGTGCTTTATTATTTGTATACGATATGATACTGTAACAACCAACAAGCAATAAAATTATATATATATATATATATAAAAAAAAAAAAACAGCGAGAATTCCAGCAAAAATAGTAAATCTCAAAGGAGCCTGATTTTGATAGAAATGACATGATAAATATTGAAAGAAAAAAATATTATTTAAGGTGATGCGGTGAATAGTTTCATATCAGAAAAGTCAACATATGGTAAGACCTGGGCATATAGAGGACATAAAAACTCTCTCCCTCATCCAAAAAAAAAAAAAAACAAACAGAGAGGGCGGCGCGTAAAACCTATAAACAAAACAAATTTTATTTTGAAAAAAAGAAGATTATGGTGTAGTTTACATTATACGTGCTCTACTGAGATATTTTTATTTTTTATTAAAACAAATACATGTAAATTATTTCTATACGTTTTTTTAGTTTTTTTTTTGTAAGTTTATGAAATTGAAAATTTTATATATTCATATAATTAAATAAATCAAGAATTATGTATACTAATAGATAAATAAATAAAATTATTAATGACAACTAAAAATAAAACTAGAAAAATCGGAAAACAAATGTAGATTAATGTTTTTAATCTCATAACATGGATCATTTAACCAGTTATGTTCACTAAATTTTGTTCATTACAAATATTTTTTGTTCGATCAAACGATAATTCAAATAGACAAACATGTTAAACCCGTGTATGATATTTCATAAATTGTAATATTATTTCTTTTATAATTCTATTTTTTAACATTAAATTAATTGAAAAATAACTTTTTTGATTCAACATGTTTTTATTATTTGCTCCAGCATGTATGCTTGCCATCAATGTAAGTTTACAAGAGTCACTTATTTTTAATCAATTTTTTTTTAAAATTCTATGCTCTTATTTGATTTCGAACTTCAATATTTAGTTCATCGTAACTTGATTTTATATTTTTTTTTACGAGTTCTATGGTTTTATCACCATTTTATATTTTATATTACAGGTTTAATATGGTACCCGTGATTGACCTTTATTAATTCAATATCTCTATATGTTAATATTTTTTCTAAATATTTTATTAAGGATGTTATCAATTAAATATTTTAAAAACATCTGGCCATCGTGCATCAACTTTTTTACTTTCTAACATTTTTTTTTATTTTTTTTAATGTAAAAATAAAACTGCCCGCTGTGTATCAATTGTCAAAAAAAAAAAAAAACTATTTCATCACGCCCATTCACCTTATTTGTTAAATATATCCTTCTTAAATTTCAATTGCTGCGTCAAAATACAATAGTGCGAGTCATTTGGCACCGGAAGGAAAAAAGATGACAACTGAATTGAATTGATGCATTGCAATTTTCACCTTTCTCCCATCAGCCAAAGGAGAAACACTCGCTCAATCCATCCTTCCAGGGCTATCTGCAAGCATGACAGTTTGTTTTTGAAATTGTTTTTTTTTAATATATTAAAATAATATATATTTTTTATTTTTAAAATTTATTTTTAATTTAAACACATCAAAACTATAAAAAATATTTAAAAAATTATTTTAAAACAATTTTTTTAAAAGTTTTTACTAAAAAACAAGTTTAATCTGACTTCAAAGTTGGCGCAAAAAAGGGCTTCCATCCACTCACAGTAAAATACCAAATCCACCCTCGAGCGGATCAACGGCTGCCATTCAACCATCTCCAATCACCAGCCACTAAAATTAAAATACACGATTCTCTCTCATTTATGAACAGATAAACAAACAAACATTGTTATCATCCAATTAAAATAAAAGAAAGAAAGAAAGGCGAAAAAAATATAAAAAGAGTAACAAAAGGAAGGGTGTTTTTTTTGTTTTCTAAAAAAAGGTTTTTGCTTTTAATAAAAATAAAAATAAAGAAACAAAAAGGTTCTTATTTTAATGCATAGAGTTTCACACCAGACAGCAAATAAGCTTTTGTTACTTTGTGCCAAAATGGAGGATCCTTAACTCTCTCTCTCTCTCTCCCCCCTCTACTTCTCTTTCTAAACTCTCTCTCTCTCTCTCTGCTTCTAAAACAGAAACAAAACCCTCACAATTGAAATCTTCACTTCTCTTCCCCAGCTACAAATCCACAAATCTAAGTCACAGGTAAACAAGTTACGCAGTGCCCTTTCTTGATCTGTTTCTGATTATTTTTTTAATTTGCACACCTTATTTCTTTTTATCTCTTATTTTTGCGCTTTCATCTTTCTGCCTTCTGGCTTTTGCTGGACACTGTTTGTTTGTTACTGAAACAAATGCTGCAATCTTTTTGCTGTTTTTAGTTTCCGTACTGGGAAAACCCATGTCAAGAGTACGTTTTTCAGCTCAATAGTTGCATGGAGACTGTCTCGCTCGGCAGCTTAAAATTTTTGTTTCTATTTTTTTTCATACTTTCTCGGCATCCAAACAAGATTTATCTTTCCTTTTTGTTCTTTCTTCAAAAAAAAAAAACAACGAGTTATTTGAGGCGTGGTTTATTAATCATGCATCTACTTTTACTTGACTGCAGTTATTTCAAGTTCAAAATGTGTTTTATTCCTCATCTTTTTCCTTCAGTAAATTATTCAGTCGGAAAATGGATTATTCATTAACGTTCAGATTAGATCTCTGCAGTTGTAAATGGTTATGCAGCCTCTCTTTTTTTTTGGCCGTTTATAACATGCTGTAAGTTTATTTTTATTTTATTTTAGCTCGTTTTGACTCAGGAAGGTGTTTTTACTTTTATTTTATTTTAGCTCGTTTTCACTCAGGAAAGTGTTTTTACTTCTGCTGCTAATTAATTAATTCAAGTTTAGTTTTTAATATATATTTTTACATTTATTAAGATTTTTAGTGTTATTGGATACTTGCTATCGCAATTTTTATTTTTATTTTTATTTTTTTAAAAATTTGTGTTTAGATCTTGATGTGTTTTAGAAAGTAGCTAAAATTGCTTTGACCATAAGCATCACGCTTGGTTTTATTTTATCTTTGCAAATTGTGTGATTTTATTTGTGCTTATTGCTTTTAGTATGGCCCTTTAACCAAGAATAAATTATCATCCAACGGATGCTTGATTGAATTAGGGAAATTTCAGTATTAATCAACCACTTATATTGTTTG
The DNA here is from genome assembly GCF_951802175.1 of Populus nigra. Lineage (NCBI taxonomy): Eukaryota > Viridiplantae > Streptophyta > Magnoliopsida > Malpighiales > Salicaceae > Populus > Populus nigra. Next base: position 8,045,677 of record NC_084855.1, on the reverse strand, counting down.
CTTCCTGAGGGCAGGCAGCCAGCGGTTGATGAATTTTTTGCTATTTACTTGTTCTCTATTTAAAGAGATTTGAGGTTTTGTTTTCGCCGATATGATTTTGTTTGATGAATATCCAAACATTGGTGCTTGTTAATGAAGTTTCTGTGCTGTGAAACTGAGCAGGTAACAAAAAGAATTCCGAGTGTTTTTATTCTTAATTCTGATGTCTCCACCACTACTTGGTGTTGTGGAGGAGGAGGGTCAAAGTAATGTCACTCTACTGGCTTCTCCGGCCTCTGCAGAAAGTGCATGCCTGAATGGTTTGGAATTGAAAGAGCGTAACTATATGGGTTTGTCCGATTGTTCTTCCGTGGACAGCTCGGCAGTCTCTGCAGCTTCTGATGAAAGAAAGACTAGTTTAAATCTGAAGGCTACTGAATTGCGGCTTGGGCTTCCTGGGTCTCAGTCTCCAGAAAGGAATCACGAGCTTTCCCTGCTGAGCTCGGCATTACTTGATGAGAAGCCCTTCTTCCCTTTGCATCCCTCAAATGATGGTCACTACTCCTCAACACAGAAAAATGTTGTTTCGGGTAACAAGAGAGTGTTCTCTGATGCCATGGATGAGTTTTCAGAGGTGAAAAAAACTGCCTTTTTATTTACTGAAGGGAATAGAATGATATTTACTCATGATTCTAACTTGAAAAGTATTCATCTGTGGTGCAGAGCAAGTTTCTGTCAAATTCGGAGGTAAATGCAATGCTCTCACCCAGGCCCTCACCGAACTTGGGATTGAAACCTGGCATGTTGGAGAACCTTGGAGTTCAACAAGCTAAAGTGAAAGAGATAGTAGCCCCAAAGGCAGGACAAGAGAGACCTCATGCGGGAAACGAGACCAGACCACTTCGTAACAGCTCCGCAAACAACAGCAGTGCACCTGCTCCAAAGTATGAAGTGTTTTTGTGTCAGGTCTTAAGATTAACTGCAGGACATTGAGAATGATCTCTGGTATCCCTTCTTTTGGCAGGGCACAAGTTGTGGGTTGGCCACCCATCAAATCATTTAGGAAGAATTCCCTTGCCACCACCTCAAAGAACACAGAAGAAGTTGATGGTAAAGCAGGGCCAGGTGCTTTATTTATCAAAGTCAGCATGGATGGTGCTCCTTATCTTAGAAAAGTGGATTTGAGAAACTACTCTGCATATCAGGAATTGTCTTCTGCCCTCGAGAAGATGTTCAGCTGTTTTACCATAGGTGAGCAAAATAAAATTTTTGATTTGATATGTAGAATGTGGTTGGTGGACATTGTTATTATATTAAGTGTTGAACTAGTATTTTACAGTGGACACGTGTTATGTTTGTTTATGGATCGAGTTACTGCTACTTTGTTATGATGTCAGGCCAATATGGATCTCATGGAGCTCCAGGAAGGGAGATGCTGAGTGAGAGCAAGCTGAAGGATCTGCTGCATGGCTCAGAATATGTTCTCACTTATGAGGATAAAGACGGAGACTGGATGCTTGTTGGCGATGTTCCCTGGGAGTAAGTGCTGACCGGTTTTGCTTGTTTGCCTCAATCCAAATTGGTTCTTGTTGTTCACTTCAATAATATCTGAAATCTTTAGCCATTGCTAACCATATTATTTTTATTTGACCAAGAATGAACTGATCTTTCATATTTAATAGCTCTAGGAAGTAGCTGGGATTTAGTGCCAAGGAAACAGAAACTCTATTCTGTATAGCCACCCAAACTACCCCGCCCCTGCCCCCCACCATGATGACACTTGCATGAGGGTTAATGCAATTTTTTTGGCTAGTTGTGATATTGACCTTGGTCAAAACTGTTCATACCTTAGCCATGTCCCTGTTGTACTTCAATTTTGAAATTAAATCAGGGAACAACTGGGAACTTGAGTGAGTAAAGATTGCGAATTGACAAGAACCGATCTTCCTTGATCTACATTCATGGTCATAAACTGTGGTTTCATTTGAACTTCTCTTTATATTTGCAAAAATTTGACTGGATCATATATTAAAAGATGAAATTAGAATATAACTTCTTTGAATGTTCATCTGCCAAGCAATATTAACAAGCACAATTCATGATCATGTAATAGCAAGAAATGTTCTTAATGTAAGTTGCATGATCAGGATGTTTATTGAAACATGCAAGCGGCTGAGGATCATGAAGAGCTCAGATGCTATTGGCCTAGGTGCGTTTGTTATGTATCTCAAGCCAATTTTACTACTGTTCTGACTAATAGAGTGTACAAGAACCATTGAAATGTTTGTCTTGAGAATTATATTAGCCATTCATGACTTGTGACAGTAGAACTTGTCCTAGAAAAATCAAGTGTACTTCAAAAAACACTTCTCTGATGAAATTTGTTTTTTCAATTCTCACCTAGTAGAAAGTCGCCCCAACATGAAACAAAAGAGGACAAAACACAGATATTGGTGTAAAAGTTGTAATACCAGGCTCATCTTATGATCCTATAGATCCTTATGTTTTGTTGTGGATGTAATTCAACAATACAGTCTGGTCTCTGTTTTGTATCTAGAATCTTGGTATATCTAGGACATGAGATGAAAAGGTTTAGGTTGTCTGATCTTCCTTCGTTATTTTGGATGAACATGTATCTGTATGTACTTGTTGTTTTGGTGGGTGAGTGCGAGGGGTCAGACATGACTCATTATTAACATTGATTTTGACCTCGTAATTTCTGCATTAAATGTTATGTTGAAAGTACGTTGAAATTAATGCTAGAAAATTAAGACTTGGAGCCCCGTTAAAAAGTGGAACTGTTGACCACAAGGAATTTTATTACATTGGTAGCACAAATACTAGCTGTTGGTCTCGGTTCACAATGTTATCCATATTTCTGAAATCAATATTATTAAGAACTTTTAAAATTGTGATTGCTTATGCACCTTTTATCAACCTTTGAAGATCATTTTTTGCTTTATACTATGCTGGTTTATATGTAAAATGTCAGAAACAGATTTTGTGCTTTACAGGTCCGAATTTTACTTATTAAATATTCTGAAATTGTGCTATACAAACCCACCCGATTCATTTTTTATAAGTTATTTATCTAACAATAAGAATTCTTGATGCCCTAAAATGTTTTTGTGAACCAAAGTTTTTGAAGTGGATCCTAGCTTGTGCCGGCTGAGCTGAATTTTATGCTTGCTTGTAATTTGCTGTGATTCTTGTGAAGGACTTCAGTGTTAATCCCTACCAATTATGTCGTATAAAATTTCTTTTCTCAAGCTAATTGCATACGAGTGTTTATTTTTATTGCAGCCCCAAGGGCCATGGAGAAATGCAAAAACAGGAATTAGCCAGCTGTTCGCATGATTGTTGCTATCCATCCAGCAGCCTTTGAGTGTTGAATTTGGGAAATTAGTAAGGGGAGCACGAGTCAGGTTTCAGGTGGGGGTGCAAGGGATGATAAGGTGCTGGAGAGGGTAGAAAGATCACGAGTACCTGTGGTTTTTATCTTAGTACGTTTATGTTTCTGTTTCAAGAAAATTATAATATCTGTTTAGTCTGTTAAAATTATAAATCTCCAAAGACCTGCATTTGGGAGTGCAACTGCAATTCTATGCGAGTGCAACTGCAATTCTATGCGTCGAGAGTCTGGATCGTTTCCTGTTTCGTACAGGACTTTAGTTTGTAAAGTGCATTGTTTGTTGATCTTTTTTTTTTTTTTAATTTTATTTGAACTGGATTTGTCAATCTCTACTGTCTGTTTGTGTTGATTGGAGTATGGTAAAAGACCTTATCCAAGTAATCTGTCCACTGATTTTGCTTTTATATTCGTTAATGGCTGCCTGAGTGATATTCTCAGTCATTCTTATCAACGCACTGGAAAGCAAGAATTTAGTGTCCTAGAGGAATGATTGTCTTTTCACAAGGTTCTCTAATAGTTGGAGATGATGGGGGAGGAAATCACACCCTTATGATGATGTTAAATATAATTGAAGTGGTGGGTTTCATTAGTAGTGTGTATAAACAAATGAGATATTGTCTGTCCTGTAGATACGTTTGTCGGAGAGTACTCGTTATAGGCATGTGATTGTCAGTTGACAGGGCTGCATTATTGATGTATTTTATCAGAATAATGCATGTGTGACAGCAAGAATAGTGAAGAGGCATTGGATGGTAGGGAGCACGAGATGCAAGTCATTGACCTGAGGAAAGGGGCTGGTGCCACATTTTACTGGGCATGTACAAAACTAGCTCGTAGAATAAGAGAGTGTTGGTGCATGGAAGTTACTGACCTTAACCTACTGAGAGAACTAGTTGCTTGCATGGTTTCCTTGTCTACCCTCATGATAGATGAACAAGCCTATGAAGGTGACGCTGAAAATGAAGATCCAGATAAAGCCAAATCTAATATCTGTGTAATGAATTCAGCTACAACGGCAGTACAAAAAGATTCCCAAAATAATTTCATAATCTTCATGTTCATGTTCATGCAGAGAAGTTGTCCCGAGGATTGGAAGTGATGGGATGAAACAAAACTGGACAAGATCCAATAATAGTTGTCCATGTAATACGATTAATGACACCATAGCATGCACAATGTTTTTCATACAAGGGCCCAATATGAGTAGGGGAAATTTGTCAGTGATGAAAAGCTAGGAGGGAAGCAGATTCCGTCTAAATTCATGGAAAAGGTGGCCTTTTCCCAGGGGCACGCTCGCCTCTCAAATCAAGTGAAATGGCTACTTGAAACAGAATTACATTTAGGCTGTTTGATGGGGAATTGGGCAAGTAACGCGTGTCAGTTGCTAATTGAGACAATAATTCACTCCATAGAAATTGTAAAGGATGATCGTAAGGGAGTCTAAGATATTCCAATATCAGTGCCAAATTATCAGGGAGCTGTTTTACATATATATATATCTCACCATCTTCGACTCTAAAAAGTCTTCCTTAACAGCTTTGAACAAACTGGGTAATTAGCCCGACAACCTTGTCTTGTGGAAAAGCCTTAACCAGTCGTAGAAACATGAATTCCAATTCGGGCTTCAAACCCTGGTAGTAGGTGCTAGTCTGCCTATTTCTACTTGACATGCAAAACTGAGATCGCTCATAGTTCAATTCTCCTCTAGGCAAGTGCTAGGTCTACTCGTGTACGAAGCTTTCTACAGTCTGACTGCAATGCCTGGAAATTTAAATGGCAGTCAGACCTCTGCTGCAACTTTTGTTCCCAGTGCTGCCCTCTTCCTTGGAAGAAAGTTGAGATGAGACATAAAATCCATTTTCCTAAAGTGCAGAGACGAAAACATCAAGAGCTTAGAAAGCAACTCAACTCTTCGAAGAATCTGCTACTTTATCCTCTCTACAGGGGAACTAATCAGGTTAAAAATCTACTATAATCAAGTAACATGACTAATTATAGCTTGTGCTCCACTTCTTTTCATTGCTTGAGTAACATTGTCAACATTTTATTTTTATCTAGAGTGGGATGCATTATTAGCACCAGAAGAGCAACAGCACCACCTTTCCTTTTCAATCTCAAGAAGTACCTGGTCATCCAAGATCATAACATGAAACCTGAAAGTGTATCTGGTCACTGAATACTAGTCTATCATAATAATAATGCTAATTTCAACATCCTTTAATGTGGGACCCTACCCTTATTGTTTGCATTTAGAAGATAATGTGGATGATATTCTATTATAATTCGAGTCTTTTGACATTTATTCACCTTGCACAGACTTCGCTTTTGTCTTCTGAAAAAGTAGTAGCCTTCTCAATCACTCCGCAGTTACTACAAGTCATAAGTCACCATTAGACTCGATACTGATTAAACTAGTTGGATCAAATCTCTAATCATCTATAATTTGATCTTTGGGTCATAATATGGTGACAAGTGCTCTCTTTTCAACTGGTTATGTCACGTGCGAACCACTTGGTGACATTGATGATAATATCAGAAACGTTTTGAATTTTCTTAAAATCGACAGACGAATCTTAGGGCAACATGCTGGTGATTTTAGCAGTGTCTAGTGATCTCTTAACTTCTCTTCATTTAACATTGTGCATGCATCTTATGGCATATCACCAAACTCTTACTTGGAAGGAAATATTATATATTTAACTGGTGTGTATCCTTTTATATTAATGAATTATCTTTACCAAAAAAATTATTGGATACAAAAAAATTACATGTATAAACTTTTTAGAATATAAACACACTCCAATGAAGATGTATTAAGTATTTTCTATCTTTACCAGATAAGATTTTTTGTAAGTGCTAACCATAAATTGTCTTCACCTACCAAACATCAAATATAAATTATTAATTATTGGAAAGAATTGATGAGATTATTAAAATTAATTAATTAACTAATTATCCTAGCAATATTTCTAAACTAGCTGGATTCTTTTAGACTTCATGACATCTGATCAGTATGGGCATTTTCTGATCGAAACCCATGACCTGCAAATATCTCAAACACGGATATGTATTCATCGGATCAAAATTTTCTCTTAGAAAACATTTACTTTGAAGAACAGTTCCATTAGCGAAGTGACACCGAGACACTGAAATAAAAATCCTATCATTCATGAGGTGCAGATGTGCCCGTATCAATGACGACATTTATCTGTTCAAAACCCATCGCCTGGCTCCAAATGCAGAGCCCATTCCTTGAATTACTTATCTGAAAGAGTTAAAACACACCATCCTTCTGCAATCATGTTTGCAAATTTAGAAGCAGAAGGATGGCAAAGTTAGCAAGAAACGAAGACAACTTCTCTTCAATGAGTGGCATGTATTAGTAGTTAGGCAGATGTATAATAAAGTATTCAGCGGGTAGCTAGGGAGTGGAGTGGTTAGCAATGTTGGTTGCAATTAAAGTTCAGATAAAGAGATTGGTTAGAGAAATTCTTGGTCTAATCATGATTTTTTAATTCCCACCATCTACTTCCATAATGGGTGCCTTGACCCTAATGAGTGATCATTTTCAACAAATGACTAAGATAATCGATACGCAATCAATCATGCAAGCAGTTGCTGTTAAGGGCATGTTCTGCTTCTGTTTAAATGACATTGAACTTGGCTGAGCTTCAAGCCCTCGATCTTAGCTATGGATTCGATGCATAAATTCTTAATGCAAAGGTATACATGGACACAACACATGCAAATCATCCCGTCTCCCCTTGGCTTGAAGGATCAACGAGTCGTTTAGCTGAGATACACGAGAGCAGGTTTAGTATTAAAATTAAACTTTAGTCAACCAAACATATCCACATGGCTTGTTCATTGTATTTAGGGCATCTTCAACAAGGTAGAGAGTTCCACCCCCAGAAGAAAAAAAATAGAACGCTGTGCTCCATGTAGCAAAAATAATTGACCACTAATTTCTGATTTTGTTGAGCCATTTGTAGAATGGAGACGCAACCCAAAAAAAGTACCCTTAGGAGATATGTCAATAAAGAGAGAGAGAGAGAGAGAGAGAGAACATTGGATAACAACAAAGTGAAGCTATTAGTGAATCAAATCACTGTCAAAGTATCAATGGAGGTAAGATAGTTTATAGTATTATACCTATTTGCATGCTTTATGTGCTATTCATAATTGCCTATAGCCACCTAGTTAGCGAAGGAGAGAATTGCTTCTCAATGACCCCATGAAACCGAACCCAATTGATGATGATAGGCTATGGACTTTGGCCCCGGTTTTTTTCCTTAACTCCGAGAAGATTATGACAACACATTACAGGGAGGAGGGAGTTTTATTGATTTCCCTGGTCTGAAAAGGGGCAAAATGTAGGGCTAAGTAGCTTCTCCATTCTAGGATGTCCTAGTGTGGTACCATTTAATTAGTTCTGATCCATTGTTTAAATTCAATGACCCCGACAAAATATGGATGGATATGAATTAAATGGATAACGGTTGTTTTTTTAGGTTATAACAATTGTTTTTTAAAATATTTTTTTTATTTTAAAATATATTAAAATAATATATTTTTTTATATTAATATAATAAAACGATGTAAACATATATATATATATATATAATTTTAAATAAAATAAAATTTTAAATTTTAAAAAATACTGTTTAAACTTTGCTTCCAAACAAGTAACATAGCTATGTCTTGTCAAAGGGATTTGTGGTGGGTGATTTTACTCGTGTTCAGCTGTGGTGGGGGCTTTGGATAATTACATTAATATCGAAACCACCACACAATCACTACTGCAACTTGCTCCATTCCTATTTAATGAGAAATGAACGTGTTCTTTCGCAAACCTTTCAATATCACATTTTAATAAATTAAATTAAACCTCACAAAATCACAAAAAAAAAAAAAAAAACCAACCCCATCAGCCAGAGTTAAAGGCTCACAATTTTTCTTAGCCAGTATGATACAGGGCCATAGAGTGAACGCATCAGAGCTCAAGGGATGAATCACCATCCTAGATCCCAGCTCCAATCATAGCAGGACATGCTGGTAGGGTCGTAATTACTAGAATCTGGCTGGGCCATCTCAGATCCAAATGATTAGGATCCCAGCTGCCATCTTGACAGTTGTAATAAAACGGGGAAAAGGCCTCAGGGTGTTAATGCCCTCCCTCCCATAGGATGATGCCTCTATCCTCCTACATAGCTTGAGCTCTCTCCTGTGACTATACCCAAAAATCTTGAATCTGAAACTTTCATATTGAAAATTCTCAATTTTAACACCGGGAGGGGCTTCTCAATGTTTGGTTCTTGAGATATTATTCAGAAATTTGAATCTAAAAACCAGAAATTCTCAAATTTATGTGTCTTTATAGGGTTTAAATGCTTGTGAGTTTAAAAAATCTTTTCCATTTAAAAACGCAAAAACATACAACCAAAATCTACCTTACCATGATTTCAAGAACATTTCCCAATGAACATGGCATGCCAATTGTTGACAAAATTTAGGGAAAACGAAAAACAAGGGGTTGATTGATGGTCAAATAAATTTTTATTTTTTATATTAAAAAAAACTAACTTTCCTAAGAAAATCATTATTGTACACAAAACTCTCAATATTAATCATTGTAATATGTAATGATAAAATTACAGTACATAAGCCATAAAAGCTTTGAATTAGAAATTATAGATAAGATATTTTTCATGATACCATTATTTTTTATAAATTATATATAATTATATTAGTCATTTCATTTTTTATTGTACAATAGAATTACTAATATAACCCTCTCATAAAATAATATAATGCCTATTATTCAAGGGTATTTTAATCATTTTATTTTTTTTCAAAATATTATGATTACTTTAATGCACTTAAAGACAACCAACAAAACTCTCTATAACACACACACACACACACACACACACACACACACACACACACACACACACACATATATATATATATATATATTATCATGTCACACTGGTTTTGCTTGTAAATCTGAAGATTACTTAGCGGTATTACTGTAATTGATATATAATAAATATTATTAAAAAAGCAACCTGCGCACCAACATGAGGACAACTCTCGTGCCATTCGAGTAGTGCGTACGATGCCATCCGATTATCAAACGCCGTCTTCTGAGACGATATTTGGAAGGTCTTGGTGCCCCCGATGAAATTGGGTGACGCATGCTCCTAAAGCGTCTCGGGTTTGGTGTCAATGTCATTTCTTTTTTTTTTTTCATCTCAAATTTAGTGCTAGCCCCTTCAAGAATTTAGACCGGCCTCTGCAATTTATTTCTCCTTCATATTCGATCTATGTTCTTTTGATTATTATTTTTTAATTTTAAATAATCTATAAAATTAAAAATATTTTTTGATTTAACCCGTTGCTATTTTTTAATCTATAAATAATGTATCAAATTACAAATGCATCTCCTATTATTTTTTAATCTTTCAAATTTGATCACTATTCTTTTGATTGCTATTTATTTTGTTTGGGATTAGTTTTAATTTTTATTTTTTTTACAATTTCATCCTCCTTGGATTTTTTTTTTCGATCAAATTTTATCCCTGCTCTTTTTGTTACTATCTTTTTTGCTTTTGCAATTTTTTTGATTAATATCTTTTTTACAATTTCATCCTTTAAAATAAATTAGTTGGGAATTAAAATTCCTGGTTGAACCCGAATCCAGAATTTTATGGGTTGTGAGTTTTAAATATTAGACCAGGTTCATTAGGTTTGTCCGGGTTTGCTTGATTTGTTTCTCTTTTTTAAGCCGATGTTTTTTATATTTTATATTTTTCTATTATTTCTTATGGTTTGCCTTTTATAAAGTTAGCCCCGATCGAGTTCATGACCAAAATTATTGGTTTCAAAGGTAAATATGGGTTGATTTTTTTTATCCTTTTTTAAAATTAATTTATCTTAATTTTATCCTTCAATTGTTTTCTGTTTTTTTCTTATAAGGTTATAGGACTACGACTTAAGAAAACTATTTCTATGATGCACTAAGCTTATATACATGAATTTTTAAGATTTATGGAGAAAGGAATTTAATCCTAAATGACATATAAGATGATGGCAATATCTTCGTTTGACATCATGACCACTTCAACACTTAGGTTAGGTGCTAAGCTTGGACAGATACATGTTGTCTTTGATGATCAATGCCAATTTGACATTGTACCATGAATTAAATTGGCCACATTCATGTCAATGATTGATGCTTTATCAAAATTCAGTGACCCTTTCCACGACACGGCTCCTTGTGTTTTTTTTTTTTTTTTAATCACTTTCAGAACCCTTTAATAATGCTAGAAACAAGCCATGCTTACATCCACTTCCATATTAGCTGGATAAAAATGCGCATCTCAAAGGGAATGGGGCTTTGCATTCGGTCATAAAATTGAGTTTTGTCATCTCTTATGCAATCCATCCTTCATTAGCTTAATTTGTAGTTATTACCGGCTCTTCTGTGTTATTATTAAAGTAACATATCATTACCATATTGAATGAGGAGATCGTGTATGTTATGATTCGAGTCGACTCATGATGATCGATGTCCCCGAGGCTCTTATTATAAGTTTACCGCCATTTCGTTGCTAGCTACAAGTATCATGGGAAATCAAATTTGCTTCTTAACAGTTCTTTGGTTATGGAGTAATAAAAAGAAAAATAGAGAGGTTATTGCTTATATAAGTCTTCCATTTTCAACCGAAACAGGAATACCGGATATCGGAGACAGAAAATAAAATAAAAAGACTGCTAATTGGTGTTGTCATGTGGAGGGCTCTTTATAATAAACATATCTTGTTGGGAAGATAGCAGAAAAATAGATTGGGAATCGGTTAAAGATAATAGCCACGATGGGTATGCTCATGATTTATAATTGGAATGTGATATGGTTGTTAGGGTTTCAAACGGTTGTATATAGTTCATGACATGTGCCCCATTTGTTGAAAAATCTCAACAACCAGCAGGGAGGAAAGCTTTCATTGTCAATCTCATCTATGTCTTCTCCCCAAGTCTTAAATGAATTCAAGGGTTTTCTCTTCGAGTGACCAACGCCATATATTTCCTTATTAAACTTATCATCCATGTGACTTCAACTACATTTCTCCCCTTTTTCTTTGATTCCCTTTTCTTGTTCGTTTTTCATTTTTCTTTAATGTTAAATAACTCTCGGTTCTCTCACAAAAGCCTCCAATGAGACTGTTTTCTTGGGTGTCATGCTAGTTATTGTATGCTTAATCTAATCGTCGATAGTTTTGTAGGTTAGTTAAGACTAAGGAGCCCAAAATGTATTATCAATTTACAACATAATTATAGATGCCGAAAGCATTCATGGCTAGCTAGCCCACGCCGCCGCCAGCGCACCGAAGTAGTCTACTAGTTTCAGAATGGTCAGTGGGGGATTAGGGGGATATTGTCACCTTATTCAAATCCTAATGACATGATCGAATCCGAGTAATGTTAATTATCTAATGGCTTCAAGTGATTTGAGATCTCATGACCAGGAAACCCTAAATAAAAAAATACAACACTTTATGCAATGGAAAGATAATAAAAAGGTCAGCTGCCTTGTAAATCAGGGTTCCATCATGCTTGCATTCACATTCCCATATGCAGCCGTGGTATGTGACACATGGTGCCCGCATGCAGTTCTTCGCAATTAGCTAGCTTTTTTTCTAGTTGGATTAAGATTTAAGCAACTGGGGCTGGCAGTCCCTCTTATAAGGCCATAATAGCACTCTCAATCTCTAATTGGAACGACTGCCGTTAGCTATTTGAAGGTTTAGCTTCTACATTGAAAGAATTTGATTCCGATGAGACCCTGCATCGCCCATTTTGCATCTGTAAATCCGAAGCTTAAATACGCACACCAAAATTCTTTCGCAATTACGTTAAATAAAGTCTCAATTTTGAACAAGCGGGGGTACTCTTTTTTTCCCTTGGAAAATGGGCTTTTGATGGAAAAAAAAAGGAAAATATAAAGACGCATGGGGAATGATACCGTGGGTCTGTTTGATTGAAAACGAGGAATCTACTCTCGAAAAAAATCTGAAAAATCGTCGAAGATTTTTGCTGTTAAAAAGATCTATGGATATCCATTCGATATAAAAGTATAGGATTTCTTTAGTGAAAGGTTATGTATGGTACGAGATTAAAGAGATGAGAAATTATCCTTGTAATTTTTCACTGGGATGATTTTCAAAGAAGACAAGAATTTAAGAAAAGCTAACATTTAACCCCAAAAATATGGTTAAGTGTTACTTTGGGGAGGGAAGGATAAAGTAATTTTCAAGTGTGAAAACTATTAGTTCTTGTGCCTTTTCTCATCTTTTTTGTTTTAATTCAATTTTATTCCACTCTCATTTATTATTTCATTTCTACTTTAAACCACAAATATATATGATTTTAAACGTTTATAATATTATTTAATTTAGATTAATCTTATTTACATTAGCTAGATTCTATCATTATCAATAATTTCTTCAACTCTTACCAAACATCCTTAAAACTTTTTTAAAAAAATATTTTTTTTTATAATCATCGAGAGTATATTGAGAAGGCCATAAAGCGAATAGCCAAAGAGAAATACAAGCGATATAAAAAAGAAAAAAAAAAGAAAAAAACTGATTTACTACAACAAACAACAAGAAGACTACCTAAGATTTCTTATTACACCATAATTTGATGCCATCAGAAGATCTTAAGAGGTCATTTCCTAATAATTTCTCTCTAAATTTTCACCTCATATCAAACACAATCAAAGAATTGAGATTCAAAACAATATTGATTTTTAGCTCTATCCATGGAAGTGAAAAATCTAATGATTGCACATCATGTGTTTAAAACTTTCCTATTTTGACAAATTTATAATTTTTAAAGGATCAATGTTCTTCCTTGAAAATAGGATTGCCTTTTCATATTGATTTAATGCATTTACATCATGATGTGTTGATTATCATTTTCATAAGACTATATTTTCAATATTAAAAGGATAAATTAAACAATTGGATAAAGATATTACATGGAATGCATAATTATTATTGAATTTTGATCATTATACAAAATAATGTGAACAAGAAGTCCAAAAGATATTTCGCTTGCAACACATAGCAAATCATCTACTAGATGCATCCATTGACTAAAAAAAAGTAACTGAATCTCATATACTAGCTGCAAATACTCCAGTCCAAATTGAAGTCCCAATAGAATAATCCACTAAAATTATAGGCTAACCAATTCAAAAGATAAAAATCCTCCAAAAAAGTAACATATAATCAAGTTGGCATTATCGAAGAGGCAAACATTCATAATGATATAAATATAACTAATCATAAAACCCATAAGAGGCTTAAGTACCTGAACACAATGAAAATGAGGAGATCTCGATAAGTTATATCTCTATGAAATAAAGATGAAATTGAAATGAGATAGTTGTCGACATCATTTTTCATATAATATATCGCTTGATACCATTAGCAAAAACAAGGAACTTGAGCCTAAATCTTTCAAAGAATATCGACGTGGAAATGATCGACAAAAATGAAAAGAAACAATCTAGACAAAATCAAATTCATTTGCAAAACACCTGAAGGTGTAAAGCCAACTGGATACAAATGAGTATTTATATGAAAACAAAATGAAAAAAATGAAATCATAACATATAAGGCTAGTGGCACAAGATTTTTCACAAAGATCTGGCATTGATTACGATAAAATATATTTTCCTGTAATAGATGCAATTACATTTCGGTATCTTATTAGCCAGACAACTCATGAAAGATTAAATATGTGTTTGATGAATGTAGTTAAAACCTATTAAAACATATTCTTCTGTTGTACATGCAATTGCATTTATGTATCTTATTAGCATGGCAACTCATGAAAGACTAGATGTGTATGATGGATGTAATTAGACCTATTAATATAAGTCAATTAATAATGATGTTTATATGCAAATCCCTAAAGGATTTAAAATGTGTGAAGCATATAATTCAAATCATTAAAAAATCAATTCAATCAAGTTGTAAAGATCGTTGCATGCATTAAAGCAATCAAGATGCATGTTGTATAATTATCTTAGTGAATATTTTATTAAAACAAGGGTATAATCATGATCCTATATGCACACGTATTCTTATAAAGAAGTCAAAATTTGACTTTACTATTATTGTTGTGTGTATTGACATTTAAATATTATTGGAACTCTTGGACATATATCAAAGACAATAAATTATTTAAAGAAAGAGATTGAGACGAAAGATTTAGGAAAAACAAATTTTTTTCTTGGCTTAGAGATCGAGCATTTAGTAAATTGAATTCTTAGTAATTAATCAACTTGCACAGATGAGGATAATGAAGAATTACTTGGTCTCTAAGTATCATACATTAGTGCAATTGATGCATTAATGTATCTTGCTAATAATATACGAAATAGTATAGCATTCTATGTAAATTTACTAGTAAGATATAGTTTTTCTCCTGCCCGAAGACATATGAATGAAGTTTAACATATTTTTCATTACCTACCTCAACTATAGATATAAGCTTATTTTATTTAAAAAATATTAATCATGGATTGGTTGGGTATAATGGTGTTGGATATTTATTTGATCCATAGAAAAATTGGTCTCAAACATTTTATCTCTTTACGTGTTGTAATACTACTATATCATGAAGATTTACAAGGTAAACATTAATTATCACTCCATCTAATCATGCTGAAATACCTGCAATCCATGAAGCAAGTTGAGAGTGTGTGTGACTGAGATCAATGACTTAACATATTCGCGAAACATATGGTTTATACTTCAGCAGAGGAACTCCAACCATATTGTATGAAGACAATATTGCATGAATAACTTAATTAAAAGGAGGATACATCAAATGAGATAGAATAAAACACATTTCATCAAAAAAAAAAAAATCCACACATGACCTTGATAATTATAGTGATATTGAGGTTAAGCATATTTGCTTGAAAGATAATCTAGTAAACTTTTTCAGTAAAACATTACCAATTACAATGTTTTAAAGATTGCAACGCGGTACTGAAATGCGACAACTTAACAATTTAAGGTGATATATTCACGAGAAGGAGTTAATATGCACTAAACTCTTTTTTCCTTGATCATGTTTTTTTTTCATTCGATTTTCTCTTGGTAAGGTTTTTAATGAGATGGTTTCCAATGCATAAGGTTGTACAAAAAAATCCAAGCAAGAGTGTCATGAAACCATACATTATATCTGGATATCTATTTGCCTTCTTTCACATTTTCATCTTCATCTTTATTTATCATCTTCAAGTTTATTTGAACTTTATATCTTCTTATGACATCTAGGTTTACATGTATTAATGTATATTAGATTATAAATAGAAGTATTGTTGAGATGATGTTAATTTACAACTATATTTACAAGATAATATGAAATAAAAAGCTCCCATTTTGTTTTCGTAATCTCGATTCTTCTTATTTATTCTATTTAATGGGTATATTGCTTGGTCTGAAATATATCTTAAATTTATAACACTTTTCAGATTATTATAAAGAAGAAGTAATTTTTTAGTAGCGTGGTCTTGATCAAGTAATAAAAAAGGCATGTGGAAATTAGAGTCGGCTAAATGATGGGATCTTCTTTCATATGGTTGTCCAACTCGATCACGTGGAATGTGGGGGTTTTCTACATGGGTTCTTTCGTCTCGAGAACAGCGTCTTCTACATTCTGGATTGATGGTGCAACTTGATTAAATAATTCACCTATTAATTACAATTTAACATAAAACTTGATCTTCTTAAATCTTAATTAGCCACCTGATAAATGGGCTAAGCCTAAACTTGACCTACCATTCACGTGCCGGTGAGTGGGTTCGAGAGCATGGCTTTAAATATACACTTAGCAGTGATTGCTTTATTTCTTTTAAAAATGGTGCCCGTAATAACTACCAACTTCTCAAGATACGCGGAACCAAATTTTGTATTGGTATCCGTTGGAAGGGTGTTTGATTAGGGTTCATCATGTTAGCTCACCTAGTCTCATTTCTTTTTGATCAATTAATAATTAAATTCTTAATAATCGAGATGTACAGCCCTTTGATTGTATGGAACATCCACAAGTAGATGCACCTGTCTCTTCCGAAACCCAAGCACCAAATTACAAGAGAGAAATGCAGTGTGTTGCCACGGAGTTTTCAAGACTTGAGAAGCTCGCTCGACTAATCATTTTATGATTGGCATTTGGCCGTTGGATCGAGGGTTGAAATCAATTTCGGAAGTAAACTTCACAAGGAGGACCTTTCTATTTTGTGTTTCATAATAGGACTTGATATAATATATATGAACGTTAGATTTTGTTCTTGGTTGCGAGTGTGGTATAAACAAATATTGGTCAAAATTCTTTTTTTAAAAAAATATTTTTTTATGTTCAGGAATGGTTTTGATGTATTAAAATTAAAAATAAATTTTAAAAAATAAAAAAAATATATTATTTCACCTTTTTGTTGGGTTCTTAATTGTTTTATTTTTTCATGCTATGCCTTCCTTTTTTATTTCTTTCTTTTGCTCGCCGACTCTGCCATCCGTGCCTTATTATTTTGTTGTTATTGATTTCAATTAGGTTTGGTTTCGATGTTAATTGGTTGACGAGCTCCCTTTTATAAAAGAATTTTTTTCACTGCTTTTCCCTGTCCCTGGCTCTATGTCTATGACGATGATCTTGATTATGTCGTTTTCTTACTAATATCCTTTGATTGCTTGTTGTTGTCTTAATCTGTGTTGTTGTGCTTGATTTGTACATGTTTTGTGCCTCTCTTCCTCTTAAAAACCTCGGTTGTGTATTGTTTTACTGTCATGCCAAGGATTTCTTTGATAATTTATTCCATTTGTGTTTTTTTATACTCAGTTGTGTGTTGCTTTCTCTGTTCATATGCATCATTAGCTTCGTTTTTCCCTTTTTTATGTGCATGTTTTCTCAATTTTAAGCTATTATGTCCCTTTTTTTTGTGCCTCTTTCATTATTTGTCGTTTATTTGCCTCCGGTTCACTACATCATTTTGTTTCTTTTTTCTTTTTGTTGCTTTTTCAGTCTTCTACTGTGTCTTTCAGCCTAGAAATATAGTTGTAGATGGCCTTAGTTGATGCTGTTTCTAAACAAGGACTGTTTCTTAGATTTAGACGTGTCTCAATTAATGCCCTTCTTGCTCTTTTTTTTTTATTTATTTATTTACGTGGGGTGTCCGGGCCAGCTTGCGCGCACCACGACTATTCCCCACGGCCCACTGAACATCCTGCAAGCCCAGGGGCAGGTTAGGCATCGCGGGGGTGACAGGCGTGCACATAGAGGGTCGAACCCGGGACGGGGACGGAACAAGTCACACGATTGACCACAGCAGCTAGGCCCTCAAATGCATGCCCTTCTTGCTCTTGTATGGATGGAAGGGAGTTCCATGAATTTAAGAAAAAAATCTCTAAATTGTGATTAAAATCTTTTTTTTTTCCTTTGATGCGGTGTTGGTATTGGGATACCTTTTAGAAAACTTGGTTTTACAATATTAATTTTGTTCCCTAGGTTTTTATTATAAAAAAAATTCACTGAATTCTCACAATCTTTTTATTATTATTTTTAATTTGTTTCCCATCTCTAACATGGATCATCGATGCTCTTTTCAAAGCCCGTATAAGAATGTGATTGCGGTTATTTTTCAAAGTATTTTTTATATTGAAAATTAAAATGCATCAAAATGATATTTTTTTTATTTTTTAAAAATTATTTTTAAGATCAGCATATCAAAACGATTCAAAACATAAAAATAAAAATTAACTTTTTGTCAAAAAAATTGGGGAACGCGGTTTGCACCGCATTCCCACACGTTGTTTCAATCTTCATGGAATGTTTTGCATCTTTTTTTTGAGTTGGTTTCGATTGTTTTCTTCATTCTATTTCAATTTTAAGAGTTAGAGGGCGAATGGAAATTTCTTATTTGTTTATAATAATATTGAAATATTATATGAAATCACTATAACTACAATGACTATTATTCACTCATCCTCGCAGCTCACGCGTTCGTAAATCGCCATTTATTTACTATTCATGTGTGTCATTAGATCCCGGTATTTTCAATATTTTCATTTCAATCCCCACCTTCATTTCTTTCACATTCCCTTTCTAGATACAGAAAAATAGAGAAAACTTCAGCCGACCATTAAAACCATCAAGACTGCTGTCATCGACTCTCTCTTTGAGATTCAAAATATATTCTATGAGCTCTTGAGATGATTTTGATTCATTTTTTTTAGTGAAAATGATGGAGAAATTAGGATTTAGCGGACAAAATCAACCACTCCCAATTTTATATGTTATATTTGAACCTCATCTAGAGTATTGGTGAAACAATTTTTTTCTCAGGGGGGTTTCGGGCCAATGCTGATCACATGTTGCGAGCCGAAACACTTCTTTCTCTGCAAGTCTTTACACACATACATATCTCCTTTTCATTGCGAGTTGGACTTTTCTTCTAACATAAAAAAATATAAGTCGTGAAAAATTCTTTGGTATAATTATTAAATATGATCTAGTGAGTTAAATTTAAAATTTTTTAACTTGATTTTTTATTAAATTCAAGTTTTAAATTAAATCGGGTATAAGTTATTTAGATGAAACCCATTTAACTTGACGGGTATAAAAAAAGGACAAAAAACATGATAAAAAAATAATCAAAGACTAGATACATAAGTTCAAAGGTAATCTGGACAATAAGTAGTTTGAATTTTTTTTTAAAAAAATTAAATTTTATATCTTAAAAAAAAAACATTGAAAGAGTGATATATTATATTAATTTAATTTAATTTTGGTTAACTTTTTAAATTCATAATCTAAGTTGTGAATCTTAACAAGTTTAGTAACATTTCTTTTAATTATATAAATAAAAAATGTCATATCAAGCTTTGATGATCCAACGTGTCAGTGCCTTAAAAAAATAATAAATAAATTACTAAAATAATGCAATTGGAAAAGAAAAAAAACTTGAAATTTTAAAAAAACTAGGTAGGAACAATGTTTGCCTCCCAGTTTTTGCTAATATATATATATATATATATATATATATATTAAATTTTTACTTTTAATTTATTTTTTAATCTTCCAAAAATATTTTTTTTATAAAATTTTAATTTTTAGTTTTTACGTATTTTGAATGACGAGCATCCTTTCAATTACGAATAATTTTCTAAATATTTATTATAAAGAGTGTTAAAAAAATAAGTAAATATAACAACAAAAACTATTTTATAAAGCAGTTTGTGCTCGGAATATTATAGCTCTAAGATTTTCCTTCAGAAACGAAATAATAAGAAGAAGACGAAGAGGGGAGGAGGTTTTGTAGCCAACAGCATTTTATTTCTTTTGTAAATTTGTAGCCAGCAGCATCGATTATCGTTTTGTGAAATTAATTTCAACAATGATTAGCTGAAAAATACATGACATTTATTTAAAAATAATGGATGCCACGTAGATGCAGGACAAGGAGCGTGATGATCACCTGGACATCCCACATGGTATGCTAGGAGGCCACTAGGGATCACAAACTAGGTTCCCCGCGAATAAAATAATATTTTAATTAACTAACGACTCGCAAATTGCAATTACACACTGACTTTGCCTCTAAAAATACTTGGACGTTGACCAGAAACACGTTTTAGTGCCGCCCCCTTTTGGACTTAACAATCAACAACAAACCCGTCATTTGCTTAATTATGTTCGCGTTTGTTTCTGATGAGATACCTTCTCGTTGTGTGAACTATGAACTTGAAATCCTCAACTTAATTTCATTACCCAAAAAAATATAAAAAATTAAATTTTAGATTGAAACTCATATTTCTTTGGATATATACCACAAAATAAGAAAATCAATGGAGACTCCCCTTTCTTGTGTTTGAAACTCGATGATCCTTCTCTCTGTACAAAAAAATAAAATAAGTGATTTTTTTTTGTTCAAGTGGTTGTTAGTTTTTGTATTTTAAAAATATTTTTAAAGAAAATTAAAAAAATTTGCTTTCTTCCTCTCTTTAAATTATTATTTTTGTTTTTTCAAATTATTTTGATACACTTGTATAAACAATAAATTTTAAAAAATAAAAAAATTATTATTTTAATATATTTTTAAATAATTTTTTTTTTGAAGTAATTGCTATGATAATATTAAATACAATTAAAGACATGTCTTATCATTCTAAAGTGGGGTTGGGTCCATGAACTTTTGACGGTTTCATGTTTCGTCAACATATGTATCGATAATGAGTCTCCAAATATATATAATTCATGGTTTTAAAAAAGTGGTACTGTATTTCAAAAGATTGAGCTGAGATTTATGACTTTCACTGATTTTGATTCCGGCCATATCTTGTTACTTTGCTTCTTCACATGTATTTGTGTGTGTTATATATATATATAACCATTTTTATATATTATAATGGATGTTAACATCAAGCTTAAAATAAGTGACACTAGACCTAGAAATTAACATTGGATTCCACCTAGCTAGCTGCGGGGGCGGTGGATTTAAGATCACAAGCGGAGGCCCGAATAGAGCTAGTAAATGCGAGAAATAAAATGAAAATGGCACACACACACACACACACACACACACACACACACACACACACATATATATATATATATATATACACAGACACCGTATATCTTGAAAATCAACCTTCTTTTGTAGCACGACATATCTTCAACGAGATGTGTCAATATCTACTTTGGTCTCAAAAACTTTTACATTTCAAAGCGATCGATTTGTCCCATCATAAATTCAATGCTCTCCCACATACGGGCCGGCTCGTGTTGTTGCCCATTTTCCTCCAAATATCAAGAAATAAAAATAAAAATGAAGTTGATTAGCCAATCATACAGCAGTAGATTAAAAGTACCAGTAGTACTAAACCCGACAATTGCAAGTTCAGACGTAGTGATCATGCACGCACTGTTTCCTAATTCCTCCATTGCAGTGAAAGGATACATCTTACCAGGGCTTGAGTGTTGTCTCCAAAAACATAAGCATCAAAAAACTGGCCAAACGCCACTGAAACCTACCTTGTAGCTTCATCCAAAACAAACAAGGCAGGCTAACCTAGCTACTTCCAGAGCATCATCAAGGACACGGAAGTGTCAAAGGAAGTTAAAAGGTATCTTTACTTTGCCTAACTCCTCCTAAAAAATAACTAATAAACCTTGTAACTCCAACATGATTGGTTAAGACAAAAATTATACACTAATTTTAATACTTTATTCCCGGAAGGAGTTGACATTTCACCAATCCAGCTTTGGTATTCCCCGAGATAATAAAAAAAACGTCAGCAATGAGGAGGAAAGACATTAGCCAAGGTATACAGCATGGGTTATCTCGTGGCTTTAGTCTTAAGTTTACGGATCTTAAGAAAAGGGGACCCACGTGAGTGTCTGAATAATTGACTATTTGATGACATGCACTCTAACTTGCCACTGTCAAATCACTCTTTTTGGGAAGGTACCAGAACCGTGACTCCATTTTCTTGACCTTTTTGGTTTTCGCTAACTTTAACGAGCAATTAACTGCGAGTAGTTAATTTTGGATGCCTCTATGAATTAGAGTTAGGGGAGGAGCTGCCTTGCCTGGTTTGTTTAATAGTTCTATGCTTTTCAAGTTTCGAGATTTAGAGGGGACCCTTTACCCAAAAAAACATTTGAGTAACAGAGACAACTAGAATTCATATATATGGTCAAGGTTTTACTTTCGGAGAGATCAGCTATTAAAAAAAATTAAAAAACTAAGGTGTGAATTAGGCAATTAGAATACAAATTAAAAAGAAACGGGGAATTAACACAGCAGCAGAGAAATTTGATACTATGATATCAATTAAAATTTAAAAGCCTTCCCGGTTATTTTAAGAAAATTTTATTAACAAATTTTTCAATATCTATATATAACAAAAAATAATTCTTATGAGATTTATTATTTACTTTGTTGATCTAAATTTAATTTAATAATTGATTTTAAATAGTAAAAACATTTTAAATTTGAACAAAATTCAGCCGGAGTGTTCATGACGAATAGTTAATTTTATTTCCTCAAATGACATGCTTAAATTACCATTTAATAACAAATTACTCTTATTATTGTATGTGATATTATCATTCACATCATAAACAATAATATTACTGTAATAACATAACATTTTAATAAACAATAACTTTTACTTTGCTCCACAATGTAATTACTAAATTACCTTTAAAAGAAAGAACAATCTGCCTCATTCACGGTGTATTTTGGGCTTTTCAATTTTTTGTATATGGTGTAATGACTTAAATTTCCTGCAAAATTATTTTTTTTTGCTTTGGATGCAAGGATGTTTTCATAATTTTGTTATGTTTTTTTTATTATTCTCATGTAATGTCATAGGTAATTAGGTATTTTAATATATATATATATATATATATATATATATATTAAAATGATTTCAACATGGTAAATTTTTCTTTTAATATTTCAAAATGATTTCTTTCTCGTTTTTTTTTGTTAACAAATATGATCATTGAGACGTTTAAGGAATATCGTAGTGATATATTTCTATAATATTACAATTATTCATCGCTTGTATTGAATTGTTGTTGATTTTTTTTTGCTTTACCTGCTCTCAATATCTTATTTTTTTATTTTTTTATTTACTAGACAAGAAAGTAAATAATTATTCTTATGTCAATTAAATATCTTTGAACATTAAAATAACATGCATATTATTGAAGGGGAAGAAGAGGAGGGGGGGGGGTTTCCTTGCTTATGAGAGTTAATAAGATAAATGTTTAAGTGGCCAAGAAAGAGAAATGAAGTTTTTATTCGAGGGGATCGAATTGAAAACTTCTTAAGAAAATTGACTAACTACAATATTTACCATGTTGTTTAATGTTGGAGGGCAATCTCTCTCTCTCTCTCTCTCTCTCTCTCTCTCTCTCTCCCTGATCTTTTGAAGCCATGATCACTACTGACCACCGGATCACTTGTCGAGAACAAATATAGAAACCAGGGGCAGTGCATGTTTGACGAAGATTTTAGTATTTGGTTAAGCATCTACCATCATACATCCCATTTTAGGATCTCTATCAAAACCAATACTGATACTTGGATCATGAAGAAGAACAGGAGATGAGGCCGAGACAGTTAGAATGTGTAGATTCAATCGCCATATCTCAGATAAGGAAAGTGAATTGCTCCTATCTCCTGTAAGCTAACATTATCTCCTGTCGTCATGAAGGATAATATTTACCCCTTCTAGTTGGCTGCTCGTTTTTTCGACCTTCTCTGCTGTATTGTCTTCATTATGTATGCAAGCAAGCACAGATTCTTTCTCCGCATGACAACATCTTCCATATGCATTCACACCACAATCTCACTATCGCTAATTACTAGACAGGGACGTGATATAACGCGGGCCTACCCAGATTTTTCCAATATGAAAATAAATGCTAAGTATCTTTTTGAAAAAATTACTGAGTAGATTGTGTTTAATAAAATTAACTAATTCAAATGAATAGAAACAAATGCAACAACGAAAAATAAAATGAAACTAAAACCGATAAAATAAAAAAGGTCAAAGTAATCTGATTCAAATTCATCCAGTAAATAATGTATATGATTTAATCGTAATACTATCAAAAGCAAATAAAATATAGTCATAAAACTTAATTATTAAATAATCTAATATTGAAGGGCATAATTTAAAAAAGAATTAATTATGAAAAATCAACAAAAAAATATCTTAATTAACCTGAGTTAATTCATTAATTATATAATCACATAGAATTGAAATAACTTCATTAAAAGATATTGAAAAGATAAGTACAAAGATAAAATTTTATTAAATCAAATATTAATTCATGTGCAATTTTTTAAAACATTTTGTTTTTCAGGGTGGTATAACTATTATACTGTGTTTTTAAAAGGTAAAAAGAATAAATGGTTGCACAGTTAATCTTGTAATGATTTTGCTTGAAGGAGCATAATAGTAATTATACTAGTAAACATGCATTTAAATGCACAGTGGATTGTCCTTGCAATTTTTTTTTTTAACAGAAATTTACCACCCTAGCGAGGTAAAAATTGGACCCCGATAAGTGGTAAACACGGACCCTCTCGGGGCAAGTATTGTGACATGTTAAGTAGGACATAAAGGATTTGAAAGAGCCCTGCAAACTACCGACACCCCTAGAAAGGACCAGTCCAATGGGCGTAGGAGCCACTGGAGAAAATCTGACTTCTATAGACGCATTTAATGTCCTTACTTTCTACTGCGCTACAGCAATTAAATTTCAAAATATGCAATGTTAGTTCCTGACATGTGTATATCAAAAGCCTTCCTAGCTCCTACTAAAAACATTTTTACTTCGGTAGCCTGCCCCCAATCCTAGGTACCTATATCTCGTACAACTACCCCTCCTATACGGTCCCACGTTTAAGAGATTCTTTTTTTAATTGATCAATGCAATCATGCTAAAATGACAAAAAGAGATCAACGGCTGATGTTGCTTCTTCCACAGTCGCGCAGGAGAGAACAAGAACAACTACCATTTGTGAATCATGCAGGGGAGACAGGCGAGCTCTAAGTAGTTCCAGTTATGGTTCTGCTAGCATTCTTACGATGTTGAAGGCTACACATTCTTACAAGGATCTTGCAATAGGATCGCGCGCCTTGTTAAAGAAAAACCATTTGTTAAGATTTGTCTTTTGACTTGTCATCGAGCTCTAATTGATATATATATTTTTTAATCTGAATAGTAATTCAAGATTTGAACTTCAATGGTTAGAAGAACAAACCCTTGACAGTAAAGCTGGTCTCTCTGGTTTTTGGTTTGGTTGAACTAAATAAAAAAACAAAGGATATTGAGTTAAATCATATATGATTGATTGTCTTCTGCCAATTCCTAAGTCGGGCATGCAATCTCCTAGTTCAATGCCAAAAAACCTTGTTTCTTTGGGTTTGTGTTCCCCTCGGATTAGTCATGTGAATTTCAATTAGCTATACGGTTTTTTATCAATATTTTTTTTTTCAAAATATAATTTTATTAAAGCTATATATTAAAATAATATATTTTTATTTTTAAAAAATTATTTTTTAAGAGGTTGTCAAAACAATTTTAAATATAAAAAAATTATTTAAAAAAAAATAAAGAGATACACCTAGCTAAACCATGTGGCTAGCTTTCGTTGACCGGAGAAGTAAATATAACCAGCAGATGTCAGTCACCGTGGTAAATTCATTATTTAACCATTTCCAAGATGGATATATAGACAGCTAAACTTCTCTCTGTGCATCGAACATATAGAGATAGAGAGAGATAGAGAGAGCTGTAGATCTCATCAAAGCCTTTTTTTGCCTTCTGCCAGATATCTTTTCGGGGCTATCGATGGTATAGAGCAATAAAAAAGAGGGGAAGAGCAAGAGAGAGAGAGAGAAATACAGACTTGGGGTTCTATTGATATTATACTATCAATCTATAAATCTCACTACTTTGTCTCATCGCCTTTATTTTGTTTTTTCATTTGATCCCATGCTGCTGTTGTATTTCTGAATTCAATCCTGCACTCTTTTTGTCTTCAGTGTCAGCCTTTGATCCTTCAAAACAAAACTCCCTTCTGTTATCTTCTTCCTCATCTCTCTATAAAGGTAAAAGAAAGGTGGGGATTTCTTTGATTCTTGCTCTGGCCCCTAACTGAAAAATGGGTACCGGTTGGAGAAGAGCTTTTTGCACAACAATTCCTAGAGACCGAGAAACCACAATCTCTGATAAGCAACAAACCACAAGTCCAAGTCCAAGTCCTAGCCCCAGAAGGTGTGCAAAGCTAGGATTTTTCTCCAGTGCAAGCAACCCCAGTACGCCTCGTTTGCCGTCTCAAAATCCCAACCTGCGTTGCCGCACAAATACTGTAGACTCTCCTTCAACAAACGAGAGCCCCGCCTTCCATTGCAAAACAGCACCGAAAATAACCACCACTACTAAAAACCCCAAATCACTACTGAGCTCAAATCCATCTTCTCCTAGATCTCCTCTTAAATTGTCTCTCTTCAAGAATAGCTTCAAATTCAGAGTAAGATTTCTCCATTTCCAACTATGAAAAAAGATTCTTATTTCTCTCTCTTAGTTTTATCTTTAATTTCAAGGAGGAGGCTGATTTTCGGTGTGATTGAGATCTCATTGCTACTTATCATAAAGAGATTTGACTTTATTGACAATTGATGGGTTTTGTTTTATTGTTGTTGCAGAGTAGCTGCGGAATCTGCTTGAATAGCGTAAAAAGAGGTCAAGGCACAGCAATTTACACAGCAGAGTGCGCACATGCCTTCCACTTCCCTTGCATAGCTTCCTATGTTCGTAAGCATGGCAGTCTTGTGTGCCCTGTCTGCAACTCTACCTGGAAAGATGTTCCTTTACTTGCCATCCACAAAAACCTCCACCAAAATGACAATAATTTAGAAGAAGACCCCAGCACCAACACCATCACCAAAGTTGAAGAGAAAAAGGTTGTCATTGTAGAATCATCACCAAGAGCCATAAAAACAACAACCACACCCACACCCACCCCACAACAACCACAACCAAGAACACCAAAATATTCCGATTCAAGATCCTATGATGACGATGAACCATTATTATCTCCAACTGCCGGTGCCAGATTCAACCCAATTCCTGAAGCTGACGAAAGTGTGGATGACGATGATGACGGTGTTGAAGAATTTCAAGGATTCTTCCCCACCCATTCTACTTCAGTCGTCAAATCGGATGAAGTTTCAATCAATGACCGAGATTTTTCGAGGAATGTTCAGGTCAGATTATTGCCAGAAGTAGCTGTCATATCTGTAGGCCGCGGGTATGAAACTTATGCAGTGGCTCTGAGAGTGAAAGCTCCACCACCATTGCCATCACTAACCACACGCAACAGTTCAAATTCAACAGCATCTCTTTTAGACCCTTCCCGTCGAGCACCCATTGATTTGATAACGGTTCTTGATGTTAGTGCCAGCATGACCGGGGCTAAGTTGCAAATGCTGAAACGCGCCATGCGTCTGGTTATTTCTTCTCTTGGCTCGGCTGATCGACTTTCTATTGTGGCCTTTTCGAGTAGTCCTAAAAGGCTATTGCCTTTGAAGAGAATGACGCCTAATGGACAGCGGTCAGCTCGGCGCATTATTGACCGACTTGTTTGTGGTCAAGGCAGTAGTGTTGGTGAAGCTTTGAGGAAAGCGACTAAGGTTCTTGAAGACAGGAGGGAGAGAAATCCTGTGGCCAGCATCATGTTATTATCAGACGGTCAGGACGAGAGGGTATCGGATAATAACTCAAATCATAGGCACACGTCTATCCACAAGTCGTCTACCCGCTTTGCACATATCGAGATCCCGGTTCATTCATTTGGGTTTGGTCAAAGCGGTGGCAACAGCCAGGAGCCGGCTGAGGATGCCTTCGCTAAATGTGTTGGTGGTTTATTGAGTGTTGTGGTGCAGGATTTAAGAATTCAGCTTGGATTCGCCTCCAGCTCCGCTCCTGCTGAAATTGTAGCGGTTTATCCTTGCAATTCTAGACCAAATGTGCTCGGTTCGGGTTCCGTTCGGCTTGGCGATTTGTACGCCGAAGAAGAGAGGGAGCTGTTAGTGGAGCTGAGAGTTCCACAATCGGCTGTTGGGTCCCACCATGTGATGTCTGCTCGATGCCTTTACAAAGATCCCGCCACGCAAGAGGTCGTGTATGACCGTGATCAGTCTCTACTAGTCCCACGGCCCCACGCTCTCCCGTCAACAGGCCCTAAGATCCAACATCTGAGTAATTTGTTTATCACAACTCGAGCCTTGGCCGAGGCTAGGCGGCTCGTGGAGCATAATGAGTTTACAAGTGCACATCACCTGCTCGTATCATCTCGAGCTTTGATATTGCAGTCTAGTTTAATATCAGCTGACGAGTATGTTAGGAGGTTGGAGGCTGAATTGGCAGAGGTGCAATGGCGGAAGCAGCATCATCAATTGCAGCAGCAGCAGCAGCAGCAGCAGCAAATGATGATGCAACGGCGGAGAGAAATGGTTACGATGGATGAGAATGGCGAGCCACTTACCCCCACTTCAGCTTGGAGGGCGGCTGAGAAGCTGGCTAAAGTAGCCACAATGAAAAAGTCGTTGAATAGAGTCAGTGACTTGCACGGCTTTGAAAATGCTAGATTTTAACGGGTGGAAAAAATAGGGTGAAATAATTGATTTTGTTAAAAATTCATGGGAGAAAAATATTAGAAAACTTTGGATTTGGAAGCATAGTTCTATTTAAAAGGGGGACACAAGCTGGTAGCAGACGGCGCGGTCTTTTCTGCAGGGGGGGAGTGATAACATTAGAGAGATCGATACCCCACAGGAATTGATTGGGTGGGTGCTCAAAGCTTGTCTTTTGTTTTGTGCTTTTTTTTCCTTTTCAAAAACTCAATCCACAGCTCTTGTTGAGAGAGAATTTGTATTGTATTTGTAGGAGATCATCATCATCATCTCTTCAACAAAAAGGTGTAAATGTTAGGATAATGGAGCTTTTTATTTTTTGTTTTTTGTTTATGGTTGTTGTTCCTAGTTAACAATCATATCGTTTTAGGACTTTAACGAATAAGTGGGCTAGTTTTAGGACCGTGTCATGTGTATTTGGAATCAATGGTAATAGGACAGAATCATTGAGGTCGCTGGGGCTTGAAATGATGATTGAATCATTTTGTTGTTATGATTCCTTGCTGTTTTTCTTTCTTTTTTTTTTTAAGGGAAAAAAAGAAGACGAGGAAAGTGCCTTGGACCCCTTTGAGAGTGGGGTGATATTGATGGGCTTAGGTCCCCCATGTAATGTTTTGCTTTTATATATTTTTCTGTTCCATGCATCATTTTGGCCCGACCTCTTCTGTGTAATTTGAACAATTTCTTGATTTCAAATGCAGTTGATCTTGTATCCCACTACGTTTTGAAATATGTGTATGATCTAATTAGCAGCTAAGACAATCATTAGAGATGTTCACACGAATTTCCTCAGATTTATGATCATTTAATCGGACAATCAGTATCCTCATCTTACCGCGTTTCTGTCATAGCCTCGCTCTTGCCCATCAATCAATTTGTAGCTGTCTCTGTAATGTTGCATCCCTTATTCTACATTTGGTCGTCTTTAGATCAGTTCTTTAGGACAACTTTTAGTCATTTCTTTGCAGTGTTGCATCACTCTCTCCTAGTCTATGGCTGCATCAAAATAAGGACTCGTGGTCTGGTCCAAGTCTCAGGAAACGGCCCACCATCATCAATCAGAATTTAACTTCTCAAACGGTGAAGGCGAGCAAGCTAGCAAAACTAGATCAACAGGAGGGGGCAAAGTCGTGTTCTTCTCTAGCATATTAATCTGTTCTCCCTCTCTCTCTCTCTCTCTCTCTATATATATATATATATATATATGAATAAATCTATAAAAGAAATTCAATTTATAAATTTGTTGACTAATGTAAATCGAAGTAAATACCAATCCTCTGATCTTAAAACGTTTTATTATCTGTTTTCCAGTGCTTGTAAATTGATTACTCTATTTCAAATACAATTTCTCGTAATCTATTGAGTTGGAGGCGTGTTCATGTCACTTGTTAGGGACTGGACCATTCTAAAGCCTGCTTTGCTGGACGAGCCTCACTTAAAATGTGACTTCTCCATAGCAAATAACACAGCTATCAATGCAAAGCAATGGTTTCTCCTAGTTTGTGACTAAAAAGCACAATGGGATCGTGGGTTTGTTTGATTCCATAGCTAGAGAGGGACGTGTGTGTGAATTTTTATATGCTGATAGGGGCAGGAATTCCTCATGAAATGGGCGTACGTGCTAGTGTTTACAAAAGATGCACCACATTCTTTCTGATTTTAGAGCCCCTTTTAACCTTTTGACGTACGCATGATCAATTGCACTTTTAAACTTTCTGGGAAAAGAAGGAGAAGGATCGCCGGGAAAGATTTCAATGTTCTTTTCTTTTCCTTCTCTTATTGCAATCCGCAATCCTAGGTACACGATCTTGGACCATTGCGAGGGTAAAGATTAGCTATAGGAAAACGAAATAGCTTCTATATTTGCATTTGTGGTTCAAAAAATAGGCTTAAAAAAATATAAATTATAGCTTTTTTATAATAAAGATTTCCAGAGAGATTTTTCATTGGAAACAGTGGTGTGGTAAATAGTTTCTCAATTTGTTTTCGATAAGATGCATGATAACATGCTAGTTGACTCCTAAATAGTTGACCCCCCTAACCAACGTAGTATTCCACCCCTGGGATTTGAACATTAGCTATTGGAGTTGAGAGAACCTTTTAATCTCAAAAAATAAAATAATCAGCTGTACATTTAGCAAATCAATCGTAGTAGTTCAAGAAGGCCATGAATAGAGCCCAATGAAGCAACACGTGTTGCTTAAAATTGGCAAGGCAAACTGATCACACGTGCCAGATTTTTTTCATCTGGTACTTGATCAACCAATTTTTTTATTTGGATTCTAATTCTTTAATGAAAATTTTTTAGCCCCTTGTTAATAAATGACTCTCAAATTAGTCCCAAGACTCATCCCACATCAAATAATTTTTTTTCAAATCACAACCACAAAAGTTATCACAATACTAAAACATATTGATTTTTAAAATTGTAGTTAAGGGAAAACACAATTTCAACCACACCTCACCACATTAACAAACAATAATCTCTTGTTTTGTTTCCCCATGTAGTAGGATTGTTCAAAATATATACATAATATTTTTTTAAAAAAAAACCTAAAAGACATTGATTTTTTACGATAACACAAGATACATATATAAGATACATATAAAATGTAGATTCCTATAATGCAATTTACAACTATAATCTTTTAGGTTATAATGAAAAAATTAAAACAATAATAATCAAAATTAACAAAAAAAAACACGAATGTTCTTTTGTTTTCTTTATTCAAAGGATGCGAGAAACTTCAGTACGGTCTCTATTTTTTTTCTTTTCGACCTTAAACTTTATTTTTATCATGTTTTGATTATTTGATGTTAGGAGAGAAAGAAAGTGCTCGGTTGATCATATTTCCTCAATCAAAATATTTGATCTTGCTGTGAATTAGTTTGTTTTAAAAAGAGTAGTTTAAATAAAAGTGATTTTGTCTTTCAACTTACTAAAAATAATAGATCAAGATCCATTAATTTTATTTTAATTTGGTTTGGTTTACAATTTTTAATCTCATGAAATTGTGTTTTAAAGTTGTAATGACTTTATAGAGGTTTCCAGGGTATTTTTAGGTGTTTTTCCATGTTAAAACGAGTTGAACTTTAGGATTTTTATATCAAAAAACTTTAATTCTTACTTTCCAGCTAAGCTAAAATCTGAACCAGAAAATAACACGTTGCCAACCCAAGTGGACATTGCGTCCTTCATTTTTTTTTTTTAA
Organism: Populus nigra; assembly: GCF_951802175.1. NCBI lineage: Eukaryota > Viridiplantae > Streptophyta > Magnoliopsida > Malpighiales > Salicaceae > Populus > Populus nigra. The sequence goes on along the minus strand of NC_084855.1, from coordinate 8,013,770 downwards.
GTAAACACCATGTCGTTTGCAAATTTAAAAAAACAAAGAAAGCCAAGAGCACTTGATTTTTTAATTAAATAATCAAACAAGACGCACTTGATTTTTTTGTTAAATAACCCTTAATATTTTTTTTAAAAAAATTATTATAAATTTATCTTTAAATAAATTTATTTAAATAATTACCCTATCATGACATGGTTTTTAAGAAGATTTGAGTTTTTTTATGGTAATATTAACAATTACTTTATAAATAATTACATATTAATCTAATATTTAGATTTAAAAAAAAATTGCTCATCAATAATTAATTAGAATAAAATATCTATTTTTTTATTTTTATAATTTAAATTTCTTTATATAATCTTTTCATGTTTATTAATCTTATATTTGTTTTTCATATAAGTGCATAAAATGATATATCATGATTTTTTTTTATTTTTAAATCAAAACTTACTTTCAATAACATAATAATTTTTTACTTAAAAATTATTTTTTCTGATAATTTCTTTTGTCAATGCAAAAAAGAAATATATGAATAAGAAATAATTTTTTAGTATAGAAAAGATACATCATTTACTCTTTAATTCAAATGAATTTTTTTTTTTAATTTTCATTACTTTTTATGTAATAAACCATGTTACTGAGATGTTGTCAAAACAAAAAACAATTTTGAGTACAAAAACACACTTTTCCTCCATAATCTCATTCATATTTTTTTATGAATATATATTTTAATTACTAAACAATTAAATAAAACTAGATCTTGAAAAGTGTGTCCTGTAACAATGCACAATTATTATAAACCAGCAATATAATAAAACGACTGGTAATGATACAATTTTTGCAAATCTTATCGTTGGTTTCTACCGCACACCACTCACTTTGGATTCTTCAGGCAAGACATAGTTTACAATGTTATTATTTTTTAAAATATTTTTTATTTATAAATATATTAAGATAATATTTTTTAATTTTAAAAAATTATTTTTAATATCAATACATTAATCTAAAAATACTAAAATAATATTAATTTTAAAAAAATAAATTTTAAAATTTTTTCAAATATATTTTTACAGTATAAAAACAAACATAGCTTGTACTCGCAGTGAAAAATGTAGCGATGGATAAACTCATGCGAAGTTACTTTAAAAAACCATCACTGACAATGACAACGACAACGACAACGAAGGCAATTTGTCAAGTCAACTCTAGGTGGATGCGCACCGATAGCATTATTGGGGGAAACCAGATTAGGAAACTGGAGGGGGGTAATAGACAGTACAAATAGAAAATGATCTTTAAGCAACGTACACGTGTCATACCATAATTTTTACTTTTACCCTCTCAAAGCTGTAAAACAATCCAATGTAATGTATTTACTGGTATTGGAAATAGAACACTATCAGATTTTGTAAACAAGAATGAAATGGTGACCCAGAGGATATTTCTATGTGAATGTTGGTTGTATGAGCTAAATGTGGGTATTTTTTTTTTTTTTGGAATGTGGGTGTCTGAATCAGCTTGCAGGCATCTCGATTAATTTTATGGGTTCTCAAATTAACAACCATGTAAGTCTTCAGTGGTAATGAAGTTTATGAAACTTGAACTGATAACTTCTAGCTAAAAAGTAAATCTAGAATCCGAACAGTTAAATTATACTTTTTAAGGTTAACTCATATGTGATTTGATTGTTGTTGTGTTGTGGGTATTGAGTTAAAATGAAATTTTAGGCAAGGTCCTGTAGGGAAAATTCTGTAAAAATTTCGTTAGAATGGAATAAATTCTTCACTTTCTTAAAAAGAAATCCCCTGCCGGTTTAATATCTTTGGTATGTTTAGTTTCTATTATATGTGATGAATGAGAGTGACTCTACATAAGAAAGACTACAAATATATTTAAAAAAAAAATTCTCATTTTACACAAATAAAATTGTAGTAAATGAATAAATATGCAATAATTTATTGTGATTACTCTTATAAGTTGATTTGCAACCCTACTCGCCAGCATAAGTATTTCATATGATTTGAATATAAATATTCAAGGATCAGCTATCATGGAAGACAATTGCATCACATAGCCACACACAAAAAAACTGTCATGATTATCTTTCTTTTGCATTATTTGCAGTAATTCATATAGCATTGTAGTCATTATTTGCTCTAAATAGACTAGATATCATGATTTAAAACCAACTTCAGCTTTGTGTTTCCTTTCTTGATACATTTCAAGCAATCGATCAATCAAAAACTTGTGTTCTTTTTTAGTCCATGTTCTTCAAGCATTTTTGTATTTGTTTCGGCCCGTATCTTATATTGGGATTCTTATACTATGAAAGCAAAAGAAATGTTGAAATACGTTAAGGGGGATTTAACTCCACAGGCAAGGAGTAAGGCTTAACCCCAATTTTGAGGGAACTTTTGCCTTTCATAACTTTCAAAGGCTAAAATTAGTTTATATCAAACACATATAGTTAGTTGTGATTGTTTTTCATGACAGTTTTTTTTTATTTGAAAATATATTAAAATGATATTTTTTTTATTTTTTAAAAAATTATTTTTGATATCAGTACATGAAAATGATCTAAAAACACTAAAAAAATATATTAATTTAAAATAAAATAATAAATAATAAATAATTTTTTTCAAGAATAAACGCAAAAACAAACAGGTCACTCTTGTAACAAACACAGTCTAATAGGTTGCATTTTTTGTATCCTAGGACAGGTATAGAAAAGATAAAAACTTGTGTTGTTTAGCATGTTTGATTGAAATGAAGAAGGCTGAGACATAAAATAAATCGATTTTAAAATAGTTTTGAAATGAATTTTTATATTTTTAAAATATAAAAAACTAACAAACTTGTTTTCTTTATCTCTATTGTCTCTACTGTCTCTGTCTCTTTAATTTTAAAACAATAACCAAATACTTCAACAGAAAAGAAAAAAGAGAGGGAGAATTATAAAATCGATCAGAAGGTGAATTCTACATAGGCATCTAAAGTGGAAATGGGCTCGAAAACTAATTCACTAGTCTAGACATGTAAATCAAGCCAGGTTTGGGCTCAAAACTAGAATTGATGTTTCTAATTGATGGTTTAGACCTACATACCTGGTGCTGCAAACTAGACTAGTAGCTTGTTTGGCCCTCTTTTTTTGTAAATTTACTTGTTTGATTTACAGCAAAGCACAGCAAAAAAAAAGTGCTTGGCTAAGATTTAAAAAATCAGGTGTATAACTTTTTAAAAGTGAAAGATAGTTCCTTTTTAAAGCAGATTGAGTGTATATATTAGCTTCTATTTCAAAAATCACGGGAAGTTATGGTTTTGCAAATGGAAGAGTACTTATTTTATTTAAAAGACAAAGACAACCTAAATATTTGAAAATTAACTAACCTCAATCATTTTTGTTTTAAGTGTAATAATTAATTAATATTTAATTACATAGTTAAAAATGTTTAATATTAACTAATATTATTACAAGTATATTAGTTCTCAGTTTGTATTGATATTAGTTATATTATTAATTGAAAAATAACCATGTGATGTTTTGATTATTGTTTCTTTTTTACTGTTTTTTTCTCTTTATGATATTTGTGTATTTTTCAAATAAAGAATTCTCTTAAACAACTCATTTAGCTTTTTGAAAAATAATGTTTAAATTATCAAAGAAAACATTTAATTTAAATTATATCTTTAATGATAATTTTAATTTAAGTAGTTTTACTAACAGAACACCACAACAGTTCATTGTCAAACAATTTGATATGTTGAATTTCACAAAATAGCACGGCTCAATACAGCAGAGGCCAAACAAGCTCCAGACACATCAGCTCCTTCTGCATTTTGGGGATTGCAATGAACTTATCCTTTCATTGTAAATCCAAACTTATGAAACCCTTAAGCTCAAGCTCATTGGTTGGACAACAAAACACAGCTCCTACTTTTTATCCAACCACTTGGGTTGGTGACCAATTATTGTCCCATGATGGAGAATTTTCTGTCTGAAACTTGGAGCCGCAACACAAATAGCATTGGCATGTATTCTTCATATTTTTTTTTCCTGCTATGCTTATTGACCACCATCCCTTGCAGCATTTGATCACTGAGATGATAAAAACAGGAAGCAGCGTCCCTCTTTGACAGAAACCAAGAGCAGTCAAGTTATTGGGACTTCATGGTTGCCAAAGCCCACAGGAGCTTTTCCAAAGTGCATGCGAGGCCCGAGGGAAGGATCCCTCCCATCCTTCCATATTCTGTAATTTGCAGTCTGCCCAATTCAGGCGTCTCCCATTTTTCCTCTCCCTTGGTAACCAAACTGGCTGATGGAATAATAATTACCCTCTCCCTTCACTTCCTTCCACATTCACCCTTTCCATCCTTCTAAACAAACAAAAAGGGTGCGTGCATCATGCAGGCGTGCACGCGAAAGAGATACTAGTAAAAGGCAGCTTTATATTAAAATAAGTATATACTTAATTACAACGATAAGAGTATACCGGATACATGCCATGAACTCTTACAACAAATCGATACACGGATCAAGCTCACCTCTATATCACCCTACTGTATCCTAGAAAGATGATACTACTGGTAACACTGGATGCATACAAAAAAAAGAAGCAATTTCCAAATTGAAAACAGTGTATTGCACCAAATAAATCAATGGACGTGTTCCTTCAAGGGAATCACAGTTCAATCATAAAAAAGTGAAGTTTACACTTGGGGGCAGCATTCACAGAAAGTTGAGGAAGATTTCCTCTTATTCAATTCGGAGGTTAATGAAGTGTCATGAAGCTATTTTATGTTGGAACTTACTTCTGGCTTTGTTTGGCTCGAATCTTTTGTTCCAAAACAGCCACTTCTGTCTCGAGGCTGAACATTCTGTTAAGAGCATGCATATTCTCAAGGGTCTCGCTGAGAGTCCGGCTGTCACTACCATCACATCTCAGGTGCTGCATCGGACCATGAAGGAGCTTGTTCACTATACCACGGCTAAGATCATCCACTGCTCTCCTTGTTTTCTTTGAGATATCATCACCCATTTTTGAAAGGCATTTCTCCAGCTCTGCAAGTCTGATTCTCTCAGCATAAGCCCTCAATTTCTTGATGGTAGGAACAGTCTCCAGTGAATCCCTCCAGGCTTCAAATTGTTTTGATTCTTCATTAATGATTGCCTGAGCTTCCATTGCTTTTCTCAGGCGGTCTTCTTTGTTAGCAGCCACAACCTCCTTCAGGTCATCAACATTGTAAACTCGCACATTTTCAAGGTCGCTGACACATGAACCCACATTTCTGGGAACAGAGATATCAACAAATAGCCTCGAACCCCCAACTTCTGAACCAACAGGAGGAAGATCTTTAACATCGTCTCTCACAAACAACGGAGTTTCTGATGATGTGCTTGTGAAAACAACATCAGCTTCAGCAGCACAAGTTAGCATATCTGGAAAGGGCTTGTATATGATCTCAACATCCTTCAACTCCTCGCGGATGGCTGCAACTCTATCCCCTGTTCTGTTTACAACTACCATCTTTGTGCAACCTTTTGCTACTAAGTGTTTAATGACAAGCTTCCCCATCTTCCCTGCCCCAATTACCAACATTCTGGCACTGGCATGAGAAGATTCAGGGAGCTTCATCAAAGCTAGTTCAACAGCAGCTGAGCTCACGGAAACAGCCCCAGCAGCGATATTTGTCTCGGTTCTAACCCGCTTTCCAACAGTGATTGCATGCTTAAACAGCCCACTAATGTTCCTCCCGAAACCAACAACCCCTTGGCCAACTTTGACAACTTGTTTAACTTGAGCAAGAATCTGACCTTCTCCAAGAACAAGCGAGTCAAGACCAGCAGATACTTCAAACAGATGCTGTGTAGCATCATTATTGTACAGCAAAAACCGGTGTTCACAAATTTCAGAAACAGGGACACCACTTGTCTGAAAAGAAGAGAAATAATATTTTAACAACTAAATGCCATTTTAGAAAAAACAAGACCTGAGAAAGCATGAGAAGCTCACGTGCCACGTATATTAAAGCAAAATCAGGACACAAAAATCCGAATCATTCAATGGCAGTAAACTTGGTGATAGCATAGAAAGTTTTAATCGCTCAAGGTCGTCTAGCTAGACCACCTCTTATTAACTTATAATGGCAAGTCTAATCCTGCATTTTCTTTATAGGAAGAAAAACTCTCTTCCTACGCACTGATGGAGTAAATAGGACTGTAAAATTGAAGGTTCTCTTAAATTCCATGATAAACCAAGTACAGGAACAAGAAAGCACCTTTGACATCCATTCAGTCACTTCTTTGACCCCGCGATGCTGAGATAGGGCAACAACATATATTTCCATTCTATTGCAAGTGCTAAGCACAGCGGCTTCTTCTATGTGATTCAAACCACAAAGCTCCCCAGTAGCTCGGGGCCATTCAGCTTCAGGAATGGCAAGCTTTTCGCGCATTTCAACTGGTGCGGTGTGAATACTAAGCCCAATTACCACGATGCTAGCCCTCTCTTTTGTATATCCTGTTGGAAATCAACAAAGAGACCATTAGCAATGCAATAACACCACAAAAACTTGATGATTATACCCTCTATGGAAAATGCTGAAACCCAAACCAATATTTCCTTTGTTGCATACTAAGATGCAAAAAGGTTAAACGCTGACTGTGAATCTCAGAATCCAAATACATGATTAAGGTATATATTTTAGTTTGCCACTAGAATTTATTAAAAATAATCTCAGAACCCTGCTACACACTCGCATGTTATAAATGTAAAACCACACACAAAGACCACGCAATTTTGATTTAGATAGCGATCTAAATTACTATTAAGCAACTCATTCACGGTTGAGAAGGCCAGAATTGAGAATCGGGATAGAAACCCAAAAATCAGTAAAAACAACGGAATCTGAAGAAAAAAAATTCAAGAGGATAAGAAAAACAACTCACTGTCAACAGCAGAGGTCTTGAGCTGTTCAAGAGCAGACATGCTAGAGACTCTAGCCGGGTCAATTTCAGCAGCAAGAGCAACATCATTCGAAGCAGTAGAAACCTCGCATCTCACCCCCCCTCCTTTATTATTCAGCAAGACTCTTCTCCTATAATTATTTCTAGGGGGTTTGCAAGAAACCCGCATATCCTGTGGCAAAACAAAGGATACAGACGATGTAGAATAAGAAGAAGAATTCAACGATAGCAATGTCTCCATTTTGGCACCCGAAATAGTTGTCGCAAATCCACTCGCAACAGCCATTCAACGTTAGGAGACGATTTCAGACGGGGGTTTTACTTGTTTCGAGTTTGTGGAGATGGAGGAGGGGGCGTGTGGTTGTTGGTTTGGTCTGGCTGGTCTGGCCTGGCCTGGCTTCCTCTTTTTTTATTTGGATGTAAAAGGTTAGTGGAGTGTGGCAGGCTTCGGAGCAAAATTATTGACTTTTGCTCCTTGATGAGAGAGGCTAGGGGGGGTTTTTGGAGATGTGAAGTGGAGGATTTGTTGATTTGGTCTGTGTGATTTTCTGAATTCTGATTGGCGGATGCTGTGCTGTGTATTTCTTCTATTCTATCCACACTCCGGCTCTCTCTCTCCCGTTAATTTTAGAATTAGAATTTGTAAGATTAGTTGAAGAGGTATAAATTGGGCTCGAATATTTATATTAATAAAAAAATTATTAAATTAACTTAAGTAACATAATTTATTATATTTGGATTCATTTTAATTTCAATACTTAAGAAAAAAACAAAAAAGAGAGTCATATTCTCCCATTTATAAATGATACGGGACATTTTATCGCCTTGTAATTTGCTTCTTTTTTTTTTTTAGTTCCATGGCAATTCAACCAGACATGTGTATGATGATGGGTTCGGGCAAAATAAGCCTTGCCAGCTCTGCTTGTATCTATATGGGTTTGGAAAAGAGTCCAGGTATCCCCCACCTTCCCATAAGACATGATCCAATGCTATTCCCCGGGTTCAGTTTTGGCCACCAATCTTCTACATGGCTAATCCTTAACATTTAATCTTAAGAGATTGTCCGCTATAAAATAATTTTTTTAAAAATAATTTTTTATAGAAAATAAATTTTTATAAAATGAATTATTTATTTTGGGATTTTTAAAAAGAAATTAATTTTTTTTATCGTCTAATATTAAATTTATTGAAAATTAAACTTCTTGATTAAGCCCTGGTTTAGAATTTTAAAAAATATAAGTTTAAAAAATTAACTCAGATTTGGAGATTCGCATGAGTTTGGTTTTTTTTCTTTCTATCTTGCTTTATATAAGATTTCTCACTAATTTTAAAATCGACATGAGTTATCTCTGGTCTTTTTATTTGTTTTTATTTGTTAAATTTAGTTGTTTTATAAAAAAGTTTTTGTTCTTTTTTTTAAGATTAAATTGAATTGTTTGATTAAATATAAACTTGATGTCTTTATTAAATTTTTCATTTTAAATTTAGTTTGCTTTCCAAGTTATTGTTCTAACAGCCCATACAACCTCATTTGATGTCGTCGTGAAGCCTTTCTCAATGGCATCATAGTTATCTTGGTGAGCTCTTTCTAATAGTTGGGTGGTGTCCATAGTGGAGCGATGATGAGTTTTCATCAGGCTTTTCTTTCTACTCCTTCCGAGTATAATATTGACAATTAATTTTGATAAATAATACTTGTTATTTTTTTGTTTGCTCTATTTATTGATGATATATGTTTTTATTCGTGTTATTAAATTAATTAAGTTTATTAAACATGATCAAATCAATAATCCGTATATTATATTATTATATTTTTACCTTTTAAAAAATACTAACATTATCTAAATATTTTTTATATTAAAAAAACTCAGTCAACAAGAACGAAATTTCTAGATATGTGAGATTTGATAAATTAAACATGAACGGCACACCATTAATTATTTTCTTACTGGCACGTCTATTTCAAAACCGGACCAGACAATAATATGTGAAGTGCCACCGCACAAAAACAAAAGAGAGCATCAAACTACCATTCTTTCTGGAAAATCAGGAATTTATTCAGATATTTACACACTCATTATGATCTATATGGACGTGAAATTGGCATCTCTTGCTGTTCTTTAACAAGAACCGGTATATACCACGAAGACAATCGAAGCCATGCTTGTTCTTGTCCTTTGCTCTCAAGTTAGCCGGACACATGACTTGCATCGTAGCAGTCTGCAGTCCATTCGATTACTAAATGCACTTGCGGATCCAATGGTCAAGCGAGGCCTTCCTGGCCGCCATTTGTTCTTCAGAAGAGAGGGATATAGTATAGGGCAGCACACCTAGCAAACAGATAAGGTGAGAAGAGGTGGGCCTTCAAGCTGTGAATGATATTGCTTTCTCAGATTTCTGGGTCTCTGTTTGCCACAACTTTTGATGTGAAAATCGTGGAGAGTCGCTACACTCACGTTTCAGGATATGAACGGGGCTCTAGCTAACGAGTAATTTTATTCACCAAAAAATAACATAGCATGTTGCTCAATTTAGAGGGCTGGTATGGGTTTATTTTTTAAATTTTTTTATATTTAAAAATATATTAAAACAATATATATTTTTATTTTTTAAAATTATTTTTAATATCAACACATCAAAATAATTTAAAATAAAATAAAAACAAACAGACAATTAAAAACCAATTTCAAGCTAGCTGTTTCGGAACTTGAGGAGCAATACAGTGCAGCATAGTCTTGGAGTAAAGCTGAGATTTGATCATGTGATGATTAATTTAAAATCTTGAGCTCCATTATTATGTTTCTTCGGTTTCAATTTTAGAGGAATTCCACCTACATTGCTATTTACAGATTAAAAAACACCAGCCAACAACAACAGATCATACCCTTTTTAGGGCAATTTTTAGCTTGAATTCATGTTCTTTTCATTTTTAGTATTTGATTAGGGTGCATTCCAAGATAATTGTTGCCAGCACCATGGGCCGTCCTATTTATTTATGTATTTTTTAATTAATCAATTAATTCTGGACGTCTTTTTTCCCACTTCGGGGAAGGTTACTTTCAACTAACTACAAAGTACAAACTACGTAAGTGCGTTTGTTCTGGCCGCATGAACCACGTTTTCAAAAAATTTAGATTTTATATAAAATTATTTTGTTTTGTTTTTAGATCTTTTTTATGTTAAAAATAAATTTAAAAAAATAAAAAAATATTACTTTAATATATTTTTAAACTTAAAAAGCAACCACCGCTAAAATACTAATTAAACCCGTCAAAAGATGACCAAAATTTAACTTAACATTAAAATGACAGTTATTAACACATTGTTCGACGCTCGTTGGATCTCAACCTCCATGCAGTACAGATGTTTAAATCGCTGGACTCGTGCCAATTGTTCTTAGCACTATTTAATTGGAAATTTGTGTTATTTAAATTCCGATTAATATTGTAATACCGATTACTTTTTAAAATATTATTTTATTTAAAAATATATAAAAATAATTTTTTAAAATTTATTTTTTGTCAAAAAATATGAAAATATAAAAAAATTTAATTTAATTTAAAAAATAAATTCAAAAACATTTTTAAAATAAAAAACAAATTGTCTCTTATAATAGCTTCAAATTATTGTCCCTGTGTCAAATCGCGTCGTACCATGATTGAACTCTCTTTTGGAGTAACCTTGAAGTTTAGCTCATGCTTGGGCCTTGCCAGTTTGTAGCTCGTGACTGTATTGGAACGTGCCCAATTTGGTGTAACCAGTTGTGCATGGTGGATCGTCTAAAGAAACTTTAAAGACCAGTATTATTGGGCCCGAGTCAGACCAATTCATTATCAGGCCTTGACTAATTATTTATTCTATCCTCTCAGTAACAGGGCCTCATTCACTAAACTTAAAACAACTATCAGGAATGACTATGGGCCGGATCCTGGCCCACGTTAAAAGGAGAGAGACGTTCAGTTTTCTCCGTGGGTCCACACGATTTGATGGTCTTTATCAAACTTTCTTCCCGAAATCAACCCATTGATGTTAGGGCAAATCCGAAATTTCATGTAGCCCGTCCTATGAACTTCCTTTTCCTTTTCCTTTTCTTTTTTTCACGATCCATTTCTATCTTTTCTTGCATTAGAGGAAAAAAAAACTGATAAAAACACTGTAGCTTATGAAGAGATTCATTTGGCGTTCAACCAATGATTTCTTTTTTTTTTAATTATTTTAAAATAATTAGCGCTTCAAGATCGAATTTTTAAGAAATATTTGGTGCCTTTGTTTGCCAATATCAAGAACTGATTTCCAGGGAAGAAATTTATGTTTTTTATTATTTATTTTAGTCTTTTAATTTTTTTTATTTGATCCCTTTACAGCTTTATTTGATATTTACCTTAATAGTTTGTTTTGGTTTTTTTTATATGAGTATCTTGCATAATCAAGAAAATTTTTCAATGCTTAGTTTAAGAAAATAAAATAAAAATCAGCTGATTTTAAATAATTAAGTGTTAAGAAACCAAAATTAAAATCAAAATAAATTTAGAAATTACGATAAACATGTAGGGAAAACAAGTTGGTGCAAGACACTCGAAGTGTTCGGGTGGCGTATAAGGTATACTTCATCGAACAAACAGTGATTTTATTGTGGCATTGGAAGCCGCACATTGCACTCTCCCTAGTGGTTTAAGAGCGTGTTTGGCAGTGTGGTTGCGGATGCTTTTCAAATAACTTTTCGTGCCAAAATGCATGCCAACGATGTTTTTTTATTTTTTAAAAATCATTTTTGACATCAGCACATCAAAACGATCCAAAACGTACAAACCATATTAAATTTTAGCAAAAAAAAAAAAACAAAATTTTCAAATTTTTTGAGAACGCGCCACAGCCGCGTTCCCAAATGGTGCCTAAAGCATGTCAATAGAGGCGTTGTGATTGAGCTTTAACAAACTTTTTTTCTTTTCCTTCCACCATTCTCTCTCCTCTCCTTCAAAATTATAATGGGCAGCCAAAATTAAATTTCATCCTAACATTGTTTTTTTTATCATTTTTTAATTTAATTTATTTTTATTTTTATTTTTAAACATTTAAACATTTGATTTGACAAAAATCAAAATTCAAGTGTTTTTTATTTTGTTTGTTTATAGTATAATTATGTTTTCATTTATTTTTCATTTTGTTATCAAATATCGAGAGTAAGTTTTTTCTTGATATCGACAAGGGTTTATTTTTTAGTTGATCATTGTATATTTTTTTATTTAGTTTATTTAATGTTGTTGCTTTTTTAATTATATTGTTAAATTAATTATGCTTATCGAATTAAACTCGAGTCTTAATTATTATTTTTTATTTATTTAAAAACATTAATATAATCTCAACATTTTTTTTACAATGAGAAAAACTTGGCTCAACTTGCAGCATAACTTCAACCACTGATCTAGTATATAGATATGCATCCTCATGATAATCCTTTTTTATTTAAATACAACGAACGCGTGAGAAAATTGGTCCGTCTAATGTCCTCGTCGTTATCACCACAATTATGTTTCGTCGCAAAACTAATTATTGTTTTTTAAAAAAATGCTAAAAATATCCGGGTTTTTTTTTTCTGGGCACGCTGTGCCGAAAAAAAACTCCAATTAAGAGAAACACCTAGGTAATCCATATATAATCAATTAATTAAGTGGTTAATGCTGGCAGGACTCAGGAGTCAAAGGACGAGCAGCAAGAATGTGTGTGGATCCGACGTGGATTGCCAGAGTTATGCCTATCCAAAACCGAAGTGGTGGCTTCATAACTAGGATAGATACATGTCTGACTTCGATTTAACAAATCATTCGTTTAACAACCAACCCCCGACCCAATCAGAGGACCTATACGTGGCAAGGTACTTACTACTCGGAACCTCTCTTTGACCTTATTTAATTAACTGTTCAAGTGCGGCAGCTGTGCGGTGCTTAAAAGTCTAAAACCTATAAATAAAAAATAAAACAAATCTCGTTTCACTGAGAAGAATAGAAAAATTAAATTTTCAGGGGGGGCGTTGTTTGGTTTTGTGGTAAAATTATGTTTCTATTTTTTTTTTAATTTTTAAGTTTTAAATTAATTTTTGATATTTTTATATTGTTTTGATGTGTTAATTTAAAAAATAAATTTTAAAAAATATAAATATTTTTTTAAATAAAAACCATTTTTAAAAATAATATATCTAAAATCTCAGGACAGGTACGTGGATGAAAAATTTCAACCTTTTGACCCCTTTGGCCTCCCTTGAAATTGCTTTCGGTGTCAGTGGCAAATCACCATCAATGAAAGGTTAAAATAAAGCTCCATGTTTGGATGGTGTACCTTGTAGTTTAAAATTAAACTCTGTTTGATTTGATTTGAAATTATGTTTGATTACGTTTTAAAAGTGTTTAATAAAAAAATATTAAATTTATATTATTTTTTATTTTTTTTAAATTTTGATATTAAAAATTAAAAGAAAATATAAAAAATATTTTAATATATTTTTAAATAAAAATCACTTAAAAAAATCTCATACAACGATGTAAAACGCAAAAAGACAAACACAAATTATTCCATGTTATTTAATGTCATAATAACCAGACACGTTCTCGTAAACTTTTCTTCCCTAAAAAAAAAACATAACCAGGTCTATTTGATCAGCAAAAATAAGTTTTATCTAACATTTTCCAGTTTTGTTTTAATCATCAGGCGCTGAAACTAAGGCGTGCTGTCACCGGGTTCTTGTCTGGTGGCTTTCCTCGATTTAGACGTGTTTAGTGTTGTGATTGTATTATATTTTTTTAAAAAAATTAAATTTTTTAGTTTAAAATTAATTTATTATTATTATTTTAATATGTTGTTGTCAAAAATAAAATTTTTAAAATAAAAAATATATATTATTTTGATGTATTTTCAAACAAAAACATTTTAAAAAATAATTTTTATTATATTTTTAAATATTTTTTTATTAGAATATTAAAATTTTGAACATCAGTTATTATTTCTTTTTCATTGAAAACTACAGAGAATTTTTTAATTGAAAAACTGAAAAACAGGTACGTCTATGATCACAAGATATGAACATCAATTTCATCACGTTATAGCAAAACAAAAATTGACGATTTTAGGATACATGACAGTTAAACCAAATCTGTTTATTTTATTAAAAAATAGCTTAATTTAATTTATCTTTAAAAACTTGATTTGATTAATAAATCAATATATTTTTTATGTCATCGCAAAAAAAAGAGTTAACTTAAGAAAAATGTTGCTTAAAAAAAAAGGGGAAAAAAAACAAAAAGAAAATAGAAGAATAGTAGGTGGGCTGAAACTCATTGGGCCTGACCACTCGTTGAATACCAGATGTGATGCGGCGTTGACGGTGGCTCTTTGAGTCTTCGACAGTAACAGACGCCCTTTTTTTTGTAAAAAAAAAAAACTAAATCGTTTTTCTAATATTAAAAATTAAATATTAAAAATATTATTTTAATATATCTTTAAACAAAAATAATAATAATTACAATACAAAATAATATCTTTAAAAAAATCAAAATTCATCTGCGCCAGTGTACGTACGTATGGTCAAGTAGATAGCTTTTTATTTAGAATTTGTATAAAGCAAGGAGAGGAGGTCTTGAGAGGGCAGAAATCAAGGGTGTGACATGTTCTGAGCAAGCCATCAATTAATATTTAAAAATATTGACTAGAAGTTTATGTCCTTTTTATCCACAGATTACGCTATTGTGTAAATCACTTTTCGTATATAATATGATCAAGAGTTTCCAAGTCATGCTGATATTTAGTGATTTAAATCATATGATCGTTTCCCATCAGCCGCTCGTTCACGCAAGGCCTGTGATTAGTTTATATCCATCGCATGTGCAGATCAAAAAAGCACACCCAGTGGATCAATAGTTTCTGGGAAAGTTCTTGCTTGTAAGAATTAAGTTTATCCTTCAAATTTAATTGAAAATAAATCATTCATCTTAAAATTCATAAAATCTCAACCTTTAAATTTGATTTATTTAAAATTATTATTTTTATATTTTTTTTATCTGTGTTGATATCAAAATTGATTTTTAAAAAATAAAAAATATATATTATTTTAATATATTTCAAACAAAAAAACACTTTAAAGAGTAATCGTCAACGTATTCTCAAACACCTTTAAAACACAAAAACGATAATCACAAAAATATCAAATAAAATTATTTATTCATGATATAAATATTATTAGGCAATTACAATATTAACCCTATAAAATTTCTCCGTCCACCAATCATAGCCACATTCTCATGTGGCCAGTGTTTAACATCCATGATAGGACTGATTTTAGTGCTTTGCAAGGAAGACATGTGTGACCAGATGCCATTTTCATGACAGCTTCCAAACACCCATATCCATTCTCACAGCATGGCCTTGCATACTGTTTTGGTTTTAATTCGACTTTGGATTTTTCCAGTTCATTAGTCGCTATAGCAGCATAAACTTAACTGTCTAAGGCTCTCTTAACTATGGTTAGCTAAACCCTGGCTAAGTTGGCCTTTTATAAGAGGATTAGCCAGTGCATTTGGAGATCATACTTGCTTGGATCCCGCCTCTTCTTGCGTTAGAAACAAAAAAATCTGACACTTGGTACCTGTATGTGAGTGACAATTTTCCTTCCTTCCTCTGTTTGTTTCAAGAAATTTCTCTGCCATCATCCTTATCCTTGTCAGCTAATTTTTAGCATTTCAATGTTTTCTTTTTTGTTCTTAACCTGATCAGTTAGTTTTTCAGCTCGAAACTTCTTGTTCCATCTGCAAGGGGTATTCAATATTAGAAAGCTGTGACTTTTTGCAGATCGCATATAGAAGAAGAAGAAGAAGATGGACAACAGGGCACCTGACAATGGAGAGTTTAGCTTTGCTAGCAATACTCCTAGGAGTACTGGACGGAAAGGGCTGCCTAAAATCCAGACACAAGATCATAACAAGAAGGCAAACGACGTGTGTCATGATGACAGTGGAACACCAGTGAAAGCCAAAACGATCGATGAACTCCATTCTCTACAGAGGAAAAAATCAGCACCCACCACTCCCATCAAGGGAGCTCAGGGTACTTTCAATGCTATCTCTGAAGAAGAACGCCAGAAACAGCAACTCCAGTCCATCAGGTGATCAGATTATAGTAGTCAGAAATTAATTACGATTTGGTTACTGCGTGGTCAATTCTTTATGATTTCTTTTTTATGTTGTTGCTTTTTACAGTGCTTCCTTGGCATCGCTGATGAGAGAGACAGGGCCAAAGTTAGTGAAAGGGGACCCGGCAAGGAAGGGAGAGGGGCAACAAATTGCACATCATCATCATTATACGCCCACCATCAGCGCTACTGACAGTTCTCTCAAGTTTACCCATTACCTCCACAATCTTTCTCCTGCTGGTATAATTAATCAAACCTTCCTCGAGATTTCACCTTGTCTAATTATTTCCACTCTCTCTTGCATGCTCCTTGGACGAATTTATCAGACTGTCTATATGAACCGTGTCTCCGTGGCTTAGAAGACGTATTAAGTTTAACGTCATTGAATTAATGTGGTGCAGAACTCTATGAACAAGCAATTAAGTACGAGAAAGGTTCCTTCATAGCATCATCTGGCGCCTTAGCTACACTTTCCGGGGCTAAAACAGGCAGGTCACCAAGAGATAAACGTGTTGTCAGGGATGAAACCACCGAAGATGATCTTTGGTGGGGAAAGTAAGTCTCTTCTAATCAATTTTTTGCTACTATTAATTAATTATCTAGATCCCTTTACATTAGTTTAGTCCTTAATTCTGATTCACTAATTTCCTTTTTGCAGGGGCTCGCCTAATATTGAAATGGATGAACATACTTTCATGGTTAACAGAGAAAGAGCTGTCGATTATTTGAACTCGCTGGACAAGGTATATATATTGATAATTGATCGCTTAAAGTTGAGCTCTCTTTGCTTTTATGGTTATTCAAATTAATCCATCTGTGAAAAACAAGTCTAATTAATTGTCACTTGCTAGAGCTTAAGCCTTTCTCAAGCGATTGAAAAAGCGGCCCAAATGTTTTTATATATAAAATAAAAAGCGCCCAAATGTTTTTTTTTTGCAAAATTTATTTTTTATATATAAAATTATTATTTTAGATAATGATATAGAAAATAAAATTTAAAAAATAAAAAATATATTTTTAATATATTTACAAATAAAAAATACTTTAAAAATCAATAATTATGACAATGTCAAATGCCACCTTAAGTAATTAGCCCCTGCTTGACTTATTAACAATCAATCGCTTGTCAGACAACTTTGTATTGGTCCATATTGTTTAGATGGTCTTCTTATTTCATGGGAGACACGCCCTAACTTGCTGGCAATAACAACTGAAACATTATACAATACAGTATTAACCAGTAACTAATTAGTAATTAATTTTAGTCTAATCTCACGTATATCGCCATTTCATTGTACGTCTTTGTTAGTAAATTTAAAATTTTTTTTTTAAAAAAATATTTGCTTGCCACCGTCATAACAGCTCTGTTTTGTATGTAATGCCTGGTTTGGAAACGCGAGTCAACCTATATCTTTTAAAAATAATATATATATATATATATATATATATATATATATATATATATATATATTGGATTGTTTTGATGTATTAATTTCAAAAATAATTTTTAAAAAATAAAAAAATATCATTTTGATGCATTTCAGTATAAAAAACACTTAAAAAACAACCGCAACTACACTTTCAAACATGCACTAAATATATATTGTAATCCATATGATGATAATAGTAGCTTTTTTAGTGTTGCATATGGCCCATTTCTTTTTTGTCTCTTCAAAAAGAAAAACTAAATGACATTACTAAAACATTATGACACTCGAATAAAAATTTTATGGATTCATAATTTTATAGATCTATAGAGTAAACCATATCATATTAAATTAACTATTAAGTAATTTAATTTAAAATTCAAACTAAGTTAGGATTTGAATTGAAAGATTTTAATAATGACTAGCTAGCTAGCTACATTTAACGAGACTTTCAAAAAACTTTCCGCGACACAGCACGAGCATTGTTTTATTATTATAGATTTTTAATGCACTCATATTAAAATTATTAGGGTGTGTTTTTTTTAATTGTTTTTTTTTTTGAAATAATAATACAATGTTGTCAAAGAAACAAATATTATAGTTAAATGTTTCAGAAAAATAAAAAGAAAAAGACACGCTAATGAGACATAAGAAATTTTAGTTAGAGAGGTATCTCTTTCATATTTATTTTAAATAGACCTGATTTTTTTGGGTATGTTTTTTGAATGCTTTTAATTTTTATTAAATAAATAATATAGAAAAAATATTATGCTTTTAAAATTAAAGATATTAATAAGAAAAAGGAAGACCTTTATTAACAAATTATTTTTGTTTTAATGGAATTTAAAGGATTACTTTTCTTATATAAAATATTAGTTCCATATTATTAAGTTAAAAAAACTAAAAAGCTTTTAGCGGCACATAATCAAGTATCTTTATTTGTGCTTGTTTTTAACTTTACAACTTGGTCTTTAAGTAACTTGAAAATCTCTTGGCAAATATAAACCCTGATTTACTTTCTTAAATGAATGCATCATATTTTGAGTAGATAATTAAAAACTTTCTTGCTGCATGAAAAATCGATAACAATGCCTAACTTTTTTTTACGTTAAGAAGTTAACAAAAAAAAAAAAAAAGCTAAGAGCTTTGCGTAGCACAAGCTAACTAAGAAAGAATCCATATAGCGGCATGGCCTTGGCCTGTCTCTATATGTTTGCACGAATCTTATGCTTCCCGGGTCCCAAGATTACAGATTAGAGATCTGCAGACTGGCCAAACCTTTTTTCTGGCTGTCTTGGAATTGAATCGTAACCTTGACGTCTTAACAGGAACCAAGCAATCGTGCCCTCTTTTTGTCCATGTTTTCTTTTTGACATGGCCCCTGGTGCAACTTGCAAGGTTTGTGTGAGTTGGGACCGGGTGCTAAGATACACTGAGCTTGGATTTTTTTTTTGTCTGGTGTGGCTAATCCAGGCCTTTTCACTTCCACGACTGGTGTCCACAGGCTGGTCGTGGAAGATCCCAAAAGATTGATTTGAATGTGGTGTCTATGTAAAGTAATAGTTGCTGATGAGTGGTTATAACTAACATGCACTAAATTCTAAATGATACTCAATGCACGAGGTCTTACATGTCAATCCAAAGTTCTTTCCTTCAGGACATTTGAGGGTCTTTTGCATGCTCCTCTGAACTGATTGAACTTGTCAAGCTGTGCTAATTTGGTTCATGTCTATTTGTTTCTGCCAAGGAATTGGTAGTAGAAACGTAACAACTAGTTTGGAACACGAAGGCTTGATAGTTGATAATTCAATCGAGTAACTCTCAAGCAGTCACTTAGAAAATATACAACAGAAATATAATTGGCATGAAGGGTCCTCTGATGTAACTGTTTTTGCTGTACTGTCTTCTACTTTGAGGTTTTTCCATGGACAGAAATGATCCCAGGCTTCTAAATTCGTGGTAAAAATAAATGATTGACATTTTGACTGTCATCTGATTTGTATCTGAGCTACTCAGCAATACATATAGTCTTTTCATCCTTTAAGAAAAAAACATCTTTTACGTTTTGTGGTGATTTGTTAACTGATGTGAGAGTGACAATGGTAAACCTGCATTTCAGGTCTTTGTAAATGACCAGTTCCTGAATTGGGACCCTGAACACAGAATTAAAGTTCGTATCGTTTCAGCCAGGGCTTACCATTCCTTGTTCATGC
This sequence comes from Populus nigra, assembly GCF_951802175.1. NCBI lineage: Eukaryota > Viridiplantae > Streptophyta > Magnoliopsida > Malpighiales > Salicaceae > Populus > Populus nigra. The sequence continues at coordinate 7,993,997 of NC_084855.1, read as the reverse complement.
ACAACATGTAAGTGATGAGGCGAAAGCTACCTAGTCATTTTAACAATTTGTCTCCCTTTCTTTCATATGCTTTGAATTTTAGGTAATTTTCCGTGCATTGTTTCCTAGACATGTTAGCTGTTCCTAGCTTAGAATGCATTGACGGTGCAAAATTATTTGCTTCCAATTGTTCACCCTTATTAAAAAAAGTTAGGCAAGTGTGACAAGAGATGCGATGATGTGTTAGTTTAGTTTATTTTCGATAATTGGGTGGGTTACAGGTGTATCCGACCCACTCCTGAAGAGCTAGAGAACTTCGGAACTCCGGACTTCACTATATACAACGCCGGACAGTTCCCATGTAACCGTTACACCCATTACATGACTTCCTCTACTAGCATAGACATCAATCTTGCTAGGAAGGAGATGGTCATCCTTGGCACCCAATATGCTGGGGAAATGAAGAAGGGTCTATTCGGGGTAATGCATTATCTCATGCCTAAGCGTCAAATCCTCTCCCTTCACTCTGGCTGCAATATGGGGAAAGATGGGGATGTTGCCCTCTTCTTTGGATTATCAGGTACAGTTACCTTGGAACTTAACCGTGCAACATGGAGCAATCAACTGCCTACTGATATGTGCCTCGTACGATCTCCACATGATACTCGTTTCTATTACAAATTGTTGCTAACAATTCTTCCTTTGGTTTTGTTTGTCGCAGGTACCGGGAAGACAACTCTGTCCACAGATCATAATAGGTATTTAATTGGAGACGACGAACATTGCTGGAGTGAGAATGGTGTGTCAAACATAGAAGGCGGTTGCTATGCCAAGTGCATTGATCTCTCTCGAGAGAAGGAGCCCGATATTTGGAATGCCATCAAGTTTGGGACTGGTAATATATATATATATGTATATTGATCCGTCTTCCAATTCCTTGTTTTGAGAAAATGCAAACAAGTTTTATTCTCTAATATGGATAACATCAAATGAGAACTTGTGATGTGGAAGCGCTTCACTTCAGCAAGCACATGATATTGTTCTCCATTTTTTAGTGATTTCCTTTTGGTTGTACTGATTATAGCTAATAAGAATATTGCCTATATTTGGTAGTCTTGGAGAATGTGGTGTTTGATGAGCATACTCGAGAAGTGGATTACATGGACAGCTCAGTTACAGGTAATAATAAATCAACATATATTTGATTGAGCTGAAATAAGATGTCTATACTACTCGTTTATGCAAAGGATTTTTGTAAAATTAAAAATCTCCTCTATTGGGCTGCTAACTCAGCTCTTCTTGCAAACTCACCTCGATACATGCTAAGCTGGTTTTTCTGGTTGCAGAAAACACGCGAGCAGCATATCCTATTGATTACATTCCAAATGCTAGGATACCGTGCGTTGGTCCCCATCCGAAGAACATCATTCTACTGGCATGTGATGCGTTTGGCGTGCTCCCACCTGTGAGCAAGCTGAGCTTGGCACAGACCATGTATCACTTTATCAGTGGTTATACAGCTCTGGTAATCATAAACTTGTCCCATCTTCAATCCGATCCCAGATTGATCTGTAATAGATGTTCTACTTCCCCCTTCAACTTGACAAGGTCATTTAGACTCTTGGTTCAATAGAGAGCCTTGATTAGTAATTATCTCAACTCCTAAACAGGTAGCCGGGACAGAGGATGGTATTAAGGAGCCACAGGCAACATTTTCAGCCTGCTTTGGTGCAGCATTTATAATGATGCATCCTACCAAGTATGCTGCCATGCTGTCTGAAAAGATGCAGAAACATGGGGCTACAGGATGGCTTGTCAATACCGGTTGGTCAGGTGGAAGGTATGCTGCTTGACAATTGACACATTTTATATATCACACATTTCGGTTCAGCGGATAATTTTCCAAGTGTTTGGCAGTTATGGATCCGGAAAACGTATCAAGTTGGCATACACTCGGAGGATCATCGATGCAATCCACTCCGGTAGCCTTTTGAATGCTAGCTATAAAAAGACTGAAGTTTTTGGTCTCGAAATCCCAACTGAGATTGAGGGCGTGCCTTCAGAAATCTTGGATCCTGTGAACACTGTATGTTGGCTGTCTTTATCATATTTCTCTGCTTATTTCTTAACCCTTCAAACATGTGCCTTCCATTAATGCATGTAATTTTACTTGTAGTGGACGGACAAGAATGCATACAAGGATACCCAGTTGAAGCTGGCTGGTCTTTTCAAGAATAATTTCGCGGTGTTCACAAATTATAAGATTGGAAAGAACAACATGCTGACCGAGGAGATTCTTGCAGCTGGTCCTAATTACTAGTCGGGTGCTTTCAGATTGGAGAGTGAAACTGAAAGGAATAATACGAGGCTAAGCTAAATACATCTCGTAACATATATCATGCCTCGGTTAATATCAACGATTCAAGTCGTTTTATTTAGGTTTAATCGAATTGGAGCGTGTTGTGTATGAAGTGGTTTTTTAATGATATTTAAGACTTTTATATATATATATATAACATCCTTCAATTATGTTATCTTCGTTCGTGCTAGAAATGTATTTTGCTTATGGGATTTTAAATTGTGCTAGAAATTTGACTTGTCTTTTGCTTAATTATATTGGTAAAACACAAAAAAGGGAAATTCTCCGTTGCTTGGATTTCTTGCAAGTCATTAAGGGTTCCAGTTAGTGCGTGTTCTCTTCAGGGACTGAACTTGTCAGTATCAACAACACACGCACAAGTCAGCTACAACCGCTCTTCTTGAGAAATTCCCGCGGTTACTTCCATGCCAAAAGCACTGTTCGAAAACAATTCACTTCTATCTTTGACAATTCTCTCGTCCCAGGCTTAACTCAGTCCCCGAAAACTTTGGAAAACTCAGAGATTTGAAGTCGTTAAGAATTGGTTGCTGTCCGGAGCTGGACACTTTGCCACGTGGATTGACAAGGTTAACATCTCTAGAGATTTTGGAGATTATTGAGTGTCCTAGTTTAGCCTCCTTGCCAAAGGAAATCCTAGAAGGAATGAGCTCGCTCCGATCACTCTCTATTGAGAATTGTCACAGCTTAACTTTGCCACAGCCCTTGAGCGCCTATCTATCATGTATTTTCATATCTGGCTTCTCTGCGAAACGGCCTGCAACATCTCTCTGCACTTGAAAGTTTTACCACCATAAGATGTGCAGAGGTAGCGTCTCTGCCTGAGGGATTGGGATTCTTTGCCGCATTGGAAACCATCGAAACCCATGGCCATGGCTGTCCAAAACTTATGGAATTGCCAACATGGGTGGAGAACCTGGATTCACTTCGATCCTTGACAATCCCAGATTGCTATAATATCAAGTCTTTGTCGGAAGGTCTCCAACTTCTCTGTGCACTCCAACAGTGATCCTGAACTCGAGAAACGGTGTGAGACGAGCAAGGGAGCGGATTGGCAAAGAATATACCACACGCCACATATTTATGTTGGATCATCAACATCGCAGCAGAGGCGTGATACTGCTAGCAGCTCTTCTACTTCTTAGGTAAATCTCTTCTAGGTCCTTGCTAGTATAAATTCATTTACAGACAGCACTTTATCATTGAATATTAATAGAACTTGTTTTGTGCGGTGATGTGGTAGATCTTAGACCAAGAAACTGAGAAAGGATGTCTTTATCCAAAGCATCAGGATACCTGTGACCGAAGAGAGTAAGAGACTGCCCCTCATTTATACCAGTGATCCTTGCTACATGTATATTCTGTTTCCTGAAGCCCGCATTGAAATAAGGTGGGAGATATGCTCTGGGAAAGGAACTGGGATTGTTGCAATTTGCAAGTTATAAAGGCTCGCAGTCCGCGCATTGCTTCTTCTGAGGCTAAAACGCCACATTTTATGTTCATCTTAAGTCTTAACATATTTTATGCATAACTAAAGCAACCTGTCTTCTCTTCAACTCGCCGCATGAACACAAACTAGTTAGAATCGTTTAGGTATGAACTGTTTCAAAAGGAAAAAAAAAACGAAAAGGATGCTTATGATATATTCTTACCAACTATGAAGGCTTATTTACCTGATTGATTATTTTTATCAAAAACTAAAATGAAGATGATATTTTACCTTTGTTGAAAAAAGAAAAGGAAAAGCGGATTTCTTCTGCATTTTACCCTAGAATTCTTAGAAGAAGGTTATAGTTTCTTGTTCAACAAAATGATTGAAAATCTATAATAAAATTTTGACTGAATTATTATCAAAATAATTTTTTTTTAATATTAGTATCAAATCATTACAAAACAATAAAAAAATATTAATTTAATATTTTTTTCAAGTTAAATTTTGTTTTGAAAAACACCTAAAAATATTTTAAAAAAATCGTGACAAACATCATCAAACAAGCACAAACAGAGGAGATCAAGTTCATCTTCAGTTATTATCACAACTCAATTAGAATCTTCAGTATTTGTTTTAGCATTTCAAACTATTTTTTAAATTGTTTTTCACCTTAAAAACATTAAATTAGTATATTTTTAAGCTATCAGCATGAGTCAAGGATGGAATTAATTCAGAGGCTCCAATTACAGTGTTGGATTTTTCCTCTGTTTACTCCTAAGAGGCTTTTATTGTCATGTTTATGGCATGCTTCCGCTGGCATGATGAACCAATTACCAAGCTGAACGACAAGCTACGATGAACCAAAGTACAATCAGCAACAAACTGCTGCAATTGTTGTTGTCAGGGAGCTTCGAGGAAAGAAAGGGTTCCTCTAACAAGATTGAGATAATGTACAAAAAATTTTCAAGAGAGAACTTTTTAATCCCTCACAAATTTGTTTTTAATAAAATAGGAGCTATTATTTTGCAAGACGGACAGGAGCACATAAATAAATCCCAAAAACTGTATCTGAGATTCACTAAGGAAACAGCTCATGGTATCATTAAGTTATCAAAAGTACACACACAAAATTGACATAAATGGGGAATATTATCATTATGTATCTGCATTTTGAAACTAAGAGTTACAAAATTCAAGTCTATGTATCCAAACCAATAGAAATTGCAATCTCAGCAGATGGATTTCACACTCCTCGAAGTTGTACATTTATGATTTAATGCTTATTCTCTATGACCAAGTCAAGAAATCTGACACTAGATACTTTTACAGCCGGAATGGTTCATTGAATAACTAAGACCCACTGGTTGAGGTTGCATCATCTTTGTGCTTAATCATACCAGAATCCACAAGGACTGGGACCTCTGCCGCAAGCCATGGAGCAAGACCCAAACAAAGTGCATGTGCTATGCCAAACCTAGGACTGGCCAACCAGGAGCAAAATTCAAAATATTTTATCAGTTCATAATTCCACTAAATGGAAAGGATAAAAAAATAAATTATAAGGTGAGATTGGATGAAAGCTAGTAAGATAAAATGTAATTCAAGAAGCAGAACGGTATCAGCAACATAAAAAGTTCCATGAGATAAATCCATTTTTGACCAAATATGGGAATGCCCACCTCTGAAAATCAATATTATCTCATGCCAATTCATACATAATGTAACATTACAACATTAATGTTCAGAGTCCCTAAAGAAGACCAACCACCACAAAACAGACAGCCAGGGGTAGTGCAACTACTGAGTCAACAAAGAAAAAAAAAGTATATCAAAACAACAAAACTCCTCGTGAGTCGTAAGAGTCCATGGGAAAATAGCTTACAAAATGAGAAGAATCGACAAATGAGCTCCGTTAATAAAGAAAAAACATAATGATAACCTTAGCAGACTTAAATTATTCGACTCCCCATGCTATTTCTCCAATTTCATTAATAAATGAAAATCCAACTATGAATTGTGCATATAAAAGTAAAGTTTCCACATTCTAATAATCCCAAATCTTATCATCTCAATAATACATATTGTTTGATCTCTTCATTCGTTTTCAATTTACAATAATTCTTCAACAAACAAACAAAAATTCTTAATCCACAATATCAAAAAAATCCTTAATCCACAATATCAAATAAATCAATCAAACCATCATCCCAACACTGATTCAATTTAATTAAAACATACCAATTTTTAGCCCAGAGCGGCTTGAAATGAACCGTCAGACAAATCTTCCCTCCTCTATACATCTACAAACATGATCACCGAAAACAATTTTTAAAAAAAAAATCAACAAGAAACCAGCAAAAAGAAAAGGGAAAAAAGGACAAGAAATCAACCTTCTGAGTTTTTCCATCAAGCTGAGGCAACTCGAGTTCAGGCGCGGTAGAAGGGTAGGTAACAGGAATGTCAAACTGAAGATCAAACTCGTACTTAAGGAGATTATGAACGTACCAGCACTTGCCAGTCCAACGTGTCCCTTCAGGATTGGCTGCCGAGATACGAAACCAATCGTTATCGTTAGACTTGTTCATCTGTGTATAAGCGATCAAAGCCTTGTATTCCTCTTTCAGCCTCGTTGTCCATGCAGCTCCATCTCTTGGACCTGCCTTCGTTGTTAACAGCGGGATCTGGGTCAGTGTTGATTTCGTGTTTGGATCCCATCCCTCCATTTTTTGTTTTTTTCTAACCCTGACCCCCAATTCCAGATTTTATTTGTTCTTTCTTTCGCTCGTTTCTCCTATGTTTATCACAGCTTTCGCGTTTTGAGATGCTTTTCACGAAAAATAAAATAAAAGAATGTTTAATATTATAATAGTTATTGTTTAAAAGTTTTTTTATTTAAAAGTTTTTAAAATTATATTTTTTATTTTTTAAAATTTATTTTTAATATTATTTAAAAAAATATAATATTATTTGAAAATCATGTATAATCAATTAATTATTTAAATATCTTCTGAATAAACTTATTTAAAGTTGTAAAATATATAAAAATTAGGGGCGCTTAGAAAAAGTTCAGGCGAACCTAAGCTAGAGATATGGGCCCCACGCCTTAGCCCAAAATAATAAAACGATGCCTGGTGTTCTTGGGCCTAGAAGATGAAAGAGGCATAAAAGGTTTTTATTAAAAAACAGCGAATGACACGTCATTCATCTGTTATGTTTTATAATATGAATTAAAAAATATATAAATTGGTAGATCAAAAAAAATATTAATGTTAATTACAGATCAAATAGAGAACTTGATGTTTATTATAAGAAGTAAGATATTGAAGCAAATGTAAAACTTTGACCTACTAACGTGGGTAATTTTTTAATTGAATTATGTGACAATAAAATTAAATATTATTAGGAGATATAATGATTTAAATTCTATTATAAAAAAAATCATCAACATTCTCTTTTCTTATTGATGTGTTTTTGTATTAACAGTATGGTTTATTGAATAAAAAATAAAAACAATTGAAATATAAATTAGAAAACATTCTATTGATTTGAAATAAAAAGTTAAAAATGTATCTTTCTCGTCCAAACTTTATTCTCTTATTTATATGTTTCTTCTTCTTCTTCTTTTTCTTTTTAAACATGTATTTTTTTAATCTAAAATATTGTTTTAAATTGAAACCTATAACATTTTTAAAAGAAAGTTTCAATTAAAAAGCACATAATCATAAATTGATAATTTTTAAATGAGATATCAAACAATATAAAATCTAGGAAAAACTATATACAATTTTACAATAAAAAATAATTTGATAAATATTCAATCCGTGTTAGATATTCTTGGGGGAAATCTTAAATAGATAAATATATTAAGTTGATATATAATTACTAAAAAAAATAGTTGTTAATGCTCTCATTAAAAGTTATAATATTATTTTAAAATTATGGCATAGTCAATTAATTATTTAAATATTCTATGAATAAATTTATTTTGAGTCAGTCATGTTATAAAATATTAAAAAACAAAATAGGGGCGCTCGGGAAAATGCCAAGCAAGCTTAGGCCAAAGAGATCTATCTCCCTTGTGGCCTGAAAAAAAAAAAAAAAAAACCAGTGCTCTTGACTGAAAGGTTAAGCTAGTAACTGGGGTCTAAAGATGAGAATGACACTTCATTCACTTGCGACATTTCTCGACTATTAAAGTTAACTCTGATTTTTAGAAAATCAATGTCCAAGTTAGGGACTTTAAAAAATTAATTTCAAAATAATATTTACTAAAAAAAATGAAAATCTCATCATCTAAACTCTAAAACACTATTATTGACTATGAAAATATATTTTTATCTGATAAAAAAATCTTAAAATTAAAACAATTTAAAATTATTTTTCGAGCTTTCAGTTACAAGACATCATTCAATGAAAAATCTATCTTCAAATAGTTCCTCTCTAAAAAAATATTAAAAATACTTCAAAATTATAGTTACTAGTTGGTGTAATTTGATCTTCTAGAGCTTTTTATCTCTCTTCCTCTCTCTCTTTTTTTCTGATTTTGTCTCTTTTCTTTGAATATTCAAACACTATAATAATAATAATAATAAAACTTAATGATCAAAATGTAAAAAACTCAAAAAAGAGTGATCAAATATTAAAAAAAAAGTGAGACTTTAAATACCAATTTAACATTTCTACACCATTTCAAATTTTTTAAAAAAATTATTAATTTTGATCAATTTTAGTTCTGAGGACAACATAATTTTTTTTGTAAAATTAATTTTAATTTAATATTGAAATATTTAATGACACATGGAACACACAAAAACATATAAATTGAATCATGTAACAATAAATAAAATCATGTCAATATGACTTGTATGGATGCAATTGAAAATAAATAAAGTTTAATAATTGAAATGAAAAAATGTAAAATTTTAAGGACCGAATGTTGAAAATTTTGGAGCTACAATAGATTAAATGTTTTTTCTCGAATAGTTTTTTTTTATATATATATACTTTGAGTAAACTGAACATAGCCCTCAAATTTTATTTTTTATTTTTTCTAATTTGACTGTCATGGTATTTTTTTATCATTTCATTTCTGTTTCGTCCTTCAATCTATTTTAACATTGGCGGTGATAGTTTTAGTTTAAAAACATGACATGATTCATAAACACGTGAAAGATGACACTTGTCTTGAAAAATAAAACAATGATAATACAATTAATTTATCTACTACAATTAAAATTTATTTTTTTAAAAAAAAATCAATTAAAATACAAATATGGGTTATTGTTTCATGAAAATACTTTTTTATGAACCAATTTATGAACTTTCTTGTATTTATTTAACTTCATGAAAATTAATCGATAAAAAGTGATTTTCAATCAACATCAGGACTTAAAACCTTTTCGAAGAAAAATAAATTTCTTCTTTCAACTCTAAAAAACACTTTTGATCTTTAACAAAAAAAAAAACAAATTACTTTTAAAATCAAAATTTATTAAACTAGTGTTCAAGGTTTTTTTTTGTTTTGTATTTTCATATTGTTTTTTAATAACAATCAAGTTAATTCAGGGTAAATTTAGTATTTTAATAAATAAAAAATATAATTTAAAAATAAAAAATAGTTAGGACGTGCATTAAACGAGCCATCATGTTGAACATGCACACCATATTTAGATGGAAGGTGAGACCATGTACAGTGTCTAAAAGATGACATTTCTTGATTTAGTTAGAATCCTCTTAGCGATTCTTTTCTTCTCAGACAACATGTGTGGTGTACCGATTTCTAATTTGGCATTGTCAACTATTTTTCTCTCTCTTCTTTAATTTTTTTGTTTGTTCATTAAAATTTTGAAAGCAACTCTTCAATTTGTTTTTTTTTAATTTGATTCATATTCTTTTGATTATTGTTTGTTTTATTTAGAACATTTTTTTTTTCAATTTCATCATCTTTTAACTTTTTGTTTGTCATACTTGGTCCTTATTTTTTTTTTATTGTTCATTTTATTTGGAATAATTTATAAATGTTGATTTTTTTTTCAATTTCATCATCCTTCAACTTTGATATCTACTACACTTAGTATTTATTCTTTTGATAAACTTTTAAAAAATTAAACATTAATAGGTGATTTTTCCAGCTTATATTTTACGATAAAGTCAAACATTATAAAAAAAATTTCAACTCATTTTATACAATATTGTTAAACATAAAAAAAATAATCAACTTTCTATGAAACTATTAAAAAAAAACACTTTTCAGGAAACAAATAAGAAATGTAAATAGAATATGACTACAAATTGATTTGTTCTTCCACGAGTTGGAAAAGCATGTCCGAAAAATGCACAACTTATACCAAGCTAAAGACTCTTTTTATTCCTGACAACCAGTATCTCTCCCCTTCTCCGATTAATGTGTTTTAATATTGTAGTGTAGAGTATTTTTTTAAGTATTTATTAGAAATTTATTAAAATAATATTTTTATTTTTATTTTTTTTATTATTGATATTAATACATCAAAATTTTAAAAAATATATTTTAAAAAACATTAATTTGAAATTTTTTTCAAACAAGAAACAATTTTAAAAACATGTTATAATATAAAAATAAATACTCACCAATCAAAGTCAGTAAATATACTTGTTTTCAAAGACCCTGGGCCGTTGTTAAAACGAGTTTGGACCAACAAAAAACAATTTTAAAAAATATTGATAGATCCAATTGATCAGATTACACACACTTTTCTCCATGAATGCAAACCAGTAATGTAATTTTTGCAAGAATCTCCGCACTAGATTCAAGCTCGATAGGTATGTTTTGTCTCATGATAAAATCTCAATTAGATGTGCCCATTTTATCACCTAAAAGGATTAAAAAGTGATCCAAAGCATAAATTTATAATGCATTTTCCTTCCTTATTTTCCACAAATACACCTAAAACTGTATTACTAAAAGCATTGATTTTAAAAAATTATATACAAATTTCGTTTTATTGTGGATTGAAATATTAAAATGATGACTTTTCTCTTCATAAAAGAATTAAAGGAACTAATATTAAAGGGCTGAATAGGTCTTTTTATGAGGTTCTTTTGTCATTCTTGAATTATTGGGGGGTAACATTGCCTTTAAACAACTTTTTTGCATAGTTAAATTAGTTAACTGCGCTTAAAAAAAAGAAAAAAACTTAACTATGGTATGAAAGATTTCTTGACATCTCACCTTTTCAAGCACAATATAATGATTCTATTACCCTTAAAATCAAAATTCTCAAAGTTTGACTCCAGGGTCATATTTGTTATATCATAATAGTTTTTTCATAATAATTATCTAGTTTCAAGGGAAATGTTGCATTTTGATAAATAAAGAAAAATAAAAAAGTTGTTGAAGCGTGTATTGCACGTATCATTCTTTTTGTAAGTTTCAGGTGATGCATACGACTAACTTCAACGATTAAAGTCGTTGCTATGCTGCGTCATTTGATCTGTCTCGACATTTTTTTTATCTTTTAATGACATGTGTGGTTAATGGACCTTTTCTTTTCTTTTCTGTTTCCTCCTATAAATTAGTGCCTAACCCTCAAAGCTTGCATTTTAGTCTTTCAGGTTTTTTTTCCTTTGGATATAGTTTTTCTTTTTTTTATTCCTATTTGTTTTATTTTAATCAATTTATAAAATTAATTTTTTTTCAACTTCATTCTATTTGAGTTTTTTAATTTGTCAGATTTGGTTCTTATTTTTTTTATTTGAGATGGTTTTTGAATTTGAAATTTTTTTAATTTCACCCTCCTTCATTATTTTTTTTTTAGATTTGATCATCATTATTTTCATTACTATTTTTTTTTTGTATTGACATATTTTTTAGATTGATTTTTTTATATATATAATTATATCCTTCAATAATAAATTAGATGAGAATCAAGCTTTTTGATTGAATCTAAATTTGAAATTTATTAGATTATAATTTTAAAAAATTAATCCGGGTTTATAAGATTCATCGTTACCTGCTTTGTTTTTCATATCATTAAATTAAGGTTTTTTTTATTGGATTTTAACCAAACTTAAAATTACATTGTTGCCTTTCTGGATTTTGAGACTCAAGGTCTTTCTTTCTTTCTTTTTTCATTTTTAAACTACTTCATGTCTTTGTGTATCATCATTTCGTTTTCAATATCTATTTTTTCTTATAGAATTTATTATAAACACTTGAAAATACCATCATATAAAATAACATTCAGCAATCTAGTTCCTATACAACGAATATAGCATGTGATCTTTCAGTCTTAACATGATTAAAATCAACCCGTACCACCTGTTTAAGTTTCTACAATTCTATTTTCCTTCGGAGGCAAGTTCTCCTCGGAATTTTCTACTTTGCCTCTCGACCTGCTCTTCTCTCTCCTCTTCATTAGAGGGCTTGTCCACTTGATTGGTGCGTTCTCGTGATGGGATCGCATCACATTTTTGCTTTTATCAGCCCCATTTAGCAATATTTCTTGCCGTTCTTGCCTTGGAAATTATTCTCTCTATCCTTGTCTACTCATGGGAATTCCCATGGCTGAATTTGTAATGGTGGAAAATGGATTTCTCTCTCTCTCTCTCTCTCTCTCTATTTGTGCGCCACGCATGTATGGTTGAACCGGTTAGCATGGGGGGTTAGAATAATGAGAAAGGAATAAAAACAATCGAGTCGCGGGAGCATGCATGAATTGACTTTTCAAGAGATGGTGCCACGATAATTAAACTACTTCAATTAATTATTTATCATTCCGTGGTTTTCTTCAGAAGATTGCATATAATTAGCATAAAAAATTGTTTCTTTGGCAAATTGCCATTCTGTGTTTTTCGTGTCTAATTAGGGCTTCCTAATTTGTTCAACAAAGCCCTAGTTTACCATTGGGTTTTGGGTTCTTTGTTGTTTGTATTATCGAGCACTCGAGCTTGATGTAACAAACCGTAGCTGCCGGTAATGGGTGTGGTTTTTCTAGTGTAGCTTTGAATCCTACTTGCTGTAGCTGGCTTTTGTTTCATATGCCCTCAAAAATGGGGTACATTGTAATTCATAAAGTAATTAAAGAAATGTTTGAAAATGTTATGATCAGTTTAAACTTTAAAGTATTTTTTTATTTAAAAATATATTAAAATAAATTATTTATTTATTTTTTAAAAATTACTTTTGACTCAAACATATTAAAATGGTATAAAAATATATAAAAAATAAATTTTAAATAAAGCAAATTTTTAATTTTTAAAAAATACAATTTTAACTATATTCGATAGCACCTCTAAAAAGAGATGTTAACCCAACAGTAAAGTAGGATGATCAATCAATCCAACAAACAACAATGAGAAAAGTCGAATGAGCACATAAGGCAAGAAAATAAATATAAACAGATAAATAACACATGAGTAACATCAAAGTGCAAAACAAGCTAGAGAATAAAAAAAACAAACTAAAAGAAATGGCATATAACTTTCTCATTTCTTTTAAAACATACATTTGAATTACTAAAAAGAGAACAATTAAGGAAAAATAAAAAGAGTACGAGGAATAGATAACACAGTCAGAAGAAAGCAACATGTATAAAAGAAATAAAAAGATCATAAAAAGTCATGCTTGTACACAAGAAAAAAACATCACATAAAAGGAAAAACAAATACGTAATCCTAGAAAGTGAGAATCATACATTTAATACCCAAAAACTTATAATACCCAATAATAATAATAAAAGAAAAAAAACAACAAAAACAATAATCAGCAAAATGCTTAAAAAAACACAACAAGCTTAAAACATGAAAAAACTATAAACACTAAAACAAATCTTGAGGGGTGTAGCTCAAGTGGTCAGGTTTTGGGTTTGCTCCTTAGAGATTACCAGTTTGAATCCCACAAACCTCGGGGCCACTGCAGGCTTACATGGTCGTCAACTTCAAGGCCTGTGGGATTAGTCGAGATATGCTCAAGTTAGTCAAGATACTCACGTTAATAATAATAATAAAAACCTTATAATCTAAATTTCACTAAAATCAAATAAATTATCAACAAATAAACAAGTGGTGACTTACTAATAATATCCACTAACAAATAATACAACAATTCTTCTTCCTCTTCTTCTAAGTAATCCGTGTTAATATATGTAAAACTCCAAATTAGCATGATTATTGAACTTAGTTTTCCTGTGTTTTTAGTCAACGCTAGAAAGTTGAGAATTTCTTTTTTTGCTAGTATATAGTAAATGAGTATTTTATATCGTAAAAAGAAAAAAAAGAGGTAACCAAAGAGGACAACTATTATTATTATATAAAAAAAACAAAACAACATGCGTTTTTACCATTTAAAATTTACTAAGCACGCACTTATATTTTACTATTCATTCACCACCGTGTATTTTTGCTAAAATCTTTACATTTTGGTCATAACAGTTTGTAAAGTTTATAGTTTAGCTATGAAAATTTATTTTCTTTACATTTTCATTTCTTGAATATCCAAAAAAAAGAGAGAAAAATAATGAAAAATAAAAGAATAAACATAAAGATTTCCAACGAACACATTTCAACAATAAAAACTGATGATTTTAATGTTCGTATATTTATTTTCCTTATGATGGTTTTGTGAAGGTGGTCTTCGGTTTCTAATCATGGTAAAAAATAGATGATTTTAATGTTCATATATTTATTTTCCTTATGATGGTTTTGTGAAGGTGGTCTTCGGTTTCTAATCATGGTAAAAAATAGATCCAGCCTGAAAAGATGTTTTTATTTGCTTGTTTTGAAAGCGTGGTTGTAGTTGTTTTTTAAAATACTTTTTACTTATAAATATATAAAAATAATATTTTTTTTATTTTTTAAAAATCATTTTTAATATCAGCGCATCAAAATAATCTAAAAACATCAAAAATATATTAATTTGAAGAAAAGAAAAGAAAATTTAAATTTTTTCAAAAATATTTTTGAAATGCAAAAACAAACAGTGTTGCTATTAAATATGAGAAATTGAACTGACAATGACATGTTTAGAATTAAAAAAACATGAGAACGACATGGCAATTCAGTGATATATATATATATTAAAATAATTATTCTTTCATTTTCTTATACCACAGCATCAGAATTCCCACACGTGCTTTTTTTTAAAAAAAAATTATTTTCACACGGTGCTAAGTTTTAATTTTAAAAAATATTATTATGGCAAAAAAGATATTTTTTCTAGAAAACAAAATGAACAAAGACAGAGGGCTTTGGATATATATATATATATATAGTACATTACAAAACAAATAAATGGTGTGGCATTTTGCACTGTACACACAGACTGCATGTACTGTGGACTGTGGCAGTGCCCGGGCGATTTTGCCCTTGATGAGTCTGTGCATTTTATCTCTTCTCTGGCCCTGTTTTCGTGTCTTCCTCTCACTCTCTTCATTTCATGTCTCTGCTCGGTTCCTTCATTTTTGGCAGAGAGAACGACGGGCTGTTTGGCTCACGGTTGCTCGGTCGGCCCAGGATGCCGGTTTGTGGGCTGGCTTCGGGTCGTTCTTCGTGTTTGATGAGGTATGATTTCGCCCCCTTCTTTGCGCCAATTTCTGCTTTCTCTCGGTTTCTTTGCATCGGGTTCTTCGGTTCGTGTTTTTTTTTTTTCATTTTTTCCCTTCTTCTCACTCGATTCATCTTCTTTCTGGTGTGGGTGTTCAGTAATTGATTGTAGTTTTTGATTTCTCTGGTCTGGGTATTCAGCAATTGATTGGGTTTTTTAGATTGCTCATTGTCTGTGTGTTCGGTTTTCTTGGGTTCGTGCTCGGGATGCTTGCGTTTGGTCGTTTGTGTGTGTTGGGGGGTGGGTTATTGGTTCAATTGGGTTCGGGTTGGGTTGATCGATGGTTTGGAGGTCGTTCAATTCTCGGGTAAACATGGTCCTTGGTTGGTTTGATTCGGGTGCTCTCGGTTTGGTTTGATTGGCTGTTATTTGTGTTGATTTGGGCTCATTGCTCTCGGTTTAGAGCTTAACATAGAATGAATTGATTATTGAGTTGGTTTTTGCTCTCCGCTGATCGCTTAATTTTTTTTTCGGTTGCTTTGCTTTCTTCGATTGTTGTTACTGTTCCAATCTGGTTTCGTTACTTCAATTACTCCTGTTGCCCCATGTCACTTCACATTAATTAATTTGTCTGTGCATTTTGCAGGGTGACATGCTTTTTTTTTTACTTCTTCTCTTATGATCCTTGCCTCAGTAGACTGCGCCGCCTTCTTTCCTCTGTTAAGTAATTTTTTCATTCTAATTGTAATGTTTATCTTTGTTTTTTGTGTTGTTTCCTCTCCTGCATATTTCTCTTGCGTTTCATTTCGTCTGGTACCTTCTTTTGCTTTCCATTTTTCTTCTCAGCTCTGCTTTGGATTTCTTGCGTAATTGATCCTATTTCTTTTACTCTTCTTTCTTGAGGTTCTGGCCTGTTGCTTCTCACAAATTGCTGCAAAGACTCACCCTTGCTGCAAAGACTCACCCTTTGTGTTGGTCATTCTACTTTTGAGGTTAGTTGGCTTTTTCTAGGACAATTTTGGACAAAAAACAGAGATCACAGAAGAGTATATTCGCTTTCTCCAAGTACATATATGTATGTATGTTTTATCTATACATCCAAGTCTTCTCTTCCTTTTTTCTAATGTCTACAATGATTTTTACAGCATATGATATTAATTTTTAATTGTTTCTTTACTGATTTGCTGCATTTATTCTTCCATAATATTTGCTGAAATTTTTGAATGCATGACTTAATTTCTTCATCATTTCATTTATTACTTTGCGAATTTTATTTTTTTCAGGAAGATTAGCAACAAAATGATATGTCTCATTTCGAAGGAGGGATTTCACTTCGTTCTGCACCTCAACATCCCTCTATTTTGCGCTGATGTACAAATTGTATAATTAGCACTCTTTTGTCATCTTTTGTGACACTATGTATATACCAAAATATGTAACCTATGTTTACAAAACAAACTCTTTTATATTGTAGTTCTAACTTTTATATTATAAGTTTATCGTTTTTAATGTAATTATATAATATTATATACGCAGCAATGCTCGCGGCAACGCGCGGGCATATAGCTAGTATATATATATATTTTGTTCTCATTAATTCAAATTACCTGAATTCTTGTTAATGCTTATTTTAACTGTGTAAGGTTTTCATTTGAATTAATGAGAACATAATATATATATATATATATATATATATATATATATATATATATATATATATATATATATATATATATATATATATATATATAACCAAAAGCAGGGGAATTCAGGCTACGGTTAGATCCAGCAAAACACATCAATATGCGGAAACTTACATTTACTCTAGCCATGGGCACTCATCTCCTTCTCTTTATAATAAGTATTCAGTGCCTAAAGAGAAGGCCTAAATTGGGAAGTGAAAGAGCCTTTGGAGTCGAAGAAATCTTACAGGTAGGACTCTGATCTTGTCTCCTTCTTATCATTGTCCTTCTGATAAGTAGCAGAGAACCTCCCACTGGCCATACCTTTAGTTACAGTTACAGATTTGTGCTTGAAGGTGAAAGTGTGAAATGTGAATTGTGAGGGAGCGGCTTAGAAGCAAGGAGAAGGACGGTTAGAGTCCAGTGGATGCTAGGGTTAAGATTAAGCACGTGTTTTTTTTGTATTTATAATACCTCCAACTGAATCGGTTCGGTTAGGGTTTCGTCGATTTCGAGTTTCTGAAACCGAAACCGAACCGAAAATTTTTTCAAAAAATTTAATCGGTTTTTTTAGTTATTTTTTCTCGGTTTAGTCGGTTTCTCAGTTTTTTTACTCACTCTTATTAAATAAAATACTCCAAGCACAACAAGAAAATATGTTGCGATAACAAAAAAAAACGAGGTAGTCCTCTACATGCAAAAGCTTGTGCCATGAATGACATGTTAAGGAACTTAATTTATGGCATTATGTTTGCTTTCCATGAAAAGATGCTTACAAGCACTAAAACAAGTCTTCTTGATAAGGATTGAGTTGCTAAAAGCAAACTCCTTTTGGGAACCTAAGAGCTGCTTGTGTAGAAACTACATCATTTTCTAGATTTCCAAGCTAGCAAACCGAATCAACTGGTTTGGAAAAAAACCAAATCAAACAAAAAATGGTTGATCTGAATCGGTTTTTAGTTCGATTCGGTTTATAATTTAAAATAATAATAATTTTGATTTGGTTATTTATTTTGATCAAGAACCGGACTGAATTGAAAATGCTCAGCCTTAATTTAATTGATCAGGTTCTGAATTTGTTCTCTAAAACTTACCAGTTCGAGTGCCATAAATTTTAGAGTCATTGGAGGCTTACCCGATCTTTAATTTTAAGGCATCGGAGAATTAGTTGAGGTGTACAAGCTAACCCGAACACCTATAATTATAAAAAAAAAAGAAAAAAGAAAAAAAAAGCATTGCTTCGAAGATCCAAAACTGTCAAGTTCTAAAATAAGCCAATCTCGGGTGATATTCTTGATTCCATATTGTTCTATGATAAATTCAAGCATCTCAAATTAGACAAGGGATCCATTTTTGCTAGAATATGTTCAATAAGATTGTTCCTTTAGCCCTACAAACAAGCCTTTCGGCATGCCCAAATCATCCCTTGAATTTGAGAATTTAGGGTAAGGGTTAGGATCTATAAAAGAAAAGAGAAAAGTTGAAAATGGTTGCTAGGTTTTATTTTTTAATTTAATGATAAAGTTGTAATATTTGATACAAAAACTTTTTAGTTATTAAATAAATTATAATGGTAAATTTGTAAGAAATGAGATATATTTTGTTGATTTTTTTTAGAAATATATTAAGGTGGTGCTTAGCATTGAGGTTGAATTGTACTTTTTTTTTAAATTGAATTTTTTTAGCTTTATTTTTTTATGTTTTTGTATCATTTTGATGTGTTGGTGTCAAGAATAAATTTTAAAAAATAAAAAAAATTATTTTAATACATTTCTAAATGAAAAACATTCTAAGAGTGTCAGTGCTCAACTAAGAGGATATCTAAAATTACAGTTGTATTGCTCTTTTAAAAAAAAACTAAAGTTATTTTAGCTTTAAATGTTTTTTTTGAATTTTTTTAATAATTTAATATTAAAAATGAATTCTAAACAATAAAAAATATTATTTTAATATATTTTAAAATATAAAATATTTGTAAAAACAATTTTTACCACATTATTTCTAATGAATTTCGAACTACAATTTGGACCAAATAACCCATGTTCAAAGGTAATCTTGCCAAATAAAAAAATAAAAACGCACACACGCACAGCAACGCCGGGCCCTTTCACGCTCCGCAACGACATCGTCGTCGTCGTCCTCATCATTTTACCTATTTATAAAGCCAAAAGGCTCGATCCCAAAAGGTGTCAAACGCCAACATCTAAATCCCGCTGATTTCAAAAGATAAATCAAACTTTCAATTCCATGCCTTTTCTAGCGACAAAACCACATCTCTCTCTCTTCAAACCCTAACCCACCCATTCACTCCAAAATCAAATCCCCGCCGTGTACAGAACCAAATTCTACGCTCAACAATGGCTTCAATGGACGAAGCGCTCTCTCTCCTCACCGCAGCGAATTCTCACGGCGATTTGACCGTTAAGCTATCTTCTCTTAAGCAAGCCAAAGATGTTTTATTGTCACTCGAGCCGTCGTTGGCGGCTGAGCTTTTTCCTTCCTTAGTCGAACTGCAGTACTCGCCGGAGGGAATCGTCCGACAAAAGCTTGTGGAGTTAGTTTCGAAACCCTACTTTCTACATTTTTTGGTCAATTCATCCTAATTTTTGTTATGGTTGCTCGAATTTGGTTGCTAATTGTGTGATCATGAGAGGTAGTTTTAGGGTTAGGGTTTCTTTGTAATAGTCAATATGCTTATGTATACTAGCTTCATCATTTTGTTTTTGTGATTGATTGTTTATAATAAAATGGCTAGAAAAAATTTATTCCTGTGATTATTTTTATTTTATGTGGTTGTCAGGGTAATTGAAGAAATTGGTTTGAAAGCAATGGAGAATTGCTCAATACTAATACCTGTCTTATTGGGACTTTTAAGAGATAACGATTCTGTTGTTGCAAGGGAGTCTATTGTTAGTGGCACACATTTATATTGTGGTGTTCTAGAGGAAATGGCATTGCAGGTATCTTTCTGTCTCTACCCAACTATCCCTTTATTGGGCGAAAAATCTGAAGTTCGATTCAACTTGGTTTGTTCTCATTTTGGATGTAGCTTATAAAGAAATTTTCCTTTATTTTGACAGACATTTCAATGTAATCCATCGTTTCTCTTGCTATTACTGAAATTCTTAATTGTTTTTTCTTAAAATGCTTTATTTTATCTTTGCACTTTTTTTTTATCATGCTTATTTTGGAAAATTACAGTGTCACCGGCGTGGTAAGGTTGAACGATGGCTCGAAGGACTATGGATATGGATGCTTAAGTTCAAGGATGCTGTCTTTGCAATTGCATTGGAGGTATGGCGTGAATATGGTTGTTTATTTGCAGATCTTACCATGTGCCAATTAATTCATGGTTAATGATGTTCTCATCGAATGGTACTTGGGTAACTAATTCCCTATAAATAAGTCGTGTCGTGTGTTTTCTTTCCTTGTTCTTTTTTTTTTTGAGGGGGGGTGTTGTGTGGGTGTATGGGGCTTGTTACAAAAATTATCAATTCATTCATCTGCCATTTGCTGTGTTTAGAAGAGCTAGCTAGCTTGTGAGCAATTGGATTTTTGCAACCTTCCAACATGTTAACAGGCTGTAAGAAAGTTTCTTGTGCCTAAAGTAACTAGACAAAACAATTGGCAGTAGACATGTGATATTATGCTATTCTGGTCAATGGTAGAAGGATTCTTCAGTCATTGAACTGTTATAACATCAACTGCTGCCGCTATTGATTAAGTCAAATCTTTTCAACTTGAGGGAACTTTCTATTCCTTTGCATGAGGCATTTGAAACATATTTAATAAACTGAATGTTGCTTTAATTTGACTGTAGCCTGGACCTGTTGGGATAAAGTTGCTGGCGTTGAAATTTTTGGAAACATACATCTTGCTTTTTACTACCGAGACCACTGATTCTGATAGACTTGTTGCAGAAGGTATTGCATTCTGGCCTTTAATTGTTTATTTCTGTAAGATGATTTGATTATGGTGTTTTCTGTCTGAAGTCTTTTCTTGACTTTGATCTGTGCTTTTCTTATAAAAGAAGAAATAGCTCTGCCTTCTGATTTGGCTCTAATTCCTATAGGAAGCAGACGGTTATTCAACATTTCATGGGTAGCCGGCGGGCATCCTGTTTTGGATCCAGTTTCTCTCATGTCAGATGCCAATAAGACACTTGTCATTCTTTTGGATTTTTTATGGTCGCCTGGTAGTCTTCCTGGTGCACTGATGATCGCTGTTGTCAATTGGTGAGCCACATGCTTTTAATAAATTTTTCTATATTAGTAAATGGACATGGATATGATAGGATGATAATGGTTCATTGCAATTTTTTTTTGTAGCTAAAAAAATCATAGATTTGATAGTTTTATGGTGCCTATCTTCTTTTGTGGTAACTCTTAAATTAACTGTGCCCTTCCCTTTTTCCATCTTTGCTATTTTCTTTCTTGATTGTTTTTGGGTAAATAGTTTCTTGACATTTTCTTTTGGAGTCTAAAGAGCCAAAACCTTGAAGTGTATCCCTTTATTTAGCTATAATGAGATATGTCAGCATCCGTGTTGTGGGATTACTATCAGAAATCTTATAGGTCTGTTGCTCTTTGTTATCTTCTGGATGTGTGGGTCATTCATTCTATCCATTTAAATGCATGGAAGGTCTAAAGGCTTTCCGAGCATCACAGGCTGCCTTCTTAAGAAGGGGAAAACTATTTGTAAAATGTTTACTTTAATAATTTATTTTTGGCACATTAATACCATATTTGTGCATGCATCTTTGTGCACCTAAATACTGCTCATACCCTATTAGTTGTTTTGTTTGTCTGGATATCCGGATGCATTCATCAATACCGGCCAGTTTTTATTCTCATTTGGTGTGTTCATGACATATAGAGCAACACCATTTTTTCGTACTTTATCCTAGCTCTTATGCATTCTGATAGAAGTTAGAACATGCATACATATTTGTAGACACAAGCACTCACAAACAATATGCCACTTCTTTTTTCCCCATATATGCAGAGTTGCAGACACACAGACACATGTGGGCGTGCAATATGCCATTTCCCCAATAATTACATCATGGGCTCATTTTCAGTTTCACTGTGCCCTTTACTCTTCCAAAAACTTTTGCAGGCTTTTTTGCTGCGTCATTGATTTTTTTTCCTTATCCCAGCTGGCAGTTTAAGTAGCCATTAGTATGCCACATGAACGTGAACATTTGATTTCAATTATAGTAATTCAACCATGAATTTACCAGTTCTGATCTGTTGGGTATCTTCCAATTCAAAAGCCTTGAATTTTTTATAGATGTAGGTAGTAAAGTGCATTTTGCCTTGAGTTACATTATCTTCAAAATTTTGGAGCGATAACCAAAATTTGGAAACAGGTTGTAGTACAAGTTCAACTGCTTGTTTGCGGTATGATTGCAGCATGCTGACCAACTCTCTTATGAGGAATTATTGGGCCTGGATACTGCTGCATTGGTGGTTCAGACAATGGGAGTTACAGGGCTAGACAATGTCTATGTTTTATGGATACTTTCAAGCACCATTTGCCAAGTGATAGGAATGGTTAACTGATGGTAAATGATCTCCCCAGGTGCTGAGAAAGACTGGGTAGTCAAGCTACGCAGTTTATGCTTTGTAAAATGTTAGAGAGACAATATGCTTTACAATTTTTTTGACAATGTTCTAGATATTTGAAAATGTACCTATTGTTTTGTTACAGTTAATGCACAATTCAACACCTTAATTAATCGAAATTATTTTTTAACTAGGGATTACCCTGCCAAACTCGCTATTCAATTATCACGGTTCCAAATTTCTATCAACTGTTTTAGCTGCACTGCATTTTTTGCATGAAGTTTATGTATATCTGCTGGTTTTATTGTCAGTAATAGTAACTCAGCTTATATAATCGAGTTCTGTCTGTTAGGTCATTGCCCATAATGTCAAATGTATTATCTATGTTCTGATGGCTTTTGAGTTGGGTGTTGAATTTTTTCTTTGAAATTGTATTGTGCAATACGTGCATCAGCTTAGCCTTGACTCTGGAACCAATCATTCTTTATAAAATATTAGAAGTTTGCAAATGGGCCTTTGCCATCCAGCAGGGCTATATGCAGAAAGGAAGACATCACAACTATGGAACTTTTTTTGCTTGAATACTTTTCTCCGAAGTCAGTGAATGATTCTTAATTTGTTATGTTTCTAAAAGCTTCTGGAAAGAGTGGGTGAAAGGATGCATCGATACGACTATTTGGTGAACACTACTGATTTTTCATTATCCTTGAAGTATTCACATGGATGGAAGTTTTATTTTGTTTCTGTTCTTGTGGATTGTAACTGAAGCAAATAAAACAAATATACTTGGAATTTTATATTTAACCATCAAAAGAGATGGGAAATCAAAAACAGCACAAAAAGATTTTTGCAATGTATCTGTACTTAAAAACCATGCTTGGAGTTTTGCTTCTTGCTGTCACATGCAAATATCTTGGTGATGATGTTGTTGTTTAAGGGTTGCAAATGCTTAGTCTCTGTTTCTATGGTGTCATTTTCTTTGATGATCTGCAGCTGCTAAATATTGTTTATACAGATGACTGTTTTGCTGAGTTTATTTCTTCAAATTGCAGTATTTGTACTTGGTGACCAGGTTTGCACGCATTATGAATGCACAGGCAGAAGCTATTTTATTATGTTGGTATGAGAATGAGGTCCTTAATTGTTGTTATAGGGTATATTAAAGCCCAAAGAAGTATTGTGTGGCAGGGATATAATGATAAAAGGGAAAAGAAATACGTGGAACTGCACTGAAGAATGGCAGACACATTCCCAATTGAACTCCATGAATTTATCAAAACAAACTCGTTTCCTCTTAAAATGAGGTTATCTTCAATGTTGAACGAAGATAAGCTGTTCGAATGGACAGCCGCCTCTTCTTTCAAATATGTTCTCAAAATGTGAGGAATAATGTCATGTTTTTGATGAAATATACTAATGAAAGCAATGGTGTCCCCCCCTTTAGATACATGGCTGTATATTAGACGATAAAAATAAATAACTTATATCTAAAGATTTTATGTGGTAGCATTGATACTTCCTATGCTGGATTACTGAAAAGCTTTCACATGATGTAGAAAAACTCACAAGGGCCATAGCATGACATTTTGTCATAGAACATGGTTTTGCAATAATATTGATGTTATGAAAACTTTGATTGAGGGTTTGTTTTGATGAAGTGAATTCATTACTCTTATGCTGCTTTCTTCTAGTTGTTATTGTGGTCATAGTTTGTTGTATACAATGGGATTGGATGTCTGGATTCGTGATTGCAACTCCACATGCTATACACTGGTGTCTTTTCTTATTTTCAGAAGAGCAGGTAGAGTTAACCAGACTAATTAAGTACTTTATGTTATTTTCTTGGATTCTTCCATGAGTAGATATCTCAGTTGATTATGTGCAGCAGTAAGCAGGAGCTCTCAAAATCGACTTCTTTGTCTATGAGATTTCATCATTTATAGCATCCATTCCTTTAGTGTTCATCATGTTGTAATGCTGTGGAATGTTCATTGGTTAATGTGGACCATCCCAATTCTAAATTCTTCATGACCTTTAAAGATAGTGTTTATAGTTGTCCATTAGTTCTTATTGGAGACAAGCACACAATTTCAAAAGCTAAACATGAGTAGCTCTAAAGGGAACATATCTTTTTTGACTATAAAGGAAAAGAAAAGTTGTTAGATTTTGTTGGTGGCTGATGCCAATGAAAGAGTTCAGAAGATTCAGTGACCGGAGATTTAGAGATACTGTAGCATACTTATGCATTGCAATGGGTGATAAATATTTCATCTTTTGATTCTCCAAATGTCGTAGAATATGGAATATGGATTACCTTCATAAGCCTTTATGACAAGTCTTGAGAAAAGTTGAATGAACCCAAAAGGGGAGAGCTCAAGGACTAGCATGCATTAACCCTTTTCACTGTTTATGACAGCATAAAACAGATTAATGTTTATTTGGACTCGATTCTCACATGGAGTTAGTAATTCATTGTCAATGTTAATTGTTAATATGGTATTACAAGCCAGTTTGAGTTTCTGTTTAATTTCATACAGGGATTTTTTTTTTTTGAAAAATTCATATTGGGTATACAACATTATTGTTGGTCTATGTTATTGTTCTAGGATGTCCATTTACTGCCCAGTCAATTTTCAATTTCCTGGTTGCCCTATAAACTCTTAAGAGTGTTGACCTTATTAAATCCAGCTAATGTGAATCTATCTACCTTTTCATATGGAGGATGTCTTATTCTGCTTTCTGGAATCTTGTTCCTTTCCTATTTGAATAAAATTTCCTTTTGTCTGCAATGGTTGTATAACTCTGTGCATTTGAGGATTATAGTGAGCTTAATGATTGAGAACTGGGAAAGGTGTGGGTTTTCTGTGCACTTGGCCTTCAAATGACTGTCATCTTCTATCTTTTACCTGCTTTATATGCTCTACATGTGTTGTTCAAGCATTTCCTTGTGGTCTTTAGTATCAAATTTTTCTTTAAACTCTAATATATTTGTGGGGTAGAGTTGTGATGCACCCTTTTCATTTGTCTAAGCAATAGCTTCCCTTCCTAGCAATGTTTTCAGATTATGTTTCTTTTAATCATCCTTGGTTTCTATTTTTTGGTTTCCATTTTTCTTAATTACTTTCATCTCAAGTCTCAATGAGTTTTTATGCTTCGTTCATTATTATTCTTGACATCATTTAGGTCCTTATTTTATTTCTTTCTTAGATTTATCTCAAATTATTTTGTACATGGTATTATATTAGATTCTTCTGTATCTGATGACCTACTTATCTTTTTGACAGTCTTGCAGCTGTAGCGCGGAAGAGGCCGCTTCATTATGAGACTATTCTATCTGCCTTGCTTGATTTTGATCCAAAAGTTGAGAAGGGATGTCATGCTGCTAGTATCCAGTACTCTTTAAGAACTGCTTTTTTGGGATTCCTGCGGTGTACTTATCCAACCATCTTGGAGGTGAAGTTGCTTGACATTTTAACCTCTTTTTGAAGAAAAAAAAATCCTTCTCACTTTGCATTGCATGCCATTATTCAATAGGTAATTGTATACTAATTTACAGGTAAAAACCCTTTATCTTCATATTTTTTGTTCCTTAATTTTGAATATACATGCTTTATTTGAAAAAAATAAGTTCATTAAATTTTGAAATCACCAGTTGTATCCCAATAAAATTAAAGGAATTTGAAAGTTAAGAAAACTACCAAATCATTAAATTCTTTGTTGTGGAGTTTATAAATAACTATTTCAGTCTCTCCCTTCCCTACTGCTGTTGGTTTTATGGCAGTTATAGCTCTGCCTATCAATTCTATGTTTTAACCAGAATCTGCTGCTAATACTGGTACCACTTGCCCAATGCAAAATCTTTTAGCTCCTATCATCCTGGGCCACAGGTATTCTATATCACAAGCATGTGTACACTGCATATGAAAGATTATTTGATGAGAGGTTCTAGATTACAAACATAGTACTGTCCATATGTGTTCTTTAAGGATGAAACAGCAACACAAATAAAATGTTACCCTGCTTTGAAACTAGAATGAAGAAACCAATAATTAAGGGAAGTGGTATCAGAATTCTTTTATTTATCTTCACACTGACAATTCGGTTTTTATTTCATTTTCAGTCAAGGGATAAATTGTTAAGGGCTTTACGTGCAATGAATGCTGGGGATGCTGCTGAGCAAGCCATCCGCCAAGTTGATAAAATGATTAAAAATAATGAGCGCACTTCTCGTGAAGTCAGGTTTAGCAGGGTAATTACCCTTTCAAAACACTGTCCACCACAGCTGTAGTCGCTCTTGTTATTGTTGGAATTATAATCTTTCACTGAATTTAGATTGCCTTGTTTGTGATCCTTAGGATGATCAGCCGACAAGCCAACTGCCTGTCTCAGGAGATCAGCTCCGGAAAAGATCTGTGCCTATGGATAATGAAGAGCAAGCTAATGGTCATGAAATGGCTCAAAAGCGGAGTCGATATGGTCCTAACATTCTGTCAACTACACCAATCCAAATCAATGAATCTGGACCGGATTCTGTATTTGATAATGGCATCTCCGCTAATGTTCATCTATCAGATAGTGATTTGACTCCTGCAGAACAAATGATTGCTATGATTGGTGCATTGCTTGCTGAAGGAGAGAGGGGTGCTGAATCACTTGAACTTCTTATTTCAAATATTCATCCTGATCTGCTTGCTGATATTGTCATTACTAATATGAAGCATTTGCCTAAGTCCTCCCCTCCTTTAACAAGGCTTGGTAGCTTGCCAGTAACTCTGCAAAATTGCTCTTCAAGTAGTCCAGCACAGGCAGTGGCACCATCGGCTCCAGTTTCCTCTGCACAAGGACCCATTCCAGTGGTTACTGCAGGCAATTTATCATTGTCTGATGCACCCATTGTCAATAATTTCCCTGTAGATTCGAAACGTGATCCAAGAAGGGTATGCTCACTAGCCTATAATTATTTTTTTGCATGTTCCGGTATGCTCAGTCTATCCGAGTCACTTGTTCTAGTTATATTGAATTATCCTCTATTTTCAAATAACTTGCTAGTTGCTTTCTCAGGATCCACGCCGCTTGGATCCACGTCGTACTGCTACATCAGTTGGAGTACCATCTGTCGCCATTGTGGATGACCATGGTGGAATGCAACCTGAAATGGACAGCTCTGTTTCTTTAAGCAAGGCTTCTCCTCTTCCTGTGGTGACATCAGTTGAGAATCCTCCGGAACCTTATATTTCAAACAGCAAAATTGAGGACAAGAGTTTAGAAGGTCTACTGGTTTCTAAAACTGATCAAGGAAGCATGAGCGAGGAGGGTATCTGTAGACCTGAGGAAATTGTCCCCATGTCAGAGGCCAAAGCTTCTTCAGATCAAGCATTTTCTCCTCCTCACACTTCTGAGGAGGGTGATGTTGTATTGAAGTTGTCAGATTTTGAAGTGGCATCTGGTGCTGACACGTTATCTGTGATGGAACCTGAGCAGCTTTCCCCAGATGTCTCAAACATATCTGTGCCTGAAGAGATCTGTCAAGTCGATTTACCTCAGCTTCCCCCATACGTTGAACTCACTGAAGAACAGCAGAAAACTGTGAGACAGTTAGCAGTTGAACGGATTATTGAATCTTACAAGCATCTCTCTGGGACTGAATGCAGCCAGACACGCATGGCATTACTCGCCCGATTAGTTGCTCAGGTATGGCCAATGTTGGCCTGCATGTAGTGTGCAGAATAATAGATTAGTATAAGCCAGATCAGGAGTTAAAGATTATAAGCACTGTTCGATGCAAACCTGCTATCCTATATATAGTTGGTTTTTCAAAATCGTAGTGTTGTTTTCTTCCAGATTGATGCAGATGATGATGTTGTTGTGATGCTGCAAAAACATGTTTTAGTGGATTATCGACAACATAAGGTATTTGCTCTCTTGAACTAGCTGTTTCAACTTGTTTTGATGTATCTGGATGCTTTGAAATTTGTCTCAGATTAGAATTCATCCTAAGTGATATCTTTCATGACATGCATGAAAATTTGTAACTCTCTCTATCTAACAATCTCTCTGTGAGTGTGAGCTGATAATCATCAAAGTTGGTGCTGCAAAATGTTTGTGATGTTAAATCTTATAAAAATCTAGAAATTGTGCCTACACTATTTTCAAGAGAAATAATACAACATTTAGTAGTGTTTTGTGAGTAAGTTTATGATCAATGAAAT
Organism: Populus nigra; assembly: GCF_951802175.1. Classification (NCBI taxonomy): domain Eukaryota; kingdom Viridiplantae; phylum Streptophyta; class Magnoliopsida; order Malpighiales; family Salicaceae; genus Populus; species Populus nigra. Next base: position 7,965,230 of record NC_084855.1, on the reverse strand, counting down.
GTACGTTCTTACAAATTTGTTGCTACGAGTACATTTTTCATTATTGGAGTCAATAAGCTTATTGTCTTCTGTTTATTATTTTGTACCTTAATTTTCTGTGATCTAACTTTTTTTTTTTTTTGGTCAGGGGCAAGAACTTGTGTTGCATTTTTTGTACCATCTACACTCGCTAACGATTTTAGATTCTGTTGGAAGTGCTTCATATGCTGCTGTTCTATATGAGAAATTCCTTTTGGTAGTGGTATGGATTTTTCTTCAGCGGTTTGTCTTAAATGACATGTTTACAAATAATAATTTAATCTCTCAACACAGGCCAGATCTTTGTTGGATGCTTTTCCAGCTTCAGACAAGTCTTTTAGTAAACTTCTCGGTGAAGTTCCTTTCTTGCCTGAGTCTGCCTTCAAATTGTTAGACGATCTCTGCCACTGTGATATTTTTGATTCACATGGAAAAGAAGTTCGTGATGGTGAGCGAGTAACTCAGGGGCTAGGTGCTGTATGGGGTTTGATTTTGGGGCGTCCAAACAACCGGCAGGCATTCTTAGATATAGCTTTGAAGGTAACTTGGCTATGCTAATCTGTTGGCATTGAGTATGATTTGTTTGTTTAAATTCGTGCTTATGAAATGCTTAACTTTGAGTCAGTTATTCTCTGTGTGATATTGGAGGAGAGTGATTTGATGTGGACATTTTATAGGAATTCCAAAACGTTCTCCGTTTGGTTCCTAAAACCCTCAGGTGTTCTTTGTATTTAAAATCCAGATAGTGTAATTTTGGATTATCTAAAGGCAAACTAATTCTGAAAGAAGGAGACCTTCCCAGTGCGAGGGAGGTGTTAATGCAGATTGGAAAGTTTTATGGGTTTCCTTACCTGATATGGATTTCATTACTCTTTTTCTGTTGGTTGTCCATTATTATGAACAAGAAAAGTGAAACCTATTGCAAATATGAGATAATAAAGCTGGTGACTGATGCCAACAATAGTGACATGAATCTGGTTATGTTATTCACTGTTTTTCAGTGAAAGCTGTTTTTTTGGCAAAGCGTCATCACTGTTTTCTTTCACCCTGTCTGATGCATTTATGAATTATGGCAGATCAATCTTGTATAAGTATTTTATTTTTGCAAGTTGGTTTGGTTAAATTAGTCCAACTTTTATACTAAATTTACCTGTCATTTTACACAAAAAAGTCCCTTACCGTTGCTTTTTTTAATCTAATAAGAAAAAAGAATTGGTGAAGCCCCACTAGAAGGCATTTTAGCAGCCATATGTAGAAAGTACTCCTATGTAACTATAAATAACATTTATTACTGATGCATTTATATCTTAATGGCAGTGTGCTGTTCATTTACAAGATGACATTCGATCGAAAGCTATCCGGCTGGTATGCTTTCCTTTTTGGCCTTCAAAAACTGTTAACATTCTGCTAATGGACTTCAGAAGCTGTTGGCTTGAATTTTCATGTCAAACTGAATTTCACTTCTACCTACAGTGACTGAAATTGGATCATTTGTTCTACATCTATTTTGTTCTGGGCAGGTGGCAAACAAACTCTATCAGCTAAACTATATATCACAAAATATTGAGCAATTTGCAACAAATATGCTGCTCTCTGTTGTGGAACAGCATGCTTCAGATATCAAGCCTTCACAGTCAGTATCCACTGATCAAAGGGAAGGAGAGGTATGGAACATATACTTTTTTTGACATATTCATATTTTATTTATTGAGGTCAATGCTATCTTAAATGTGGAGACTTAATTAATCCTATGGGGCGTCTGGAGGGATATGAATGTTGTATTTTGCTTCTATTGGGCCTTCAAATGCGAGCTATACACCCTGACTGGATGGATGGATTATTCCTCCAGATTGAAGGCATGTACCATGATCAGAGGTATATAGTTATGCTCCTTCTATGCCCTTGAACAATTCAACAGTTGTGTGCTAGTTGCACCCATGACAGACCAGGAGAGTTGTGTATACCTCAACAATATTTCTCTCCTTAAACAGTTTCTAATCTGCGCGAAATAGTTCTTTTGGTACTTGAAGATAATAGACCCCTGTTTAGGACTGTTGAGAACTTGGGGAAGAAAGGGATCTTTCATCAAAAGTGATTCTAAAACCAAAACATTTTTTCTGATGAAAATTCTTTGTAGGTGGTAAGCCAGGAAGTGTCTGTAAGTGGTTCTCAAGTCTCAGGGACTGGAAATTGTGAAAATGACTCCATGAAGGGTGCACAACCATTAGTCCAAAGTGTTTCGACCATGTCATTTCCTGAAGTGCAAAGACATATTTCTTTATTTTTTGCTTTATGTACAAAGGTTTGTCTATCTTGCACCATTGCTGTGACCTTCCCCAGTTAATTTAAAATAGTCTTTTAATTTGAGGTTTTTCACGATGCTGACCAAGCTCTCTTATCTTTCAGAACCCTGGTCTCCTTCAAATTGTATTTGATATCTATGGACAAGCACCAAAAACTGTAAAACAGGTCTCTCTTTGTTCGTTTAATTAATTTTTGTAATTTTAATAGCTTGTAATGATGTGGTGACACGTGGCTATTGTCATGTAGAGGATAGACTTCCCAAGTGATTTCTTCTCTCTTTTTTGAATATATATGATCAAGTTACCTCTTCCTTCTTTCTTTCCTGGCTGACAGAGTAAATGTTACTGCTCAAGCCATTATTTGTTCTGTACAATTTTAACTTGCCTTTTGGAACGCAGGCTGTTCATCGCCATATTCCTGTTCTAATAAGGGCCCTAGGCTCATCTTATTCTGAGCTGCTTCGAATAATATCTGATCCACCAGAAGGATGTGAAAATCTTTTGATGCTGGTAACTTTCTTTTGGAGATTTTTTATGAAATCCTGCTCCATTTTTTACTCTTTTGCTTCTATTTTCAGATTTTCTATTCATGACTGGTGCTGATTGTGGGTTCTTTTTTTTTTTCCTGGCTAGGTGCTGCAAATATTGACTCAAGAAACAACACCTTCTGCTAATCTGATAACCACGGTCAAACATTTATATGAAACTAAGTTAGAGGTTACTTTGAGAACCAAGCTCTTACAATTTCCAGCTTTAAATAACTGTCATATTGGTCCTTAACTCTGCTAAACTGCCTCCTGCAGGATGCCACGATTCTTATTCCAATTTTATCTTCACTTTCGAAGAATGAGGTTAGCTCTATTGTTTTTATCTTGCTTATATCTAGATTATTTTATCAAGCACCTGCATGTTTGTATGTGTCAATTAAATTCAGAAAGATGAAGTTGTGGACAGAAGTGTGGACTTAGAAACATAGAAATCATCCACTGTAACTTTTATGCTGCTGTGACACCTATATAATAGCCATCTTTTTGTGCCCTATAAATGAGTTAAAAAGATTCTTTATCTTTTTTAGGAAAAATGGAGGATTAAGTGTTTTATCGAATTGGCTTCTTGTATAACTGAGTTTAACTTTTAATTTTTATATTTCAAATTTTATACATATTCATTTCCCTCTTCAGTTATCCTCATTTGTTTCACTGTTAGAATTAGTTTCTGGGGCATGTGGATTGATGTTCTTAAACTTTGTGGTTCAATTTGTTGAGTAACATTACTAGAAAGAATATTTGCAATTATCTAAATGGTTTTAGAGTTGGTATGCACGGGCTTCTCTACCAAATCTGTATGGATTAACACACACTGTTTGTAAAACAGTCACTTGGTGACTTGTTCTTTCATTTGTATTGATCGTTGTGTGGACTTTTGTCGGCATGTCATTTATTGATTATTGACACCAGAATTTCCGACTGGATCCATAGTAAACTGAAGACAAATGAAATTAAGAAGGAAAAATAGTTTCCAATCATACCAAAATGTCAGATCAGTTAAAAGGGTTAAATGCATTGACCCTCATATATAGGATTAATTTCTTGACCACAAGAAGGCAAATGTGTGCAAACCTCAGTTCAGTTAGTGGTGTTCTCTTTTTGCATGACATTCTAGATGGTCACTTTTAGTAATACTCACATCCTTCTTGTTTCGCAAAGTCTGGCTTGAATGCTACTGTCAAATTCTTTTAGGTTTTTATTAAATGTTTGGATGTTACTCATTTTATGATGGCAGGTTTTGCCCATTTTCCCTCGGCTTGTTGGACTTCCTATAGAAAAATTCCAGATGGCACTTGCTCATATTTTACAGGTTCTTGTGAAACTTTATATGTGATTTTATTTTTCGTGAACTATATATCATGCTTTACTGTTGCATGTTTTTCCTTAAAAACAACTTATCATGGAGAAACTAATTTTCACCCTTGGTGGTCACACTAATCTCCTTTATTTATAGGCTTCTTTGGATGTTTGGAGACTGAAATGGTATATGTCACTGGGCTTCACTTGTCCTATCATTCTTTGTGGGAAAATGATTTTTATGTAATTTCTCGAAAATCATTTGCTATAAAGCCCAAGTGGATTGTGGGAGTGGCACATTCACAACATATGGCCATTGAATTTTTATACTTAACCAATGTTGGATAATGTCAGTTTTTTCTAAAAGGGATAAATATAAATGATCCAGAACTGTAAATGATTCAGCTGCAGAACCCATTAAGTTTTAACAATTTCATTTTGAAGAATTTTAAACTCTGTTGATCTTGGAAGGCTTGGCTAATATGCACACAAATAGTATGGATGACTTGCCTGAGCTTTTGTTCTTCACACCAACTGCTTGCGCTTACAATGATCTGATTATTCCTTTTCTCACCTTTTCCTTTATGAAGGCAAGAAAATTGCTTACTTTAAATAACTGTTCATACAGGGTTCAGCTCATACAGGTCCAGCTTTAACGCCAGCAGAAGTGTTGGTTGCCATCCATGATATTAATCCTAATAAAGATGGGCTTCCACTCAAAAAGGTAATTCCTAAGTTTCTGAATTAATAGTTTTCATCATAAGAAAACATTCAATTTTTTTCACCTGGTAAGCTATGATGAACTGTGAATTCTTATGTTTGCTGTAGTGTCAACTGATATGGATGCTACTCATGCAGCTTTTATACCAAAACCTTTTTATTCAGTTTCTTGAGCATGTTGAATTGGTGAAGCATCAATCTAGTCATAGTTTTTACCCATGTATCAACCTAGACTTACCCTTTAATTGGGATTTGACGTCAACACTTTTCAATGCATCTAAGATTTTTCTGTGGTCCAGGATATTCTTGTGCAACCGTTACTTGTCCTAGACTGCTCCAACTCAACAAAACCATGTTTAAACTCTTACAACTTAGCTAATTGTATCCCTCATCGATGATTCATTAAACTGTGGCTCAAATTATGCTAACTTAATTACTTAATTGCTATGCTGAACTTACTTTGCTATTTGCTGAAGGTTTCCGGGTTTTAAAGTAGATGTTTCTTTCAGTATATTGTTCTCCATGCTCTTAATTCTTCTGTTCTATGTATACAGATAACAGATGCCTGTTCAGCTTGTTTTGAGCAACGGACAGTTTTCACACAGCAGGTCCTGGCCAAGGCACTTAATCAGATGGTATATAAAGAACATCCTTCGCTCTCTGGATGATGAATGTTATATTTACTTGGATACTTGTAGTAACTGTATTTATGTGACAGGTCGATCAAACTCCTCTTCCTCTACTCTTCATGAGAACAGTTATTCAGGCAATTGATGCTTTTCCTTCATTGGTAAACCTTCATGTTTTATCTAATTTATTTGCCGCATTGCCATTTAAGCTTTATCATCCTGTTTGTAACCAAATCATATGCTGAATTGAATTGAATTCATAAGTAAATTTGAATTCAATTCATAACCTATTACAATTCGAATGTTTGAAATAAAATACTAAACCATAGAATTGAATTCAATTATGCTGTTTGGACTACATGTGGAAATGAATTGAATTGACAATCTTGACTCTCTTGTCCTTAATCTAGAAATCATTTTTGTTATAAAAATCATTTTTTTGTTACAAGGACCATTATATTTATTTAAAATGACACAAAATATAAGTATTTTTAAAAAGATATAAATAGACTTATCTCATATTAATTGGTTATCAAACATTTATTGAAAAAAATTCAAAAAATATATGTTTGTTAAAAAAAACTTATTCTAGAAATATCAAAACATAACCAAAAAGGAACTAGCTTACATTGTTCTAACACTTTCATTAAGATTGCATAAAAGAGCATCAATCCACTCACTCTTGCCTGAATTGGGAACCCCAGTTACAATTGTCAACTCTCATGGGGATTACCTGGTCAAAACACAAAAATTCAAAACCATAGGTTGTCTGCCATCATTCATAGACACATTTCCAAAATTTACTATTTCATTGTAATTTAGAGAGTTTAGTTGCAACATTAACTCCCTTCTAAAAGATGATATGAAAAGCACCTTATTTATCAGTTATTCTTTGTTTCTTTTTTCCTCTTTGTATTGAAGATTATAATATTCATGAAAACAGAATGAATCATTACAACTAGGAGAATACGACATACTTCTATACAGTGCATTGGAGAATAAAAGGACTTAAGAATATCCAACCGCACTGAATATCAGACAAAGTGACAAACACTCCTTTCAAATCCTGGGAAATTCAGTTCTCTCTAACTGTGGCTCCCATATTTAGAACAATGAATGATTAACACCCCCCCCCCCCCCAAAAAAAAAAAAAAAAAAAAAAATTTCACCTCTATCTCACAGTCCCTCTCCCTAACATTCACGGCACAAATTTCTCTAATTTACTGATACATAGTAATTTAAAAGAATTTAACAGCAGCATTAAATCCCTTCCAAGAGATGAAGGGAAAAACACCATCTTTGTTTTCCCTTCATGCTCAGTCCAATCATGGGAATAGACACGTGAACTAGGTCTTACCTTGAATGATTACATTTGGAATTCATCAGTTGAATAGATGCTGTTTTTGATATCTGGGAGAGATGGATCAACAAGATATTCTTTCTTCTCTGATGCTACAGGTGCATCGTTTAGCTTTGCCTTCCTTGGGGAATGACAGTGGAGACCTGTTTTCTTGTTTGATACATAGTAACTTAAAAGAATACATAGCAATTTTTGTCAGTTCACAATTTTTTCCTCTTCATAAAGAAGATTTCAATTTTGGGGAGAAAAGAAAGGGATATTTTCTAAATATTATTTTTCATCTGGAATTACTGTGGCAAATCAGAGGGTCTTCCATCTGATTAACTTTTGCACATTTTTTATGATTTGGAATTCAAATTAATACTCTCACAAGGATTCCAAACATAATGATTGATTTAACCCTGTGAATTGAATTCAATTCACAGGGTTCCAAACAGCTTGTATACAAATCATCTCATACACTGGCTTCAAGGAATACTTTATGTATGCAGAAGTTTGGACCTAGAATGCTGCTGCAACAACACTACCAATACTCTGTGTGTGTGTGTGTGGGATGGTAGGGAAGAAAGGGGGAAGGGTACTGTGACTTTTTATTGGAGTTGAATTCAGATAATGACACAATTACATTTCATGGAAAGAAAAAGATGGAGGGAGGGAACATGTTGTTGACTTTGTACTGCAGTTGAATCCCAGATAATGGTACAAGCACATACCAGGGAAAGAAAAAGATGGAGAAATACTTATGCTAAAAGACTTCAACTTAAATCCTAAATTTGCAGCTCCTAGAGACATTCTACATTGTTGTGTTATTTAATGCATGGGCACTTTTTGTGGTCTGGATATTCTTATGATTTCATTTCAATAATTTACTTTTAATATATAACAATAATGCTTGCTCTCCAGGTTGATTTTGTTATGGAAATACTCTCCAAACTCGTGAGCAGACAGGTATGTTTACTATACTTGAATGGAAATAACGATTATACTTGATCTGTTCCTGATTATGAGACAACTTGCCTTTTGTGCATACTATGTGTTTAGGTGTGGAAAATGCCAAAGTTGTGGGTTGGCTTCTTGAAATGTGTCTCTCAAACAAGGCCACATTCTTTTCAGGTTTTGTTGCAGGTATTATTATATTTCTTGAAATGGAGAATTTCTCCTTGTTTTTCTTTACTTTTCTGTTCATTCTCAAACTGCAGCTTTTCTTTTTATATTTGCTTGCAGCTACCTCCCCCGCAGCTTGAAAGTGCTCTGAACAAGCATGCTAACCTCAGAGGCCCCTTGGCTACTTATGCCAACCAACCAAGTACAAAAACTTCTCTACCTAGGTACAATTCTAAAGGACCCAATCTATCACCCAGTTTGATCAGAGAATCTAGTAGGCTCCTTTTTCATAGTGCTGTTATTTTTTTCAGTTTGCCTTTTGTAATGCTGCTGTTTTACTGAATTAAGAAATTTATGATCTCCCAAGTGAAATGAGCATCTTAAAGTCTTGGATAATCCCTATCAGTTTCAAACATTTCTTGGCGTATTCCAGTCACTGCCCTTTCACTGCCCAAGGCTTTTGTGGATTTTCAGTTTTTGGAAATAATCCTTTCTGATTCCTAGCAATGTCTCGTGTATTGATGGTTGGAAAATAAATGATAATTTGAAGTGACAATTTATGAGTTAATTATATTGAGTTGCCAGGAACACTTCTTTGCTACCATAAATTGAATACACGCTATATTGTTAGAATCACCTTTATGAAATCGTAACATTTGTTTCACTGGTTATACACATCAAGGGTGAGAGGTGTTAAGAGCTGTTCTTGTCTTTAAAGCTTCTTTATGCTGAGGTGCTTGTAAATCAATGAAAAAGCACCTCAAAAGGTTTGTTTTTGGATGATCAGTGACGAGGTGCTTGCTTACATGTTTTGATGACTGACCCATGACTTTTTTTGTGAGTCAATTTTGTTGCACTATATGTTGCAGATAAGGGTTTCATTTACTTAATTGCACTGCATTTTGCAGATCAACGCTTGCAATTCTTGGTCTTGTAAATGAACGGCACATGCAGCAGCTACCAATTTCATCTTTGCACCCTTCAAGCACAAGTTCTTCAGCTCATGGAGCAAACACCGCGTGATAATTAGCTTGTCAGGATTCAAGATTGACCAAGTGCACGGCAGAGCATCATGGGACCAATCTGGATGATGGTGTCCCATCCAGTAGGTCAACTTGCTAGGAAGGGAGATACAAATTGGCTGGCTAATAAAGTGACTGCTGAGTTCAGATGCTTCTGGCAAACTTGAATATGAAGATTTAAGAGAAGTCAGCCTGGTGATGTGGAATGGTGTTGTTGGCTAGGAATTGCCTTCAAAGAAACACCTCCCGCCCCTTTCCCTGCCATCCCCTCCCCCTTGTGCCATAATTGTAACCCCGTTTTTAAGGAAAAAAAATTCTGCAATTTATTCTTTGAAAATTTTGTTCTTCAATCCCTCTGTAATCCAGATAATGTTTAGTAAACATGTGTAATGTTAGTCTGTATCCATGCTAAAAAGTTGGGGGGCTATGATTTCAGATGGTGCTTCTGCTTCGGCCACAGGAACACAGTAACTTGAAAGAAAGAATGGGTACGAAGGCTGTATAACATGGTATTTTTTAGCATAGAGCATAGAACTGCGTGGCCAAACTCGTCTATAATTCAGGGACTTGAGTCATGACAGGATGACAGTATCTTTCGGTTTATTCAAGCTGTTGCCAAAATTCCATCAACGAGAATCTCATCAACTGCTGGGAGTTGGGCCTTTGAGTATGACTTTTAACCCATATTCGTTTTAAATAACCTAACTAGCACTTAAAAGTATTTCCTTTCTTTTAAAATTATGATACTAATTCACTAGTAGGAAACTTCAGTTTTCCAGATTTTTTTAAAGTAATTAAGATTTTTCTTTAATCTTTTTATAAAATTTAAAAAATCAAATAGTTGTCTTTTCAAATTCTACTTTTTTTTATTTGGGGCGTATAATGTTTTCTCATCATCTCGTCTATTTTTGTCAATTTAATTCAAATAAGGTTTTTGTTTTCCATTTTAGATAATTTGTGCTTGGTGACATATTTTCTTAGTTTTTCATGAAAAGCCTTTTATAAAATAAATAAATAAAAATTAAAGATACAAAAAAAGTACTGTTTTTTAAAAGTGAAAGCAATCTAAATTATTTTTTCTAGGTTTTTATTGTTTTGCACTTGTTCTGGGCTAAGGTAAATCCTCTTTTGTTTAATACTTGCATGGGCTAGAATGCCTTAAAGCATATCTTATCCTCGCCGTTGTTCAGACACTTGCATTTAGCCATGGTAAAGGGGCCATCAAATCACTCACCGTATAGGTAAGATGAAGACAGTGAGGATAAAAAAAAAAAAAAAAATTTCCTGTAATTTTTACCCTGTAAGTATAAAAAATCATTTTTAAAGTATCCCAGAGACAAGTGTCTGTCTTTTTACTTAACAAACATGCATCTGTTTTAGAATACTAACCATATGCAACCCTAGTGCATATTGAACAGTTTGACTCGTTCAATGTGAATGGTTCATAGTAGTTTAGCAGCTGCTCAGGCGATGAAAGACTGTTGGCTATGCTTCCATGCTGTGACAAGAAAAAATGATTTGATGTCCAATTTCGATTCTTTTCATAAGCGGATACTGGATGGTAATATATTCATGCCAAGAAAAGGAAAGAGCTTGTACCTCTCAATTGTGAAAATTATATTACCACGCGATCGTTAGCCAAGATGCAAGGAATCTAAACAAAAAATAATACCGGGCATGAGTTCATTTCGTGCAACGGCCGCTCAGGCAGAGAGCTGTTTTTATGCAATCAACGTGGAATTAAAACTTGGATGGACAAAGATTAAAAAAAAAAAAAAAAAAGGCAAGGGCAACGCCAGAAACATTGAGACAACTTTTATAACAACTGAATTTTACAACTTGCAATTTTCTTGATTCTTTTGAAAGGCCTACCACTCAAATACAAAAGAATGGATCCACGACAGCCGTCCTGGCTGTCCTCAAACGCACATACATCTGTTTTTAGATGCCGGGGGGCAAATCTTAAGAAATTAAGCAATAAATCCCCACAAGAATCAAGCACCAGAACTCTACAACAAAAAGGGCATTCTTGTTTCTGGCAAAGAATATCATTCTAAGAAATTATGCGAAAACAAAAACTCCTGTTTCTTTGTCATAGGCTGCTGAGTATCTATGGAGGCTGCTTGATGAAGATGTCACAAATGAAGCAAAAAAATGGTTGGGGATGACGAGCCACTGCATGAAACAAGAACTGCGAGTGTGAAAATAAATGTTAAAAAAAAATCCAAGATAACCTTTCTTTTTTCTTTTCCTTTCCTTTTGGTTTTTTTCTTTGAAAAAGCATAAAATTGATAATCCATTGAGAGTATTACAAGTGGAAAATAAAATAGAACCACCATTTGAGTGGAGGGGAATTTCTTTTTGGTCGGGATATTTCTCCCTTGTTTTTCTTTTGAGGGAGGTCAATCTTTCCCAACACTTTGTTTTGTTCTTGTTGTTTGGATCACAACAACAAAGGTTGAAATGAATGTCTATAATCCAAAAGGCATAACAGCACTACTCGTGAAAAGTTTGACAGCATACCTCTCTTGATCTTTACCATCAAAATTGCACTTTGAAGCTCAATCACTTGATGGGCTGAACAACTTCTAGATTCTTCTGGAGCAGCCAGCCTCTGGGATAGACAAGACCATGAGCATCTAAATGAAGATGCCAGTTCAGTATCCTTGAACAGCTGGGTGGTACACTTTCCATTTGACTTTCATCTTCTACCACTTGCTCAATGAATGTGGTCTCCTGTGAAAAAGCTAAAAAATCAGGGAATGGAGGGGATTGAATATCAAATATAGTATATGACATATTTTAAGCAATATCAGGAACATCCACAAAATGCAATTGGCATGATGCATACTTGAAAACCCTCCTTCACTGTATCTAACTGTCGAATTGGATTTGAAAAGGGGCGGTTCCATCTCTTTGGATCCCACAAGATGGTGCTGTTGAAAGCAAATCCAGACATATCAACATGAAACCTGCGGAGTCTTTTACTTTTCTCATTTGTATGCCATCCAATTACTTGACTGGCATTGCATACCGGACCTTCCACAATTGCTTTGTTTTTGCTTTGTGCAAGCATTGCAACAGGCCAAGTGCCAAAATGACTACAAAACAAGCATGCAATACGAGAAATTTGTGAATGAAAGCATAGGCAAAGAGCACCAAACTCCATAACAATTGAGCTTCAAAGTTAAAAGGTCTGTGAACAACATGTATGCGAAATCCACACCATTGCAACAACAAGAATATCTAGCTATATCAGCTGAACAAAACCAGTATCTTTACTAGAGACAGATAAAGTTATTCTCAGTTTCCTTTGCAAAAAAAATGGCTTGAAAATTAAGTGGCTAGATTTGCAAGTTCTCATCAATTCCTTCTTGTTTCTTTTTTCCCATTGGAGATAATACAAAAAATCAGGGAGTTTATCAAGTTTCCCATCAAGAAAGTCTCAGGACAAGTGATGACATAACATTTCTTAAGCAACTGAAAGTATATAACCCGAGTAAACAAACAAATCAGAAAAAGAAAGATGGCAGGACTAGGTTGCGAATAAAGCACAAGAAAACAAATAATAATAACCCCCTCGTGTCTTGAGTTATCTTACTAACAACCTCTTCACAGCTTAAAAACTTAAAATACAGAAAACCCATCAACACAAAAGATTTGCTGTAAACAGGAAGTCGATCAATCTGCTGAATCAAATGAATAGATAAACAAAAAATGTAAATCAAACAGAAACATATGGACCTAATCTGGTAAGCAGACAGTACCACCAACCAAAAAATGTAACCAACCCAATGCCTCCTTATTTAAGATACCATCAAATAACCAATAGAAAGGTGGCTACTAAAGAGCATTTCCCCATTAGCAACCAAACAAAATTAAACCTAATTTCTTAGAGCAACCAGAGACACACAAACTTAATCCCCTAACTAACACACACATCACTGCATACAAAAAACCAGAATTCCACAAGTTAGCATTCCAACAACACACAGACAGGCATAAAAGACACTTGGCAAAATTAATTAATGAAAAAAAAAGAAGAAAATTCACCTGATATTTCTCAAGCTCTCAAACAATTGAAGCGAATATACATTATCATCATCAGCAAAATACACAATCCCATCAAGTCTATGCCTTTCTATATGCTCCAATCCCGCATTCCTCTGATGCACTCCTCTGTCCTTCACATTCGTGTTATTCTTATTAACACAAACCAAATGCCTATACATCACCCCGGTTTTCCTCAATATCTCCGCTGTCTCCGCCGATGCTGACGTCATCTCCACCACAATCCACAACAACGGCGGCTGCACTAACCTCAACACCTGACCTAATCTATTCAAGAAGTAGGCTTGTAATGCTCGATTATATGTCGGTGTTATCACTATCACTTGCTTTCGCTCTACATAATCAAACCTTGAAAATCGATCCAATTGCGGTGTCGTTTTCTCGACGCCGAGGGACACAGCAGCGAGAGCGAAATTATCTTTGGTGTCCAATTGGACATTGACATGTGGCGGCTTCATTTCGAAGGAGAAATCATGCTTATTGATATCGTTATCCACTTGACCAAACGGGAAGATACCAAGTAAAAGCCCTAGGATGAAGAATATCGTGCACCTATAAAAGGATCTGCGAAATCCTTTGCGGCGGAGATAGACGGAAGCTGCTGCGACGGCGGAGGTGGAGGTCAAGGAAGAATACTTGCCGCTGTTGTTGTTAGTGCTGAAGAGCTTGTGAGCTTGTACTGAAGCGACACCGTTTTGGTAGCTGCGGTCTTGGTAAACCTGTGAGAGTGTTCGACGGATTGATGCCATTTGATTGGTTTCGAGCAGCTTACATTATCAAATCAAGATTTGATGGACGATGGAGACTAATCCACATGAAAAAACCCTAAAATGAAGTTAAATGGAATTTATGATTTCCAGTTTTTTTAAAAAAATTATAGAGTGAAAATGGATTTTAGATTTCAAGATTTTGTTCGGATGCTTTTAGAGGCGATGGTAGTGGATTTCAGAGATGGAAGGCTAAGATCTGGTGCCCCCTTTTTTTAATATTTCTAGCGCGGAGAGGGGAAGAGGAGATCGTTGCAGGGATAGTTGGGGGCGGAGTACGGCCCAGCTGGAGAGAGGGGTTGATTGAGCGCTAAATTACGCGGTGGTGTTCCATTTAACGAACGACAAGTGGTTGCTTGTACTTGGAAAGTCTACGCGTCTCTTCCCGTATATCTCAGTCGCACACATGGACTCTTTACAATTACTTTGAAAAAAAAACAAAAGCTAATTCAGTTTATGAAAATACTGTGGATCAAATCACATTTCTTGGAAGATTTTATGGTGTATCAGTAATTAATTAATAATATTTTATTAGTTTTTCTATTAAATTTATCTTAAATAAAAAGATAAATTAATTTATACTAGGAAAGAAAAAAATTAAATTTAACACTCACTAAATATAATAAGCATATTTACATATATATTTATTTCTTCTCTTCGTATCCATCTTTTTTCTTTAATGAATTAATTAATAAGATGCAAATAATTACTTTTTAATTATTATAAAATTAATTCAGTGTTAATTATGGATTTGCACTGTATTTCTTTCATTTTCCTTTTCTTTTAATCTTTGAAGCATTTTCTATTATAATCACCTAATTGTTTTCTCAATCCTATCATTTTAAACCTGATAATTTATTTTGATAACTTGCCATAGGAATTAATACTTGATTTGAAAAAAATAAAATAAGATTTTATTGCTTAAAACCAATTAAGACCAAAAGGATCATATTTGATACTAAAAATAAAAATAACCTCTTTTTATTTTAGGATAATTACATAGAAAATTTTATAGTTTGATGGACTTTTTGCTTTACCTTAATTTTTTTAAAAATAACATTTTATTTCCTTAACTTTAATAATTTTATAAAACTTCACATCCTCTAACTTTGGTGCAAAAAAAGTTGAAAAAAAAATATCACAATATTTACAAGTTTGTTGTTATTTTCAATTAATGATTAAAGAACTTTTATTTAAAAAAAAAAACAAAAACAAAATTGCCACTACATGACCTTTAACTACATGGTCGTTGTCAATTTTTTTGAAAAAATAGTTGTTAGACAAATTCAATCCCTTTTCCCTTAATATTTCTAATGAACACAACTATTCACAAATGATCTCTCTCATCACTTAAAATCTCTAATAAACACAAACATCAAGTTAAAAAAACACATCAAGACAAATGTTTTCAACAAATCTTCACCATTATTGCACAAAACTCATCGTTATATTTGTCAAATCTAACACCTAAAATTCTCTACACGCTCTGCCAACACAAAATCCATCTCATTTATAGCTAACAATAGCCCAAACTCCTCCACAATCAACAACAACTCAAAATTTATAGTACACAAAGTTGAATACATGTTTTCATTTTCATCAAAACCTAATAATAACCTATAAACTTGCAACATCTTGGATGTACTAAAGTTCAAGTATAAAAAGTACATGAAATGTGGAAAAATGATAATTGTCGAGGTATTAGAATTAGATTCAAAGCCTTTACCATGAAAATCTTGCTATCGGGAACAAAAGAAGCATAAATTTTCCACTCACAACCAATACCAATGCATTTAGCTCTAACTTTTTTATTATTATTAATGTATCTCTTCACATGATGTTCATGTTATACTTTATATTCTCAAAAAATTTCTGAAATGATTGACATTCTTAAACTTTATTGATCAATCAACTTTCACTTTAATATTTTACATTTAAACTCGCTCACTTTCATTTTCAACTTCCTCACAACTACTATTTAATTTTGCATTACCTCAACATCAAAATCATTCTCGTCAGAACTTATTTTCCAAACATTTTTTTTACTCTAAACCACCATCCAAACTTTTATTAAAACATAAATCATCTTCTAAACATCAATCCATTCGTGTTCTACTTCATTAACAAATTCAAATCCCTTTCCATTAGAAGAAATATAATAATCATATTCCTCCTCATCATCATCTTCCTTATATTTTGTATATTCATCAGAAACCTCGTCAACTCTTTTAGCTCTTTCTAAAATGTCATCATCAATTCTTTCACTACCTAAATTACCAAGATTTACATTCTTCATACATTATCAACATCTATATTGCTACCAACATCACCATCAAGACCCAAATCATCTATATCAAATTCAAGTATTACTTATTACCGACATAAAGTATTTTATTCTAGTTTTCTTACTGCCATGAAGCTTGCATATGAAACACCTTTTTCATTGTTGGATGAGCAACATCATAATCGCTATCAACATAGATATGAATCTCCTACTTGCCTTCGTTCAAATTCAATATTTTTAACGTAGATGCATTGTTAGATTTTTTAATTTCATCTTTTTATTTTTTTTATATATTCCTTTTGCGATGTAATTTCATGAGATAAAGTTTTAAATTATAGTATGAAGATGAAATTAAAGTAAGATGACCATAATGCAAAACACAAAGAAAATGCATGGTTAATATTAAAGTTTTTAGAATTTATGTTTTGGTCCAGAAGTTTTTTTTTTGTTCATTTTCAAGTCCTTGGGTCTAAGAAATGAAAGATAAGTCGTTGAAAAACAATGAGGTTATCGATTGACCACAATCCAACCACTACAAAGGAGGATATTTGTTCCATGAGTTCCTGTTCCTAGGATGAGTTCATTGGAGATGCTTCTAATCATGGTGGGAAAGGCAAATGAGGTTGATTTTTATATTTTTGTATTTAATTAATTTTCATTTTTTAGTGAATTTTAGGTCTTTTAGTGTTTTGTATAGATTTTTATGGTGAAAATATGATGAAAAATGGATTGTTAAGGCAAAAATCTTCCTTTATTTTTTTACCACTACAATGATAGTCAAATTCTAAACAACATGTCACCTTATTTTATTTCTTTTAAAAAAATAAGTGAATTGGAAAAAAACTTAAACAAGGTCCCGAGTGTTTTTTTTTAAACCATACATGTAGGCTTAGCCCATTAATGCCTAATCCTTTTTTTATTTTGATTATTTCTTAAATAATTTAATTAATACCCTCTCTATTTTTTTATATTTTTTACTTTAAATTATTTTTTAATTTAAATATCAATTAATACCCCTCTCTCTAATTTTTAAAACTTCTTAGTTCATTTTTTAAAAAACATTGTGATTATTTTTCAAAAAAATATTTTGTATTTTTATGATGTTTCAAAAAGATTATTATAATTTATCTTTAATTTTTTTATATTTGATATAAATAAAATTTGTTTGCATAATTCATTTATAAAAATGATAATCATTTTTCTTTGGTAAGAAAAAAAAACCTTTTAGATAAAAAAAAATAAAATTGCATAAATTAAAAAGAAAAATTAGGGTTAAATATCTACATATTTTTTTGTTTTTTTACTTTTAGAAGAAAGATTAACT
The DNA here is from genome assembly GCF_951802175.1 of Populus nigra. Taxonomy (NCBI): domain Eukaryota; kingdom Viridiplantae; phylum Streptophyta; class Magnoliopsida; order Malpighiales; family Salicaceae; genus Populus; species Populus nigra. The sequence continues at coordinate 7,947,784 of NC_084855.1, read as the reverse complement.
TTCCATTTAAATATTTAATTAGTATTAAGCATTAACAATTCTTTTACTATTTATTTATCTATTCATATATATTTTTCAAATTTATTTCATTAAGTGTAAATAAAATCTTGATATATTTCATTAAATTTATTCATGTAAAATACATCCGTAACATTGATATATATATTTTTATTATATTCAAAATTAATTTGAAAATTTACCAACACGGGTGACAAAAACTAGTTATAATTATAAGTTTCCATTGTTTAGGATATGTTGTCATGCTTATTAATTAGAATCTACTGCTATAAATTTGTTTTTGTGTTTCTTTCTTTGAAACTGTTTTGATATAATGAGATAGCAACAACATAATTTTTTGGAATTTGATTTAACTATTTGCCATGGTATAATATAGTATAATAAATAAATTCTCTGGCAAATAGAGGATTTTGCAGGGCTAGTGATGATTTAATTATAGTTTTTAAAACTAATTTGGATTCAACCCAAGAGGCAAGTTCCGGGTAATTGATTAGGTGAGTTGATCCAGCTTAATTTATGTAAATTCAATTTTTTTATTTTATAAAAAAATAAAAAAAATAATATTAAAAAAAATCAATGATTTTTAACTGAATTTTCCTCAAATTAACGGAATCAAAAGTCAATCTAGTTTTTGACCTAAATCACAGGTCAATTGCTGGTTGGGGTTTCAAAACAGTGGTTTTAATTTGTAAAACACAGCGGGCGCCAACCTCGGAGCACCGAGATTCCATTTGTAATGTAGGGTCGGGTCACTAGATTAATAATTATGATTAAGAGAGATAATACGTAATCCAGTGGGCTAAACAGTGTGCATGGTAACCGTCGCAGATCTACTGGGTCTGGTCTCCATGTCAACAATGGAGGCTCTCTACACCTATAGTTTAAGGGAAGACCATGATTTACCCGTAATGACCGTCTACAGATGACTTTAAGAGGCCCAGCCTCTTTAAAAGCTTCTGTCATTGAAGCCGCCTCAGCCTCTCATAGAAGACTCAATCCTTGTAGCATACTAAGATCAATCAAATTGGTCAATTAATCAAGGCAAGAAGCAAGATAATTTGACTGCTTTCATTTACATAAACTGAGTCTGCATGCAGTACGCCAGGTGGCCATAGAAAAAGAATCTCCTATGCGCGGAAAACGTATAGCAAGAATCGGTTAAGAGGCATCACCTAAAAATGAATATAAGAGCACAGTTAGAAGTAAAGTTAAAGTTCGTAATGGTAAAACGCTCTCCTGAAAAAAAAATATATCAGAAAAGAGACAGGGAGAGTGTATTACAAGGAAATAATGGTATTGTGGTCGAAATCATCATGTTTTTGCTGAACCCTCTTCTCGCAGAGAAACAAAACAAGAGCAGGTGATGATGCTTTACCAACTAGAAACGGCAGCAGGCTTCAGATCAGCAGTTTTAAGTGAGTTTGCACCAGTGAAACTCACAAGTCAAGGAAAAATTAAGCAACACCATTGCAAGAAAATCATCGATATGTATTTATTCAAAATGAAATTTGGAGACCAGGCGACTACCGTGCCTGAATATAAATGTTGGAAGGATTCTGCGGGAACATCACAAGGAATGGAATTATTTGGTTCTGGATTACATTTAATGTACCATTTCATAATGTTCACCAAAATAAAACGATTCTATATGCCTCTAAGGCACTCATAAACTGTAGAAGTTTGTTGATACTTGGGGATTTAAGGATGAATAAATGACTTTGATTGATACTTGGGGATTTAAGGATGAATAAATGACTTTGAATCAATAAACAAATATTCTCTCTCTTTAAAGTGGTATTCGCTATCATTATAAATGTAGTTTGTCATAGGTTTCAAAGCAAACACACTCCAGCACTCATCAAAGCCACCAGAAAATCTAGGATGGTACCTTTCAAGATTTCTTTTAGAACTTAAAAAGAAAGATATTTTTTCTAGAAGAAGATATATTTACAAGTATTCCCAACACTTCAATTTATAGTTTATGAACAATCATAACTACTACAATAGAGTTTTCTATCCAAAGAATTTAATGTATCCATGAATGGTCATGACCCTTAGTACTTACAGGTCAAAAAATAAAAAGCATTCACGCTCAACCTACAGCTCAAACAAGCTCTTGAAGGGTCTGATTCTCAACCTGTAGTTTAAACATACATACCTCTTGAACAAAATTCAACCATCATTCAATCTTCCTTCTACATACAAGTATTACAATCTAAAACAGCCAAATCCAACGTTGTTCACGATCATATGGCTCATGGGAGCAAATAAGACACTTTTCTATTCCATACAATAATCAGCACTACCACAATGCAAATGCTTATACTGTTATAATTGCAGAATAATTTTGTAGTGTTTAGTACAGAAATATAGTCTCAAATTGTCTTAGCTTCAAACTCTGACATCACAAGCAAACAACAACCCGTATGTGTTATTTTAGTCAAAAGATACATAATTGAGGAGGAGAAAAGACAAGTATTGCTGGAAAATGTTTTTCAACATCATTGACAAGGGAAGCTTTTGGGTAATCAAAAGAAATTGCAACTATTTTCCAATTGAGCTCCCCCTCGTCAATCACAGCAACATCAACTAAAATCGAAATAAGTCATTACACACGTATTCATCTTAGTTATCAAAGCAATATTTATATCAGAATCGCATATATATGTAAGACAAGATTGTACCAGGATCATTAATCTCCAAATGCCCCTTCAACTTTCATTGAATGCAAATGATGGGTCTTCCCAACTTTGTGGAAGCAGCCCGTAATTCCAATTTATATTGTCGCTGAATAAAGACCAAAAACAATAAAAACAAGGCAGCAACAAGAGCTAAGTGCATTGGCACAAAGAGATGTGGAATAATTTGAAAAAAAAAAAGCACAGGCAAAAAGAACAGAACTTACGGGTAATAACGAAGTCTTCCCTTCTTGGTATCCTGCTTTATTGGAGTGAAACGTTCATCAACAACAACCTTCATTTTTGCAGGTGTACGTTTTCTCATCTCCACACCATAATCAAATATCACATCTCCTAAATGCAATGGTAGTAAATCTTGCTGTTGAAATGGGGAGTTTCGCGGGTTAGGTAAACAGAAAATATTTTAGCAAAAAAAGATGATGTTCTAGTTGTGGACTTGAAGTGGGCATGGAGCAGAGTGCTCTGGCTCTCTGCCACTGACCCCAGTAGCCACAAGAAACCAGAGCTTGTGTGTTGGGTCGAAAGCAGGGATGGCAGTCCGGTCTAAGCCGGAGAAGACCCGCCCAAAATTTTTTTTGATGTATTAATATAAAAAATAAGTTTAAAAGATAAAAAATATATTTTTATATATTTTAAAATAAAAATATTTTAAAAAATAACATTTATTTTTCCTAAACATTACTTCATGGCAATAACAGACATGTAGCTTTACATTCCAGGCCGGGCCGGGCCCAGCTAGTTAGATGCCTGTGCATATATAACAAACAAAAATGTAATTAAGAACTTTTAGAGAAAAGTTATAAAAAAATGTGGTGGTGTGTTAAAATTTCCATCAACTTGGTTCATCATTATTGATTAATTAGATCCTCCTATTACTAATTAAATTAATAGAATCTCTCTCTCTTTTTTTCTTTACAATTAGGACCTCCAACTCTCACAAACAATGTCAATAAGATTTGTTACTGTGTTAATCATGTTAATAGATATCTGTCCATTTAAAGTAAATAAAACACAAAGAATATATATATATATATATATATATATATATATATATATATATATATATATAATCGTAAACATGGATAGACTGCAATTTTTATATCCATAAAATCAAGACAAATTGCCAGCAAGAAGTTTCTAATGCAATTCTAAATTAAATCTCAACGATCAAATTCATTGAACAAAACCCAAGTCAAAAATTCCCTTTTCAACGGTGGACTGTATGCACAATATTTCTCTCCAATTACTTTCTTTTATGTCCAAATCAATTGCCGCTCCATCAAAAAATATTAGGAAGGGTCATAATTGGAACAAAGGGACCAGAGTATAAAAAAGAATAAATTGGGTGGCAGCTTCAAAGGCCAAAAATTCACTTTGATCCTTTTACTTTTTAAATGATAACATTTCGGTCTCCCGATATTTTGAAAACTCAGTTCTATTAATAGTAATGATGGATATCATATTTACATATTTGATCACTAAATCCATGATAAAAAGTAAGAGGGTGACACGAATATAAAATGCTAACGAGCTATGAAATGCACTTAAAGATTCATGGCTCGCCTATAAATTACACATATTTAGGCCTCCACATCACGTGACTTAATACTCGCTTGGACCTAGGATGAGTGACGTAGCTTTCAAAAAGCCCTGTTAACCTAATTGACCAGCAATGAACTAGTTTTCATATCAAGCCTATGGTACTAACATAATCTAGTAAGGCTACGATCTTAGGTAGAGGAATGGACCTGCCCAGAGGCATTAACTTGAATAGAAGTAACCTTTAAGACATAGACCCTGACAAGAATAACTAGGTTCTAAGCTACTCCACGCACCCTTAGTATAATTGGTATAAAGTATTAAATGTTCTGAAGTCTTCCTATTATAATTGAGTTTAATAATGATGCTATGAGTGCTTATACCTGGTGAATAATTCATATGACATTATCTTTTTTCACGCAACAGTGAACCATCAATCATTAGAGGTTATTACCCTAAATAATTGTCATTAATTTAGATATAACAATTCTTTCCCCACTTTATCCTTGTGTATATATAGGTTATCATGGTTTATAGCTATATAAGCATTAATGAACAACATAGTAAGACAAGATTCTAATTTCATAAGTTTTAATTTTTAGATTTATTAATGCATACTCTTATCATCTTCTTCGTTATATTTTTACAATTAAATATACCATACATTCTTAAAGGTTTCATTCATCTAATAACTTTATTAACTTAAACATCAGAAGATCTTGAAGTTCAATACAAAAACTTGTTTTTATAGGTGTTCATAATCTTCAAGTTTAGCGATTTACTATATTTGTGGGACTATGCTAATCTGCAGGCCGAAATAATTTTTTTAGTAAAAAAAGACACTTTGACAAAGTAAACATATTTTAAATAAGTTAAAAAAAACACAAATCAAGGCATAGACCAGACTGAGCAAAAAAAGCGTATAATTTAAACATATAATAAAAGAACATATAACGACAATAAATAGACTAATTTAAATAGAAAAAAGTAGAAGTTCAATTCCAAGCAAATCCAACGCAAAAGAATGAAATTGAAAAAAAATCAATAAAAAAAAGAAACAAAAACCGAGCAAACTAGGAAAGCCAATTAAAATCTGTGACCTGGATCATGCAAATGAGATAACCTAAAACAAATCAGGAAACATTACGAAGCTTGGTTCTAAAACAATATAATATAAAAAGACAGAACTGAATAATATAAAATAATAAAGACCTTAAAATAAATAATAATAATAAAAAAAAAATAGACTAAACATGAAGGTACAATAAATTAAAGAGCTTCTTTGAAATTTTAAGATGGAGAGCATGAAAATCAAGAAGGAAAAAAATAACAATTATATCATAATGAAAAGACTCTTAATAAAAAGATCATAATATCCTCCACCCCTAATTTATTTTTTTTACATCGCCAAGATAATTTTGTCCTAACACTATTAGAATAAATAGTGTTACGAGTACAGAATACAGTAAATCCTCTTTCTCACTCGATCCCATTTGTTTGCTGAAAAGTAGTTTTTTTGAAAAGTGAATTTTAAGAAAATGAATTTCAGAAAAGTAAATTACTTTCTGATGTTTGGTAGTGTATGAAAAATAAGTTAGAAAATATTTTTCAGTGTTTGGTTGTATCATGGAAAATGAGTTGGAAAATAACTTATTAATGTTTTATTTTTTTTCAAGTTTATTAAAATAACGAGGAACAAATCTTACAAATTAAAAAGTTTATTAAAATCACAAGAATGAGGACCAAGTTTGATAAATAAAAAATTTCAATTAAAAAATGATAAGAGAAAAATAAATAACAATTATAAAAATGATGACCAAAGTTAACATAAAAATTAAATTCTAAGGGATGAAATTGAACAAAAAATATTCAAAACAAAATATACATAGCAATCAAAAGTTTGAGGACCAAATTTGATACAATCAGCGAATAATATGATATTTTTAAATTTTTCACAACTTTCAGAAAGTGTTTTCCGTCTAAAATAAAAAAAAAAACATTTTATTGAAAACCAAGCTAAATTTTTCTTTGACTGAAAAGTATTTTCTGTTGATCAACTTTTCTAATAACAAATAAACATAGAAAAATTTAAAAAGTGATTTTTAAAAAACCATCATGATGTTTTTCTTTTTAATTTTAATGTAATCTTCCACGTTTCAGATCAACCATCAATCTTGTGATATACCTAAATTAGGCGAAGCTCAGTACAAATTGTAAATGTGAGGATAAGCTCACGGGCTTTCTTTAATATTCTATTTACTCCAAGTGAATACACAGAATACATGATCCCGGTGAAACTTTTTTTTTCTTCTCAAAACCTAACACTAATGATTGATTTTTTAAAGGTGGATAACAATGACGAAGGGAAAAAACACGGTAATTTCTTCACGAAGCACCTGAGCTATGTCGATGGGCCATTCCTTCGTAATAATTTAGGTCCATTTATTCATGTAGGCCCGAGTCCAAGCATTCTGGGCCCGTTCTTCCAATTATACATTCGGCCTTTAGACACGGTTAATATACCCAGCCACCTATTTTTGCCAAAAGTTGAAAATTTAGTTTTTAGATCAACATGATGATGTTAATATAAATTTTAAAAAAATAAAAAATTATTATTTTTGAATAAAAAATAGTATGAAAACAAACAAAAAGTTATCTATATTAGGCCTGGTAGCTACCATGTAGACTTTCTTTATAGGCTCGGGTCGAGTCAAGCTCGCAAGCCATTTGTACATGTGAATTGGTGGCTGTTTGGGTCATCAACAAGAGGGTGTGTGGTCTTGCATCGTGGGCATGGTTTGAAATGTTCCATCGGCATTTTATCTTGGATGGAACCTGTCCAATCTATGCTGGTGGGCAAATAATTTGATCGATCAGTAGCTATTGCTAGGGCCTAGGGTCAAGTTTTTTGAGCTCGGAGATGACTTGTGCCCTTCAACGCTGAGAATTATTTTAACCATTTTGTTTTTTTAGTGACAACTAATTAGTCATGTTAAATTAAATTTCCGAGTGATCGAAAAAAATGAACTCTACGTTATACGTGCATGGGCTCGAGAACAATTAATACTTATATTCCACAAACTAATTTGGACCCGAAAGAAGGGATGCATGATTTCGACCAAAAACTTTTGAGGATGAGCATTCGAATGTTTAGGTTAAAAAAAACTGCCCAGTTCATTAGTTCGGATAAGAAAATCCTGAACTTTCAAAAATCGGAATCAAGCTGACCAGATTAAGTGAAAGTCGGATCGTTTTTTTTTATTATTATTAAATTGTAGCGATGTTTGGTTTTTGAACTTTTGCGAGACAGGTAGTTTTAAATAAATATAGCAGTCGCTTTAAAATCTATCGAGTTTATAGATCAATTAAAAAAAATAAAAGAGTTAATTTGTTTTCTTCAAATTAACTCAAGAAGAATCGAACACCAGGATTTATTTTCCTTCAAAAGTTGAACTAGTCGAACCACTTTCTTTTTTATTTATAAATATTCGAGAGCACAAAGCCTCCGCATCAGTTCCCATGGGCGGCGGGCCCACGCACCCATGGCCAGGCAGGGAGCTCAGCCCTAAAGAGCAATAGAATCTCGAGTCTGACAGGGTAGACGTTACTACTCCCAGCAAGGAATGTAACCTTTCCTGGATATAAACATTCTCTCAAAAATAGGAAATGTGATTTTCTTCTAAAATGAGGCAATCTAACATTCTTTAAGTGATTGGAAAAGCTAGTTTACTGTACGTATTATTTAATTTAAGTGAGCCAACATACCCTAATTTTTATCAATTTTAATATAATTGTTATAAACTTTTATAGTATTTGAGAGAATACTGACGATAGTTTTTCAAAGTACTTTTTATTTGAAAATAAATCTTTATAATATATATTTTACTAAATAGATTATTTTTTATATTAATACATCAAAACGATCTAAAAATATATATAAAAAATTATTTTAAGTAATTTTTTCTCCTTCAAAATTTACAAAAACATGCACTATTTAGAACACAGTTACAAACAATGTCAAAGCATGAACAAACACCCTTTTGTAGTCAAACACGAATATTACATACCCAATAATTACATTTCCTGCAATTATATTTCACATACTAATAAATGCCTTCATTGTATCTATCCTATTCGAAAACAACACAAAACTGCTAGAAATCTATTTAATAATTTTTTGATAATGATTTAATAATATAAAATTTAGAGAAAAAAGACAGGCACGCCCTAAAAAAAAAGATCAGATGAACTTTTTCATCTAACAAAATTTGGAATTAGCTAAAACTTAAAAAAAAGTTGCCGGACAATAATTAAAAAAATATTGCAACTCATATCGTGGTTGGTAAATTATCCACGACGATCATACAGCTCTCTGCCATTATTAGCAACCATGCATGGCACGGTCGGTAATATTACCAATCGCTTCTCACGAGGTTGCTAAAATTACCAACCAAAAATAGCTTTTGCTAAATATTAGCAAATAATAGTGACGATTGGTAGAAATTTGCAAGGCCTAAATTGCAACTGATTGGTTCTATTGATAAATATTGGGCAAGTGAATCCCGTGGAGCCTACTGTCAATTCCTGTGCCTAAACTTGCAAGCACCAATCTGGTATCAAATTGATGGAAAGGCAGAATTGTTGGCACCAATTTGGTGCTAAATGTAACAGTGCTTGACCGATAAATAAGTTGCATTTCAAGCCTTTCAAGTATTAAGGAAATAAATGAGAAAAATTAAGGAGTGAAAAAGTGAGAGCAATACACAAGAGTTTGAGAGATACACTTTATTATGTGTTTTAAGAAGAGAATGTGAGGTGTTTACTCTTATTAATATTAATAGAGATATTGTTAATTATTATCCTATTAATGTTAATAGAGGATTATTGTAATTCCCATAATTTTCTAGTGCAATACTTCTATACTTGTCGTAGATAAAGTCAAAGTTGGATGAACCATATAAATTTTATGTGCCTTATTTGTCATTTTACCTTGTTCTTTCTAGTTATGTATGATTGTTTTGCTTTCTATGATCCTAACAAGTGACATTAGAGTTTTTTGGTGGAATATTTTTGTTCATACATATATTGTTCATATATATGACATTATTCATGTATAAGTTGTTGTTTATACACACACACTGCTCACATGTATAGAAATTCAATATGATGGAGATATATGAAATAAAAAGCTTTGTTTAAGAAATTCAATTATTTGTAACCCTTTTAATCTTTTCTAGGAACTTAGTAAGAGTAGCATTCGTGTGATACTATTTTAGTATACATTACAATTTGTAAGCACAAGATTATGCCAATGATAATTGATAGATTATGGTGAACAAAATGACAATGAAGTACAAGATTCAAAAGTTTAATGCCATTAATTTCTCTTTATGAAAGATATTAATAAAGGTAATTTTAAGAAAAGATAATTCTTGGAAGCAATTACAGATAGGCATACGAAGATGATTGATGAGCAATATAGAACATGACTCCTCAACAGGATTGGTTTCATAAATATGATGCCATCTCTAAAGGCTCAGTTTTTATGGGTAATGATCATGCCTTAGAGATCACTGGTATTGAAATCATCAAACTAAAAATGCACGATGATTTAATTCATACTATTTTAAAATATGACATGTAAAAGGCTTGAAGAATGATATTTTATCGATGCGCCAACTTGATAGTCTTGGTTGCAAGATTCACATAAACAATAACATCATAAAAATTATCGAAGGGATACTAGTGGTATTAAAAAAAAGAAAATAACTACAAACCTATTTATATTAGCTAGTTTTGCAAAAGAGAAGTGACATAACATCTACAAACCTATTTATATTAATAGGAGAAATACATCATGTGATAAAGGTGTCCATCACATTAGCTAGTTTTGCAAAAGAGAAGTGACATGACATCTACAAACCTAAAGGGTTTTAAACTTTAGACTGTTATAACTTTATTCACAATAAAATCTGAGTAGATGATATCTATACAAGCTTGCAAAGAAATAATATGGATAAGAAGACTTATGGAGGAGCTTGAACATAAACAAGAAAATATTTATTTTATATTGTGATAGTCATATTGTCTTATATATTACAAGAAATCCAACATTTCATTCAAGAATAAAATATATAAATATTTAATATCATTTTGTTTGAGAAGTGATGGAAAATAAAAGTGTGAATTTAAAAAAGACTCACTCCAAGAAAAACATAACAAATATTTTGACCAAATCAGCCAATACTAACAAGTATATATATAGAGTGTAGATCCTCTCGTGGCTTGTGGCTTGTGGCTTAGCAAGAGTGTAAGCAGATGACAAGTGTATAAAGAACAAAAGAATAATAAAGATTATTACGTGAGAATACATAATTAAATTATTAAAGTTTTCAAGGAGAAGAATGTGGAGCCTAATGTCTATTATTGTGCCTAAATTGCAGGCACCGATACAATGAATAAATTGGAGGCAAAAAAAAAAAAATTGGAGGCACCAATTTGGTACCAAATTGATGAAGAAAGAGGATTGTAAGCGCTAATTTGGTGCTAAATTGATGAAAAGGGTGGAGTGCTTCGCCTATAAATAGATTGCATTCCATGCCTTTCAAGTATCAAAAAAAAAAAAAAAAAAAAGAGAAAAATTGAGTGTAAAGGTTATCAGAGCAATCCCAAAAAGGTTTAAAAGACACCATAATTAATTCCCATAATTTTTCATTGCAATGCTTTTACATTTGTCCATGGACGCAGTCAAAGTTGACTAAACCATGTAAATCTTGTGTTCCTTATTTCTAATTTTTCCCGGTTCTTTCTATTATTAATGTATTGTTTTCTATTTATGTATTGTTATTTTGCATGCTGTGATTCAAAAAAATCCCTCCTCATTAGAGAATAATCCAAAAATGTGGTAGCAGCACATACATAGTATATAGTATGGGATTGCAGCTATCAGACGTGGACCACTCATTGTAAATTAATATTACACTGTTTTTTTTTGTAATAGTCGAAAGTTGTAATTACATTGTTAATTAACACATTCAAAGAACCATATTAAAAAATTCCGCTTTGGAAAAAATAAAACGTGAACTTAATATTTTAATAGAAAAAGGACTTTATTTGAAAAAATAATAAAACGTGAATGATAAATAATTTAACTTGTATATCAAAAATAAAAGTTTAAATAACTTTGGAAATATTAAAACTGATTAATCCAACACGGGAGATATTTTTCTTGTTTTATGTTAAGAAATATATTTATAATGTACGTACCTTTTAAATAATAAAGTCTTATAATGCGATTGATATATATATATAGAGAGAGAGGTCGATTGAGCCATAGTCTCATCCGCTAGTGAGCATTATACATTTTATCTCTTTTATATGTTTTCAGTGTGACAAGAATGGGATTAATTATAATTTATTGCTAATAGACCGGTCATCTAACTAGTGTCATTGGTTGCGAATTATTGACAATCCAGATTCTTGCCTTCTACGCACGAAATTGGATTTGTAATGCTGCAAACAACAAGTAGTGTTGATCAAATTGACAAGCATGCGTGCTTCTTTGTTACTCATTGCTAAGACTAATGCTCAAGGCCAATGTTAGCCAACGCAACCATTAATTACTTAAAGAAATGTACAAAAGGCGATGGATTATGGATCATATCATATATGCACATATCTATCTATCCTTTCCTTCATAGAATTCCTCTTGTCATTGTTGATTTGTCGCTATAGAAATAGGTTGGACTTGGAAGTTGGACTCTTGCACTAACAATGAGTAGTGATAATCACAATAAGCACGCTAGCTTCCGTATGATGAATTGCTGCCGATCCTGGTTTCTTGAGACTTTGTCCTTGTCCAACTTTGTCGTTAATGTTTTTGCACAATGCTCATGCTAACCCACTGAATGGCTCGCTTTTGTTTCTATGCTCTCCCACGTACGTATTATGCTCACGATTTCTGATCACATTCACACACACACAAAGAAAAAAATCCTTCCATTGAACGACTTGGTGGTCATACAACGGCTGTGATCACCATCAAGCATCGATCGAGTAATTAATTTGATCTTTATCTGGAACACGAGATTCTGGGATCTTCTTCTTGTATTCACTAGAGCTAAAATAGCTTCTTGGACGGCTTGGCGAAAAGTCTAAAGTCATGTTGTTTTTGATTGGTTGTTCAAAGAAATGATTAGTTGGCTGTCCTCTTAAGAATGTGGAAATCCACAGTTTGAAGCCACACACATTTATGGCCAAACCATAAAACAATGGAAACGAGTCAAACTCTGAGAATAATATCATATAAACAAACAAAAAATGGTCAACACGCCACTTAGGTGGCATCTTTTATTTGCTTCGCTTTCACTTCAAATTAAGCAAAGATAAGAGCGGCTGATCCAGGATGAAATGAAAACATGGTTTTGCAACCCTTTGTAGCTCTCTATCATCCACGTGTTATGCATAAAAAGGCCGCTGTTAGTATTTGTGTCTCTATTTTCTTTCCAATAAACAAAACGTTTATCTCTCAGCTTCTTTTCACTAGTGGCAAAAGGCGTGGCTCATCTTCTATCATCGAGGGTGGCTATCATGGCTACGTAGATTGACCTTCTCTGTTGTTATATAGCAGAAGGAAAGTGTATAAAAAGGATTGACTTTAGCTCAAAGTAATAAAGAATAGAGTTGCTGGGCGAGTGAGAATAGCACGAAGTGGGCCAAATTATTGATTAACAGTTTCTTCGAGACCTTGAACAGAACTTTCCAAGCAATGAAGAGTCTCCTGCTAATTGGAGGAAATTAAATTCTTCTTAGTTTCTGGGAATCGAGCAATGGCAGTATTTATCCCTCGGTAAGTAGTAATGGGGCTCTCATTTTACACGAATATAAGCTAGCCAGGTTTCTAAAGAGACAAAAATTATCGTCAATTTATCAAATTATTAAAAACCCAAAAACAAACCTATTAACCTCCGTCCTTCGAATGACTACATTGTTCCCTCTAATGTGGTACCCATGCCCCCACTAGGTGACACCCAAACTAAAGTTAAAGACCGTGTCGGCCCCTAAGCGCATGTGCCGTTGATAAAACAGAAAAATGGTCCAACATTTGCACCGTGCAACATCAAGGGGACCCTTTACCTTACAGAAAGCCAATACGGAACTGACAGTCCCTATTCATGTGTGTTAGACTATGCTAATGCCACACGATTGGCATCTTTGAATGGTACACACATGCACGATCCCACTAGTTTGGCTTCGATAGCTAGGGTTCCAATTCTTTGTATATATGCCTTCACACGCCAGGTCAGCACGGCATGCTAGCCTGGTCATACATCAGAAACCCACATTCCATGTCAGAACTATACTACAAGCTTTTCCACTCTTCTCTCCCTGCCTGGCGATTTCTTTCTTTTTTCTTTATAAATCAAGAGGGAAAATGAGACGCAAGAGTAAGAACTCTACTGAATGATATATATGAACCACTTTTTGCTGCATGCATTCGATCAAGATCCAGTTCTGTATGTTTGTAGTGGCTAGGATCAACAAAGATCTTGAAAACATTTAACCGAGATTCATAAACAGGGAATATATATTTTAACTGAGGATGAATATATATAACCTTTTAACAATCCAACTGTAATTAGGAATATGCTGATTATTATCTATCATCTTGTGAAGCTGCATGCCTGTGTACTGTGAATGGAAGACACCGTGATGCATGAATCTCAAGGGGGGCAATGGCTGCGGGAAATATGGTGGATGGATCGTACAATATTGCACTAAGTAGACAATAATTTTAGACCTAGAAAATCGAGCCCTTTTGGAAATTACTTTTATGCAGGCATCAAATGTGGGGTCACTGAGCGGGGAACAGGAGGATCCGTGTAACTCAAAATTTTATACAGTAGCAGGCTAAGCCAGCTTCATGTATAGCCCTAATATATATATATATATATATATATATATATATAATTGCGATAATAATAACAGGAAGAAGAAGAGGGCGTAACTTTCGGCTATGGAAAGGAATCCATATAAGAAATGGGCACTTTTGACACATTCCTTCGTCTTTTACCAAGACGAGAAGGTCCTCCAGCACTTGTTATGGAAAAACACATAGTGGCCACAGCCTCCTGACCATGGAGGAGACAGATACATTAAGGAGCCACTTACTTTGATCTCTATGGAGGGGTGGTTTATGAAAAGACGTTCAGGAAAAGGGAATGTACCTTTTCCATTTTTAGGCGAGCTTTACTCTAGAATCCGATATGAAATAATTAACTTGTGTTTCTGCATCGGATTATATATATAATTAAACTTGCATCGACTTCTTTTAATTTGTCGTGTTCTTTGCTGCTTTCCTTGGTGATCTCTTCTGGTGTCTCTCCACCAATGGGGGCTGAATGGGGCGGTCGATTGTGGTGCACGTATGTTTTTTGTTTTGCTGCTTTCCTTGGTAATTATTAATATTTATGAATGTTTTTTTCTTTCTTTTTTTCAAGGGATTGACTCCCACCTGTTGAACCCAAGAGTCTTGGATACACAAATCTTCTGCCTAGCTAGCTCGTCTCTCGTCTCTCGTCTCTCGTCTCTTAAAAATAAAATAAAACAATGGCATGCCCATCTCGTTAATCTTTTATATATATATATATACATATCTTGAACCTTCGGGTTCAAAATCTATATATAGATTTATATATATAAATATATGGAAAATGTGTTATTGGCACCAATACAAAATGACACGATCGGTGGACCACTAAAGGAAGAGGGGGTAGTGGGATGGAGATGCCAGACACGTGTCACATCCTCAGCAGCCAGAAACCGAATAAAAAGATTGGCAAAGAATTCTCTACGACACGTGGCCCAAACTTATTCGATTCAAAGCTAACAGCATATGCTGGGTTGATATATACATATATCCCACGATGGGCATTCACGACTTAAAGATCACCGTATATATTTATATTATTATTATTATTATTTTCAAAGTTAATTTACTAGAGACACACATCTTTGTTCATTGTGCACCCCATGGGGGCATACATACAAGCATGTGCTTGATTGATTTACACACACATATAATTAATTTCAGAATTCTTTTTTTGTTTTTGATAATCCGGGATGTCCGGGTCAGCTTACGCGCACCATAACTAATCTCCGGATCCACTGAACACCCTGCAAGCCCAGTAAATATGTAAAACACTGCAAAGATGACATACATATACATTAGAGCTCGAATCCAGATAATAGAGATAAGAAAATCTTGCCTTTGCCGCTGTTCTAGAAGTCCTGGTGCTTAATTTCAGAATTCTTAATCATGCACGACGCCGAGGGGGGAGATCCCATAGAATTATGATTTTAGGTGATTAGTGGGTATTATTATTTTTTCTTGGGATTTTCTTGGTAGAGTATTGACTTGCTTAAGCATTCCAACTATCACGGGGGCAGACTAATAATTGTTTGGAAGTGATTGAAAGTTTACTGACATTTATTTTTAAAATGATTTTTATTTTAAAATATATTAAAATAATATTTTTTATTTTTAAAAAATTATTTTTAAAATCATATGAAAACATTAAAATACATATTAATTTAAAATAAAAAAATAAAAAATTTTCAATTATTTTAAAAAACGTTTACAAAACGAAATTACAAACAGAGGAGATTAAACCCTGAAAATACTCTGCACATTCGTACTCAACGTACGAGATCAGAGCAAGATGTCTACTCCTAGCTAGCTGGCTAGGGAGTCTCCGTCATTAGGATGGATATAATTGAGTGGATGGTCGAGCCTCTTCTAGAGTACTGGAATTAGATTCACCCCATCACAAAAAATAAATAAAAAAAAAAGGCAAAATATAAAAGGGATAAACTCAGACTATAGCCAGGGTGCTATATTATTCTGCTGAGAGTAGGATATAAAAAAATAAAATAAAATTGCAAGCAATTAGAATAAACAAAAACAAATTTAATGCGTTCCTTCTCTTAATATTTATTTGTCAAAATAGTTGTTTTGCTAATAAAAGCCTGAAAGAAATTCTTAACATAACTAAAGATGTTTTTGATGATTATGACGTTAATCAATTTTTTTTAAAAAATTATTTTAATGCTCGTTGGAGGGGATAAGTAAAATATCCCAAATATAAATTCTATTCACTTATTTTAATAAATTCTAATTTAAATTAAAGAAAAAATGCAATCTTGTTTGAACTTATTTTCTTAAAAAATTATTCAAATGATGATATTTTTATTTTGGATCAACCGAGTTAAATCCATTTTAACCCGTGAAACCTGCGATCTAGTTTACAGACTTAAAGATATTTTTTAAGAACATATTTTTTTATTTAATTATACAAAACTAAAAATAGAAATCTACAAGAAAACAACCAAATAAAGCTTAAGAAAAAACATGAAAGCTATTTGATAAAATAATACTTCAAATATATATTCTAATTAATTTATTTTAAATAATTTTAAATATAAATTCAAGCAGAACTTTTTAATGTTTGTTTACAGGCCAAATGGAAAACAGCATTAAAAAGAATTAAACATCACATCATTTGCATGCTGAGTTTTCAACCATAAAAAAAGTCGGTCAGTGCAATGTAAAATGATAAAAGAAAACAGAAAAAAAAAGTCTCATTACGGAAAAGAAAAGGCAGAAGAAGAGGAGGAGGAGAAAAGCAATATTACAATTCAAGGTATTTTCCCTCACGTGGCAAAATACAGGCACAGTAAAGTTACCGAACCTTTCAAGTTTCTGTTAATAGTAGTAATACACCTCTAATTAAATCATACATCAATGGGAGCCGAAGTGGATATGCGGCTATGGGACAGCCGAATTAGACTTTATGATAGACTCTGTAGAACACATTAATATTACGGTGTGGTACTTTCAATGGAGGGAGAAGGGAGGGGGTGGGGGGGCACCCCATTTAACAAATACCGAGATACATCAGTACCGATGTGCACGGACACTGACCAAAACAGTGTCCTCTCAAATTTCAACTCAGATATTTAACTACATTTGTGGCAATGATTTAAATATATAATATGTATACAAATATAGTACAAAAAAATTAACAAAAAAAGAAGAAGATAAAAATCGATACGAGTCCATCTTGAGTATAAAAAACCCAATATCAATGAGAGAAACTGAACAAAAAAAACAATAAAGCAAGAAAAAAATCTAGTTGAATTAGGTTGATTTACAAACTTTGTGACAATAAATATAAGATTAGAATAACATCATAAAAAAAATACCTTTTCGAAAGGAAATGAGAAAAAAGCACAAAGATTAATTTTTAATACATTTTAATGATGAAATTAAAAAAATAGATTTAAAAATAACAAAAAAAAAATAAAATCAACTCTTGTTAACATTTAAAACCGGTGACTCTAGTCATGAAACCTAAACCTATAGAAGTCAAACCGAAAAAAATAACAATGCAAAAATTTAAGAAAAAAGGTAACAAAAACTTCAGCTTAAAAAAAAAACTAAGCAAACTCGAGCAAACTTCTTAAGTTTGGTCAAATCTCTAAAACCCGTAACCCAAGAAATCCTGGACTCGAGCTTGATTAAGAAGTTTAATTCCTAACCAATTTAATTTTGAAAAATAAAATCATGAAAAGAAAATATCAAATTTAAAAACCTACTAAAGCAAAAAAGATAGCAATAAAAAGAATGGGAATAAATTTCATATAAAAAACCCATAGAGGATGAAATTGTAAAAAAAAAACCCCTAAAAAATGATCTAAAATAAAACAAATAACTATATAAAAAAATTGGGACGGAACTTGAAAGATAAAAAAAAAATAAGATGGTGAAATTAAAAAATATTTATAATTTTATGACAAAAGCGATTTTAAAATTTGTTTTTTTTAATATGACCTAGAACATAGACGCAACAAAGAAAAAAAAAGGTTGATATATGGACAAACCAAAAGGATGGGAAAAGAGCAATAATACACGGTTAAAAAATCACGTAGAAAAAAGATTAAAAAAAAACAAAGTCTAATCACCAATGATATAAATGTTGAATGATGAATTTTTTTTTTTTAAAAATCAGCTTTAAAAAAAACCTAGAAAACTTGAGCGAACCTTCTAAACCTGGGCAAAAGTCTAAAACTCGTAATCCATTAAATTCTAGACCAAAACTGAATCAAAAAGCTCAATTCCTAATCATTTTAATGTGGATTAGCCAAAGTAAATCCAACAAAGAGCAACGATTAAAAAAACCCAAGAAAACCCGGGGTATTTTTGAAATAAGTGGAAGATCCTAGAGAAAAAAAAATAAAAATAATTTAAAGAGATTACCTCAAATAAAACAAATAACAATCAAAAGAATGAGAAATAAATTTGGAAGAAAAATAAAATAAAAGGGGATGAAATAGAAAAACAATTATAACCTTACAAATTGTTAAAAAATTCAAACATTGAAAGAAGCGATCGAGCATAAAAATATAAATTTAAAAATTAGAAAAAAAAACCCAACAAAGAATGATAAATAAAAAAACTTTAGATAACTGCGTCATTTTCAAGACCAACAAAAAATTCCACAAAAAGCAATATAAAAAAAGAGAAACTCAGTCTCCAATTAAATAGACACTAAAGGATGAAATAGGAAAAGAAAGTAGCTTAAACAAAGGGAAAAAACAAACAAACCCGAGAAACCTAATCAAATCTTAAAAATCCACAACCCCTGGATATGAGTGAAATTAAAAAGTTTATTATGAACTAATTTTAAAACATTAATTTTTAAAACTTGTCAAAGCAAAATAATTATCAGTCAAAATAATAGAGATTAAATTTGATCGGAAAAAAAAATAACAAAAGGAGGTCAAAATCATAAAATAATTTTTAAAAATAATTTCGAACAAAAAACAACAATAAAAAAGAATGATGATCAAATTTGAAAGATTAAAAAAAAAACAAGAAGGATGAAATTAAAAAGGCATATCAATTTTATAAATTATTCAGGACAAAACAAATCATAATAAAAAAAGAAACAAATATGAAGATTCAACAAATTAAATGGTAGTTCTTGAATTTTTAAGGGGTTGACGTGAAAATCTAGATGAGAGAGAGATAAAAAGAGCAGAAAAAATAGATGCAGATACCAAACAACCGTGAATATTGGAACACGCACCGCTTCTCAAGATCATGAACGCCGAGACCTTATTTCAAATGTTGTCTTGAAAGATTGTGTTTAGTTGTCGGACAAACACAAACCCACCACTCAAATAGCACAGGAGCATCTACACGGTAGTGAGTGTCACACACGCACCATCAGTTTTTTTATATTTCATATATATCAAATACAAGAACTTCCTCAAGCAACCATCAAATCTACTTTATAATCAATATAATATAATAAAAAGTTGACTTTATCTTTAAAGGAATCAAAATACTTGCATTATTTAAAAAAATAAAAAAGATCAAAACATCCATGAGTAATATGCATTATATTTTTCATTCAAAGATTAAATTTGCATGTTTACATGTATAAAAAGCGAAATGATCAATTCAACCCTATATTATTTGTAAAAAATAATTGTTCATGAATTTATTTTTTTTTGTAAATGAGAGTCGGAATTAGGGTTTGCGCACGCACCGTGGATCACAAACGTCCAAAAGGGTCAGAATATGCACAACATATGTGTGCTTGCATATGTATGTATGTATGTATGTATGTATATAACACTCCAATGATGATAGTCATGACAATATAATTTTGATTTGATGTTGTTGAAAGGTCCAAATGGGAGGAAAATTCAAAGTACTATCTAAGTAAGATAACTATTAATGTATAGTTTTTTTCCCTCCACAATTTAATTTTAACCTCTGCTGATTTTCTCATCATTGCCCTTGTTTATAACCGGAACCCTATGACTCCTCGATCGCTGGCTAGTTCCTAGCATGCATTTACTCATGTAGTTAATTTCTTTATATATATATATATATATATATATTGATTGAAGGGTTTATTTTATATATATTGGTTTAATTTAATACTGTTTTTCAACTAAAAATATCTTGGGGGGGATCGCACCTTTCTCATCCAAAAATTAATTTAATGTTACTTGTGATATAATGTTTTGTTTGTAGTTTCATAATGCTTAATGGGAAAAGACAAGACATCATGGACGAAAGCAGTAGAATAACAAATCGTGAAGCTAGCTTGCAATAAAACTGTACAAGGCGATTGGTCCACACAAGTCATGGTCTCAGCTCCGTGGACAAGATGATCTAATTAATGCTCACGCCATAGCATATATCACGCCATGCAATTGATTTTAGAAGTTTAATAATAATTGTTTTTTGAAAATTTATTTTTAATATTAGTATATCAAAATAAATTGAAAATATTAAAAAAATAATTTAAAGTAAATAAAAAAAATATTTTTAAAATACAGAAAGAAACATTAGAATTACTTGCCACAATTACAAGGTTATGGAGTCATACGAGGATAACTATCTAGATGGAGACGGGAGACATATAAAAATAAATAGAGGAAAAGAAAGTAGAAGATAAGGAAAAGTGAGAAGTGGCCTAGCTTGTAGGACTACCTGCACACAAGAACACATACATATTAAATTTTAAAAAAACACAAGTAACAAAAAAGAAAGAGAGTCTAACCTGTACCACTCATGAACAGCAATGAAATGGGCCATCCCCCATGTTATCATCCTCTTTTATGGGTTTGTTTACATACACGTAAATATAAATTTATAGTGTGATTTGAATTCACATGCTATATATGTAACTTGTTTTCTTCTTGTTGCTATATATTATAAATAGTATGCGTTTTGAATCCATATATATATTGAAGAAATGCATATTAAATCCGTGCTGTGGCCTTGCGGGAGGTGAGCTAGTTATATGCAGAAGCAGAACAAAATGGAGCCTGGGATGGTGGGGGTGGGGGGAGGTGGGGAACTGGGCAACGCAGAGGCACTGCTCGTATTTTTGTCATCTGAGAAGTAGACAGAGGCAATAATAGCTGGATTTTGTTTCTTCAGTTTGAAGCAGGCCCCCCCCCCCCCCCCATCCAAGGCCTTCTTCTGTAGATACTTCTCTGATACTGCTGCCCATAATCATCATTCTTCACTGCCTCCTTTGTCCACAACTGCAGATAAATGTGTGAGCGCGTGTTAACTCCTCTCTCTTCATCTGTGACTGTGTGTTGCAATTATTTCATACTGCGAGGGGCAACTTGACAGTACAAGAGAAACCAGCAATATATTAATTACAACTTTACAAGTACAAATCCACGATATGATAAATTAAAAAATCATTGATTCCATATATAAATACGTGCACTTATGTAAGATCTAATGACATACGTACATTACATCATGGACAGAGCAGATGAAGGAATTACTAATTACCAGAGCGCTGTCAAAATACATACAAAAGTGATGCGTTTGAAGCACCCAAGGAGAGTATAGAACGAGAAAGGAACGATTGCTGGTATATTTACCACAGCACTGTGCACATTGATAGTTACATGCATTAGCAAGCAATAGTTTTCGACAACAACAACACCTTAGGGTACATGAAAAAAAAGAAGCATTTCCCTTTAAATGGTGAGAGGGATCCTCCTCATGAATCCAACTTGCAGAATATTTTAGAGGATGGAAAGGGATGAGGAGTGCTGCACCCCCAATATTTTCCTGTCAAAAGATGTGAATTACCAAGGAAAAAAAGGGGGGGAAATGTGGATAACATACATTGCCATTGTCGGGCATATAACGGAGAGATAATGAAATAAAAAGGTGCAAAGTACAGCCCTTATCGATGAACCCATCAACCACGTGACATCTTCTTCTGAAAAGGAAAGGTAAAATTCTGCGGCATCTGTAATTTTTTGTATCTAATTAAATTAAGGGGAAGGTTGTTAGAAACTAGAATGAAAAAGATTACACCACCGAATATTAATTATTCCACACTTGAATTGATTATAAAATATTGATGATAAGAAAGGTGGAATATGTTCACACACACACACACACACACACACACACACACACACACACACACATATATATATATATATATATATATCTTAATTCAAGTCCTTATGTAGAACTCTCTCTCTCTCTCTCTCTATATATATATACATATAGAGAGAGAGAGAGAGAGAGAGAGAGAGAGAGAGTTCTACATAAGGACTTGAATTAAGATATATATAGAGTGTGCGTGCTTTGGACAAAACTCAGAGGGTATTACGCTAATTTTTCCATTTTAGGCAGCCTAGGTTGTTACCTTATATGGAAGGCAACAGCAAGAAAGTTAAGCAAGATCCTCTCTCTCCCCCCTCCTCCACGCTTCAAAAACAACCGACAGATTAAACCTTTTTTCTTCCTCTCTCTCTCTCTCTCTCTCTCTCCCCATCTCTCCTTTTCCTCTCAACTTGACAATGTGGAGAGCTTAAATAATTTCAAAGTATGAAGTAGTCTACTCTACCATGTTATTAATAATACATCATGGAGAAGAAAAAAGAAAAATAGAAAAAGGAGATGAAAGATAAGAAAAAAAAGTTGGTTCTACAGTACAAGTGGGAAATCAATGGGAAGTCTAATAAATAAAATTCACATAAGCTTCTGAAGAGCGGGGCAAAAATGAGGAATTCAAGTGTAGAAGTCTAATTAATGCACGGTTTGTGTTGTGGATATCAGTGGGTCTGTTTCAAGTGAAGCTGACTTCACAAGATCATCATTAATGCACAATATGTCTTCAAGATTAGCCTTGTTACTGTTAGCTTCCTTAGTGGTCATAACTTCTGGCTTGGATGATGATATTGGTAATATTGGAGTAGTACACGCTCCAGATGTTTGTGTGAGCAATCTTGCTCTCTCTACTTGAACCGTCCAGTCTGTTGTGCATAGAGCATACAGCATCAACAGGGCACAAGAAGCTTGAGCTGCAAGCAATCCGAGCCAGAGTCCTGCAAACCCCATTTTAGCCACAAACCCCAGAAACATTGCAACTGGCATACCCACCAAGTAAAATGAACCTAAATTGATATTTGCTCCAATGGTAGGCCTAGCACTCCCTCTTAAAACCCCACAACCAGTTGTCTGGGGGCAATTTCCAAGCTCGCAAAGCCCAGCAATTGGCAATGCTATTGATGTTAGCTCTAGGATTTCAGCATCATTGGTGAAAAATCTGCCCCATTGATGCCTCATCAATGTTGTGAATAGCATGGCCATAACGCCCAAAGCGACCGCACATACCAGGGAAACAATCATGGAAATGCGGGCTTTTGCCGGGCGGTTGGCCCCTAGCTCATTTCCAACTCTTGTTGAGACTCCAAGGCTTAGAGATGATGGAAAAACATAGACTAACGACGTTGTCTGGATAAGAATTCCCATTGAAGCTACTGTCGCTTTTGGGTTAATAAGTAGTCCGCATAGCATTATCATGAACTCATACCACCACCACTCAAGGCAAACAGAAACACAAGTAGGCACAGCAAGAGCTAGCAAAGATGACCATCCTCTAAGGCAATCCATGCTTGGAGAAACCCATGAATCTTTATATACACCAGAGATGTAAATGAAAGAAGCGAGTGAGAGAAAGAGATTGAGATTGGTCCAAACCATGGCTATCGCCACTCCTGCAATTCCCATTTTGAAATGGACAACAAGAAGGAAGTTCAAAGGGACATGGAGAAGAACAGAGATGGCTGAACAATAAGTTATCGGTAATGTAATGCTTTGCGTCCTGAGATAGATTCTTAGCGGGTGAAGAAGTGAAAGAAGGAAGAGATCAGGAATGGAAAAAAGAATGAAAGTATGGGCCACTGAAGATATTTCTTTGTCTTGACCACACCATAAAAGGATGCTCTTCATGTTTAACCACATGAAGGATATTGGAACAGAGGTGGAGAGGAGGAGGAGAACAGTTCTTTGAAGAGTCAAGCCAAGTATCTTCCAGTGTTTTGCTCCATAAGCTTGTCCACAGATGGGTTCCATTCCCATAGCTAAACCAGAGAGCACAGAGTAGCCAGTGATGTTGGCGAAACCTATAGAGAGTGAGCCACCAGCAAGTTCAAGCTCCCCAAGATAGCCAAGAAAAAGCATGGAGATCATCGCTCTTGAATACAGAACAAGACCAGTCATTGCTGTTGGGCCAGATATCTTCGCTATTTCTTTGATTTCTTGCAAGGCCTGAAATTAAGCAAACAAAAACAAAAAGGAAATGAGAAATGATGTGTGCTGTTGTCTTGTTTCTTGACAGATCATCGGTACATCTTTGCTTATATGTTCATGTAGTTAGATAGCAAATGAAAATAGATTATTATTGTTACCTCAGAAGGAGTTGGCCATCCATGTAACTGTTCTTCCTGATCATCATCGGTGTAAGGATCCATAGTTTTGTTTGGTTTATTACTGAACTGAGGTTTCTTGGGACAGAGAAATGAGGATGGTTTAGCTGGGGTTGGATTGCACATATTTCTCTGACAAAAAAAGAAAAAACCTCAAGAGCAAATGTTAATGAGCAAGCAAGCAAGCTCGGCTTGGGGGGGGGGGGGGGGGGGGAGTCCTACAACTTCCCAAGTGCTGCAGGCTTTGTTGTTTGCTGTGTGGGGGTTTGAATATGAATACTGCTTGCAAGAATTGTGGTTCTATATATACTCGAGGGGCTTGGGTCCTACTGTTGGCTGGGAAGGAACGTGTCAACATTTTGAAGAGAAAATGCTGTTAAAAAGCGATACTGGATTCTTGAGTGCTAGTGGGGGCCGTCTCTTTACTCTTTTAAAGCCTCTCTCACGGCACAGTTGAGGTTTAATTAGTTGTTAATAAAATAAAATTCCGCTTTCGAGGATGAGGGGAAGCAAACAGCTCTGGCTTAGGAGGTCTTATCGTGATTAAGATGGTCAAATGGGTGGTGATTGGTGGATTAATTTGTTTTTAACCGCCACAACCCGTTTGTCCATGGATGTTTGTTTGCTAAGTGATAATGGCGGACTACCTTCTGTTATGGTGGACTTTGTTTTTGCTGATCAGACCTTTTTGCTTTAAGCGGATAATATTCTTTTTAAACCCTTCATCCATTTAGTGTTTTTTATTCTTTACATGGAAGGGATAATAAAGGACTTTATCTTGCGCTGCCAAGTGGACGGGGTACTGGATGGAGGAGCAAATACGCCTATTTTCTGAAGTGACGGGGGCATAATGGTATATTTCTCCTGTGGGCAGAGAAATGCTTGCATGTTCTAAGGCATCCATCGATGGCATGATCCAGTCGTTGCAGTTTGCACACCCCATGTGCTAAAATTCACTCGGACCATGATCTCTGTTGTCTGCAAACACTTGAACATGAAAACATCGCTTGGCTATTTGCCCAAGTGGGGAGGTGACACGCTAATGCAAACTCTACCTCAGGCCCCATCTTTTCTGGATTTCTCTCTTGTTTCATTTGGGCTCATGAGTTGAGATCGGTGGAGGAGGGAAGGCGTTGTGGGGAGGTATAATAAAATAATACCAACTTGTGGTGGGAGTTTCGCTCTTAGGAAAGTGGGAAAGAGATGGGCTGAGATCTGTGTCGAAACAGATTTTGAAGAGATCCTAATCCTCCCAGGAGCGTTCTAATCTATTCTTAAATAGACGGTTAAATAGACGGTCAATCTCTGTATACCAAGAGATTTATAGAGATCCTAACCCCACAAAATCAAATTTCCAAGAGATCTATAGAGAGATCCTCATAACTCCACAAAATCATGTAATTTTCAAGTTGTCTTAAGGAGTGAGGGATCGTCCTTGCACCGTCCAGGTAACAGCGTTGGATGATCGAGGACATCGCTGGAATTGAGAGAGAGGCACTGGGCTTGAGACACCAGCCATGTGATGGAATTAAGGGGACACAAGCATGCCATGCTTGTGGAGATAACTTGGGATTTAACCGATGAACAAAGAGGTGGGTTTTGGGAGAGGCTTCCAAGGGATCAAGTCAAATCCAGTGGATATAATAGTTTGTTCTGTCTTTAACAAATATAATTTGTTTTCTTTTAAAAAGGTTATCTTCTTCACAATATGTGGAGGTGGATATTGTGTCATAAATGGGACCACGAGATTAATGGAGATGACAGTAGATGGCTGTATGGAGAACCGGCAGATGGAAGAAAGGGAACATTGAGAGACAATTACGTGCTCCAATTGCAACCATTTAATTTGTATCCCTTTTCCCACAACAGAAACGAGACTGTCTCTCTGTAGGAGAGAGCCTTGGCTGTGTCTGTGAGGCAACAGAAGCAGCAGCCCTACCATCATCACCCTCCCAAACAAATAGAGTTCAACTTTTTTTGCCTTTTCCACAGACTGACCTGCTTCAAGAATCAGTTTCCCTCGGTTTCCCTGCATAAGATATTAGTTCTCTGAAATCCATACCCACCCATGTCAGATTCCATGTGTCTCCAGCTCAATAAATTGCTGTAGATGAGAGCAACGCGTCATAAGATTGTACCAGTGGACAAAAATTAGTGTGTGATAATATGAACGAAAACCTATTTAGAATCCTAAAGTGGGGTTTTAAAAAAATGCCCCCCCCCCCTCCCCAATCGGATTGTGGACATAGAAATTGACATTATTTAGGATCACATGGCGATGCCAACGCCTTTCACATTTATCATTTTACACCAAGTTGTTGTCATAGTGGGAATTCAAACAGAATTTTCTTGGGATAATAATAGTAATAGTAATAATAGTAATAATAATAAAAAAAAAAAAAACCAAATACAACGCCAAATGCAAGTTTCAATGTGGAGGAAAAGGATATGCAACAGCGACACGACCTTCCAGGATTTGACATTTAATAAAGATTATACTCCTCTAGAAATTCGAACAAATTCACAGATTCCATCCTCCTCACCCTGCCTCTTTCTTTCCTGAAAAAAGGTTGATGCTTAATTTCAGAATTAGTCACTGGTAGGACATACCAAGAAATCTCTGCCTCTAACCACCATGTCAGCATGCTAATCTGTTCTTAGCTGGATGCGATTTGTGTTGATTAACAAAAACCACACATGTCAACATGAAAATCAGTTTTTATCCGGATGCCATTTTTGTATGCATTGCTGATCTTTGCACAGGTAAGCTACATTGTCCCCATGATGTGTTACACTCCCAGCACTTTTTTCTCAAAACGCCCGCCTAGATTTTTTAACATGCACATGCACGCATTCTAGTGTCTGAAGCACAGGTCAAGTATTTCCGAAACTATTCTGATGTATTTCAGAGCAAATAAGTCCAATGATGATATAGTAATACTACCGCCATGCAAACTTTTCCAAGTCTTCTGCCATGTCTTCATTTAATAGTTAACAGTAATTAGCTCAAACAATTTTTACCTGAGGCAGGTCTTTTAAATGATTCCCAGGCCTTATGAGAAAGCATTGTATGGAGGCATTGAAAGCAAAACAGGCTTTCATAGATACTGATAACTGCAATAAACACAAGAATTTATTCCAAGGTTCAGACACAAGCAATGACAAGAAATAATTAATTATTATCATAAAAGTAGATCGTCCATAAAAATCAATAAAGCATTTCAAAAAATCAGAGCATAAGAGACATGTCCCCATCAGGGTTTCAATCAGCACAACTCACATACTAACTGTTCGCCACCAAGCACAACTCACCACATTCACATGGAAAACTCAGGCACAAAATGCATGCGATTGGAATACATCATGCTAGGACCACCAAAAGCCAATCAGTGTAACCTTTGGAAAATGAATATTTTTCCATCAGGAATAAATCCCAATCAGCAGCAACTTATCTTGGTTGGTGAGGGAGTAGTATTGGGAGCAATCCAGGGTTTTACTTTCTTTCCCATGGAAAAAGGAGAACTTTTTTTCATTTGGAGAAATTCTTCCCCAAATTTAGATGGCTTGTCTCACCCATCACGCACTAACAGCTATAATATCTGTTTCCCTACTTGTGAGTTGCAATTTCATGTTGTGAGTTGCCATTTCATGTTGTGAGTTGCCATTTCATGTGACCATTGCTTTACATATGCATGTTTTCCACCGTTCCTAATACATGTTGAATGTATTGCAAACAGACACGCCTATCCACCGAGTCTTTTACATTTTTTAAGTAGAAGAGATCTGTAGTTGGCTAAGAAAATTTTTTAAAAACTACCCAAAGATTCAAATCGTCCATGAAATTTCCTGTTTCAAAGAAACTCGGACTCACAATATGCATATTGAGAGCACCTTCTCTCAGATCCACCTCATGGACTATGCTGACAACTGATCAGATGAAATTGCCACACAAAAAAAAGGCCTTTAAATTGCATTAAAATTGCATTATGGGAAAGCAATATGTTACAGAGGAAACTGGTAGACAACAAATTTTTGCTGCCCGTTAACATTTTGAGTTTTCTCAACATCCAAAAAATAGGCAAAAAAAGAATACCTCATGAGAAGACCATGGGCTTTTGAACTCCTGATCGAGGAATACCCAAGATGGCTATAATTCCAGCAGCAAAGGCAGCGAGTGCTCCAATAGCAATGGCTGGGGAGTTTCCACCACCAAATATTTGATCCCATGGCCCACTTCCCAGAGAAACCACCACCTGTTTTTGACATCAGATTTTAACAAATAAATGACAACATAAGAAAATCCTAACATGATGTTTTCCTGCAGATAATTTTTATCACATAAATCGTAGGGAATTCACTATGTAAAGGCATAAGAAATCATCGGAAGTACAATCTGCTGGAAAAAAGGATGTGTACTGCATAAGTACTCGCATTAACTGAAAGCATCTATCTGCCACCTGGAAATTTTCTTTGCAATTTTTCACACATTGCATCAGCATAAACATATAATCTAGAATTCCGCCTGGCATGAATTGAACCAGCTTTTGATTTATTTTATCTAGTTTGCTAAATTTACAGATGACAAAGGCAATATTGCACCAGTTCATGCCAGGCCATGTATCTATCTATCATAATCATGGTGACAAACTAGTTTACAACATTGCCAATTCTCCAATGGGATAAAACTGACATGTGAATAATAAAATGCAAAAGAGAGAAATTTTCACATCTTCTCAAAAGTTTCAGCAAGAAATTGGCAATTATGATTTAAGGTGCCCACCATTCAGGAGAGCTTTCCATATTTGATAGAGGACACCGCTTCTTCTTTTAAGAGAACCAAAGGTATACAAGGTTCTTAATTGCAACAGATAATTGATTCAGAAAGGATAATGTTGCTTCACAAGGGCAGAACTTATTTCATCAGACCGAAAAATACAAGAGTTAAGTGGGCCAGAACACTTTCGACAATAATTTTATGCAACAACATACAAATTATCTGAGTAGAAACTCACCTTTTGGCGGAGAAGTGGAGTATCAATATTTTCATTTTTGTGATATAAATTAACTATGCATTAATGTGAAAACAATATTTTTTTTATTAAAAGGCACATAAAGAGTTAACATATATTAGTTATATATAGTTGTCAATTGGTTAGCTGATTTTTAACCTAACTTTTAGCTCTTAGAATTTAACTCATTTAATTGTATAGTTGACTTACCTAAATGATTGATATGTATCTTGTATAAATACCACTTAATGATATGGATAAAAATAATTCAGTCTAATTCCATTTTTCAATTTCGTATCAGGGTTTTAGGCTAACCTAACTTGATTTCTTGACAAGATTTAATGACACTTGACAACTTTTAATGACACTCTCATGCCGTTTTTCTTACAACCACTTCAATCAACCCTAGTCTTCTATGTTTGATGAGCAATCAACTTTGTCCAACAGTGACAGATTTTTTGTAGATTCAGAAACCAAGATATTATTGCATTCTTCTCAGATCCATATTAACTGGATGGTACAAATTATCATGTTTGGTCTAAAATTCTGGAAATGCATATTGTTGATGGGATGAAGAATAATATTATGGGGGAGAAGGTTTCACCCGTTGAAAATGATCCATATTATGATGAATGGGAAAAACAAGATGTTCTAGTTGAGCCATGGCTTATCAACTCTATGACTCCTAATCTTATGTCACACTTTGTTAGAGGAGTTATATTGATGCATCCGACTCTTCCCAGGTTTATAAACTAATGAAGAAAACCTTTCAATTACTTCAGGGTGGCAGACCCCTCACTAAATACCATAATGAACTAAATTCTGTTTTTATGAAACTTTACTATCGAATGCCTAATGATAAAGTTGCCAAGACAATGTGGAGAAACAGAGAAAAAGATGACTGAGGATTGAGTTTACATGTTTGTTGCAGGTCTTGATCACAATTTGGATCAAGTCAGCAGTTGTGTCCTAGCTACCTCTCCTTTACCCAGTTTGGAAGAAGCACACTCCGTAGTTTGTCGAGATGTGCAAAGATTGGTTATCATGAGAACTAAAGATCATATTAAGGCTTCAGCCCTCGCCATCTAGAAGAATAGTTACCATTCAGTCCCTCCTTATTCTTCACATATTCATCACATAGCACCAAACACATAATAGAAACTTGCTGGAAGATAGAAGCATGGTAATCCATTGTGGTTTAAGCTTAAGCAAGCTAAGACAAAAAAACAAGTCCTCCCATATTGTTGTTGACACATCTCAATCTTTTGCTTCCCGTGTATCACAAGTCTTCTTGAAGAGGTAATTCTAGTTTAGCTCTTGTTGACACAATCGAAAACAAAAAATAACAGAGTTTGTTATAAGTCAAAACCTCCAAAGACTAAGAATACCGTAGCTACAGGAAAACAACCGAAATATTTATTTTTTACTCATCCCAGTCTACTTGTCAAAAGGCTAACACAACCTTTTCTATTGAGATTTTTGAAAATCCTAACAATTTTAAATATGAAAAATAAAATAGAAAAATTATTGCCTTTAAATAGAAAAACCTAATAATATTGAATAGGAAAAAAATAAAATTCTTAAATTGATTAAGAAAAAACAAAAATAACCTAGGAAAGTATTTATTTTTCCAAAAATCTCCTGCGTCATTACCTCTTTTGCTAATAACATATGGATTATTGACTTAGGAGCTATTGATCACAT
Source organism: Populus nigra (assembly GCF_951802175.1). NCBI lineage: Eukaryota > Viridiplantae > Streptophyta > Magnoliopsida > Malpighiales > Salicaceae > Populus > Populus nigra. Next base: position 7,916,481 of record NC_084855.1, on the reverse strand, counting down.
GACTAGCAATTCTTCCTTATTTGATTCACTAATGTCTTCGTATGTCAAATCTATTCAGGTTGCTAATGGGGCTCCTATGCTAATTATTGAAGCTGGGAATGCCTCACTATCACCCACACTCTCCATATCTTTTGCTTTACTTGCTCCTACTCTTTTTAATAATCTTCTCTACATTAGCTATATTGCCAAACATCTTAACTATTTTGTAATATTTTATTCTACCCATTATGTGTTTCAGAACAATCTCACAAAGAGATTGATTAGCATTGGTAAGGAGAGAGGAGGTCTTTACTACTTGGAGGAAGCTAGATCAAGTTCAGCCAATGTCTTCAAGTAGAGAAGATGTTAAGGAAAAAAATTCTATTATGACATTGTTGGTTGGGTCATCCTTCATTTGCCTATTTAGAACATTTATTTCCCAAGTTATTTTGTGATATTTTGTTTCTAGCTCACGATGTGAGCAATGCGTTTATGCTAAAATCATCTTGTTCCTTTTCAATGAAAGTTCAAATCCTTTTATACGACAGACTTGGTGTTTTGAGTCCTTTTTCTACCCTTTCTGCTTTAGGTCTCAAATACTTTATTTTTTTATGATGATTTCACTAGGATAAGCTAGGTATATTTACTATAAAATCTAAGAGTGATATTATCCATGTTATTCCTTAATTTTACAAAATGATTGTCACACAATTTTATAGGTCTTTCATTCTGACAATGGTCATGAGTTTGTGAATCAATCCCATGTTGATTTGTTCAAAGCTCATGACATACTCCACCAAACATGTGCCTACACACCACAATAAAACAGCATAGCAGAATGTAAGAACCAACATCTCCTAGAAGTAGCCCTGTCATTATGTTTTATTATGCATGTTTCTAACCATTCCTAGGCTAATGTTGTCATGACTATTGTCTTCCTTATTAATAGGATGTCAGCCAATATTATTGACAATCAAACCCTTTTCAGGATGTTATTAAGGTTTCACTTTATTCCTTCTACTCTCGATCTTTTTCCTAAGACTTTTGGTTGTGCGAATTATGACCATATTCACTCTCTTCATAGGGATAAGCTTGATCCTCATGCCCTTCGATAGTTACACTAATTCCCAAAAAAGATACAAGTGTTTTCACCCCCTAAAGATAAATACTATATATCCATGGATGTTTGGTTATGTGAAAAAAAGTGTTATTTTTCCAAGGATGTTTCTTTTGTCCCTTTTCTAGGGGTGATTCGTAACAAGGAAGGACATTTATGATTGGCAAAAAAGAGATTGTGGAATTCAGGCAAAACGGAGGATTTAGCTGCTTTGGTGAGGAGATATCCTTTGATCTTGTAAAAGAAGAAGTATCCAAATATGAAGAGGGTAGGGATGAAAGGCCCACTTAGTTGTTCCAAAAGGGTCATACAAGGAGGAACAAGAATGTAATTGTGAGGCCTCCACCTTCTTTTGATTCCAGTACCTCTCTTAACGATTTCAGGTAAGCCAAGATTCATTGTATTCCAAAAGGTATACTTGTAAAGCATGCAAGTTGAAAAAGGCACTGTATGGACTGAAACAATCGTCAAGCTTTTGATTTGGCCAGTTGAATTAATCAATGAATAAGTATGGTTTTAAGCAAGCTTTGTTAGATCATACAATGTTCTATAAAATGAAAGGTGATAGTATTTTATAGCTTACTGTTTATGTTGATGACATGTACACAACAACATAAGTGAAATAAAGAAGCTTCAAAACTACTTGGCCAAGGATTTTAAGATGAAGGACATGGGTACTTTAAAATATTTGTTGAGCATTGGAGTATTTCAATCCAAGCAAGGACTTTTTCTCTTTTAAAAAAAATACATATCTGGTCTCCTAACCAAAATTGGTAAATCCTATTGAGATGAATCATGGTTACCAATCCTATTGAGATGAATCATGGTCTTACTTTTATCAGATCAGGTTCTAACAAATAAAAAGAGGTATCAAAGGTTGGTAGACATGTTACATTCAATTGGTGTTGTGAGCCACAACCAATTCATGCATAATCCAAATAACCGACACATGAATACAATGAATCTTGGCTTACCTGAAATCCTCCAAGTAAAGATGTTATGTTCTCCCAACATAACCACCTGAATATTGGATATCGTGCAATATATTGATTCTAATTTTGCTAAATCCAAATTAGATAGAAAATCGACATCAAGGTATGTGTCATTTGTTTAAGGTAACTTAGTAACTTGAAGGAGAAAAAAATAGAATGTGGTATCACTATCTAGTTCAATTATAGAGCACCATACCCTCCATGTGATTATAGAGCTTATGGAAATTTTTCACGTTGAAGAGTTGATGATACAGTCATGTTGCTTAGTTGGCTCAAAATTCTCTTGAGTGAACTTGGGCATGTTCCACAAAAACAGACACTACTCTTTTGTGACAACACAGCAGTTATTAAGATTGCCAACAATCCAATTCAGCATGATCGGACCAAGCATACTGAACCTAACAAGAACTACATCAAAGACAATCTAGACTTTGGTGTGGTTGAAATTCCTTGTATTAAAAGTGCAGATCAACCGACTGATATATTGACTCATGTTATTACTACCGATCACTTCCATATGTCGCTATCCAAGTTAGGCATATGCAATCCAAGGGAGAGTTAATGTTTATTATTTGTATACAAATGCCAATTAGCTAGCTGATTCTTGTCAATTAATTAGCTAATTTGTAGCCTAACTTTAGCTCCTAGATTGTAGCCTATTCAATTATATAGTTGACTTACCTAAATGATTGATATGTATCTTGTATAAATATCCCTTAGTAATATAAATAAAAATCATTCAACCTAATTTTATTCTTTAATTAAAAGAATTTTCAAATTTTTCTTAAGAGATTGCAAACCTACCAGCATTTTGTCAATTTTCAATGAAGAAAAGTTGATAATAACTTCGTCTCGTGATTTGGAAATTAAAAAATAAAATCACTTTCTTTATATTTTCGCTTATGAAAGTTAACAATGTTTTCATCTCATCGTGGAAAAACTGTAATTGTTAAGTCAGGATTGCATGCAAATCAATATAAAATATTATATTAAAGTCTAAGCAGAAAGTAATTTATTGGATATGTCAAGCAATTAGCTAACATTGTGTTTCAATACGAGGATTTGGGAGTCAGTTTTGATTTTTATCTACAAGAAGAAAATTTCAAAGAAAGTAACAGAAGGGAAAATGGGGGAAGGAATGCATGCAAGCAAAACAATACAAAACAATGCAGTAGAGTCTAACCAGAAAATAATTTATTGGGATATCTTAAGCAATTAGCTAAAATTGTGTTTCAATACGAGGATTTGGGAGTTAATTCGGATTTATATTTCCTTCATCACATTGTTAGATGTAGGTTAAACAGCACATAATAATCAGATTTACTACTAATAGAAACCAAAGAGAATGAATTTTCAGGGCTGCTGCCATATTTACCAAACTGCCACATTCTAAGATCTATAACTAATAACGTAGCTGAAGTCAAGGGTATTTCATGAAGTCACCTTTCGCTCCATTTTTAATATTGGACTTAATCTGATTATCATGTGTATAAATTACTGAACTCGTTCATGTGGTCAAAACAAGAGGCAAATTATAAAATAAAACAAAAATTGAGGAATCATTAGTCAGAAGGCAGAAGGAGACTCTGCATGGTTCTAAGCATCACTGGGGTCTGACAAGTACATGGAAATCGCAGCAGCAGGACCTATTATTATATGAGGAACATACTCCAGCAGGAAGAACTTAGTTTATGTCTTTAGAAGATTATATGTAGTTTGTGTCTTCAGGTGAAAGTAACTAAAGGTGATTTAATTTCTTTCTAATTAGTTGTTATTGGTGTATTTTGACTGCCATCAAAAGGCATAACAGCGAACAAGTCAGCATCACATTCAGGGTCAGAAACAAAATTTACAGATTATTTCCTCCAACGGCAATTTTTTTTTTTTAAAAGGAAGAAGAAAAACTTTCTTTACTATTTTTCCTATTTTCAGCAGGCAGGAAGACAAGAGACTAAATAAGTGAGAGGAAAGAGAAACCTGTGGAAGCACAATTGCCAGATTAAGAACACCCATTGACAACCCTGTAAGAACCAATTATCGATTGAAGTGATTACTTGGCCATATCACCAAAACATAATTTTGTAAATACAGGCACAAAGGAGTAGTGCCCACCTTGTCCAAGTCCCAAGGATTCAATACGTGAGGAAACCATAGCATATGGAACACTGTAAGTGATCTGCAATCAAATATAATGACATCAATTTTCTTCTGGAATAAGCCACAGAAGAATACTTCGATCAGGAAGCAAGCACAGCAAACAAATCTATATTTCCTTATCAATAGAGTATGGTCAATTCCCAGCACATTGGCCCTATTCAGGCATAGAACTTCAATAAATGTAAATGTAAACAGTAATTCTCAATTCCCTTCTTTTCTTTTGTTCCTTCTCTTTTATGACTCCCATCATAATAGTAAAAACATTAATAATAAAAAGAGTATCATCATAAATCACATGTTTCAGGTGTCATATAAGAAGAAAGGTCGTACTTTAACCTTTCAACCTAAAAAATCAACAACTTGATATGAACTACATGGAGGGAGTGACCCTCAGCAAGCAGAACCCACAACATACAGAGGACGCAGAACCCATAGAAAAATGCTATTGTTTACTTGATTCTTGACTGCTGACAGAACATTTGACTAGAATATTTAGCAGAAAATCTAAAGATCCTTTATTAGGAGTTTTGCAACTTACCGCCAATGGCATGCCAAGCACTGCAAAAATCACTAGTGCAATTACTACAATGCTATCTGGTGGTAGATTATGTCCCATGTAGCCAATATGGCTTGCCACATAGTAGAGTACAAGCATTGAAAGAAAGCAGAGAGCCATTAAGATGTTCGAAAGGCCCCATAAGAAACCTGCTCCCCACTTGCTGCAGAGCTTCTCCATGAGCACAGATGTCACTCCAAGAATTACTGAATTGAACATCAGACCAAATGCACCCATTCTGACTCCAGTGTTATAATTCTGTCCTTCATTTGGCTTGCCACCATAAATTTCTCGACCCATCCAGTCAGTGTCAAAGAGCAGAAATGGAAACCAACCAATCCAATTCAGAGCAGTAACAAGCAATATTATCCATACAGTTGATGGGAAACATCTAAAAGTCCCAAATAGCTCCCAGAGGAAAGCCTCTTGTTCAGAGTTTGACTGGCCTAGCATTTCCTCATCAGCAAGCATAGATCTGGCAGGCAAATCTAGAGGTGATTCTTGAGCTGCTGAGATGCTTATGCAGGCAGTAATTGCCATGAAAACAACATCGAGATAAAAGGCAGACTTGAGATTCGCACAGTCAATATTGCATGCAGAAGTAACAGTAAAAGGAAAAACCTTGTACCACCCATTATATGATCCAGTGGCAAAACCAAGAATATTACCAATAGCCATGAAAAGTGAGAAATAAGCATTTGCAACTCTAGTTCTTCGATGATCTTTTCCTACAATGCCAAATCACCAACAGACAAAAATCAAATTGCTGCGTATTTTTCCTTGTTTGATCTTTTTATACATAGCATGTACAAGCATATGGATCTTGTGCTTTGCCAGAAGAAAGAAGCATGACGCATGCACATAGTCATTTTATCTAAAGGACACCTCTTTTCTTAGGGAAAACATATAAGAAGATGATTGCCCATATCCTTGCTAGGTTTTCAGTTGAGAACCACAAAAATAACACCAGCAATTCGCAACTCTCTCCACTCCTTATTGTTGAAGGTATTTTTGTTTAATTAAATAAACAGTAGTGTTTTGAGCCTCAGAGAAAAATAGCAGAAGGATTAAAAACTGCTGCAACCCAGTATATAGATCCCTCTGCCTTACACGATCATGGCATTAAACCTTTTTTTGACTATTGTTGTCAGAGATACATGCCAAACACAGCACAATTCATAAAGGCTTTGTTCCAGGTAGTATCCAAGAATTAACCACATTATGACCTCAAGTCCAATTCACATAGCAAAAGAACTTCTCCTTGGGACAAACACATTGAATAAATAAATAAAAATTGGCAGGTTTAGGAGCAATAGACAAACTTCAAATACCAAAGATTCAGCAATGCATACCATTACAAATACTCAGTATCCATATGAATGAACTTTGGGTAATACATAAGAACAGTGAACACATGAGCAGATAAGAATCATTTCTTATAAAAAGGCTGTGCAAGGTACTTTGCATTACAACAAGGAAATTTGACAGTCAGTAGACCAGTGAGGAGGTTCATTTAATCAGTTTGATCCAGAACTTAATCAGTTCCTGCTTCACAAAACAGTCACGGCAATACCAAAAAGAAGATAGCAAATTGATCAAACAGGCACACATGTAAAGTATATCTTTCAAAGCTACAAATGAGCTGGATAGAAAATGCTCATTCACCACCCATTTCTTCCACTATCTTCCCATGTGCGTCGTACAGCATTTGTCCACAAATCCCAAATTCCAGAAAATGACTTCAAAATGCAAAATGAACACTTGTTACTGTTGCTAATCTCGAAGAAGATTTAAGTATGAAAGCTCCTCTGCCTGAAACACGTCCAATATGACTTCCAAATTGTAAAATCGTTTCATTTGAAATTCCATACTAATTACGGAAACCTACTATTTAAGGAATTATACTCAAGAAAATAGTTTTTTAATCAGAATGAGATTCAACTGTCCACTTTCCCCGGTCGACATGGAGAAAGCGAACAATTTATAAACTGCTTTTAGTTGCCCCCATCTCCATATCTATTTAAATGGAAGGAAAAATAAAGAAGAAGAAGAAGAAGACGACAAGACAGAAACAAAGAAGCAAACTCAGATCACACAACATGGAGTATGCGGATCCCACCTAGAATTGATACATCTTTAATCATGCTATTAGATGATCAACACAATCAACCATACATACTAGGCCAAACCCACATTGGCCAATACCCACCACAACAGAGACTCCAATTGCTCACCAACCAGTCCGGCCCCACCAACCGATCTGACCCCACCAAAAATTCTAAACGCCGTGTAGCAATCCGAAATCATGTGCCATGGACATTATCGTCCGTAAAATGATCAAAAGTGGTTCCGTTTAGCACTCGTCAGACAACAACGGAATCTTAAAAAGATAAAGCAGCATCAATAATGAAAACTTAAATAATTAAAAATCATCAAAAACCCCTCTAATGATTAATCATTTAAAAAAATAAATAAAAATAAGATGCCAAACGTAAGTCAGATAGGACATCTCACACCACCACATAAAAAGTTCAAGGAAAACGAAAACGAAAAGGAATCGTAGCAAAATCATATTCTCAATTAGGGTTTTGATTTCATTTCAACTAAATTAATCTAATTCGCATAAAATCAAATCAAAGCAATGAACAGCTTTAGAATGAATTATAATAGTTACCAGTAAGATCAGCGAGAAGAGCACGACAAGGACCCTGGGTCATATTATTAGCAACATCGAGAATCCAAAACCCAAACACAAAAGCGCCAATTGCTCTTGGTCTAACACCTCCTCTATCGCCTAACCACCACCCAATGTCAGCGGAATGACCGATGATCAAAACCGATATCGCAATCAAAAGCGAACCCGCAAAAATAAACGGCCTCCGTCTTCCAAACCGGCTGGTGCACCGATCGCTCATGACGCCAACAAGTGGTTGCACAAACAATCCAGATAATGGGCCGCACAACCAGATTATACTGGCCCATTTGTGAGGGATTCCTAGCTCCTGCACGTAAGGTGTTAAGAGAGAGAGCTGCAACGCCCAGCCGAATTGTATCCCACCAGCGATTGATGTCACGCGGAGGAGTTGGCGTAACGGTACTCTGCTTGATTGTTGTTGGTGGTGTCGAGTTGACGGGGGTCGGTTCGTTTGTCGAGACCTGCTGGCTCGATGTGGCTCTGGGTTAGCGACTGACATGGTGGCTGTTTATTTTGTAGAAATGGTAAAGCGGACGCAATACCGCGCGCTCGAGCCCGCTCTTATGCGTTGTGTGTTTGGTTTTGCTTTCCCTTCTCTTCTTTCTCCAACACTGTATTTTTAGCTCCTGTAAGGTTGATTGAAGAGGCGAAAGGGAGAGTGGAAAATGGCGGTTTCTGTTGATAGATATAATTACGAAACTACCCTTATCGGTGTTGAGCAACTTACGTGTGGGAACGGGTCAGGATAGAAGCGGATAATTGGGGGAGGGTATATTTCAGTAAATCATGGCTTAAGACGAGGGTAAGTAGTTGATATATGGTTATATTTGAACGAGGACTTTGGAGAGAGTGTGGTCGGGCGGGTTTGAAATAACAGGAATTGCCGTATAAATAAAAAAAAAGATACAGCTAAAATGGGGTTATAATTATTAGTAGAAAGCGCTTTTGGTGCGAAGGACACGTAAGTGGTTGGTCGATGTTTGGACCCCGGGAGGTTCAAGTGTCCGAGGTCGGCTGGCATGGCCCACCGGGGCCCATTGATGTTGCTAACGTTTTCGGCCTGGCTCGAACAAATATCTTGTTTATAGTAGTTTGCTTTTTTGGCTGTCAAGGTGCTTCACATGCGACCCTTGATCAATTATGTCAAATGATTACTTGTGCTGCCCCAGCAATCAAAAATGTCAAGGCTTCGTTTAAGTGTTGCCCCTCTTTCCTCATCCAATAGCTTCTTACCTCGTCATTATGCAAGAATGGCTTCGAGAAAGGGTTGTTAAGGCTGTCATTTCAATATTAAAACAATACTTTTTTTTATTTTTAAATATTATTTTTTATATTAATATAAATAAATTTTAATAAAACACTATTTGGAATGAGGTTAGTAACGCAGCCTTGTTGCGTTATTTTTGTCGGTAAGGGATAAAGACAAAGGAAAGAGGGGACTATAGCCCCCAGGACTCTGTTTGTCCACGTGTCGAAATTCCTGGGTCTTTATTTCTATTTCTCTACATTTTTCTGTTTCAACATGAGAAATATATGCAGTAAAATCAGGAAATGGAAAGGAGCAAACACCCGAGCAAAGGACTGCAAATCTGTTTGCCATTCCCCCCCTCCACAGTAACACGTGAAACTCTCTATTGGTATTTATGACGATGTCAAGAAAAAACAATTCATCAATTTTTTTCCAGCCACTAAAACTCCCCAATATCTTCTATTCTAGCCGCCGCCTGTGCTTGCATGCAAATCACTGTTGCTTTTCCATCTTTTCATTGTCACCAATCTTTCTTTTTTTTCACTATTCGCATAAAGTTTCTACTTGGAGGATCGTCGCGTACGATGCAAATTCTACATGATAGTGGGCATTGCTTGACGATTTGGATGAACCCATGCAATTAAACTGCAGTTTCGTGCTTACTGGTGGTGATTTACCCATTATCTCGCGTTTGTTTATGTTACAGTGCGTCTCTGTTTGCACTCTGTTTACCCTCTCGAGTTAATCATTATTTAAATCAGTGATCAGATTTCTTTTATTGCTTTATAAACATGATTTGATTTGATCTGCAGCATTGCGAAGACACCAATCTGGAAAATTCCCAAAACATTGATGTTTAAGGTTTGAAACTCATAATATCGAGGCCCTCTTCGTCTTATTTTGATGCATTTAGGAGAACATATTCTCGATCTCGAGGTATGAACTCGGAAAGCTAAAGGAGGGAACAGCAATCTGGTGCATGTGTCGGTTGTGCTATGCTTTTCACGCACGACTGCTACTTTAAACAAATAAAATGTTTAGTCAACCCCCGTTTTGCTCTGATCAGCATCCGATTTGCCCAGGAAACAAGTAGCTGTCATTCAAAAAAAAATTGATTGCTTCTAAAACAAAGTATAGTGTCCCCTGCCTTTTACCAAAAACAGAGCTTTTTGTTGCGAGGATATTTTTTTTCTATTTAAAATGCTAAATTTCTTCATTATTTGTTTTACGAAATTACATAAATATAAAAAAATGCAAGTATTTTACATGACTTATTTCAAAGCTTTTTTCTCTCTATATCATTGATTATAATAATAGTTGGGGTATGATTGTAGTTAATTTTTAAAGTGTTTTTACCTTATAAATATATTAAAATAATATTTTTTAATTTTAAAAAAAATTATTTTTTATATTAACACATTAAAATGATCTAAAAACATCAAAAAAATATTAATTTAAAGTAAAAAAAATTTAATTTTTTCAATAAAACTTTTGAAACGCAAAAACAAACAAGACCCTAGGTTAAAAAAATTAGTGTGTTATTATAGTATTTAACTTTCTTTTTTAGATTCTTGAAATTAATAACTACTCTAGCAAAAAATACACATATATGCATGCACTCATGTTACAGGAAGACCAAGATGTTATAAATCTTTTAATATAAATAAAATATCTATGTTATAATATTCTTAACATGGCAGGGTTTTTGTTGGTCATATAATTTAATCAGGTACTATTTTTAATGTCTTTCAATACAGCATTCAGAGCATAATATCATATAAGAATACCAAAGAAACTCTCGACCATCAGACATGTCTCTTACGTTAACTAAATATATGGTTTAGTCAACAACAATGACATTAAGTTAAATATTAACACATTATTATGATTTTGTCTGTATTATGACAAATATTTGACAGCTAAGTTTGTGTTTTTGCAGGCTCGTATATATAATAATTCTGGGCTCGAATCTATGATTTGATCCTCTTACCTCGCCTCAAAAATATCTTATGGATAGAACCTTATTATTTATTTATTTATTGGAAAGAAAGAAAAAAAAAAGCCACTCAACCTGGGAAATAAAAAGGAAAATTCTCAAAATGCCAGGATGAAGGATGATGGGCCTTCATACACAAGAAGGGCTTCCTAAGCCCGTCATGAACAGGCCCTTTAACCCTCTTCAACCATTTCACCAATGGAGCACCCTCAAATGACCCCAACAGCTTTTTCGTTATAAATAGACCGTGGGCTTACAACATAAGACGTCGAGACAAGAAACACAGATTTGATTCTACGCGAACGGGCCGTGTCGGTCCTATAGCCACAAAATCCAGTGGGCGGTGGATTTTATCCTTAACGTTCTCGAGGCCTATCCTTCCGGTATAGTATGTTTGAGAGGTGTTTTTTTTAAAAAAATTATTATTATTATTATTATTATATGCTATGCAGTTTTAACAAGAGATGGAAATGGTGGTTAGCAGAAGCAGCCTGGACCATTGGGATTAGTTGAGCACGGGTTCTCTGCTGCGAAGATCCGGTTACCGTGCACTTTGAAAACTCTTTTGTTTTTTTTAATTATAAAACTAGTTGAATGATTCTTGAGTCTTTTTTTTAATGTTTACGTGTGTGAGGTTAGGGTATCAAAATTTTATTTTGATTTGAATAATAATTTTAAATTTAAGTATAGTAGGATATTCAATTCATAAATATCTATTTATTATTTATATTTAAAGTTAATGTGATATCGTGGTAATGATTATTTTTTAAAATATTTTTTATTTTAAAATGTACTGAAATATTTTTATTTTTAAAAATTTATTCAGCATCTTAAAATAATCTAAATACATAAAAAAATTAATTTTAAAAAATAAACAAATTAATTTTTTTAAAATACATTTAAAACACAAAACAACATTAATTTCATATACCGGTGCACATTATGGTCCCACTCTTTTCTTTCCGGATATAATTCGCATACGGTTGCTCAAGCGAGCTATCCGGGCGTCCATCAGAGCAAAGCCCATGTTGACGGAAGCAAAATGACGGACCCCAAATTTGCGACGAGCCCAATTTCAAGTGAAACTTCTGGCCCAAGTCCAGATACTAATGACGATAGACACTGTGTTAATGAATGATCATCGTCGATAGCTTGGGATAATACAAGGTAGAATCTGGATAGTGGAGACTGTCCTCATTAAGTAGTAGCTTCAATTTTAGAGAGTGTCCAGTATATTTTCTTCCTATCTATGTGGTCGACGGGGGCGATTTTGTCTTTTTAAATATTTTTATTTATATATAAAAAAGAATAGTATTTATTTATTATAAAAGAAATTTGTAACTAAGGAGACCGGTGTTTTAACTTTCCATCCTTCTCAATATATTAAACTAATACATAATGATAAAATGAATGCAATTCTAAAAATATGCTATGATTAAGATATAGGAATTGTTTATGTGTCATTGCATCTAAAAAATATCATTTACAAAACTTTATCCTCCAATAAGAATCTAACACATATTAGGTCCCTCTTAATGTATATGCAAATAAAAAATATCAAAACATTGATACCAATTTTTTAAAAGAAAAAATTATATAAAAAAAGTCAAACTCAAAACTTTAAATTCATAATTTATTAGCGTATATTTATTGTAAATTATGTTTATTATCATAAATTTTAGTTTAAGATATTCGGGGAGATGTGAAAGCAGAAAAATAAAAATAAAAATAATCAAGAAAATCATATTTTATACTTTACCAATCCACATCAAGAGTAAACCGTTGTTGGCAACTGATCATGACACTTTATTATTATTAAAATGATATAAAAAATATACAAATCTTGGTTTAATTTTTTTTCACGTATATAAAATATATTACCACTGTTGTTTAAACACCACCAATACTACCATAACAACAACACTTTATTATTATTATTATTATTATTATTATTAGAAAAAATAAACAGGATTATAATAATTTAATGGAATTTAAATAATTGATTATATATGAAATTGAGCATCTAAATCATACCTGTTGACAATACACTCAATCACGAAGTCTTTTGATTAAACGTTGCATAGGTAACTGGTCATGACACCAGCCTCTGAAGATACATATAAAACCTGGTTTCTATGAAGTAACTAGCTTAACAAGCTTAAAAGGCTCCGTATCGCAGCATGACATCAAACTTCCGGACTAAATTCCAAAACTGAATGAATGATTAAGCGAATAAATAAATAAACCGACAGCACGTTATTTTTTAGTCTCTTACCATTTAGATTAGTTTATGTCCAGAGAATAAGTAGTTTATCCGCACGCACTTCGTCTGCTTGCTGACCGAATAAAAAAATTTAACATAAAAATAATATCTAGATTATAAAAAATCCTGCTTAATGTTGACATATTAATATGTGATTTTTACTTCAAATATGTGATTTTTATGCAAGCATATTTGAAAATATAGTTATAATTGTTTTTAAAAGTAATTTTTATTTCAAAACATATTAAAATAATATATTTTTTATTTTTAAAAATTATTTTTGAAATTACTACATCAAAATAATTTAAAAATATATAAAATATATTAATTTAAAGCAAAATAAAAAATAAAAATTTTTTAAATTTTTTCAAAATATTTTTAAAATCCAATACCAAACAAAAAAAAATTGAGCTCCGTTTGATGAAAATTATGACTCGAGCATTTCATCTGTAGGACCCAACCTCAAACAATTATCAATGACCAGACGAATGATTCTTCGATATTCGTTTTCAGACAATGAACTACATGTTCTCTAGCTTATGCTAATTAACAGGGCAAAAACCCGCAATCAAAACTCAAAACAACCGCGGCCCCGCCCCAAACCTCCCTCTCAAGCTACATGGAAACCTACTTTATTTTTACTCAGACGACCATATTTGATTCTCGAATGCCCTTGTCCTCGGGGGGAGATGGCAAGTTGGGCAGCATCCTCTTGTAATGACGGGGGCCAATGACTTGCTATCAAGATATATACACACGCAGCAATCAAATCCCATGTATAGAATCTAACACAGATCAGTTAACTGGATTTAAAGGTTGAGGGGCCTCGTGAATTGTTTAAGAAGCAGTGGGTATTTTATTTTAATTTGATCACTTGAAACAAGTTACAGGCACCATGTTTTGACAGAAAGAAAGTGGATTGAAAGAAGAAAAGGTATATTCAAAGTTGGAAAGCTCACTGATAATGTGGTCAAAGTTGGTTGATGAAGTCGGACTAGTTAGATCGTGAGTGGATTTGTCATCGACAAAAGCTGGTCAGTGATGCCAATGGGCAGTGACGCACCCTGCACTAGACGATTTTTTATGGTTAATAATAGATGGTGTCCCTTGCGGGAATGGGCCCGATAAAAGCCTTATGTTCAACGCCGAGGAAGCACATTTTCTTTTCTACAGTCGGTGGAGAGCGAGAGAGATTGAGGGTTTTAGTTGTAAGAGGCAGGTGACCGTTGAGGGTGTGCGAGAAAATGTGAACGAGTGGGTGGAAGACCAAAGACCTTATTAGTGGATTTATGAGTGTTCACGTTCCTCTTCGAAGCGGCAAGTGCTCAATTATTGGCCAAATCTCCAGACTGATCATCTTTGTTTCTAGTGCTTTTCCCCTTTCCCCTTCTTTATATCATGATAATGTTTGCAGGGAAGAACTCACTATGACGTGTTGCTTTTTGTCCGTTGTTGGGTATATTTATGGCTACTCCCGTGGGAATTATTGACAAATATCAAAGAGATCATGTGCTTGCCAAAGTTTTTTTCCTGTTAGGGTTCTCGGTTGTTGTACACTAAGCATTTCCATTGCCCCTATCCTCTACATAAATATTCCATCTATCAGTAGCGGCAATATATGTCTGATTATCTGGATTCTAAAGAGCATGTCTGCTTTCCAAAATAAAAAAAAATAAAAAAAAAAATCAATGATGTCCTTTAATAAACGAGCAAATAATTGATGAGCCCATTGCTTACGAATGGCATCATCAGTCTCGGAAGAAGTTGCCCGGGCCAAACAAGCTTTCGCATGGATTGCAGAGTAGCTTATTGTTGTCGGATATCATTTCGGAATTGAGTTTAATGGCTCCTTCGACAGTAATATAAGGTTTTTATTTAATAAAAAATTCCAAGATTAAATAAAGTATATTTATTAATTATGTTTTATAGAATGAAAGGTGACTCCACTTAACAAAAGACACCGAGTATAAAATATAAAATGAAGATTAATCAAGGCTCCACTTGCTAAACATATATAAAAAAATAAAAATATTTCTTATTATATAGTTTTGCATAAGATCTCCATTTACTTTAAATCTGCTACGGAAGACATACTTGGTTGGCCTTAATGCTGATCCTATTCATATTCTGCTATAAAATCAAGGATAGTGATTATATTAATTATCCTTTAATTCATTCCGTTCTAATTAAAAGAAAACTATAAGGACTGTGCTGATAGCATGTGAGGTGATGTGGACTATAAATAAATGTGGATTATAATAATGAATTAACAATTTTGCCCTTCACTGCTACAAGATTACCGGGCCTTGCATGGGGTAAAATGATCTTTTTCAAGTTGTCAAAAAAATCACGTACGAATTGAAACGAGAGAAGAAGGTTTTTACGCATGTCTTCAGCACAGTAAAAAAAGTCCTTAAAAACAAAATTTTCTAAGCCCTGGCCTTAGGCTCTTTATCACCCTTTCATCTTTTTTATAAGTTTAATGATGCATTTGCCTTTAAAGTCAAAATTTTTCTGCATCTTTTTATTTTGGATTTTTTTTGCAATAATTAGATTGTTAAAAGGTTTTTTTAGTAATTGAGTTAGAATAAATATTAATAAAAATAACTTGACTAGCGCATGCAACAAGCGTAACATGTTTGGTAGTGTCGTAGCGATTACTTTTCAAATAATTTTTCGTGTTGAAATACATGCAAATGATTTTTTTATTTTTTAAAAATTATTTTTGACATTAATACATCAAAACGATTCAAAACATACAAATCATATTAAATTTTAATAAAAAAAATTGATTTTTTTTTAAAATTCCCAAACAGTTTCAAACTGTCCACTTTTTTGATAGTGTGGGATGCCATGTGGTGATCATACAATGGCTTCAGGACGTTCAATTCATCTTAGCTTCCTTTTCATATAGGTATAGTTTGTCTTTCAAATAGGCATGTGTGACCTTTTTTTTTTCCATTTCTCCACCTTGGTTTTAGCGTTGAACCCACAAAAAATATATAAAAAAACCCTTCAATTTGTTATTTCTTGATTGAGCTCACGTCTGTAATTTCATGGATTGTGAGTTTAGGATGTTAATCCGAGTTTAGAAAATTTATTCAGATTTTTTTTATTTTTTTAAATACATATTTTTTCAATTTTATTCTTTAATATTTATTTAATTAGGGATTGAATTCTTTTTTTCTATTTGCTTTCTATAAGAATTTTCACTAATCTTGATAATGACCTAGGTTATCTCAAGTTTTTTTTATTTGTTCTTTATTCAATTTAGCTTTTTTTTTAAACTTTGTTTTTAAATTAAATTAATTAATTAAATATAAATATTATATGCTCATCTTATTATATTTTATAGTTTGCTTTCTGGATCGTTGCTTTGATTGTCGGTGCATGCAGTCTCTCTTGGTGACAACATGAAGCTTTTTGTAGTGATGTTTGAACCGTCCTGATAAACTCTTTCTGATGGTTGAGTGGTGTCTACGATGAAGCAACGATAGATTTTTGAAGGACTTTTCTTTAATTTTCTTTTGAATATGATAAATTATTGTATTTTTTTTGTTTACATTATTTTTGATGTTTTTTTAAAATCATATTATTTAATTAACTGAATTTATTGAACCTGGTTAAATTAATAATACAAATCTTATATTTTTTTTTATCTTTTTAATAACAATAACAATATTTTAATATTTTTTATATTAAAAAAAAATTACTCGGCTCGCAGAGTCACGGACCGCAAATCTGCTGAATATCTAAAAACAATTGGCAAACAGCGAGACATAAAATACCAAATTACAACGTACAAGTCAATCAAATAGACCACTCTATCCATCTAGATGGTCTTGCCGAGACGACTAATATAGTACCGGTCAATGTATAGCTACATAACATTTTTAAAAAAGAAAATCAGGGATGAACAAGAGGATAGCACAAAGGTGTGGGTCCCATGTTTCTAAATAAACAATATATTAAACTCATACTTTGATTACCATAAAGAATTTTAGAGAGAAAGAAACCAGTTATTTTTGCGTTGTCATTTTATTTTTGGCCATTTCTTATTCTTAAGACCTACCATGATATCCTCATCAACAAGTTTACAAATATTGCCGTCTAAGCTTAGCGGTTCTTTGTTTTCTACTTAGCCAGCGATTCTGATGTGACGACCTCAATGCCTGACTCCCTGTTAATTTGCATAATACAGAATTATTACTCGTATTTTCTTTTCAAATTATTGTGCAGGATATCTAATTTATTAATCTTCAAAAATTAATTCCCATCATTATTAATTTTTAGTTAGCTACCATAAATTAATAAGTAAATCTAGAAAAACCAAAGATTTTTTGAGTAGAAAAATCAAGAGGTCTTTGAGATTAATTTTCCATTCACCCATGATTTATTTAAATCATGTTAATTAAAATGACTTTTCAACAATCCCCTACATGAATGGAAATTGTCTCACAAATTTGAAAATTACTAAAATATTTGTTGAGAGATACTAATTTGGTGAATTAGTACTTTAGGATATGTAGCCTTTGGTTTTGAACATTTCTTAGTGAAATACTATCGAGTTTAGTCTGCTAAATAATAAACGTTATGTCTTAAACCATTCAATCTTTTATGTAAACTAAGACAATAGTATTCATATAGTTCCTTACCTGAAGATTTCATTTGGTTCTTCACCACTCATATAAGTGATCTTTCATTAAGAGTATTCTACTATACTTCAGTGTATCAAGATATGAGAATCATTAAAAGCTCAATTCACTTTTTATCACGCTGCAGCTAGTAGTTATTTCATCATAAGAATAAATATGAAATAATAATTTTCTAGTACTACCAAAAATATTATGTGACTTAGTTTTTCATTTGAACCTAGATCATAGGATCTTCATTCAACCAGGTATTATTATCATCATTACACTGTCTTATATTTCAAAGAATTTAAGCGTATTTCTCTCGATGAATTATATATAAGTTCTTTTGACAAACATTTGGTTACCGGATCTATAGTATTTTTATTTGACTTTACATAATCAATAGAAATAATTATATTATAGAGTAATTATTTAACGATATTATATCTACAAAGTATATATCTAAACTTCCCATTACACATTTTTTTATGCTCTTCCAATTGCTGACCGATTATAATAATGGATACAAATAACTGACATTGGTTTTGAAAATTATGGAATATCCTCTAAGAAATTATGAATCCATTCGACTTCATTTCCAACTTTATCAGAAGCAATAAACTTTGATATCATCGTGCATCAAGCGATACATGTTTGTTTGGAAGATTTTCATGATATAGTTACTCCAGCTAAGTGTGAAAACATATCTACTCATGGATTTTAAATCATTAGTATTGGATATCAAATTAAAATCAATATACTCTTCTACTATTACTGAATAACCAATATAGTGTAGCCTATAGTCCAAGGTTTACCTTAAATACTTGAGTACTATTTTTATTGTCTTCAAAGAAAACTCTTGATCTTGGCTTATTACAGTCCTTGAATCAATCATCTTGAAATATAGGAATTTACCAACTATGAATTTTTTCATATTGATATCTTTAGCTTTGTACTTTTTATCTAAAACTTTTTATAATATTTTTGCACTATTTATTGACATATCATATAATGTATTGTCCAACCAATTCAAGATGTAGTTGTTGCATATAAAATCAATATGATTTCGTGTATCCACACCACCACCACAGTAGTAGGGTAGATTTATTTTTTTATGATTTTGACTCTTTCTCAGTCAATAACTTTGCCACGTTTAAGGTGTTCAAATAAAACAACATCTTTTGTTATCACCTCTTAAAATTCAATCCATTAAACTTTTTTAGATTTCTCACCATACATCAAAGAAGATGATGATGAAATCCTAGTAGTGCTTTTCAAAGCAACATTGATTGACACAATCAGATCTGGAGTGAGAAAAGTAGAAGACATGATATAATTTATAAAAAACAATAGTCGATAATATTTATAGGTAAATGCTTTGGGTCCACAATAAGCCAAAAATAAAAATTATAATAAAGCAACATGATAAATAAAAATAATTAAACTATACAAGATAAAATTAACTTTTATTCACTTTCTTGGGTTGCTTTATTGAGTCTTATTTTATTTATTGTCATTATTTTACTCATAAACTGCAACGTGTGCATTAGAAAATAAAAAAAACTAAAAACAAAGGGCTTAATTTGCTACTGTTGGAGGTGGAGCTGCTGCTGGATCTAGAGTGTGGAAGTGATTAATTTCTCAAAACATTATTTTGCGATAAATTTATTTCTCAAAACTCGAAGCTACTTCACTATCTACCAATAGGATCGAGATCAAGCACTATAATTGAAGAGGAAGTTAACGATCATCAAAGAAAACATCTTCACTTTCTTGGAACGCTTGTTTAGGTGTTGAGAATGTGTGGGATTTTCCCTGAAAGTGAAGAGAATAGAAGAAAGATTGTTTTAGGGTTTTTGAAGTGTGTTTTTTTGGTTTTTCTCTGTGTTTTTTTATTATGGTTTTTTTTTCCTTCTCTGTAGAAGCAGAACAACAAAGCAAGAAAGTGATAGCTTTGAAAAGAGAAAAGTTAGTTTTGAAATGATAAAATTGGACACAAAACGTTATCTTGTAATAAAGTTTTTTTTTTCTGGGTCGGGTTTTAGGGAGGTAGAGTAGTTCCTTTGTGAATATGTTGTTACAGTCTGTGTTTTTTTTTCCATCCATTTACAAAAGGTTCTTTTCGCAGAAGGGACACACATGTAATCTATATAAATTTACATATGCATTTTAGAATTATATGTTTACTTGGTATTGTGGTGGTTTGTGTTTTTCAAAGAATTTTTTAAATTATTTTTTCTTTAAAAATACTTCAAATTGATTTTTCTAAGTATTTTTGATGATTTTGATATGTTGATAGCAATTTAAAAATTTTAATAAAATTTCTTGTTTGAAATTATTTTGAGTGTCAATAATTGAATTCTAAATGGAACTCAATCTTTAAAAATATTGCAAAAATAAATTAGATCAACTCTTTTAATTTATAATTTTTTTAAAAATTTAATATTAAAACTAGTTTTTTAAAATAACCATCTAAGATCTACCCATTCTTTTGTTTTTGAAAAAATAAGATAAAGATGATGATGATAATATAAAAAATAAAATATATTGAAAATTATGCACGCATATGAATGTATATTTTCTGCTGTTAAAATGTTTTCTACGAGATTTGTTAGTTTGTATGGTAATAAATTGAAAATTATGCACGCATATGAATGTATATTTTTAATTTAACTAATTACAACTGAGATAATTATAAATAGTTATGATAATCATGAAAAATAAAATACGATTGGATGGGAAAACACGTGGTTAACAAAAAAAAAATCATATTTTTGAGTAAAAATATTTTAAAAACAATTAGGAATTAATAGGTACCCGTAATTAAGGTATCATAAATTCAAGCTCATTACTACCTGAGTGTGAAGGAGAGAATAATTTATATGGCTTCCAGTGAGAAAATAAAAAGCATGTCGTTGATGATTCGAGCAGCCAACACTTTTGTCTTGGTCCATCGTGGCCCTTGAGATTAAATGATTAGAGAGATGAGCCAATTGTTTTCCACCATACCCTCACTTCCTCGCAAAGGTACAAAAAGAACTCCATCGAGCAGCCCACTTACACCGCAACAATCAAGTAATCATCATTGAGGCGCGTGGACCTCTCTCTGCTCTGATCACCACTGGAAAGCGAAGGGCTGTGCATTTACGCGCACAAGAGGAGAGTCTTGGTTTTAGATGCCTTTTCTGTGATCACATAACATTATCCACGTGTTTTCTAAACTACTGAGTGAGGTATTAAAGTCAACCTCGGCGGCTTGAAGCTTCCGTGCTTCAGCACTCTACCAAATAAATAAAATAAACGACACTCACAGTTTTAACTTGAAGGGTAGCAAGACTTTTCCGAGTTAATAAAATAGTTCACAGACTTAACAGAAATTTACCGATGTACTTGTTCAAGTTAAGTTATTCGGTGCTCTTTTTAAAAAAAAAGATTTCGAAATCGAGTCTTATGAATCAAATATAATATTATCGAAAAAACTTTACTTTTTAGAGGCCACATTAGTCTGGGTTCAATAAATTTCTAAATATAAAAAATTAGATAAAATTTTATATATATATATATATATATATATATATATATATATATAGAAGCACAATTTAAAAGATTTGGCAAGTGTGCGAACATGGTTTTCTAAAGCGTTGTTATCATAATATTAAATATTATTATAAATTATTTAAAATAAATACCCGACATGAAATAAAGTTAGGCTACAAAATGATATTTGATGTCTCTAGTCGGTGACCTAGGGTTCCTTATACGCCCGTCTATTTCTCTACATCTAGAAAGTGTGCTCTTTCCTTCATGTTTCCTTTCATTTTAGAGAGGGATGGATTGAAACTAGCTCCCGAGGGATGCCGACCTCTTCTTTAAAGTAAAAAAATCGCCTTCTTAATATATATATATATATATATATATATATATATATATATATATATATATATATATATATTCCAATTAATGGATTTCGAAAGGTACATTATACAGTATGGTTGTTGGCAAATGGCAACATTATTGTTACTATTTTTTAATTCGACCTAACAAGAATGTGCTCAGATTAAGGGCCACCTTCTTGCCTGATTATATTTGTAATTTTGGTCAATGATTGCCATTATCGATATCTTGAGTTGTTGCCTTGACTCCACAAAATTCATCTCGTCAAGCGTAAAACGTTCACTTGGTTTCTTCCCCTTGTTCGATCTTCGCCCCATTTTAGATACAAAAGTTCACCCCTGTCATGTTTTTCTTTCAATGAACGGTATTTTCATCGGAATTTTTATTTTTTAAAATAATTATTTTTTTATATTTCTAGATTATTTTAATGTACTGGTATTAAAAATTATTTTTTTAAAAAATATATTATTTTAAAATATTTTTAAATAAAATACATTTTAAAAGTCAATCCTAAGAAACTCATTATTATTACATGAAAATCCTACATTTCTCGGCAACTTCCTGCCTTTGATGACGTACTGGGTCATCATAAGCCGAACTAATTTATGGAGAAGTAAAAGATTTGTCACTATCTATTTATACAAAGACGGGACTTTGGAAATTAATAAAATGTCTTCATAGTAACTTTCAGGCTTCAGGGTGATGGCTGGTAGTATTGATGTCTTGTATTTCAATTTAGATGGTGCTGTTAATACTGTTTTATTATTCTTAGTTGAAGAGAAATAGAAAGCTTAACTTATTAGTTAATTAATCTTTTGTATTTATATATATAGAGCAATATATAATAGTTAATGTAAAGATTACAATACTAAATTAATCCTATAATATTTCCTATATATAAACATTCTATAATACACCCTTTTTAAGTTGAGGATGGAAGATTGACCTGAAGGTTGAATCGAAAAGTAGTAAAAGAAACAGTATGAAGCGATTTAGTAAAGACATCTTCAAGTTGATCTTGAGAAGATATAAAAACAATTTTGAATCTCTTTCTTTGCAACCTTGTTTCATACAAAATAATAATCAACTTCAACATGTTTAGTACAAGCATAAAATATATGATTCGCTAACAAAATGGTAGGAGCAGAAACAGAAGTAATATGCAAATCTAACAATAAATACTGAAGCTAGATAACCTCAATAGTATCGTCTGCTAAGGCTTTGTATTCAGCCCCGGTAAAGGAGCGGGCAACCATGCGTTGCTTGCTTGATTTCCAAGAAATTGGTGTATAACTAAAGAAAATAAGGTAACCACCCATAGACTTGCGATCATCAATACTACCTCCTCAATCTGCATTTGTAAAGCCATATAAAGCAAAGAAGAAACTACGAGTGATATGTAACTCATAGAAGACCATACCCTGAAGATAACACAGAATGCATTTAACGAAAACCCAATGAGAATCTGTAGGAGCATGCATAAAATGACAAACTCTATTAACAACAAAATAGATGTATGATCTCGTAAATGTAAGATATTGAAGAGCACCAATGATTTGATGAAAACGTGTAGGATCAGAAAATAAGGAATCGGACATCACTGTAACTTTGGAGAGAGAAATAGGAGTATCAACAGATTTGCAAGAGGTCATATCAGCCTAAGTAAAGATGTCAAGAATATACTTATGTTGTCGTAACATCAGACCCATACTGGTGGATTGAACCTCAATGCCCAAAAAATAATGAACATCTCCTAAGTCTCGAAGCTTAAATTCTGAACTCAATAATTGTATTAGGCATTGAAGTATAGTAGAGTCGCTACTTGTAAATATGATATCATCAATATAAACCAAAAGATAAAAGATATCAGCACTTACAGACAAGATAAATAAGGAGGTGTCAACCTTGAAAGCGTGAAAGCCAAGAGAAAGCAGAAAATCACTTAGATAAGTGTACCATGTCTGCAGACCCTACTTCAAACCATATAAAGACTTATACAACTGGCACACATGAGAAGAAAGAGTAAAGTCAACAAAACTTGAAAGTTGTTTCATATAGACGTCTTCGACAATGACTCTATTGAGGAAGACGTTATGTATATTGAGTTGATGAATCTTTTAACCACGCGAAACCGCAATGGAGAAGACTAACATGACAGTCGCCCGCTTAATGACAGGACTAAAGGTCTTAGAATAATCAATGCCTTATTGATGGGTAAAATCTCTAGTAATTAATTGCGCTCTATATCACTTAATGTTGTCATCCGCAAGACGTTTTATCTTGTACATCTAAGAACCATTAACAATATTCATTGAATGATGAAAAGGAACCAATGATCAAGTGTCGTTAGAGTACAATGCCTGAATTTCATCTTGCATAACATCATACCAAGCCTCATACTTGTCAGCATTATCGCATGCAATAGGTTCATAAGTGGGATGAGAGAGTACCTGACAAAGAGGTCCAATAACCACGGCCAAAGACGTCGTCAAATGTGTTGTCTTGGGTAGCCATGGGCGAAGGACCATGGGATGCTGGCGAGTTGCAAGATGAGATAAAGGAGAACCTAAATTTGTAAGCCACTAGAGAGGATAAGATGAGAGATCAACAATTAAATTCAGGATGACTAAAGAACCAAACCGAGCCATGGAGCTCGTGGCAGCATAACCTGGTGAGACTGCAGCAGAACCAGGAGTCTCTGCAGTTGCAGACCTGGAAAAATGCAACCCTGAAGAAAGAGAACGTGTACCTAAAGAATGATCATTGGAGAAACAAGTAAATGATGACATGGAACAAGGCTGGGGGCTGTTAAATAGTGGCAAACACGGTTAGGCAGTGGGTTGTTAGGTTGGGTGGTTTGTTAGTATGGTAGATTAGCGTTACAGTGGGGGAGAAAATTGGTAAAATAATCAAGTATGGCAAGTGAGTAGGATGTATAGGATGAAGCGATCTAATAAAAATACAATTTAAAACGTAGTTTTAAAATAGGAACTAAAACAGTTTTATTTAATATTTTTTATATTTTTTATTGAAATTTTAAAAGTAATTAATTTAAAATGAACTTGGTTTGTATTATTGAAAATATAATGTATAGAAAAATAAATAGATATATCTTTATTTTTCAAAAATACAACCACATAGGTTTTTTCTCACACACTTAATGTTGACTGCTGAGGTGGTAGATATTGCAAATGTTATAAATAAGTTACTTAATGAATAATAATTCTAGGTTATTACTAATAATTTAGTATTATTTTAAAAAAAAACATTTACCTACATAGCCATGAATCACTGTAAAAACATTCTTTCTGTGCAACAAATAAAAAATTATCTTAAAACAAACCATAAAGTAATGTTCCTCACAACATAAGAACAAAAGCCCCTTTTAAATACTATAACCAAGCAAGAATAGCGACCACTAGACAAGTAATCCGCTGGGTTGATTTAATTTTTTTTTTATGTAAAAAAGAAATGGTTAGGCTATCATAGTGTTTTTTAAAAAAGTAATAAGAACACAACACTCAGGTCATAAACTAAACTACATCTAATAAAATTAGTTAATTTAATAATTTAATTTAAATCAAAGGCAACACTAGAAAACAAATCATAAAACTGAAAAAATGAGTCATCAATATCATACATGTAAGGAAAAGAAAGAAAAGATCGCTGGAGATCTACCTCCACTCCACCGTGGATATCGCTCACAACCAAAAAAGTTTGCTAAGATGATTTAAATTTCACTGCAAAATAAAGTAAGACAACATTGAAAGAAACTATATGGTTCGCTAGAGTAATGCCTTGGAAAAAGAAAACTGAACAAAATACAATGAAGTGAGTATCCATATATTTAATCAATTAATTCTATTTAATTCAAAAAAAAATAATCTTAAAAAAATATATTTAACAAAGAAAATAAAATAAAAAGACTCTGGATAACCCAACCAAATAAAAAAAAGGATGTAGAAAGCACATAAAAAAACACAGAGCCCAATCTTAAATAAAATAAATATTGAATGATAAAATTATAGAAACATTAGCTTAAAATAATGATAAAAAAACCAGAGCAACCCTTAGCGAATGTTCTTAAGCTAGGCTAACTTTTCAAATAACAACCTATGAAATTCCGCAACGGGCTCAACCTAAAAGCTTAAATATAAATCACTCAATGTTAAATAATAAAATTGAATCTAAAAACAATACCAAACTAATAAATCTAGCAAATAAAAAAAAATCAAAAGAATAAAGATAAAATCTGATAGAAAAAAAAATGATCGAGTGTGAAATCGGAAAATAAAAAATTTACATTATAAAAATTATCTTAGATGACATAAATAACAATTAAAATAATGTAGACAAAATAAGAAAAAATTTAAAAATCAAATGAGGATGAAATCGAAACAAATTTTAATTTTCACAAGTGATTTCAAATAAAACAAATATCAATCAAAAGACCAAGGATTAAATCGAAAATAAAAAGAAGTGAAAAAATCAAACAAGGATAAAATTGAAATAAATTTTGATTTTCTTAAGTTATTTGAAATGAAACAAATATCAACCAAAAAAACATAAACAAGATCGAAGCAAAAGGGGTGATTTGAAAATTACAGGGCAGTACGCAAGAATCGAGGAAGAGAGAGGAAAAAAAAGAAATAGTTGTCAGAACTAAACTGGAGCTCTGTTTTTTACATACACCACTGTTATATAAAGAGGACATCGAGACGAATCTAAAGACACCCTGAAAAAGTTTTGGTTGCTAGAATCAGCCGCACGTGCTGTTTAAAAACGACATAGCGACCCATGCATACCCTTTAATTTTTTTTAAATCCTTTTAATTTATTAAAAAACAAAATTAACCTTTACTCTACCCAATAAAAAAAATCAAGTGTACAATAACAAAAATACTCTCGGGTTTAAAGTATAAAAAATTAAACCTTAATGACAAGAAGATATTTTAATTATGCAAATAAAAAAGATAAGACCGAAACACCTCTCTTAGCCAATCAAAACATTTTTTTATATAAGGTTAAGTTAATTATTTTATTGTAAACTTTATAAGTAAAAATATAATCTATCCTTCCATGACACCCAATAATATATTAATTTTAAATATATTTATGATAATTTACTATGCAAATTTTTTTAAAAAAAATCCATCGCAATGAATTTAAAAATATTAAAATACCCTTTTTGCAAAGAAAACTTACCATCAACCTTTAGCCTCAAGTTCTTCTTTTAAATTTAAAGAAGATATGAATTTACTGTTCATATCTACAGTAAATGTTTATGTACAGTGAATCCGCTGCCTCTTTCAGTTTTTTTTTTTTTTTTAATAAATATCCCTGTAACCACAACACAGTAAATCTATCAATACATGAACGCCCGCCATCAAAGTTAAAATGGCACCATCACCCTCTGCATATTCCATCCTTCTTCTCTGATTCCAAAATTCCCCCGTCCCCCCAAAAACAGACCATCGTATCCGTTTCACCGGCCGAAATGTCAATGGCTTATTCTTCCATGCAACACTTCCCTTCTCTGCTTCTTATCTGTTTTCTCCTTCTCTTCTCCAAGATCAAATCCGATGAACTTCAAATACTACTAAACCTTAAAACTTCACTTAAGAAATCAAATACTCATGTATTTGATTCTTGGGAGTCAAATAAACCCATATGTGAATTCACAGGAATTACCTGTAATTCAGATAAGTCAGTCAAAGAAATCGAGCTTTCGAGTCAGAACTTAGAGGGTGTCCTTCCTCTTGATTCAATATGCCAGCTCCAATCTTTGGATAAGCTTTCTTTTGGTTACAACTTCTTGCACGGTACCATCACGAATTACTTGAACAACTGCACAAAGTTGCAATATCTCGATCTTGGCAACAATTTGTTCACTGGGCCATTCCCTGACATATCATCTCTCAGTCAATTACAGCACCTGTATTTGAACCAGAGTAGGTTCAATGGCGGTTTTCCATGGAAGTCGCTGCAAAACATGACAGGTCTCGTTACTCTAAGTATCGGGGACAATACATTTAATCGAGCTCCGTTTCCAAATGAAGTTGTCAAGCTAACAAAACTGAATTGGCTTTACATGACGAATTGCAGCATCGAAGGCACAATTCCTGAAGAAATTGGAAATCTTATCGAGCTCAAAAACTTGGAGCTTAGTAGCAATTATCTATCCGGAGAGATTCCTTCTCAGATAGTAAAGCTACGAAATCTCTGGCAGCTCGAGCTCTTCAACAACAGCTTGACGGGAAAGTTGCCGGTCGGGTTTGGAAACTTGACAAAGCTGGAAAAATTTGATGCGTCGACGAACAAATTAGAAGGTGATTTGTCTGAATTGAGATTTTTGACCAATTTGGTCTCTCTGCAGCTATATATGAACGAGCTTTCTGGTGAAATTCCAGCAGAGTTCGGTGAATTCAAGAAACTTGTGAATGTTTCGTTGTACCAGAACCAGTTAACAGGTCCTCTTCCTCCAAAGCTTGGTTCTTGGACTGATTTTGATTTTATTGATGTGTCCGAGAATCAGTTGACCGGCTCAATTCCGCCAGATATGTGCAAGAAGGGGACTATGACTCGGCTTCTCGTGCTTCAAAACAACTTGACTGGCGAAATTCCGGCTGGCTATGCAAACTGTAAAACGTTATTGAGGTTCAGAGTCAGCAACAACCGGCTTTCTGGCAAGGTTCCTGCTGGAATTTGGGGATTGCCCGAGGCGAATATAATTGACATCGAGATGAATCAATTCGAAGGTCCAGTGACCTCTGATATTGGAAACGCTAAAGCTCTCGGTCAATTGTTGCTCGGAAACAATCGCTTATCTGGTGAATTACCAGAAGAGATTTCGAAAGCTACGTCATTGGTTACAGTCCAGTTAAATGACAATCTGTTTTCGGGAAAAATTCCAAATAAAATTGGTGAACTCAAGCAGTTGAGCAGTCTTCATTTGGAAAACAATATGTTCTCTGGTTCAATACCGGATTCATTAGGCTCATGTTATTCTCTCACTGACGTGAGCATGGCTCATAATTCGCTTTCTGGTGAAATCCCATCCACTTTGGGGCTTCTACCAACTTTGAATTCTCTAAATTTGTCGGAGAATGAGATTTCAGGTCATATTCCAGGAAGCTTGTCTTCTTTGAGACTAAGTCTTCTTGATCTATCCCACAATAGATTATCTGGTCCAATACCTCAATCTTTATCAATTGAAGCTTACAATGGTAGCTTCACTGGAAATCCTGGTCTCTGTAGCCGGACAATTAGCTCTTTTCAGCGATGCTACCCTAAATCCAGTATCTCCAAGGAGGTCCGTACGCTCATCCTTTGCTTTTCTGTGGGTTCAATGATTTTGCTCGCTTCACTCGCATGCTTCTTCCACTTGAAGAAGAGAGAAAAGTATCATGACCGCTCATTGAAGGAAGAATCTTGGGACTTGAAATCTTTCCATGTGTTAACCTTCACCGAGGATGAGATTCTTGATTCAATTAAACAAGAGAATCTGATAGGAAAAGGAGGGTCCGGCAACGTGTACAGAGTAGCCCTCGCCAATGGCAAAGAACTAGCAGTGAAGCATATTTGGACTGCAAATTCTACTAGCACTAAGAAGAGCAGGAGCACTACACCAATTTTAGGAAAAGAGGCAAGAAAATCTAAGGAATTTGATGCAGAGGTGGAGACCTTGAGCTCAATTAGGCATGTCAACGTGGTGAAGTTGTATTGCAGCATTACCAGTGAGGATTCAAGCCTTTTGGTCTATGAGTATATGCCAAATGGGAGCTTATGGGACCGATTGCATGCATCAAGGAAGATGGAGCTTGATTGGCAGACGAGGTACGAGATTGCTGTGGGGGCAGCTAAGGGTTTGGAGTATCTACATCATGGGTGTGATAGACCCATAATTCACCGCGATGTGAAGTCTAGCAACATTTTATTGGATGAGTTATTCAAGCCTAGAATTGCTGATTTTGGACTTGCTAAGATGATTCAAGCCAATGGTGGCAAGGACTCCACCCAAGTCATTGCAGGAACCCATGGTTATATAGCTCCTGGTAAGTAAATTATGCTCTTTACTTCTATTTTTTTCGTAGTTTTGTTCATGGGAAGATATGTAGGTATTATCTCTTTATACTCCCCGTGTCAAGTGGCTAATTGAAGCATCATGGAATTGTGGCTTGTTTGGCATTTCATTTTAGCCTCAAGTCCAGTTAATTTAATATATATACGTTTTGATTTTCCAGAATATGGGTATACATACAAAGTGAACGAGAAGAGTGATGTGTATAGCTTTGGCGTGGTGTTAATGGAGCTGGTGAGTGGAAAGAGGGCAATAGAGCCAGAATATGGAGATAACAACGACATAGTAGATTGGGTCAGCAGCAAATTGCAGACTAAACAGAGTGTGTTGAGTATAGTGGACTCAAGAATTCCAGAAGCTTTCAAGGAAGACGCTGTCAAGGTGTTGAGAATTGCAATTCTCTGCACTGCAAGGCTTCCAGCAATGAGACCAGCCATGAGAAGTGTAGTCCAAATGTTGGAAGCAGCTGAGCCGTGCAAGCTGGTGAGCATTGCGATCAGTAAAGATGGTGCTCTTAACATGAGAAAGGAAGTGAGAGATACGGAGAAGTACAACCCAGATCAGTAATTAACTTCTCTTCCCGATTGCGTCAGTCTAGTTCGAAGATCTTCGAAAGAATTTCCGTATGCTGGTCTATAACATGTATCATATAATTGCTTGTATAATATTAGCTAGAGTCTGTAGTTTTTGTGTGTGTAATCTGCAAAATTAGCCTAGACCCGAGGCTCCTTTTTCTCTACTCTTTTTGGTACTTGTAAGGGTGACGAAGATGCTAAAATCAATAAACAGATGGACCATTTTGTTGTCAAATGCCAGCTTGGTCGACTAAACCATGGCCTTTTTTATTTTCTTCTTGGTTGTCAAAAGCAGCATGGATCAGATCCTTTAGTTCATCACCCAAAAACTTCCATGCCAAGAGGGAAAAAAACAAGGCAAGAAAAAGGTGGGGCAAGGATTTGAATCTTCAGGGGGAAATAAAATAAAGAGACAGCCATGGTCGCGTTTACTTGAAAACCTGGAACCACTTGTTGGGTCAACAGCTAATCCAAAGGGGTATTGTGCACGAAGCTGCTATCGTACCTTATCAATCAAGCAAGAATCGAACCGAATCACAAATAATTTGACGTTATCTCTTCATTTAATATTTTATTAAATCAGAACTAGTTCTGCAGAAAGTCCATATACACTACAGTCTAGAGGCCCCCCCCCCCCCCCACACCAACCGAGCCCCATCCATTGAATACGATTTATTTGGTTTTGTATTTGAAAAGTTTTTTGCAAAAATTTAATTTTTTATTTTAAATTATTTTATATATTTTCAGATAATTTTGATATCAAAAATAATTTTTAAAAAATAAAAAAATTATATTTATATATTTTTAAATAAAAAATACTTCAAAAAATTATCAACTCTCCGCAATCCAAAATATTTCCATGCCATTACTATTTTTAAAGGTGTTCTTGGTATGAGGCATGAAATAAATGAGTTGGGTGATGATGGTCCTGGCTTCTAGCTTTGACTCTAGCTCCTTCTGCGTCCATATACATTGTGCACACATGTACCCCCTGTTATTAAAAATAAAAGAAGGAAATATTAACAAAAAAAAACAGTTGTTTTTATTAATAGTTTTGGGTGTTTTTTAGTGTGATAATAATTATTTTTTAAAGTATTTTTTTGTTTGAAAATACATTAAAAGAATATTTTTTTATTTTTTAAAAAATTATTTTTTACATCATCATCTCAAAATAATATAAAAATACCAAAAAAATATTAATTTAAAGTAAAAAAAATTAAAAAAAAATAAAATTTTTAAAAAGTTCTTTTGAAACAAAAAATAAACAGGTCTAGATTCTTTGTTTTTGTATTTTAATAGTGTTTTTGAAAAACATTATTATTTATTTATTTTTTTCTTCAAGTTAATTTTTTTGGTATTTTCAAATTATTTTGATATACTAATATTAAATATATTAAATATATTTTTAAATAATTATTTTTTAAAGTATTTTTTGTTCGGAAATATATCAAAATAATATATTTTTTATTTTTTAAAAAAATATTTTTGACATCTACATCTCAAAATGATCTGAAAATACCAAAAAAAAATATTAATTTGAAGTAAGAAAAAAATTAAAAAATAAAATTTTTAAAAAACACTTTTAAAATGAAAAATAAATAGGTCTAGATTCTTTATTTTTGTATTTTAATAATGTTTTTGAAAAAAATAATTTTTATTTATTTTTTGTTCAAATTAATTTTTTGATATTTTTAAATTATTTTTATATACTAGTATTAAATATAAAAAATACTTTTTTAATATATTTTTAATTTTTTTTAAAAAAAAATACTATCATTTTCGTGGCCACGAGTATATAGCTCAAATAGTGTTTACACTTGGCAGGCTCTTTCCTTTCAAAAAATCTGGGCTCCGGACCTCTCTTGTGACGAAAAGGACTCGTCATCGCTGTAGAAGTTGGGCTCATGGAAATAGAAGGCAAAGAAGCCATAAACACTCAAATATGGGCACCAAAAAGTTGGGCTTGCACCTAGCCCCAAAATGGCATTGGCGATGCCGTAGCCCGGAACCTTGTTCCTGGTACTTGATCGATCTCTCGTCTGAAAGCTCGTTACGACCGTCTAGAAAGTGGTCCATCTCGGTGGTTCAAGACGGTTTCGTTTTATCTCTTTGGTTAAGTTGACCTTCCAAGAACTTTTGACAAAAATTTCACGGAATGTTTGAGAATTTGAGAATTTTTATTTTTTAATATATTTTTTATTTAAAAATATATTAAAATAATATTTTTTATTTATAAAAAATATTTTTAATATTAATATATAAAAAACGGTACGAAAACATAAAAAAATAATTTAAAATAAAAATAAAATTTAAAATTTGTCCAACCTCGCAACCTAATTCTTTTTAATTAAAGATTTCGTCGTCAGCAATGGACAACATTCCAGTTCTTCACAATTAGTATTTATATTCGGTTTTCACCATGAATCAATGGAAATGTCAATTTCTTATATCTAGATATCTACGTCTCTCTCGAGTATGAGGTGGTGTTTGTTATAGAAGAGAGAGAAATTTTATTTGAAGTATATGAAGGGTAAAATTTATTTACCATTCAAAACACTCAATTTAGAAAATATTGAGCACTCCTCTTAAATCGACCATTTTTATATACCAACTCAGCACTCATAAATGGTACAGTGGTGATTTTAAATCTTGTTATCCTTCTCCTTCTACTGAACATAATCTAAAAAATCTTTTAAATTCGATAAAAAAAAATCATAATTTTTTAAGATTTTAAACTAAATTTTAGTTTATATTTTAAATGGTAACTTCTTCCATATAATTTAGAAGAAAATTTGTTTATCACCAGCTATTTGGTTGTGAGTTATACCCAAACTTGTCGGAACCTAAAAGATAATATTAGATCATTAGAATTTTTTTAGTATTATTATTAAACTCGGTATAATAATTACTATTTAATTAGCCTATGATTTAAATTAAATTATATGAAAATTATTCCGACATGACTTTATCGACTAGATAGGTAGGTTAAAGATAGGTAGGTTAAAGGGAAAAAAGATCAAGTTCACCCTAATTACCCCATTAAACTTATAATCCAAGTTTTAGACTCCACTTAGATGGATTAAATTTATTTTATTTTACTATATACTAAAAATACCAAAGATAAAAAATATGAAAACAGATTGATGATAAAACAAAAATATATATATATATATATATATCAACTTAGTTCACTATTCATATTAAGTTTTAACTGGCACAATTTGATAAATGTTTGAGTTGTATTTAATTATAATATGCCATTTGAAATATAACTAGCAAAATTTCTCTAAATAATTTACATAAACCCTAAAAATCTACTTTTAGGGATTTTAAATCCCTCTAATAAAAACAATAAAAATATGGATTTAATTACAAAAAAAAACACCTTACCTGTACTAATTAACCCAATTTAATAAAGCTTTTTGCATAATTCCCTTTCTCCCCTTCCAACTCACAAACATCCTCTTTCTAATTTTCAAATTCCCAACCTCTCTCTCCATAATTTTTCTACTTTGGTTTAGTTTCTTTTTTAAGAATACTTTAATCACCTACTTAATGATGAATCCTCTAACGATTTTATATTTTGCAAGATAATTGCTATATTACCAATCCGTGTTTTTAAAAATATTAATTTTTTTTTATGTTTTGGATTGTTTTGATGTGCTAATTTAAAAAATAATTTTTTAAAAAATAAAAAAACATTATCTTGATTTATTTCAATATGAAAAACATTTAAAAAAACAATCACAATCACACTCCTAAACAAACAATTAATTCTTTTTACCAGCTTCATTAGAAACTCTACTTAGTTAAGCCTTTTTTCTCTCTCTCTTTAGTGATTATAAAATATCATTTTCTTCTGGTGAACTCTACTTGGTATGATAACAGCCTTTTCTTTTTATATTTTATTTTCCAATCTTCTCATTTTGGATAATAAATACGGCTCAATCGGGTTACCGTTGATAAATTTTTTTTGATATTGTTAGATTTATCTTATCGAGATTTTTCTAATAATATAAGTAGTATTATAATAAAAAATTTGGTATGTCCCTGAAGTTTTATTTATTTATTTTTTTATTTTCTTCTCTTTCCTTTCTCCTACTATTTAGTATTTTTTATTGAATGTCGCTATTTTAAATATTAAAAAGCTATAAAAGTTATGTTTTATAATCACTATTTGTTCATCAATTTTTTTTATAATTATACTATTTCACTAATATTTTTAATTAAATATGTTAATTAAAAAAAACTATTTAATAATATTAGATGTTCTCCGAGTTGCCTCACGTGGAAGCGAAGTAAGTAGGAGCATGGTTCTTGGAGTTTCGCTCTTATTTATCTGCATGAAGAGTGCGAGAGAATAATCCATAGAGACGTAATGCAATATAATGCTGG
This sequence comes from Populus nigra, assembly GCF_951802175.1. Taxonomy (NCBI): domain Eukaryota; kingdom Viridiplantae; phylum Streptophyta; class Magnoliopsida; order Malpighiales; family Salicaceae; genus Populus; species Populus nigra. The sequence continues at coordinate 7,881,900 of NC_084855.1, read as the reverse complement.
ATGCATACTTTACTGCCATGGCCTGAGGAAATGAACGGGAAGATCATAGAAAAGTTGAAGAAGAAAGGATTTTTTAGTTAGACAAGTGAAATTAGCTAAGTATTTTATTCGAGCAATTATAGAGTTAGAATGGATGGTTTTATGTCTATTACTAGTTCTTCCTCCCGAATTGAGACCCATCATTCCTATAAATGGAGGTAAACTAATTAATGAGTTTGGAAGTGGCGATGCCATAAGCAAAAAAAAAAAAAAAAGACTCAGAAAATGGCAGAAGCAAATAAAGTTTTTGCACATTTCGTTAATCCATGATCATGATTTATATTTATATAAACACTTAGACTGATGGAGCCATTAATCTTAATCGGAAAAGAATCAATGGAAAAAGAAAAAAATTAGAATTGATCGCTATATCTTGAAATAAACAAACGAAAGATGAAACATAAATCATGAATCAAACAGTTCGCTGAACTTATCCCAGAAGAGTGGCCAAGGGATTACCGCATTTTTGGTTTTACGAACAACTGCCTCCCTTTATCTATCAGTATGGTTCGATAAGACCAGATGTCAGGCTCTGGTATGGGGATTCTTCTGACTAAAATATTGACAGAGGCTACTGGACCGTGGCTTCAAGGCAGGCGGTTATATGAATGAAACTCGTAAATCTAGCAAAAGAAGGGTTCAACGTACTTCACTCTTGGCCAGACGCCAGCGACGAATGGCGTCAATAGTCGCATGAAGCCTTTCAAGGGCAACTACCACGTCTACCGCTTCTGGATCAACAATTGACTCAACCGTATGGTCCGTATCTACAAGTTCAGTACCAGTCGAGTCCTTTCTTTATTGTAAAAAGAAGAGAGAGGCTATGCCGGTACTCATGCTACCACTGGTGCTTTGCCGCCTCCACCACTGGAGGTATCCAGGATAAGCTACTGAAGCCGCTACGCGTGCTACCATAATGAAGGTACGAGTGCTAAAGAATCTGCCGCTACCCTTGTAAGGGCTTTGCAGCCAGCTCTGGAAACCAAAAGCCAACACCAGTTGGCAACTTTTCAAGGAGCTGTAAAAGCTTTCCAGGGTTGGATTTCAATTCATGTAATTTTACTTCGATTTTCCCTTTTGAATCAGAACTTCCCTCAGTCTTCTCTTCATATGGCTTTACCGCCACTTACACTGGGCCAACTTCACTCGAGTCAAACTTGGCCTCCCGGAAGTTTGAACACAACACACAAGAGGAGCTGGGATATACCTATCGACCCTTACCTTAGTAGATCATGGTCGGATAGTCGTAGTCAGGGGCTTGGTAAGGAATGAAGAGCCACTTTGATGGAGAAGTCTTTGCTTTCTTATAATGACCTGGTCGGGGGAGTACGGTACATCGGTGTAAAAGATTGAGTGGGACCTGTGAGGTTGGTCACGGGGCAGCTGACTGAAAGGAAAGCGGGTAGGCAATTCCTATTTCATGATTGTTCTTTTTCTTTTCTTTTTCCGGTACTCCGCTCCACGAGCAGAGCGAATGAATTCTTAACCTTTTTTTATGACCCGAAGAAAAAGGAAAAGGCACCAAAAGGCAAAACCCCAAAATGTAATGTAAGAAAAGGAAAAGAAGGCCATGCACTTGTAGTCAAACGCCTTTACTCTCCAGCCATTTCTGCTGGGACACGACAAACACTCTTTCTTTTTCTATGTTCTTAATTCTTTAATTCCTTAAATCACTTGCAAGCCCAGAGGTGGTCTCACATAAAATACAGTGTATCCGTTTCTCTGTGTTTCCTGTCCCCCCCAATCCTGGCAGCATTTTTAAGATAACCAAACCAAATCAAACTTAATAAAATCAGAACAGAAAATGCGATTATACATATCTTAATCAAGGATGAGTTCTGGTGGTTCTGATTTGGTTAGGTTCGTTGAATCAGTGCTGGGGGTGTCTTTTGGTGACTCAGTGTCTGACTCTGTGGTTGTGATAATTACAACGTCTTTTGCGGTTGTATTTGGATTGGTGGTGTTTATATCGAAGAGATCATCAGATCGGAGCAAAGTCGTGAAGCCGTTGGTGGTTCCTAAGTCACTGTCAGTTAAGGATGAAGAAGACGAGTCCGAGGCTCTGGCTGGGAAAACTAAGGTTACTATTTTTTACGGGACTCAGACCGGGACAGCAGAGGGTTTTGCTAAGGTAAATAAATGGGAATACAGCATAATCATAATTGAAAGTATTTGAAACTATAATAATCGCGTTTATTCTTAAAAAACAACCAAAAAAAATGTCGATAATCAACCTCGTTGTTTTTTCTGCAATCCTACTCGCTGTTCTCACTTTTATGCATTTTGTTTGACTAGCTGTGTTAAAGTCGATTTTTATTTTACTATACTCCCTGCTGAAATGTTGTCCTGATATTTGCTTTAAACAGCAGTAAGTTAATTTCAGATGTGGATTAGAGAGTAGCTGTACTATTTCTGAGCTTATATTTGGTACTGCGCTTGATCTATTGGAATTATTTGTAGTTTTTGATTGATTGATTTTGGTGATACGTTCACATTTGTGCTTACAAGTTTCTTACATCCTGGCTGTCTTGTGGTGCCAACTGTGGCATTTTCATAGTTTTAGCAAAGCTTCACTGTTTACTGTATGCAATAATGGTAGATGGACTGTTAAGTTATTGGCTGATGTTTGACATTTCAATCGGGACAATGGTGGAACAGCTGGTGCTTGTGCATGGCAGATCATGTGCTAGGTTCTTGGCTGATAATGACCCCATGAGAAACTTCAGGGCTTAGCTCCATGAGATGCTGGAGCCTCACATCTCATCTACAGTGGTGGTTGCAAGAGAGTGCCCAAATAGAATGCTACATTGCTACTCCTATTGTTCATGTTTTGTCATAGGGGAGTCCTGTCATGCGGCTCTTGCTAAGTTACTGTACTATATGATTTCACGCAGAGATAGACATACTTCTCTGTCTTTGTACGTATCTATTATTTGATCTGAAATATACAACTCTCAAACTATAGGATCATTTGTATAGCCTCCTGCTTTAGCATTCTATCTTTATTTTGATTTGGTTTATTTAATATGTTACTTTGCATTGCTGTACTTTTATTTATTGTAGTTTTCTACTCATTTCTGCTAATTGTCATAGGCTTTAGCTGAAGAGGTCAAAGCAAGATATGAGAAAGCAGCTGTTAAAGTTGTTGACCTGGTAAGTTGGATGGACTTTTTTGGCAAATGACATTGGTTGCAGCATCGCTTGAGAGAATTGGCTTTTTAAGAATTTTATAGCATGTCTTCATGTTGTTTGTGGTTTGAATTAGGATGATTATGCTGTGGAGGATGATCAATATGAAGAAAAATTGAAGAAAGAGACTTTGGCATTGCTCATGGTTGCCACGTAAGATAAATTTTATTCTTGATCATACATTTCTGTACGTTGATCATGTATTTGGATTTTTTGAAAACTCTGGCATTGGATGTTTTTGAGCCTGACATTGTAGTTATGGAGATGGAGAGCCAACTGATAATTCTGCTAGATTTTATAAGTGGTTTACTGAGGTTGGTGACTTTATTACAATGCCAACGCTAGTTTAATGTCTTCAGCTTTGTTTTACTAGAATTTCTAACTATAGATATCCTGCAATGATGGTGTTCTGATTTCAGGGAAATGAAAGGGGAATCTGGCTTCAACAGCTTTCCTATGGCATTTTTGGCCTTGGTAACCGTCCATATGAACATTTTAATAAGGTAAAACCAGCAGGGCATGTTCTCTCTCTCTCCCTCTGCCTCTCTTGGAAACTTAATATTATAAAAGCAATATCTGACAACATGCTGTTGCTAAACAGATAGCAAAGGAGCTTGACGACCTGCTCTGCGAACAAGGTATGTTTCCATTTGTTGACTTAGTGTTATTGAGTCCATATGGTTCTCCCTAGTGTATGTGCTGCATTTGTTTTGAATCTTATTCATTGCGATGTGGCAGTATATCAAGTTTTCACATTTTTTTGGAGGATATGTTAAGGAAAAAAATAACTAAATGTTGTGCCAATTCCACAGTTTGCAACTCAGGATACCCAGGGTTGCAAGTTGTACATGACATTGCTTTCAGATTCTGTTCTCACGCTGGTTTTGGATATTGATTTAGTTGTATGTCCCATAGATAGGCATGCATGTCTAACTTTGTGTCTTGCAATGGTTGCTGATTGGTATGATTTCATTATGTTCTTTTCCATTTTTTTATGTTATGTAATATTTCAAATATGGTGGAATTTTCCCGTGTGATTGATATAGGAGGAAAGCGTCTTGTTCCTGTTGGTCTTGGCGATGATGATCAATGCATAGAAGATGATTTTTCTGCTTGGTATGCAACATGGTCATGTTTGAACATTTCATCCTGAATTTCAGTGAATTGACTGTCTTGCAGCAGTTGTCTTAACTGAGACTGGCCTTCTTTTTTTTCATCTTTGGATCGATGGAGTTTCCTTCGTGGAATTTACCCAATTGGGGTCTTTTTTTGTTTTCTTTTTTAGGAAAGAATTATTGTGGCCTGAGTTAGACCAGTTGCTCAGAGATGAAGATGATGTGAACTCTCCATCTACTCCTTACACAGCTGCTATACCTGAATATCGATCGGTGATTCATGAGCCTTCAATTGCATCTGTCAAGGATAAATTCTCAAACTTGGCAAAAGGGAATGTTTCTTTTGAAATTCACCATCCATGCAGGTAAGCAACTAGGTATAGTGCATGTGTTAGTCATCACTGATTTGTTACTGCTGAAATTGATGTTTTTTCTCTTTCTTGAAGAGTTGATGTTGCTGTCCAAAAAGAGCTTCACAAAGCTGAGTCTGACCGGTCTTGCATACATCTGGAGTTTGACATAACAGGGGCTGGCATTATGTAAGTTAATCACTATACCGTTAATGTTTGTTTTATCTAATACTTTATATTCCTTTATATATTCCTTTTCTAACTTACCTTTGGTCCCAGACCTGTTTCAACTTGACCCACCCTACCCTTTGACACTAAAGCCAAATCCCAGAGGCTTATTATTCTCCTATATACCTACAAAAATCCTGAATTTTTTTTGTTTGAAAAATTTTCCTGAAGCTTGGGACATTTGGAAATTAACCATAATATCTGTTTCAAATCTTTTCTTTGTTCGGGATGACTCTGTACTTCTTTGTGTTAGCCCCTCATTGCTTTATTTATCTGTTTCTGTATTGTAAAGCTGGTATTCCCAGGAAGCAGATATCCTTCAGGAGCTGTCTTCTTGGTTTGAGATCTGTGGTGTCACAAAGCTCTAGCATTCATTCTTTTCTTCTCTATGAACCTTTTCACTATATTTTGGGTGGGGTATTCGTGTTGGTTTCTTAATGTGCTTTTTAATTCTGTAGAGTGCTCTTTTCTGCAGTTTTCTGGTGTGTAATATTCATTTATTACCATATTGGTTCCTCTTTTCCTCTTTTCCTCTTTTTTTGTTTTTTTTCTTTTAAAAAAGCATTTTGTTTGCATTAGGTCTAATACACTAGTCCTAATAACAGTCTCATCTCTGATTTCTTTCCTCAGAAATGAAACTGGAGACCATGTGGGGGTGTATGCTGAGAACAGTAATGAAATTGTTGAAGAAGCAGGGAAGTTGTTGGGTCAACCTTTAGATTTGTTGTTTTCTATTCGTGCTGATAATGAGGATGGAACAGCTATTGGAAGCTCATTGCCTCCTCCTTTCCTAGGTCCATGCACCCTTCACACTGCATTGGCATGCTATGCAGATCTCTTGAGCCCTCCTAAAAAGGTGATATTTTCACATGTTTGTTTGTTCACGTTTATTTTCTGGTTCTTCTGTGTAATGATATATTTTCTTTATTCTTGGCTGTAAATTATGCTTTAAGGCTGCTTTGCTTGCTTTGGCTGCTCATGCCAGGGAACCTAGTGAGGCAGAGAGACTCAGGTTTTTATCATCACAGCAAGGAAAGGTCAGTGGGTGATCCATACTTTTTGTTGATATTTGTTTGTTCTGTTTTGTTGATACATGTCATCTGTACATTCTTATTCGTCTAAAATGTTTTTTTTTTCCTTAAAAAAAATCCAGGATGAGTACTCTCAATGGGTTATGGCTAGTCAGAGAAGTCTTCTTGAGGTAATGGCTGAGTTCCCATCTGCCAAACCTCCCCTTGGTATCTTTTTTGCTGCAGTGGCTCCTCGCCTACAGCCTCGTTACTATTCTATCTCATCCTCTCCTAGGTGATCTATTTCTTTGAAATGTGATTGTATCTTCTTGATGGAATTATAAAAACATAGTTTCCTGATATGTATTCTGCAGATATGCTCCCAATAGAGCACATGTGACCTGTGCTTTAGTATATGGTCCCAGTCCCACTGGTAGAATTCACAAAGGGGTGTGTTCAACTTGGATGAAGGTATTGACACAACCTCCAATATATTTCAAAGAACCACACTCTCTCACTTTCTGTACCACCCTTAATGTTTGAGATCATCTCGGCATTGTGCATCTCAGCTCAGCATCTTGGAGAATCTAACATCTGGCTGTGACCCCCCTCCCCACACTCAAAAACTATATATATATATATATATATATATATATATAACAGAATGCAGTTCCTCTAGAGAAAAGGCATGACTGTAGTTGGGCTCCCATTTTCATCAGAACATCAAATTTCAAGTTACCAGCCAATCCTTCAACTCCAATTATTATGGTGGGACCTGGTACTGGACTGGCACCTTTCAGAGGATTTCTACAGGTGTGGATGGATTTGCTTTCTTATGTGTTTTTTTCTTTTCTTTTTGTGGTGTGAACAGAAGAAAATTAATTAGTTGATTCCTCCAGGAAAGAATGGCCCTGAAAGAGGATGGTACACAGCTTGGTCCAGCCCTGCTTTTCTTTGGATGCAGAAATCGCCAAATGGTTTGGACCTTGACTATGCAAATTTCCTAATTTGACATTTATTGATGCTCAATGAATCTGTTCCCATTGATTTCCAATTTCTATTGTTTGCAGGATTTCATATATGAGGATGAGCTCAATAATTTTGTGGCGCAAGGTGCGATATCCGAGTTATTAGTTGCATTCTCAAGGGAGGGGCCACAGAAGGAATATGTTCAACATAAGATGGTAGATAAAGTAAGTAATTGTAGACTGCAAAATTAGGTGGTTGTTGACGAGTTAAATGCTTTATACATATTAGATTAATTTCAATACCATTTGCAGGCAGCAGAGATATGGAGTATAATTTCTCAAGGGGGTTATCTTTATGTGTGTGGTGATGCCAAGGGTATGGCTAGAGATGTTCATCGGACTTTGCACACTATTGTACAAGAGCAGGTACTTGTTGCTTGTGCTAATGTTCTCTTTGTTGCACTATTTTTTCTCATGCCACTTCTCTTGCAAAGCACAGCAGTAAGAATTCGTGCCCATGCATGCAGTTTTACCCTTTCTCTGTTAAGTGGAAAGCACATATTATGCAAGTGTTTCATGTCTAGAACTTTTGTTGTCGATTCAACTTGGTCACTCTGTTTGAATTTACTGTGTTCTTCCCCAATGTTTCATGTTTTTTATATAGTATATACTGAGGAACATCGAGCATATGAAATCCTTGTGCTTTTGTGTTTCAGGGAGGCTTGGACTCATCGAAAACCGAGTCTATGGTGAAGAAACTCCAAATGGAAGGCCGGTATCTAAGAGATGTCTGGTGATAACAGCATTTTCACATTGAATCTGCCTTTAATTGCCGTAACCTCACCAAGTACAGCATTGAATTTATTCATCTACCATTCCAATTTCCAGCTTCTTCTGGACTCTGGAGTCCCAGCAGGGTTGGATAAGGATGGGGGAGAATCTGGAAGTTGATTACCCTAGAAATTTAGACTCTGTTGTTCTCTGGCCGTCCCTTTATCACATTTCATTTTCTACTTTTTTGGTTTGAATAGGATCCTGTTAGTCTCTCCTGTCTCCTTGATGAGAGATCCCCAGGCAGGGAATAGCATGTAGTTAGCTGCAAGATGTCAAAAGGGGCATAAAGAATGTTAATGATGGTTTGTGCATGAACCATTGTGGTAAAGTAGAAAGGTTACAAGGTGGAAATAAAGCTGAACTTGCGATTTTGAAACTGAAAGCGGTCACAAATTTATTTATTTATTTATTTGTGTGAATCAATGAGATATCTTTCAAACATTTTCTGATTGCTGAGCTAACCATCCATCTTGAAGTAAAATGGAGTAACTGAGGCTGGCATTTTTTTTTAATAAACTTGATTAATTTAATGATATAATTAAAAAAATATTGACATAATGAATTAAAAAAGCAATAACTAACTATAAAAAATAAAAAATAAATGATCAATATCATATTTTGAAAAAAAAAAAGAAATATCTTTTGAAATTTTGTTGTCATTTTGTTGTGAACACTACCCACCACTAAAAAAAATTCATTCAGATAGTTCTAACATTAACATGAAAAGCTACACGATGATATATAAAGAGGTTGCACGGGATATCATGGAATGAGCATCTCATGTTTATATTTAATTAATTAATTTAATTTAATTCAAAAACAGAATTTCTTGTAAAAAAACTAAATTAAACAAAGAATGATAAACAAAAAAACTCGAGATAACCCGAATCATTTTTTAAATCAATAAAAATCCTATAGAAAGCAAATAAAAAAACAATAGGAGTCAATCTTCAATTAAATAAATATTAAATGACGAAACTTAAAAAACATGAGTTTAAAAAAAGAAAAAGAAAAACAAGCAGACCCGAACAAATATTCTAAACATGGATTAATCTCTCAAATTTGCAACTTGTGAAATCCTAAACCTAAGCTCAATCAAGAAGCTTAATTCTCAACTAAATTAATGTTAAATGATGAAATCGAAAAGAAAATATTAATTTAAAAAATCTATCGAAGTAAAAAAATAGTAATAAAAAAGAACGAGAATCAAATCTGAAAGAAAGAAAAAAATGAAGGATGAATTTTTTTAAAATAATTTTAAAAATATCTTAAATAAAATAAATATCAATAAAAAAACAATGACCAAGACTGACAAATAAAAAAATTAAAGGAGGATGAAATTGAAAAATAATTTCTAATATTATAAATTATTTATAATAAAACGAATAATAATCGAATAACATAAACCAATTCTAAAGGAAATAAAATTGAAGGGCTGCTTTAAAAATTTACAGGATAAAATAAGATAATTGAGGAGAAAAGTGAAAATAAGAAGAATAAAAAAAAAAAGTTCATTGATGTCAAACTTGAAGTCAATAAGTCACACATGTCATCTTAGGATGGAAGGGCTACCGAAACAATTTTAACATCATCACAAAAGGTGGTGTTTGGTCTCTAGGAGATACCACACGTGCCACCCGAAAAGTACAGATATCTTCCACCCATTGACGTGTGATTTGCATGTATTATTTATTTTTTAAAATTATATTTTATATTTATTAAATTATTAAATTATTCATTAATTAACTTGATTATAACTAGAAAAAATAGTGAAAGTATGAAAAGCCCTTGAACATCAATTAAAGTAATTTTACTTCTAAGAATAAATGAGTTATTTTATTGTACTTTTAAAAAATAAAAATATATAAAAAAACCCTCATCACTTAAATAGTTTTTTTTCTTTTAAGATATATTTAGTTATTTTATTATGCTTTAAAAATATTAAAAGATCTAAATGTCATTGATTAATCTAAAAATAATTAATAAAATTTATGAAAAAACTATATTATCTCAATAGATCGTCAAATGATTTTGTTTGAAAATAACAAATTAATCATTTTATTGACTCAATTCATAGGACAGTGAGTATACTATGAAACCTTGATGCGCATTAATTATAATATGATTCTAACATGTCATCCGTTGCCTTAATGAAAAATAAAAACCAGGCAAGGGGTTTGGCTTGACTATTTTCTTTGGTTTTTTACCTATATAAAAAAAATATTCAAGATTCATTTTACTCTTTGATTTTGACATGATTCTTAAAAATTATTATTATATTTTATTTGAAATTTAATATTTTTTTTAATTATTATACATCTAAAATAAAAATTATTATATTAATAATAAATTGTTTATGAAAATTCAATTCAAAATATTTTTTTATTTTTAAAATTTTTAATATAATTTTATCACATTTATGATTTTTTAAACTTTCAATCGCATATAAAATATGGATATATTATTTTAATAATTTTTAACTTACTTCAACAATTATAATTTTATTTAAAGAGAATTCATGATTCCAATTAAAAATATAGAGTTTGCTAAAATAAACAAAATATATTTTAATAAAATAATTTATCTTGAAAAATAAAATTTAAAATAGTTGTATTGACAGGTTTAAGAATATTGTCTAACAATTTCATAAAGACTAAATATATTTTCTTTTTATAGATTTACAAAATTTTTGATCCACCAGTTATGTAGTGCGAATCTATAAACTAAATAAGACACAAATTGAGACAAAAATAAAGATACAAACAATCAAATAAAAAGAAAAAGAAAGGTACTTTGACATAAATACGGACTCTGAATCTTTAATTACCTCTGTGAATAATCACCGACGTAGACTTCCCGAGGGCACTGCCGTCATTAAGAACCTCAAAACGCCCTTTCAGCCCCTAACTTCTGGCTATTTCTCTCTCTCCACTGTGCACCGTTCTCTCTTTCCCCCAAAAAAATACCCCGTCCAGTGCGTGTCTCCACGCTCTCCTCCCCCTCCCCCCTCCTCCTCCTTTGTTTTCTCCGTTTTTCCCATCTACGTGTTCTGTCTTTTTTGACATCCTCTTTCTCTCTGAAAACCTAAATTAGGGTTTTAATAAAATTCGGCTTAATGGAATTGAATCTCTCCAGTTCCTTGATATGTAATTGAAATATAACAACACATAATGATTGAGAAATCCAAGAAGAACAAAAAGGGAGTAATCAGTGAAGAAGATGTTTCCACTCTCTTACAAAGGTACGAACCTTTTTCTTTTCTGTTTTTATTTTTGGGTAATTAAAATTTGGGTTTTTTTTTGTATTCAGGTATACGGCGACGACACTCCTAGCGTTGCTGCAAGAAGTGGCTCAATTTGATGGAGCGAAAATTGATTGGAATGCGTTAGTTAAAAAGACCAGCACTGGAATTTCTAATGCAAGGGAGTATCAAATGCTATGGAGACATTTAGCATATCGACACGTTTTACCTGAGAAATTCGATGATGGAGCTCACCCTCTGGTTTGCTCTGCCTCTTTGCCTGAAAAACTCAATGCAGCCTCTTCTTCTTTTTTTTCTTCTTTTATTTGGATTTGAATGTTTTTTTTTTCCAGGATGATGATGACAGTGATTTAGAATCTGAACTGGAAGCTTTTCCTAGTGTTACTAGTGAAGCTTCGACCGAGGCTGCAGCTTGTGTTAAGGTGGGCTTCTATCCCACTACGATGATGGTGATTGTTTCTATATACTATGTGTGATACAATCTGTTGTTGTTTGTTTAATCCTTGTATAAATTTCGAGTTTTGGGGATTTTATGTAAGATTTCTAGTTCAGAAACTCATTTCAAGAGTTGAATGTGTCAAAAAGAAAAAGGACGAATTAGTTTTAAATTTTCCGTTGTCAGCTACTCGCATACAGATAAAGGGTTGAAACGTGTCAAGTTAATTATAGTTTCCAAACAAATGTAATGATGTTCAAAGGGGCAAGGGCATTGTAAAAACAAGATGGTTTCCAGGAAACTACTGTGACCACATGATAGAGCTTGAGGTGGAAATTTTTTATGTTTTAATCATTTAATGGACTCCTTCTCTTTGAGATATTCCAAGAAGGCAAAACATGCTTGAATAATTTGTTTTATTTGATTCCTCTTCATTTTCTATGTCCAGTTACTTTATTGATGAGAATGGTTGTTTTGGTTAGGTATTAATAGCATCTGGTTTACCAAGTGATTCAACTCACCCAAACAACACAACAGTTGAGGCTCCCTTAACTATAAACATACCTAATGGCCGGTCGCTTAGAGCTACATCAGAAAATTCACAATCTGATGTGATGCGGGGGGTGAACATTAGAGTTCCAGTTTCTGTGCAGAAACTGTCTCTGCCTGCAGTGACATCTTGTCCTGCTTCTGAAGTATATGATGCAAATGGATCAGGTAGTGGCACATTTCCTCCAAGAAGGAAAAGGAAACCCTGGTCAGAAGCTGAGGACATGGAACTGATTGCTGCTGTGCAAAAATTGGGCGAGGGGAATTGGGCAAGCATTGTAAGAGGTGAATTCAAGGGTGATAGAACTGCTTCCCAGCTGTCTCAGGTTGTTTTCCATGCATCAAGTGCTATTAAATTATCATCCCTTCTCATTCTTTTTCATGCTTACTGTAATTAGATTCTTCAGGCTTTCATAGGTCAGTAAGAAACACATAGGGTTGATGCTTAGTCATCTAAACTCTCTTTGCTTTTGATGTTCCATTCTACCCTTGCAATATTTTGGTTTCAATTGATATGTATGATGTGGTCAAATCATTGCTTTGGAGGTTGCTTTACTTAGGTCATGGCTTGATCGTTCATGGAAATGGTTGTTGTATATCATTTCTTATTATGGACTCTAAGGGATCTAGTTGTTAACAGTTCATTTGCAATGGCACATATACTATGAGGGTAATCTCTTCAGATATTGTTGCTAGTGCTATTAACCATGGCTTGTCCACAAACACAGATGTATTCTTCATAAAAATGTTTTAAGATTATAAAACATTGAAACACATTGTTGAAAATGTAAAGAAAAATCACTGAGAATTAAAGGAGAACATGGCTAGACTTGATTAGTTCTGATAACTTGATTCTTTGCAAATACAATAAGAACTTCATATAGGATTAGCATGCATCTAAATTTCCATTTCAACATATCTAGTGCACTTCTCTGATGACTTTGGAGTTAGTTTTTTTTTTTCTTTTTTCACAAAAACCGGAGCAATTTGTTAACCATATCATCAAAATGGAAATATATTGTTGAAAATGTAAATAACATGAATAAGTGAGAATTAAGGGAGGATATAGCTAATCCTGATTAGTTTTTCTATCTTGATTTTTTGCAAAAACAATGAGGACCGAATGTAGGATTAGTATTTGCTATCTGGATTTTTCGCAAATACAATGAGGACCGCATGTAGGATTAGTATTTGCTATCTTGAATTTTTGCAAATACAATGAGGACTCCATGTAGGATTAGTATTCATCCAGAGTCCTTTCTCAACATTGGCAGTGCACTTCTATGTCTGAACAGAACCTCAAGCAATTTTTTTAGCCGTATGATCGAGATTTGGTTCCATTGGTAAACCCAGTCCTTGAACTTTCATTAAGCATTGTTATTTAATTACTGGAGAGCAATCCGTTGTCATCTAGTCCGGTCAGGATGTCTGGGTTCTCCCAGTTTTTCCCGGGTTCAAATCCCGGCAACGGATTTCTTTATTTTTTCAATAAATTCCGATCTGTTCTCATTTTTGGCCATTGTTGTTTCCTTGTCTATTGTTCTGCTATGTTCATGTGGATGTAGATTCCATGAATTGCTGGTTCCATATAGAATTTTTTTCCCTTTGCTTTTCTCCTCCTAATTACCATAGCTTATACAAGCAGAGGTGGGCCATTATTCGGAAGCGGCACGGGAACTTGAATGTGGGAACCGTTTCCAGTGCCCCTCAACTCTCTGAGACACAGCGTGCAGCACGCGATGCAGTGAAAATGGCCCTCGATCCTCATCCAGCAGCCAAAAGTTTAATTGCAAGTTCTGGTAAATTATCCTTTCCATCTCATACTGTTTTTAAATTATTTAGGTGTGTTCTAGTAGACAATCTTTAAAAATGCAGTCTGAATTATGAATTTGTCTAAATGTAATAAACAGCTCAACTGCCTTTAAAGCACAATGTTAGTTTGTAGTTTGCTCTCTATGCGTGTAGCTCACATAGGTTTCAGCACTTGCGTGTGTGAGATTCTTACAATTATTCTTTTAACATGGAGCAGCTGGGGCAACTTCTACCAAAACCCCCATTAATTGTGTGCCTCCTACCATCACTGCAGAAGCTTCTCCTGCCCAACATCAATCCCAACAACGTACCATGATGACAAAATCATCTTCAATATGGCCAGTGGGACCTGCAGCAAAATCTCAAGTAATGTTGGCAAAAGCATCAGAAAAATCTATTCTGAGTTCTGATCCTGTGAGAGCTGCTGCAGTTGCTGCTGGGGCTCGCATTGCTACCCAATCAGATGCTGCTTCACTGTTAAAGGCTGCTCAGGCAAAGAATGCTGTCCATATCATGCCCACAGGCAGTTCTTCAATCAAATCATCCATGACTGGTGGTATTTCTACCCACTTAGATGTCAATCCCAATACTCGATTTATCTCCAGTGGCGTGGCAACTGCACCAACTACCACACGTCCAGCTGCAAGTGGTCCATGCCCTGGTTTGCCCAAAGCTACTTCACCACCCCCTCAGATGAAAGCTTCTTCATCAACAGCTCAGCAAACACAATCCACCCCTGTCACATCATTCAATGCGCAATCTGAACAGACTAATTCTGTTTTGGCCAAAGCCACTGTACTGCCACCTCAGATGAAAGCTTCTTCAATGACAACTCAGAATACACAATCCACCCCTATCACATCATTGAGTACGCCATCTGAACAAACTAATGCTGAAAGTTCGCCAAAGCAAGGCATTGTAACCATTAAGGATACAAAAGCTTTTGGGTCGCAAGAAGTGGCAAATGGCCAAGTTCAAAAGGATGGAGCTCATGTCTTTGTAAAGGAACCAAGTGAGCATGTTCAAGAAGTTAAAGCAGCTTTAACAAACCAAGAAGCAGAGTTGAAAAGTCAAGTAGCTGCTTTGGAGAGTTCTAATGGTTCACCAAAATTGATAATGAATGAAAGTGGCCTGGTAAATGTCACTGGCAACCAGGTCAATGGAAGTCAAAATGCAGATGATAATAAGATGACTTGTTCACCTATCAAGGAAGCTGAAAATCAATCTGCAGTTCAGGAGAATGATGAGAATCAAAGTGTAAGTGAGAGGCAAGCAGATTTGCCAAGCTCAGTAAGCAATGAATCCTGCATAAAAGTGGATAGTATAAGCAAAACAGAAGCCAGCGATGGAATGATGGACGGATAGGGTCAGAGTATTGAATGCAAAGTAGCAGAAGACACTTTACTTTTCTGTTTGGTCTCTCTATTTGTATTTTAAACGAGATAGAAATTGTGTAAATTGATTACAGTTGTGGAAAGTAATGACTTCGTCCGTCTTTTTCATGATGTAATTTCTTCATGCTCGCCTGGTTTGATAGATCATGTTGCCGTAGATGCATTTGAACACTAATGTCATTGCCAAAAAAATGAAAAATAAAAAATCAGATTCTTATAGATGAAAATTTATACAGTGTGTTTAAGAAGTAACTAGTCATATTTTATTAATTAATTTTTAAATTTATTTTAAAAAAAAAACAGATACAATTAAGAAATTTTAGATAAAGACTTTATGAGGTATGGATTTTATTTATTTATTTATTTTGTATTCGTCTGTGTTTTTTACGTGGAATTAGAGAGTAACTAATAAGAAGATATTTTTTCGCGCGTGTAAATGCGGACTTCATCTTGAGATTTCATGTTTTCTTCCCCCCCACCTGATACATAAAGACATCTCAGCCTATAAGCTGTGTAAGAACTGTTCATCTTCCCCGTACATGCTAGTTGGATTGTTGCAGCCAGAAATGCAGTGTGATCTGCATTTTCTGCAAAATCGATGTCAGAAGAAAACCTCCTGTGGTTGGAAGGCATGGCAATTGGATAAATTAAAAATCTTAATTGATAAGTTGGGGTGGATTTAGCTTCTGCTGATCCTTTTTTCACTGTCTTGATCTAGAGAAATGCAAACAATGGGCAACAATATAAGGCTGAGGTAAAGAGAGGATCCGTAGTGTTGCTTAGTAAAAATATTTTGACTAGTTACTTCAATTTTACCCAGTGGGTCAGAAAAATTAACAAGGAACTCGTAGTGTAGCTTCAAGTTCTATTTGAAGTATCTAATACTACGACAGGCAAGCCAAATGAAAAAATGAAAAACGAAAGGAAAATGGAAAAGTAACAATCCAATCTTCAGTGGTGTTGTGGGGGTTTTCCATCCTCGAACATACTATATTGTTTCTGCAGTGCAGGGCTTGCGCATGAGAAGATTGACTGCTTTTGTCCCTTGAGTTTCTTTAACTTGACACCAAACAAGAAAGAGCGCAAGGGGATTCTAGCTTTGTGTGATGAACTCCTATTTTTAGATGCTGAAATCCCGAGCTCCTCGTCCAGTTTTGTGAGTAGCCTTTCAACTTCAACCTTGAGTCCTCTCACACGATCCAGACCGGTTTGCAGCTCATCTGCAACCTTGTTGCTTTCCTGTTTCATGTTGAGAATCTCACCTTGAAACTTAGCTGCTTGATATTCACTTAGCTCAGCCTCTTCTTCTTTGGAACTTGGATTGGAAACTCTCAACAGCTCATCTTGAATATTGCATAAAGATGCATGTCTAGCATGCATTTCATCTATCATTACCGAATTGTTCTCCAGCCATAATGTTAGTTCAGTTTGTATTTCTCTCAAATGTGTGAATATTGGCCGAGTCTCTGAGATGATATATTGACTCTTATCATTTCCATCTCGCCTTGTTTTATCTCTTACTTTTGATAGCTCCACCTTTAAGTCATGGACTGAAGTTTGAAACTTTCGTATCTGATGCAACGTGGTGCTAAACCTCAACCAGAACTCCAGATTTTCCTCCAGCAGTCCATCAATATCTGAACGGATCTTTTCTTCTACAGCTGAAGGAACATGGGGTGAATTTGCACGTTTCATCTTGATCACATTGCTAACCTCTTTCGCAGAGTACCTTCTATTACCTCCAGATACAGCTAATTCACCAATTCTTCCTCTGGCTTCTACATGATGTTCGTGCTCTGAGTCAAAAACTGGCCGCGGAGGTGAACTTGGAGATGAAAGATTTGAATCCAGGAAGCTAGCTGCTTGTGTCATAAGGTCGGGAGAACCTTCTGCATGTGAGTACTTATATTTTGTCGAATCACCATCATTATTTTCATTGAGATTTTGTTGGTGAGAGCTCATTTCACGCAAAGATTGGATCTCTTCATCCCTTACGGCAAGAGCATTCTTTAATTCCCTAATCTGCAATGCCAATTCAAAGAAACCGTCCCGATTTTTCTTCTCAACGTCACCGAGCTTCTTTCTTACTTCAGTATAATTCCGGAGGACCAAAGTATACTCTTCCAGCAGAAGCTTTTCCCTGTCATCTAACCCACTCGCCAACAACTGCCTCCAGTTGGGTTGATCCTCTTCATCTATTCCCAGTTCCTCTAGCCGAGCAGCAAGATCATTTTCTTCCTCATGCAAATCTCTCTGATCATTTGTTGGGACATGATCATCAGTTATGGCAGTGAGCTTTTGGTTTGGTCCAGATTCCTCTGCTTTGATAGAACTATTGACAGCAGGAACATCATCTTTCCTCCCTTCCTTTTCCATTTCCATGGCCTTCGATACAAATGCATCATTGAAAGAAGCCAGATGTTCTTCTTGTTCTTCGACCCCCCTGCCTGCTTTGACATCAACAGCAGCTCCTGATTCTTGGATTGATTCTTCTTTCTCAACTTCCTTGTCTGGTTTCACTGTTTGTAACTTTACTGACAAATGATCAATGGCACAACTTGCTTCAGTTAAACGTGTTAGAAGGTTTTTGTTTTGATCTTTGATGTTTTCGTTGAGGCATTTCACTCTACGCAACTCCTCTTCCAACTCTCTTAGCTTGTTGCTCATTTTCTCTGAATTTTCCATCAGAGTCGCCTTATCCTCTTCTAAAGTCTTGATGTGTGTCTGGAGCTCATCTGAATCAGATTTTAGTCTGTTTACCAGAGCATCTTGAGAAGAGACTGCAGTTTCCAAATTCACAACCTTCTCAACTAGTTCATCAATTCTCTCGGCCAGTTGCATCACAGTGTGGGATGATTTTAAATCTGCTTCCAGCTCACCTTTAATCTTCTCTCGCAACAAATTCGTATCATTTGGATCTATATCTTCTGATTCAGCCTCCTGTTCATCAGCAGGCTCCAGCAGATCTGATTGGTCAGAAAGAAACTCACCTTTAAGGGCTACGTACTTCTGCTGGACTTCCTTAATCCTTCGGTTCTCTACTTTAGCCTCTTCAGCTGATAGCTCCCGTTTCTCTTGCAACTTAACCAAAGTATCCTTACATGATTTTAGAGCAGTGGCAGCCATCAAAGTTCGGGCTTCATTATCATCAATAACATTGCTGATACCAAACTCATCTTGTAAACCGCTGATTGTCACTTGCATTTCAGTTATCTGATTTTCAATTCCCCCGCACTTAGCTTGACATCGTTCAGATACGCTTTGTACAAACTCCTTCTCCGTTTGTAGTGCCAGAATTTCTTTCTGAAGCTTATCAGTTTTCTCTGCAGCCTCTTCTCGGCTAAGGCCTGAACTTGGAGGCACATTGGCTTTAGCAGAGCTAGCAGTTCTATTTAGCTGCTGCCCCTTTCTGGACAATAACATTGTTTGGCTTCTGAAATCTTTCTTTGGCATGCTGGGTACCTTTGGAATATTTGCTTTGGAGACCTTGTGTGCTTCGTTGGGATCATCAGATACGAATATTGTGGGATCACTTTCTTCAAAATCATCATCATCCATGGCAAACTGAACTTGTTCTGGGAAGACAGTGGCAATGGTGCGGTTGGCACTTTGCAGCTCTTTTGACAGATGATCGAATCTCTCTGCCAATGCTCGATATGCCCGGTAAGAGTCTTCCACATGGTTTATAAGTTCTGGCCTCCTTCTGTAGTACATCTCAGCTCTTTGAGCGAAGGTGTCCCCCGAATTTTCAATGATTTGGAGCATGTTATTAACCTTTTCCTCCATATCTGTCATATCAAAAGTGTGTTAAACTAAAAATAAAAAACAAAAGAAAGAAGAGCCATATATGTCAATATATAACAGACTTGAATATTCTTATACAACCATAGTCTAAGCTAGACATATTTGAAAATGTTATCTCTGTCATTTTCCTGGTTTCTTGCTTTTTTATAATTTTCTTCACATGTTTTGTGAAAAAAACGGAGAATTGGTAAGCAAATGCACGATTAATCTTAGACAATGTGGGATCATCGGAAGCAGAATTGATTTCGATCTCTTCGTTTGTATAATACACATAGAGTTAGTTAGTTGCCATTGAGCATGTAAAATAATCAAGAACATAACACACACACACACACACATATTCTGACTGAATGAAGCCTTTCCCTTGTGTAACCTAGCAAATCTCCAAACGGAAAACTTAAAGGAACCTGGCATGTTGTTGCGGACAATTGACCAATAAGAAGACAGGACTAGTTATGCACCAATCTAGATTCTAGATCACCGAAAGAGACCATACAGAAGACCATTAATTCTTAGAAACATATACAGATGAATAAAAGAAGACAAAAGTACCCACCTTGGAGGTTTTCTTCCAGCCATTTTGAATGTTTTGTCCTGATGTGGCTTGCCCACCACCATGAATATGCATTGCTTGCTGCTCTCTGCAGCATTGTACCTGCCTTTTCCCTCCCTCAAAATGCAAAAGAGATTCAACGCATTCAAAGAAGACGAGATTTTTGATTGCTAGTCAAAGAAGACGAGATGTCAGCTTTGTCAAAGAAGACGAGAAAGAAGATTTTGCCGATAGATAAACACAGCTTTTGCCTAGAGGGTCTCTAATGAGCAGTGGGGGAGGATATTTACGGCCAAATTTTGTGCCTTTGACAGCCTCAACATCGATAGGGACTCTTCAATGGATGCGGCCATGTTGAAGGATCTTGATTTGGCAGGTTAGTTTCCTAGAATAGGGGGGGGGGGGGGGGGGTATGTTGTTCCCTTTCTTTGATTGCTAGTTGCTTGACAGGATTTTTGCTGCTTATTTTCGTTGTTTTGTTACATGGGCAATCATGGCATGGTCTGTTAGGCTTAGAAATGGACTCTCGTCTTATTTTTTTCAAGAAGTTCGACTATTTATAAAAAGTAGTGGCTCTTCAATTTGTTAAAACTGAACAAACTGTTTGTGCTTATCTTCTTCTTCTATTTTTGGCAAAATGCCCATCTTCTTTCAATCAACCGAAAGTTGACACACACATTGCCACTCTGTTTTTCCGGTTAAAATTACGAACCGATTTCTGTTGTTTCAGCATTTACTCCAAGAATGAAAATAGAAAAACAAGCATAAATCAATTCTGTCGGCCATTAAAATAAACCTTTGGTACGGTATTGTTATGTTTTTAAAACAAAATAAGGTTAAGATATGTTTCGGTCCAAAACACGATCTCTTTCTGTAATTTACCATGTGGCACTGGCAGAGGCAGACAGACTATAGGCGTATATAGTACCACTTAGGACGTGACTTGCTGTCTGTTGCTTTTCCGGTGACGTAGAAAAACACTTCAACAAAATCGAAACTCTACCAGGAATTTACAGTGGGGAGTTAATTATAATTTACTGCCTGTAGTTTAGAAAAACAAATCAATCGGTCCCGAAAATTATATTATATATGATCTCTATATTTCTAAATATTTTTCCATTTCATGTTGTTTTGTTTTTATTATTTAAGAAATAGAAGAGGGGAGAGAGATTTGATAATAGAGGAAAGATATGTTTTTATACTAAAAGTCAGTAAATTTTTATTACTGAAGAAATTGATTGGTTTGTTATGAACTACACAGGGACTAGGTGACAATTAACACGGATAACGGGAAATGTGCCAGAAGCTATCACCGTACAAATGACGAATCCCAACAGTTTAAGAGGACACAAGTTTCGAGAGATAGCGAGAGAGGATTCGATCCCTATACAATATGTACACAATTCCTGCAATTATTTACATAGTTTTTACAGTAGAATATGAAGCATGAACCCGCTTCTGAATGCGCAGCCATATTTACATCAAAGAATTAAAAGCACGCGCAACAAAACGCTCTCTCTCTGTCGTCTCTTATTTTTTCTCGCTGAGGTATCTGCCATCACACATTAATCTCCTCAATCGTGGACAGTGACGAGGGAGGGCAGCTGCAGGGGAAAACTCCTTCACGGTCAAGAAATGATTAGAAGCCAAAAAAACCCACCACTTTCAGCATATATTAGTACTAGCTAGGATAAGAAGATCATCAGCAATCTTCTTCTACTGGCAAGCAATAAACCCGACCAGCTACACTCTTTTTTTCTTCTTTTTTTTTCTTTTTGCCTTTTTTTTTCTTTTTCTTTCAAGTCCTCCCCATATCTATGTACAATATTTTCTACGTTAAACAGAAGGATGGGTTCTGCCAGAAGACCCGGCAGTTACAGAAGTATAGCACAATGAACAGTAAAGTGAAATCATTAGCAGCACTAAATGTCAGATGTTCTGGACGGAAGAAAGCCACTGTTCCATGTATTTCTTGCTCTCTGCACATTGAAGTTAAATAAAGCTAAGAGCTCAGCATAGAGAAACAATCACATTTTAAGACAGGTTGAAAGAGAAAAAATACATTTTGCTTCCACCAACCACTTAGATGAATATATTTGCAATCAATATGACATCACAAAAGGGATTAAACAGCAAAAAGCCAATAAGCATAGATAAACAAGAAATAGGAGTGGAGTTCAGTACTCGTTGTTTCTTTTTCTTAAATTTTATCAGCTGCGCTCAAATTGTGATCATTCAATAGTTCAGCCGATGCAAATTGCAAAACATTTCTCAAAGAAAGATAAATGTAAATCTTGGGATGAGTGCCGAGATATGGCAAAACTATATGAAGGGCGGGAAGGGCAAAGCAAGGGTAGTTCAGGAGGTAGGGTTCAGAGTCTTGTTGACATGAGGCAAGTGAAAGCAGTTACAAAAATACAGTTTCCCACAAAGAATCCAATCAACAAGCATCCTGCTTCTAAAAGCTGACCAGGAACAACAATTCATAACATAAAATCCATCAAGTAGAGTAGATATCCAGATACATAATCACAGATATGTATACACACACACACACACACACACACACACACACACATACATGCAAGACGCGGAACAATTTTCCTCTTCTGAACCTTGTTGGAAAGAGGAAAAGGGAAATAGAAGGCAACTCCTAAACACCTAATAATGTAGGAGATATTTTTGTGCATTGATTATGTATGGAATTCGAACAACCATCCTTTTATGCAGTGACAAGCAACTGCTCAATTAGCTGACTACCAAAGTAACCAACTAGTAAGGGACAAAATGAAACACTAGTGTGAAATAATTCAGATTGCTGTTCAAGGCTCTCAAACCTAGAAAATATGTTAGATGTTTCTCCTTTTTAAACCTCTTAATGTCTAATAAATTATGGCTAGATTATAGCCCATGCCAAAAAGACTATTGTAAATAACTATAGCAAATTGCATTCCAATGTAGAAGTAACGGCTCTCTTAGGCAATCGCATTCTTTGTGTAACTTAGTTAAGATTGCCTGCGTACAGAAGACGTTGAATGACTTTCCTTGCCACATCACAGTAATCATTTTTTGTTTTAAATGATTTCATAATAGCCTGTTCATTTATCATTGAAAGGAGAGCTGACAAGTCAGGTAGCAGAAACAGTTCTAAAGACTTCACCATCCTTTACACCATGGTTATTGCAATACTAATGGCGTGATAATCTACCTAGTGAACTATTAATCAACACAGCATAAGGAAACCTACACTAACAGTGGATGAGGCAAATAGAAGATTTTGTAGAAGCAACCAAAATATAAAAAGAACTCTGGAAGAGCAATGGCTCTTACCATCTGGAATGTTAACAATAGCACCAAACAGATTGTTCTTTTTATCCTCAAAGGCATTATCTTGAACACGGCCATAACATGGGACCAGCACAGCAAAACTGTTGTCCGTATCATCATCACTCTGAAATTCAGGTCCATGAGGCTCTAACCACCCAATGGAATAATCCGAATCATCAGACTCTGACCCTGAAACACAGCCACCATCAGATGGCACAAGAACAACATCATATTCCCTATCAATTTTCCGCTCTTCCCGGCTGTGCCATTTTCTCTTAACCCTTCTAGAGGAGGATGCCACATTAGTCTGAACCAAAGGAAATTTCAGAGTATCCGACGATTCCCACAAATCTGAGTCAGGTCTTGCGTTTAAAGAAGACCCATTTGAAATTCTGGGTTCCTGATGCTTTCCACTCCATAACCACCATGAAAGATTGGTAAATGCCACAGCCATTAAATCAACAAAAAAATCAACCTAGCAAATTGATCACAGAAAAACTCAACAAACTGCAATTAATCCAAGGTCCGATGATTGAAGAGCGGAAATAGGCAAGACAACGAGTACTTTACCCCTGTAAAAAGGAATCAACAATAAACACAGTGTTAACACACAAAAATAGAGTAACTGATGTTGACAACCAAAAAGAAGATAGCAACCTTATATGCAGCAACAAAACCAACTAGCTTTAAATGAAACAAAAAAAAAAGAAAGAAATTGTCCTTCATGATTTCCTTATGATTTTCACTTTCATGATGAAACAACTTCGAAAAGGTTGGATTTTTTTCACATTTTTGGTTCCATCCAAAATTTAACATCAAATAAAAAAAATCAAAGAATAAGAAAAGAAAAATTATATGGCACAGGTTCGATGAACTATCACTGATAAATACAATGAATTTACATAAATTTAATGAATAAGAAAAGAAAAATTACAAGGCACGGGTTCAATGAACTGCCACTAGTCTATACAATAAATTCACATATGAAAAATAAAGAATTTAATATCAAAATAAAGAATCATCCAAAAGAAAATCTAAAATAGAAAAGGACGTAATTGTACCAAAAATAGATCTCTCCCAATCCATACAAAGCGAGCAGAAAACAGATTTCTCAAGCTCACCAGATGCACGTGAACTCAATATTATTACTAAATAAATAAGAAATTTGAAAAATCAAAATATTCACTTTCTTTCGCGTTCTTGGCTGAATCAATCTCAGGATCAAGAAACCAACCAATTGCTAAAAGAAGGCTATAGGTTCAAAAAATCAAGATCAGATTACAAGCGTAATGTAATGCGGATACCTTAAAAACAAGGAGTTGTGATTGTGTTTCGAGCTTGTACCCGAACAGATGAATGAGAAACCCTAGTTTCGATAGATTTGTCTCCTCTTTTTTAGATTAAGAGAAAGAACAAAAAAATTAAAGAAAGAAGAGAATGAGAGATTTGAGTTTTGGTTCTAATTGGAACAACTTACAAAACAAAACTAACTTGATTTGTTGTTCTCTGGAACCGGGTTTACTATATCACATGAGCTTTGTCTTAAACGTGTGAACATCGGGGCTTTTAGTTGGACCACCTATACAATTAAGATTTGTAAATAGTAATTGAGTGATGGGTATTATGATATATATATATATATATATATATGTAAGTAACCTAGCTGAGATTCTATAGGAATTAACAAAAAATAATAAATAAATCTTGGAACACAAAAATAATTTTTTGATGGAGAATAAAAATATTGTTGAAGGAAAAACGAGGAGGAGGATAAACGATGATTAGGTGAGGGGAGGTTGAGTGTTAGTGTGGATACGGGTGCAGGAGAGCAGGGCTGATTAATTGGTCTGGTCAGCATTGTGGTGCTGGTGGGGGTGGCTGCCGGGAAGGGAGGCTAGAGGAAAGGTAAAGGAAATAAGCAATGACGTGGCATGGGAAATGACCATGGATTTGCGTGTCTTTGTGGCTCAAGTAACCGGTGTGTGCTAGAAAGTAGAAACTGTAGCTGTGGCTGTACAATACAAATATAATAAATGGTCATCAATCAAGCCCCGGCCAGCTAGCAGATTGGCTAAAATTTCATTAAAAAAAATATATATTAATTTTTTTTTATTTTTTTGATATATTAATTTATAAAAAAATAAAAAAATAATTATTTTAATATATTTAAGTAAAAAATCAACTTCTAATTCGTGAGTAGTTAATTAAAGAATAAACTATATGCCTTGTAAGTTTTAAATTGCACATGGACTCCTTGAAAGTTTGGATTCTAATGGTTGGACGGAAGAATTTAAGGCCAAATCTTTGTGGTTTCTTTTTTCTTTCTGTCCCTAGCAGTGTGGGGGTGCTTGATGAAATTCATAGTGTAATTTCTTTATTTACTCATCATTAGCAGTTAGCACCACTCAGTGACTCAGTCAATTAAAGCTGTGGAGGACCTTCTTCCTTTCTTTTGCAGTCTTGGAGGATTTATATTTTTGTGTTTTTTTATTTAAAAATATATTTTTAATATAGCACAAAACAAATTTGAAGACATTTAAGAAAACTAATTTAAAACTGTAAAAAAAATAAAAATATTTAAAAACCTGGTTGGACGATGCAACAAAAGCAAAAAGATGGTACAGAAAAGGTATCAATAATGCGCAACTCTACATGTTCTCATATTTCCTTGGTTTTTCCTAGCCGCTAAAGCAAGATCATGATGGCCATGGGCTTCAAAAGGGTATCAAGTGTAGCTATCCTCATATAGTTCATCCACAACCCTGAAGATAAGGGAAAAACCCACGTATGGTGGTCTCTCCTCCTTCAACCAGCTGCAAGGGGGAGGTCCACAGATTCTCTCGCCGGAACCACATGTTCTTGTGATCATGACTTGTTTCCATTCACCCTCTTGGTTTAATCAACCTGAGAAGGACTTGCATGCTATATCATCAACCAACAACTGGCACACATGGCGGTTTGTCGTCGTGACAACGACCATGCAATTTCCAGAAGCTAGTCACTGATCATCTTATTATGCTACGATTTTTTCGTGCTGCATTTGCAAAACATACACAGTAGGCAGAGAGCATCTGTATCCATCTCTAATCAGCCTGGAGGAGGGCCTACCAACTACCGAACCCCTTTGTTTTTGGCACTCAATTATTGTGGGATCTGATAATTAATTACTTGTTGGTCTTGGCTCCACACACACACAAATAATTAATGATAATAATAATATACTAGTATTTGGTTAATCTTCGATGCATTGGCTGGCGACTGTGCCAAGAATCAACGAAATTGATGGTTCGGAGACTTTGATAAGGCGTGTCGGTCGAAGAGGATAAATCCATGATAGTTAAGAGATCGTTTTGCAATTTTGTTGTTAGAATCACTTGAAACATTTGGGCACTTTGCACTCAACGTTCACTCAAGAAATTGCTACGCCTATATGTTTGCTTTCACTTTACATGTATATACACCTTGACAAGTGTTGGGTTTTTTCTTTTCTTCCTTCAAAGAAAAGAAACCAAGTCTCATGTCATTTGAAACAAGTTAGCACTTGGAATTCATTAAAAAGAAAAGAAAAAAAAAAGAGCTATTATATTTTTTTATCTGCATGCTCCGATCATATATTATACCTTGACAAGTGGGTGATAGCTCTCGAATTATCCCATTTCCTTTAGTCTTATAATAAATCGAATGGAAATCGGAAATCGACATGCATGTAAGAGAGGAATACAAACAAGAGCTCCAATTATTAGACTGTCGGCCTAGCAGTAAGAGCCAGCCTTTTGGGTGAAGCCGGTCTGACTTTCTCATTAGCCTAGACCAGGATTGGTCGGACTTTGCAGCTGTCACCTCAGTACAGCTCTCCCACAAGCCCAGGGTGAGATAGGATTTAGAGGGCCCATATTAACCGATTTCACTAGTCTATTAGGCCCAATTCCTCCTCTTCCTAGTCCTCTCCACCTAAACCCCCAAAACGGGCAAAAACGCACGCACGCACGCACAGAGAAGAGTTGCGATTCCTCAAAACCTCTATTCACTTAGCCGTCTTTGCAATGGAATCACAGCTACTCTCCACTTCACCATCTACTTTCCACTTCCCCTCACCAAAGACCCTCTTCTCTAACAAAACCACACACAGAAACCCAAACTTTTCTTCCTTTACGCCCAAAAGAAAACTAGCGATCCAGGCTAAACTCATGGAGAAAGAGAACAAGTTGTGGGGAGGTAGATTCGAACAGACCGTGACTGATAAAGTAGAGAAATTCACCGAGTCAATCTCGTTTGACAAGGAGTTGTACAAGCATGACATTATGGGCAGCAAAGCTCATGCCTCCATGCTTGCAAAACAGGTCCCTTCTTGCTCTTGCATAGACAGTTTCTTGATTTCTTTCCTTAAGCAAGTGAATTGGGCTATTAAGCTTGTTATGCTGCTTTGTGTTTTGCAGGGGTTGATGAGCGAGAGTGATAAAGACAGTATTTTGAAAGGGCTCGATGAGATACAACGAAAGATTGAGGCTGGTGAGTTTGAGTGGAGGGAAGACAGGGAAGATGTGCATATGAATATTGAGGCAACGCTTACTGAGATGATTGGTGAACCTGCCAAGAAACTGCATACAGCGAGGAGTAGGAATGATCAAGTTTTGACTGATTTTAAACTGTGGTGTCGTGATGCTATCGATAGAATCGCTGCATCTATAAAAAATTTACAGGTTGCATTGGTGAAATTGGCTTTGAATAATGAAGGGCTCATTGTTCCTGGTTACACACATTTGCAAAGAGCGCAGCCTGTTTTGTTGCCGCATCTGCTCGTAGCCTATGTCGAACAGGTTTGATTGCCTTGTTGCTGTTGGTTGGTGGGGAACATTTTAGAATCTTTATGTCTATAAGAACCAGAACTCACTTGTGGGGCGCTTACTGTGTTAACTGACGAGAACATTGAGACTTGCATGCTTGATCTGTCTAGTATTAAAAAGCTTCAATTGGAAACTTTAGTAGTTACATTAAATATTGATTTGATGGTTGGTTGAGAATTTTAGGTGATTTTTGGACATGTTAAATGATTGGTTTCTCTGGCAATGGTCAGAGATGGTGGTATTACTGACCAAAACAGCCTTCTTTTTTCTTCTTTTTTTTCCTTTTCCCTGTAAATCAGTCTTGGTGTCTTCATAAGAGTGAACACTGACTAAAATTTTTTCTTGTAGCTTGAACGTGATGCTGGTCGCTTACTTGATTGTAAACTTAGGATGAACTTCTGCCCCCTGGGTGCATGTGCATTGGCTGGCACCGGTTTACCAATCGATAGGTTTATGACTTCTGAAGCTTTAGGATTCACTGCTCCCATGAGGAATAGGTAAGCACATATTTCTTTGATATTTTTTATACTCTGGGGTGTCAATTGGGAATCTGAGAGAGATGGTGTTTGTCAGCTGACTAATTAGTTGGCGTCAAGGCCATTTATATTGGTTTTTGACTGCCCCATTCAAGAATCTGGTCGTTATTTCGTTCTCATACATTATGAATTATATCTTTTTCTGTTTATTGATGGCTGTGTGATGTATTCCCTGGCTTATCTTCGTGATGACAAATTGCAAGATTTTGCCAAACCTTGGAACCTTCTTCAATTTTATTTCTAGATTCTTTCTTAATTACTGTAATATTAGTATTATGCTGTGTGGATAACTCCTTTTTTGAAGCAGCACTTTCATGCCTTCTGCTCTAGATAAGATGTCAATTGTTGGCTCCTGAGAATGGGGCATGTGGGACCATCTGTGTGTGTTCTTATCTACTCTTTTATCTCTTATTTGCTTTTGAATTTCCCTCCCTTCTTGATACCTGGCTTTCTTGAGTAGTTGGTTATGTTTCATTTTTTGTATAGCATTGATGCAGTTTCAGACCGAGATTTTGTCATGGAGTTTCTTTCTGCTAATTCCATCACAGCAATTCATCTTTCTCGATTGGGTGAAGAATGGGTGTTGTGGGCCTCGGAGGAGTTTGGATTTTTAACACCAAGTGATTCTGTTTCAACTGGAAGTAGTATTATGCCTCAAAAGAAAAACCCAGATCCCATGGAACTTGTCCGAGGAAAATCTGCTAGGGTCATAGGAGACCTGGTCACTCTTCTCACATTGTGCAAAGGGCTTCCACTCGCTTATAATCGTGATTTGCAGGTAGGCTCTTTTATAGATTTATCTGGTATCGATATGATAAAAGTTTTGGGGTGCCTCTTTATTATGTCGTGGGATACCAGACCATCCACAGTGGTAGAGAGAAATTTAGCCTTTTTGCTCTTGAAGTTGAGATCAAGTTTACCTTTGGAATTGTGCACACTTATCATTGATTGATTTAATGCAGATGCATGCTTCCATACTTATCCTGCTATTCAGCCTTCCCTTCTCTTCCAGTGATCTTTTACCATTATTCGGTTTTTGAATATTTTTTATTTTCATGAGACAGGAAGACAAGGAACCTGTATTTGACAGTGTTAAGACAGTTGTAGGGATGCTCGATGTGTCAGCAGAGTTTGCACAGAACATCACTTTTAACCAGGAGAGAATTCAAAAGTCTCTGCCAGCCGGCCATCTTGATGCCACAACACTTGCTGATTATCTTGTCAATAAGGCAAGTTATTGTTATTGATTGACTTCCTTTTGTCATTTAAAATAAGCTTGGATTTCTTCTACTTCCAAGTTTTCATCGTGATTATGAGGAATGCAGCTACCTAGTAATAGTTCCGGGGACAATCAAAAACCAAACTGAGAGCTTGTGTCCATCACCCATGGACATCGGTTTTCCTAATATCCATTTCAACAAAGGAATTATTTCAGTAAATTACTAATCCAGAATACTATAGAAATGAGTTTCTGTAGGTTGTGGATGCGAATTCTTTTTCCTACTTATTGTAAAGTCAAGTGAGTTAAGCGGTGAATATTAACAAAATGGTTTGAGGAGAGGAAATGTGGCGAGGGGAAGGAGAAGGACTGCCTCGCTAAAAATACCTGGATAATTCTTACTCTAGGAGAGAATAAGGAGGGACAAATTGGTAACAGATGATCCTGAATGGAAAATCATACTGACATGAACAGTAATGCCAAACAGTTTAAGACATGAGCAGTAATAACACCAATCACTTCTGAGGGCTCAACTGAGTGTATCCATGTAATAAACTGGCATTGTTTTCGTGTTCCTATTATGTTTCCAATTTATTTCTAGGATTCTGAATTCCCAGAGTCTCTGAATTTTTTTTTTCTGCATCATATTTAATTCTTGGTTCAATACCAGAATTGTGGTGGTTCCTAGTTGTTTTGACAATTCTCCATTCACATTTTTTTCTATTCATTCCAATCCTTTTCGCTCAAACTGTTAAAATTTTCAACTGCCTTATATGTCTTCTTTTTCTTTTTTGTAGGGACTGCCTTTCAGAACAGCCCATGAAATAGTTGGAACATGTGTTCATTTATGTGTTTCAAGGAACTTGCGGCTTGAAGATCTAAGTCTTGATGATCTGAAACGTATAAGCCCCGCCTTTCAGCAAGATGTATACGAGTATCTTGGAGTAGAAAATGCAGTTAATAAATTCTGCTCATATGGTTCCACCGGGTCAGCTTGCGTTGCAAGTCAGCTAGATTATTGGGTTGCTAAACTCGAGATTAGCAAAATCTGAACTTGATAATGAACGTTGCAGCAGATCCTAGATGGGGTACTTCGCAGGATAATTGAAGCTAATTTTCAGGACCAGGAATATTGTCATGCAGTGGGCATCAGAGTTTAGCAATTATAAATCCGTTTAAGATGCCAACAAGAAGTGGGAAAATACCATTAGGCTAAATTTTGTTACTTTTGCATTACAATTTTGTCCAACCCGTTGCATGTTGTTTTAGAGGAACTCAAGTACATGGCATGAATTGATGTGGTTTTCCCGTTGTAGTATATCAGTTTTTAACTGCTTCTAAATTTGTTAATAAAGTTTGATCAACCGAAACTTTCATTAGATAGTAGGTCTTTTGAGGCATCAAAACGTCACCAGATAAGGAACAGTCCCGCCAATTGCTAGCATGCTCTTCAGACTCACAAATAAAGTAATCGGGTTGTGGATGCTGGTTCCATGACTGGTGGATGAATCAGTGCAGGCGGCCTCTTAAGAAACTCCCCGCCTTTGATGGTTTGGCTATGTTTAATAATGTACGCTAATGGGCAGGCCAAATTTGTTTTTACATTGATCAATGATGTATCTGCTATCTGCAGCTGTGAATTTCAGCTGTTAGTTTTCATTGATCCAAAATGCAATCTCTCAAAGCATGGTTCGCCTCCAGTTCAAATACAAATGCAGCTGGAAAACATCATTACAATCAATAGAAGTTAGGCACACATCTGCCTATCTCAAAGCATAAGGGAGGGGTTCCTCAACCCACACTAGCAAAAATTGAGTTCATCCTGTGGCCACAAAATTCAACAGACTCCACTATCAGATTTGAACGCGCCCCCCGTTATTCATGTATAAATTGTAAAGTCGAGGTTCTCTGTCCTTGGAGTAGAACACAAGGT
This sequence comes from Populus nigra, assembly GCF_951802175.1. Classification (NCBI taxonomy): domain Eukaryota; kingdom Viridiplantae; phylum Streptophyta; class Magnoliopsida; order Malpighiales; family Salicaceae; genus Populus; species Populus nigra. The sequence goes on along the minus strand of NC_084855.1, from coordinate 7,850,498 downwards.
ATCTTAATAAAAATTCATCTGGCTGCTGACCGCTTTGCCCCTCTTGTTAACTTCAAAGGGATATCTGCCAGGGCAACTTTTTCCATTTTCCTCGGGCCTTCAGCATTTTCTGGCAGCGAGCAAGATTGAGAAGTGGTGTCGAGCTGCAGGGCTGATTTCTGCTTTCTTGTTTTCTTGACAGGTTTTATAGGGCTTGAATTCATCTGTAAAGGTCAAAACTAACAGTAAAGTACTGATACAACTGATTACACTTCGAATCTTATGACAAAATATTAAGAACATTGAAGGGGAAGTGACTGTGAAAGAAAAATAATTGCCGACTTCAACTTTCAAAACATTACTGTTACCAAAACTGAAAAAATATCCAATGGAAAAGGTTGGCCCAAAAACAAGAACAGTCAAATGTGAAAGTGAAGCATACCCGCGCATTCCCAATTTCATGCAAAGGTTTCCTTAGAGGTTGAAGATCATTGTTCAAGTCAGTAGATTGAGACATGATAACATCTTTTCCAGTCTCGGATGAACTGGATACGTGCAACTTTTGAGCTACCTCTGATTGCTGGGAGTCATCCGCCTTGCTTGAGACTTTTCTATTGGTGCACTTCAATGCTGCACACCCACAACATGTCCCACAGCTTCCTCCAGCAGCCCGACATTCACATTTTGTTGTCTTGCAGAGTGATTTCTTGCTGCACGAACAGCAAACAACTGATGCAGATTTCCCCAAGACAGCAGTATTTCCTCCTGAACCTTCTGATTCACATGTATCCGTTCCTAATAGCTCAATACTACTTCCGACTGAAAAAGAGGACTGAACCACACCTACCTGGTCAAAAAATGCCACCTCTACATTAGATCCAAATTTTCTGGCCTTTCTGCATAGACTAATTTGCTTTTCACTGAGAAAGATTCTAACTAATTAAAGCTTCCTTTGTACAATTCAAGCTCAAAAGATCAAGTAAAAGCAGGACATGGAACCAGCCAGCCAGCCAGATGCTCTTACCTGTGGGTTCCTTGAATTAACTTGTACCTTGGCCATTCCCAGTCGACTGACCAAACTACTTAACCTGGTAACTTCTTCTTTCAAGTCCCTTAACTCGCTATCCCTCACTGTGCATTCAACTTCCTTATCCTGCAACAGGCACCTTAAAGAACACAGAAAGAAGAAGTTCAATCAAAGGTATACTGATCACATGTACAAGTGCGGAGGAAAGAAAACTGTAAATTGAGGGAAAACAAGTTTAGCGACTAAACACACCTGAAATTTTCAAGCCTTAGCTTCTCTGCTTCTTCCTCAAACTTTCTGACCTCATAATCCATCCTAAAGAAATTTGATGGAACCACTTTGTATCAATTGATGGATGAGAATGGAAGAAATCAACACTAAGTTTGAAACTAATAAGATAACATGAAGATCAATATCAGGTATAACAATAAAAACTTTGTTAGAAAACCACAAAGTAAAATATTTACAAACATTGACACACAAAACAGGTATGAGGATGAAAGGATGAGCCATTTAGCATTAAATAGAGTACGAGGACTTACTCTTCCATTTGACGTTCATATTCAGAACGTATTTCCTCCACCCGTGCTGCAACTTTAAGCTCAAGCTCAATACCCTACACGATAGCATCTCAAGAGAGATATAAATTAAAAAAGCCAAGGCATAAATGAATGACCCTATTTTCAGCACAAACAAAAGCTCACTCATATCTAAAAAGTGCAGTAACAAATAATAACGATTTTTGTCCCTTAATTCACTGCTGGAAATGAACAAACTATAGCAGAGTTTAACCCAGAGTGCAAACCCTATACTTCTGTGTGACCTTTCAAATCAAACCACGATAGCGAAAGGCATTTATGAGCAGAAATTAGATAGCTTCAATGAGTGATATCAATCAATTGTTGGCATTTAGAATATGAAATAAGAATTATTTCAGTTCTATCAATTCATAGACTTAAAAGGTGTTATTCACCAGAGGTATGTCCAGACAGTCACCATGATATCATTGGGCTAGAAGGAATTCACTCATGAGAATAAATCTATGTGCAAGTGTCATCCCAAACACCACCACTAAACATGCACATAAATACACATTCTGTAGAGCACCTCATCATTTACAGATCAGCATGTTCACAGAGGCACAGGCACACACAATCTAGTCATGCTCATCATCAGTACCTGGCTTCCTGCATTGTTGCCAGCTTTAACGCCTGTACAAGATTTGGGAATAAACAAAAAGTCAATGAATTATACTATTAAACAAATCAAACGTGAATTGTATGAAGCACTGGAACCACTTACCAGAATTTTTTTGAGACAAAGCCTTTCGAGATTCTAATAGACCCTTCAGCCGTTTAGCTGCCATTGAAGCTTCCTCTGTCTTTCGTTGCAATACCTAGTGTTGAAGCATAAGAATCAAGAAAAATGACTCTAGAAGTTTTTCATGGAAAAAAGATAAATGGACCAGAATGATTCTAACAGATCTTCATTAAGGAGTATAAATATTATTAATTAAAAAAAAAGTGTTCTGGGGAACATAGAAACTTTTAAAGAAGAATGAAATTACCAGCTTTTGTCTCTGGTTCAAAGCCAACAGCTTACGCATTTCGTACTGGTTCCTTCTCTGCTCTTTCTTCATCTGTTGATATGGAAACTCAATACATTAATGCCAGACCTCCCTAAACACAAAAGTTTACATTCCCAAGCTACAAGATGCTACAAACTAATTAAATGCAAAAATAGCTCCCTTGCAGTAACCACAAACCTGAAGAACTTCTCTTTCCAGTGAAGCTTTTGATAGCCTGAATTGCACGGAGTCTAACTTCATCTTACATAAGAGTTGAACCTAGTGCAGTGAGGAAAAAGAAAACAAATTTAGTGAAACAAGCAAGTTTTACATCCTGACAAATTAATTTGCCAAGGCATGCTCCATATATAGCAACAACAAAAAATCACCTTCTGAGCCTTTAATCTCTGAATCTCATCCGGTCTCCCTGATTCACCATTCTTTTGTTTTAGCTTTGATAACTGAGAATGTGCATTTAGTTTCTTCTTCAATTCCATGACCTGAAAATGGCACAATATTTGTTACAGATACGCTAGTGCGAATATCATAATGTGACTTAAAACCCACCTGTTCTTCAAGGTTTCGTAATTTCTGGATGTCATCTTGTTTCCTTTTTCCAACACTGCCACCAACGGAAATCAGTGACGAAATTTTAGCACCATCTTTTTCCTTCAATTCCTCAATCTCCCTCTGCCGATTCGTGAGCAAAAAAAAAAAACAAAAAACTTTAACCCTTAATTTTTCCCGTTTCCACTGAATCAATTGAGAAAAATACTAATAAGACCACAGCCAAAAGTAAATTCCCTTAGTTTGAAATTTCAAATTTCCAACTTCCTTATTTGAAAAAAGATTTACAAGATTCTAATATCTTTTCGTTTCCTACAACTTCTAAGGAGACAAGCAGGTGTAAAATTTAAAAAAAAAAAAACAGTGAAGTAAATGTCTGCAAAATCGACACATCAGAAGCACGTGGTGTTAGTTTTTGAAACCGAGAGTTACCTTAAGAGCTTCGTTTTCTTTCTCCAAGTCGTGAACTCTCTTGTCGCAATCCTGGTTCTGTTGTGGTTGGTCACTTTCGTCTTTAGATGGAGAAGAGGAATCGGCAATGCTTGATCGCTTCGATCTGCGATTTCCCTTCTTCATTTTAAGCGCCGAGTATCTGATCGAATTGATGTAATCGTCTCTCTCTCGACGGCTGATTATTGGCAAGTGAAGCTGCGAGGATTCAGAAGAGCGTCTTTATTTTTGAATTTGATCTGGTTTCCCTCTTCCACTTACATTATAATGTCATAAAAACACTAAGAGCCTCTTTATCTTTACGGACACACAGATTTTTTAAAAATATATATAATTTATTTATTTATTTTTATATTTTTTTAATTATTTTAATATACTAATATTAAAAATAAATTTTTAAAAATTAAAAACATTACCTAAAAAGATGTTTTTTTTTTTGTAAATGGATTTAGACACACACAAAATACTATAAACTTACTATTCATTATTTAATAATTTATTTTGATCCTTAAAGTTTTATTTTGAAAAATTTGATCCTAATTAAAAAATCAATTGCTTTTCTTTTCTTGAACATTGTGAGAATTGAAAGAAGAAGGATCGAAATGAAAAAGAACATCAACTATAGGTAGCGTGCTAGATTTCATGAAAATACATTTAGATCCTTAATCTTAAAAAATAACACAATTTATACAATTTAGATCCCTTTAAATTTCAAAACAAAATATTTTTGATACAAAAGTTTATTTGTATTATTTTTCAATTCATTGTTAGAGAGAGGGGCCACTGAATTCTAGCGATGAGAGAGAAATTTGTTATTCAAGATATTTTCAACCTCTAAAATGAATTTTTCTGGTTTTCATGGGTTTCATGCGATAAGATAGATTTAATGGTGGTGTTTTAAAGCCTTGATAATGTCTAAAAACATATTTAAGTTAAGGCAAATAAATCTAACTTGGTTTGATTTCAAGTTTTTGACCTTTTTTAGGTTTTTTAGGTTGGTTTGTAGCTATTTCAAGGGTGTTGTTGCAGGTTTTTGGGTTGAAATAATTTTAAATTTAAAATTTTAAGGCAAAAAAGACATTGTTCTTTTTTCCCGAGTACCATAGTAGTGGTCGAAATCTGGGCTCACATACAACATGTCATATGCATGTTTATGTTTAAAAAAATAGAGGTGGATTATAAGTCGTCTAACCTTTTAAAAAATATATAAATAAAAAAAAGCATAAATCAAACCCAAACCCATGAGCCTAGATTTAAAGGCCCAACCATGTTCTTAAGCTTTTATCTTGCAATGGCCCAAACTCTCTTTTGTTTTTATATATATATATATATAGAGAGAGAGAGAGAGGGAGGGGGGGTTAAGTATAAATTTAAGAGAAAATATTATTTAATTCGGTTAAGTTAATGACCCGGATCACAAGTTTAACAAGTTAAGTCACGATACTCGGTTTATTTTTTTTAATTTATCTTTTTTTAATTGAAACCTATTTTTATTTTTATTTTAAATAATTTTAAAATTTATATTTCAATTAATATCTCTCATCTCTGATTTGTTTTTTTACTTATTTAATATTTTTGGATAAAGATTTTTAAAAAAATATTTTGGGCGTATTTAATTTTTAAAGAGATTTTTCTATTCATCCATGATTCTTTTTTTTTAATTTTTTGTATAGATGAATTTTATTTTTAAAAATAATTTTTTTTTATTTTCATATAATCTTTTTAATATATACAACATTGCATAGTATTTTTTTTCTTTTATTTTATTCAATCAATTTAATATGCATATATATCTCTTTTATTATTTGATTGAATAAAAAAGTTATTTTAGTAAAAAAAAATTAAAACACAGCCCGATAAATATTTTATCTTACGAGATTAAATATTTTGATCTATGTCTATCTCTCGATCTTTCTAGTTTTATTTTTAATTATCGTTATTGATTTTTTTTATTTATTAAAAAATATAATTATTTATTTATTTAATTATATGTATAGATAATATTTTTTATTTACACTTAGAATTTTTTTTAATTACAAAAACACGTCAAAGCATAATTTATATAGCTAGTTTTATTACAAATGTAAAACTAAAATGTAATCTCACTCTTTACTTGGGATGCCACCACGTTTCTCTCTATAAAAAATTTCTACTCTTGTGTTTACCATTTTGCGTCTCAATTACTATTTACTGCCATGTTTGCGCTCCAAAGGTGGAGTTGTTTATATATATATATATATATATATATATATATATATATATATATATATATATATATATATATATTTGTGCTATTTAAAATGTTTTTTTACATAAAAAAATATGTTTAAACAACTTGAATTAATCCGAGTTAATTTGATGAACACATGTGATATGAAATTGGTATATCTTATAGAATGAGAAGTTGAAAAAATCACAAAATTCAAGTTCCAATAACTTAATCTCAGATGATGATATTGGTAAAAAAATTAACTTAAAAAAAAGTGTTGAAGAAAAAAAATTTAGTCAATCCAGGTTAACTCTATTAACCCGCCATCCATGACATTAAATCATAATAAGAAAATTTATTTTTAAAAAAAGATCTAGAAAAAATGATAAAAGTTAAATTAAAAAAACATTGAAAAAAAAATTTTGTTTGTGATTAACTTGACTAACTCGATCCCATGAAAAAAAACTCAAGATTCAATAGTCTAATATCAAAGGAAAAAACTGAAAAAAAAATAAAAAAAAAACATTGAAAAAGAAATCTAAAACAACTCGAATTAACTTGACTAACCCGCGACTCGGGATAACCCTATAAAATAAGAAAATGAAAAAAAAACAATTAAAAGAATGAAGACCAAAATCAGAAAAAAAAATGAAATAAAATATTGAGTTAAAAAAAAACTAAGTAAAGGATGAAAGAATAACAATTACAAGAATAGGGACCAAAATTAGATAAAAATTAAATGAAATAAAAAGTTGAGAGATAAAATTGAAAAAAAAAAAACAAATTAAGAAAAAAATAAAAGAAAAACAGTAATAAAAAAAATGAGTACCATAATTGATATAAAAAATAAATAAAACCAAATAGAAATGGATGAAATTGAAAAAAAAAATCTAGAACAAATAAAGACCAATCAAAAAAAGAAGGACCACATTTGCAAGAAAAACTAAATGGTAGGACAATTGTGAGTTTTGGTTGACTCAAAGCGATTTCAAGTAAATGAGAAAAGAAAAATCAAAAGTTGGATCTTTCTGGCCTCCGAGCATGCGCCTCTCAAAGGGTGCAAGCAATGTCAACTCGTTGGCGCGTGCTACGCACACACCCAGTTACCGTGTTTTTTTTATGTTAAAAGACTGATTTGTCCATAATTCAAATAGATTGTAAAAAAAAAAAAAAACATGATGAAAATACCAAAATACTCCTTTATCGCTTTTTTATTTTTTTTACTCAAAAGGAAATGAAATAATTTTACTATTTTACAATACGAAATGACACAAAAACCCTTTTCATCCTTTAATTTTTTATTTACTTTTTAAAGACATTCATGTCATTTAATTGTGCAAGGAAAAGTTAATAAATCATTATTCTTCCAATTATTTTTATAATATCAAATGAGTCCCCTTAGAAGACCATTCTATCCATAGGAAGGTCATTTGATTTTTGTAATAAAAAGGAAAAATATCATTGTATTGTAGCAATCCATGTTACAATGAATCTAACCTCACAATAAAAGACTAATGGGGTTTGTGTTTTCTTATTAATTAATTATATATATACACACACGTGCGCAATAGATTCATTTAGTCATTTTAAATCATCTACCTATTATATAAAGATTATTATATAATTTTTCCTTGTGTAACAATCTGCCTGGCAGTGCACCAAAAAAATAAAAAAAATTCTAGTCATTTGGGCATGTCTTGTTGTTAAGGTTGGGCCCAAACGGCCTCCATGTCGTCCAATCTTGACTCATCTAGGGTTGTACAATACTTGCTTTGATACACTTCAATTTATTTTTTTGAGTTTCAAGGAGTTGCGTATCATCCACGAGTGCACGCACATCTGGTGCACACAAAATTTATGTGATGCTTTGCACAAAATTTAAAAATATTTTATTTTTTTATTAATTTTAAATTAATATATTTTTAGTGTTTTCAAATCATTTTGATGTGCTGATATTAAAAATAATTTTTTAAAAATAAAAAAATATCATTGACATGCATTTTGACACAAAAAGCTATTTAAAAAACAACCGCAACCACACTGCCGAACAAACCCGCAATCGTACGTATCTCCACGTATACAGAAAGTATCAACTTCTCCACTAATAAACAAGGAGCGCTACAAACCAATAATAAGAATTAGAGTATGTCTTTCTATCTGTTAGTGGTTATTTTTTAAATAATTTTTCATGCTGAAATATATATTAATTATATTTTTTAATTTTTAAAAATTATTTTTGAGTACATTAAAATGATCCAAAACATACAAAATATATTAAATTTTAATAAAAAAAATTAAAATTTTTTAAAAACATGATTTGCACTGCGTTCCCAAACAATTTCTTAACCTATCAACTAACAACACGTAACTCATAACAACACTCTATATACTCTACGTGAGAAAAATATATATATATATATATATATATATATATATATATATATAAAAAGGTGAGAGATGCTTGGAATTACATGAAACATGAGAACTTTGTAAAATTTATAAATTCATACATAGAATAAAGCATGTGTAACAAAATTAGGATTCTTTATCTCATTGCAAACTTTGAACACTAAAAAAAATGGTTTTAAGAAATAAATTAAGAAAATCATTTTCCAATTAATAAAAATATTTTTTAAAAAGGATAATATGACCGATTTGTGTTGAATTATATAATTTAAATAGATTGTGAAAAAAGAAAGGCAGGAAGTTGAGGTGGTTTATTGTCGTGTTTTCAGTTTTTTGTTTTTTAAAACCAATGTTATAAAATATATATATATAAAGCCAACAATTCATTGTTAAAAAAAAGTAACCAAATAAAATGGTTTTCTTGTTTTTTTCCATTTTGTTTGAAAGTAGAAAATGATACCGAACAACTTCAAATTTTTTACCATTTGTTAAAATGCGCTTAAATTTCCATCCATGGCATCAAATGTTCAGAGAAGAGAGGTGAACTTTTCAATGGGCCAATGAAATATGAATCCGTATCGACATTAACAAAGAATTCATACAAAATAATAGGAAGAGCAAAGCATCACATCGGAGAGACAGATATGAATTCCTAATCTAAATCTGTCTTGTTTGATTTCTAGAAAGAAATCAATTACACAATTACCCAGCACATCGGAGTACACAATCAATCAAGGTACCAATAGAGCTCCCCATGTCCACCTTCATTTTTTCCAAACAAATCCATCCAAAAAATAATCTTAACGGTACTGCTGTACATGTTAACGGCCGTAGTTCTCTTTCTCATCGGATGTTCTTTTCGGTCGGGCAGGGCTTCTGGTAGGAAGCACACCGGTCTCTTTATTTATTGATTCTTCTGCTTGATCAGCATTCCTGTCTCTCAGAAGGATGCCACCGTGTGAAGCTGATCTCATAGCCCTCGGTAGCCTCAAAGGAATTTCCGCCTCACTTGCACCATTATCTGTTTCACTTACAGTGTTTGGTGCAGCCGATCGCATAGCCCTAGGTAACTTCAAAGGAATGTCTGCTTCGCTTGCACCATTATCATCAGCCTTTTGGGGGGCAGCTTCAGTGTTTTCTGATTTTGTGGTGGGTGGAGGAACAGGAACAAGCTGAATTACTGATTTGCGCCATTTCTTTCTCTGGTTTGCGTTTGGTGCATTGGATTTGGCCTGCAGGAGACACGAATTAAAAGATAATAACGATAAAAAAATAAGAAGAAGAAGAGGAAAACCAATTTGCATCAATGAATTTGCAAAAAAAAAAGAATCACTAATTGATTGCTTCGAAACGAGCATACCATCGTGTTGCCTATATCGGACAGAGGCTTCCTTCCCACCACACTATCTTCACTTGTTTCTCTAGGCTTCTCAACTAGAGCACTTTCTAGCAACATTGCACCATGAGAAGCAAGGACCTGATTGTTTTCTGTTTCATTAGATCCAAGTTCCGAATCTGGAATTGTAGTAGCTCCTCTATTAGAACATTTATTTGGCATGCAGCCACACGATATCCCACAACTACCCCCAGATGCTCGACACTGGCACTTGGATGTCTTGCATAATGAGTATTTACTACAAGCACAACATACTGGAACAGCAGTGGCTGCCTCACCAGAACAATCTGACTTGGAGTTTTCAGGATCATGGATATCTCCTGTACTGGAACGGGCTTTGTTTTTTAAATTTATTTTCTTTCTCTGCCGCTTCCCTGACATTACCCATTCATCATCAGTCGCCTCTTTCTCTGATTGTACCCATTCATCATCCATCAAATCATTATCTGAATGTTCTGATTCAGATGTATCCATATCATCCAATATGATAGGGGTGCTTTGTTGTGCCTGAACAAACAAACAAACAAACCGATAAATAAAGAAAAGGGCTATGGGATTAGGGAATAGCGAAGAATTCATTTGTAAGACTATCCAGCAATACAAGCTTATATATCTATAAATATACCTGTCTATGCATGTCGAGCTTGCATCCTTCAGAATCGGCCTCACTTTTGGTGGAGTATTTTTTCAATGCTGAACTCTGTTAATAGATCATGCAATCAGTATTTGATAAATTGAGAAATTGTTCAAACAAAATAGAAATAGGAAGATGAAGACACAATTTTCCAAGTTAGAAACATCTACCTAATTTTACAAAATCCAAGGTGACAAACGCAATTCACGAGATTCAAACAAGAAATATTCAATAAAAAAAAAACTATAAAAATCTATATTTACACTGCATACTAAGGAACAAGTAAACGATATAATGCATACTAAGGACCAAAAGCAAGACTAATATTCAACTTTTCTTTTTAAATCTGCTGTGTGACTCCAAACCAGATTAGGAACAAGTAATTGATAAACAGCTAACCTGTAACTTCACTTGATGAAAGAGTTCTGCCTTCTGCATTTCAAGATGCCTGGCCAGAGTAGTCAGTTTCACCACTTTTTCCTTCAAATCTCTTATTTCAGTCTCCTTTTCTCTCCAGTCAACTTCTTTATCTCGCAACAAGCACCTAAAAAAATAGGAGTAATCCGGATAAATCAATTCCACGCAACATGTAAAACCATAGCCCCGTTCACGTTACATTGAAAAGAAGCTAGCCAATCCAGATAATAAAGCTCTGATCAAATATTTTGACTTAAGAAACTCAGAAAAATAAAACTGAAGAAGGTCATCACCTGGTGGAGGATGCTATATTGAACAAATAACTCATCACGTTTTTTGCATCAGCAAGTGACCGAACTTGATTCCAACGTCCTCTTCCACTAAAGCCCCGTCCATGCTCTTCTGCTTCTGACAATTGTGATGCCATCGAAACCAAGGTGCTAGAAGAAGCAGCAAGCATGTTTTCAAGAGCAAAAATCCTCGAATTTCTAGCTCCAGGAGACATCGCTGGTGAGCAATCACTGCATTGTTAAAGCCAATTATCTAATTGTTAACTTCCTCAAACTTAATGTTAATATAAAGTCATAAGAGGCCATGAAGGGAAATCAAGATGGAGAAAACGAATCACCTTGAATTAGTTTGTTTAAGTATCTCTGCTTCTTCCTTCAACTTTGCAACTTCGTTGGCCATTCTAGCTCTCCTGAAATAACAAGAGGATTTGCTTGAATTAGCTAGCGTGGATGAGCACTGATAGGCAGCCTCAAAGATGTCCTTCATTTGGATAATATATAGCAAAATAATCAAGGTAACAAATCAAGCGCATCCTCTCACTGTATACTGATGAAGATACAAATATTCTCACAAAGAAATAAGTTTAAAAGGAAATGAATTGAAGATTTTTACGGAATATGCATGAAGTTAAGATGCAAAATCAGTGACTCACTCTTGCAGTTGACGCTCATACTCAGAACGTACTTCATGTATGCGTAATGTGACTTCAAGCTCATGCTCAATTGCCTGCATCAGAGCCTTCACATTGAAAATAAATTGTGTTAGGAGCAAGTCTCAGAAAAATAACAAACCAAAGCCTAATAACAATTATTTATTTATGCACATTCAAAATGCATAATTCTGCCTTAAGACTAAAAGTAGTACCTGAATTCCAGGGCCATTGCCATTTCCAACACCTGTAGTATAGGAAAGTAAATTTTCAACAAAATATTGTTTACAGAAAACAAAAGGGAGGGCAGGAAGTAGTAAATCCACCGACCAATCTTTCTTGATTCTAAAAGCTCTTTTAGCCTTTTTGTAGCCATAGAAGCTTCTTCTGTCTTTCTTTGTAGCACCTGTTTTGAAATACCAAAAGTCAGTAGAATACTTCTGTAAATTAGAAATAGCGTTCTAAATGCACATCAATTACCATTTTCTGCCTTTGATTCAAAGCTAACAACTTGTGCATCTCGTACTCATTTCTCCTGCCTTCTTTCTTAAGCTGGTAATGAATAAAAAATGTGATCCAAAGAGAGTTAATTTCCGTGTCATTTAGAATCTACGGAGGCATGAAAGCAACATCGAGGATCTAGGATAAATACAATTTCCTTTAATAATAACATTTCTAAGGAAAATATTGTTTTATACTTGCTTTTTTACATCTGTGATAAATACAATCCTCTTTATAAGAAAAATATTTGTCTTAAGCTTTGTAAATTATGATCGCACAAAATTTGATAAAATCATACATTAAATAATTAAGGACAGACAATTTTTTTCCTTTATGCACCTGAAGAACTTCTTTTTCCCTCGATGCCTTCCATAACCTGAATTGCTCAGATTCTTGCTTGATCTTATGTTGAAGTTGGACCTGGAAACAAATAGGCACGTTAATACTGTGATAAAAGGAATTGTAACTTAAAATAACTATAAACAAACCTTTTGTGTAACAAAATCGCACCTTTTGAGTCTTGATTCTCTGAATCTCCTCATGCAGTCGTCTTGCAGCCTCATCACTCTTTTGTTTTTGTCTCAATAATTGAGCTTGAGCATCTTGTTTCTTCTTCAACTCTGCAACCTGCAAAGCAGAATATGAATCCGAGAATAATTGCAACTGACAGTATAAGTCTGTGCAGACTCACACTCACCTGTGCCTCAAGGACTGTCAACTTTTGAAGATACTCATCCTTTAATTTTTTAGCACCGTCATCAGAAGTAGATGATATATTGACAAGATTGCATCTCAATTCCCCAATCTCTTTCTGTGCATTGACAACAAAGACGGATTAATATACAAACATGAACCTTGAAAGACTGGAAACATAACATGTCTAGCATTACTAAAGCACTGACCTGCAAAACCTTCTTTTCTTGTTCTAAATCGTGAACTTTCTTCTCATAATGTTGCTTAAGAACTGAAGTATCCACACTTGTAAAACGCTTCATTTCAGCCTTCAAAAATTAAAGGAAAAGGGAATGAAGGGCAGTGCTCAAAATGCCAACAAATTGTAGAATAAAAATAAGGAACTGCAGGTCCTAGACAGTTAAAACATAAAGAATCACATACACCTACTATTCCTATATTTTATTTATGTCAGAACTAGTAAGAGTTTCTTTTGTGGCTTAATTAGAAACTTTTGTATGCGGTTGCTCATGAATGAGACTTCTGTGGTTCAAAATCTTCTTCCACCTCATGAACCGGCAGGTCGTTTATTGAGCAGAAAACAGCAGCAGCAGCCAAAAAGTAGTTAGCGGTAGATATTACATCTAATTTTGACAGCACAGGAGTGGAAAGGAAAAATTATACAAAAAATAGTTGAGCTGCCTTTACCTCCTTTTGTTCAAGTTTTCTGTCCAATTCTTTCAACTCCCAGTCCAATTTTTCTTGAAGAGAAGAATGTTCCAGCTCTTTTTCCTCATCTTCAACTTCATCTGTAGTTGAATCAAAGGAAAATGATTTCAACAATTTTATACAGCTACATCTCACTGGTGAAAATAAAATGCAAAGTTGAATAGAAAAAACAGAAACAGCAAATAAAACGATGCTGAGCATCAATAGTTATCGAAGGCATAGCTTCTCTAACTAATGATTTTGTGTGACCTACCCATAAAGCTGCCAGATTTTAAAAAATATGCATGGTTTTGTCGCACATGAGACCAGCATTCCCAACATTAAAGATTAAATATTCAACAACCAAACAACAAATTTACCAAGTAATTCAATTGGAGTGTTCATCATGAAATGAAATACAAAAATGGGGAAAAGACTTTTCAATAATATAAAATAAGAAAACTAACAATCGCACAACAAAATGAGTTAGAATTTCTTATATGTTACCTGAAATGTCTGCTGCTTTTGTGTCAGAATTGGATGAAAACTCATTTAGAGATTGTAACAAAGCATTTTTTGAGCCAAACCTCTCATCATCTGAGTTGATATAATCAACAAATTGAATACACTTCGAGTTGGACGAGTTTTTCAAATGCAGCAGCTCTCCTTCTAACTCTTGAATTTTTGATACATACTTTTTCACTAAATCATAATCCTGAAAGATGCTTTAAAACTTTGTGTCATAAAAGAATTTTGTATCTCGAAAGCTACAATAAGACTGCATCAATCAATTCACACTAACCTGACTTGTACTGGAGTCAATCTCATCCCATGATTTACCATTTCGAGCTGATTCAATTTGCATTATCAATTTGTCCTTTTCAACCTGAAATATTGACTCAGTTGTAATCAATACAAATTAAACATTACAAGAAAGATAATAAGTAAAGTAACACACAAACTTAATAACCTGAGCTTCGACAGCACGTTGATTCAAATGTTCGCAGGTGAGTTGTCTTTCATGAAGCTCTCGTTTTAGTTCAGCATTGCTCCCTTCAAGCAACGATACTTTGTGTTTGAGTATCTAAAAGAACACATATCATTAAGTAGTTGAATTTAGAAGACAAGGAGCAGATGTGGGTATTATTTATCACAAATTGATGTACCTGAAGCTCGTCAAATGGGATGGTTGCATCACCACGATAAAATAACAGTTCAGCCTGCAATTGCTCAATTTGGCTTCTCATTCGCTGCATTTGAGCAGACATTGGATCACGATTGACCTAAGAACAAGGGGGGAAATGTCACGAACATGAAAAGAAAGGCATGACAAAACAAAACACAACAAACAAGTGAAGAAGGCAAAATTACCACTGCTTTGTTTTGAATATTGCGAGCACGATTTGCGTATTTCAAAGTATTCAAGGTCTCCTCCGCATTTGTGTCAGCAGGGCTAACACATGCTATAATAATACGACAATCAAACTGTTGAAGGGGGAAATCTAAAATGCAAAAGTAAACTTCAAGGATTGCGATGCATAAAGATAATAAATGACATACCAATCATCACCGTTTTGCTGTTTCCTCCCAAAGAATCCTAGAAATTCAAATTCCAGTGACAGCAATAAGCAAGCTTCTATCATGAGAGAATTCATACTTTAAACCAAAAGCAATCACCATGTAGAGCTTACATTTTCACTGCAGTCAATGAAATCTCCCTGAACTATTTCGCAATATTGCAAACGATCCATCAATATAGCTTTTATTTATGTTTTCTTGCCTTTTTTAATAAACAATTAACCCATATATTTAAGAAATTATTTGATCATGAACCACAAAAGTTACAAGATTTTGTATTGATATGAGAGGCTTAGATCAACATTAACTAACTCCTTTACCTGTAACAAGCGTGTCAACTTGCTGTCGCGATAAGGAATATGGCCCCCTTCTTTCCTTTTCTTCTCGTCACCCAATGCACTTATCACATTTCCAAGGGCCAGCAAACCCTTATTGATATGGATGCCTAAAACATGAAAAATCATCAAATTTTTTAACAAGATAAACAAAATAAAACAAACATTGCAGGCCACCATTGCACTTTAAGCATTCCTGTTGAATCATATTAGGAATTCTCATTCTCAGCATTATAACAAACAATGGGACTACCTTCCTTGAAACGCATGCCATCTGCTCCTGTTCTTTTTGCACGTTCTGATCCAGCAAGGTCAACCAAGTGTAGTTTTGCACATAACATGTCATCACCGAATTCATCATTATTTACTCCGCTTGGACAGGAAGAAATTTTCTTTTGCTCCATGGTAATTGTAAATATAGCATGCGAGCGACTGGAAACAATGCAACAAGTCTTTAAAATAGATGAGAAAATTAACAAAGAAAAGTGCAAAGAGATAACAATTGCATAACACATGTTAAGTTCTTTTGGTGGGATTAGACAACTTCAAGTAAAAAACAGGTCAGAAAAGGCTTATTCATCAACCGTTTGAAACCATGAGCTCTTTGAAACCAACCTTATGACAGAACAATGACAAAAACTAAGTTAGAGTAATGACATGGTGAAATCCACACCTCGATTGACTGTTCATGTTAGTGCTGCCAGTTGCACGACATAGAGACCCATGCGACAAGTAAGATGCCATCTCCTCTTTATTTCTAACTTCTGCTTCAGTGACACCAGCAAGCGTGATCCCTCCATTTACTGTTTCTCTTATCTGAATTGGTACTCTAGCAGGCACCGCAGGCTTTGCAGAATTCACCCCTTCGGCTTTAGAGAAAACTGCCGAATTGGGATCGAGCAAATCGAACACCTCTTCCTTAAATATCTGTTCATTTACCATCAGAAAATTAGCACATGGCTTTACAACAAGTACACAGAGTTATTGCATTGAAGCACATTTTACCTCAATAAATGAAACCCGTATCAAAAACTCTGTCGATTCTTGAGCAGTCTCCACTCTCTTAAATATACTATCCATTACTTTCGGTATAATCCCACTATTACTTCCTTCTCCAGTGTAGCTAGTCCCCATAGTATACGTTTTCCCCGAACCAGTCTAATTTTTAACAAACAAGACACCCCGTGTTAAAATCATAAATATACACAGACTAGCAGACAAAAGAAATTCATCAAGCAAATTAGACGTTAGACCTGGCCATATGCAAGGACGGTGGCATTGTAGCCATTTAAAAGTGCCTCTACCAGTGGAGCAACACAATCGTTGAAAATATCTGAAGAAGGTGACGCCGTGCTCTTATACACGTAATCGTAAGTGAACGAATGCGAGCCGATCTGAACCTGAAATTTTTTTTAAAAGCAAACAGTCAATTTAATAAATAAAATCAGATATTTAACGGTATTAATTATTGAAACCTGGAAAATGTAAGACAATGAGATTTGAAAAGGAGAGAAGGGCGATGCGATACCTGCGGCTCTCCAGGAACAACGGTGATGATGTCTGTACAACCATTGAGAAGCTCTGGTGTGATCAACGGCCGAATATTAACTGCAACTCTCACGCACTCCGAGTTCTCCATCTCTGCTTTTTTCAAAATCGATTCGGGCACGAAAACCTAAACCATATCCAGTATTGAAACCACAAGCCAGATTAAAATCAAATGCACAATGACGTTAGAGAAACAAGAGAAGGAAGGAGAGATTTAAATCCACGCTAACATTTCTGGTAACGCATGAATTGACGAAACAGAGATCTGTGGGCTACCTGAGGGAGACGGAGAAATTAGGATTTTTTTTATTATTGTTGAGGGTTAGATTATCAGAGAGAAAGACATGAACGAAGGAAAGGAGAGAGGGGGGTTGTGTTTTTTTGAAAGGGTGTGTGGGGGGATGGAATTGATTAAGATTATTGAAGTGGAATTAAGGGAAAGGCGCTTCAAGTCCGAATTCAAATGTTTAGTGAGGGTAAGTCACGTGGGGGGGATGTGGTGATTGGCAACGGCTCATTGCGGTCTTTCGAGTTGTATTTTCAAACCATCCGATCCGGACAGCCTCGCCCCCTTCCTAGGTTTGTTTCGGAAAAATACAACCAGTATCAATTCAAAATAACTAGCTTGTATGGACTGCAAAACCATTTTTTATTCATCAAGTCAAATTTATATATATATTATTTATAACTTTCAGAATTTTTTTTTATAGAAGTTATTTTATCAAACTTTCTAAATTTATCCCTTCTTAAAAAGGAAAGCAAATCTATAATCTTCGAATTTTATGTATTATTGATTTTTTTCTTTTTCTTCTTTTTTTAGAATTGTGTTTTGTTGATTTTAAATTTATGACACAGATTACTTTTTATAAATCCCTCTAAAACTACCCTTTAACAAATAACATGAAGACAACATTTATGGTTATTTGAACGAATTAATAAAATTGTTGTGTCTTCTTATTATTATTGTTAAACTAATGAGTTGACTAATAAAAATATATAATTTTACGAATTAATATATATTTAACATGTAAATTTAAATTAAAACTTTGAAAAATAAAAAATTAAACTTAACTCATGCAAAACCAATAAACTAAATCAAAATTATGAAAAATCAAGATTTTTTCCTCGAGTTTACAAATTTATAAGAAATATAAATATACTTCTAAATTCTCCAACTCTATGCACAATTTCACCATTTTTTTTCTCCAAAAACTCTATTTTTGCACTTTCATTGAACTTACTAGAGCTCCGTATCATTCTAATGTATTTTAACAACAAAAGTTTTTTAAAAAATAATTGCAATTAAATTCCCGAACCCAAACAAGCAGGCTATCTCCATGAATTACACTGCAGAAAAACATCCAACAAGGCAGGTTACTAGGTTTTGATTTGGGGTAGAAGGATAATAAATGAAAAGTTGACTCAAAGATTAACCGGAGCGAAGTAGTTGATCTCAGCACATAAATAACCATATAGATTTATTTTTTTTCCTATTAAGTGAATAGAATCATATTAGTCACTAAAGTATTTAAAATAAATTGAGTATGGTTTTTGATATTATCCCATGAGATCCCTTGCAATACCAAGCAAGCATAAATAAATAGTATCATATAATCTTCAAAAAAAAAAAAAAAAAAACTTGAACAAGAGGGTTGTTTTTCGTTCACAGGAGATTGACGAAAACAAAACACAATCTCCTTTTGTTCAGCATTCTTGAGTTTTCTAAAATCAATTAGCAAATTCTCATCATAATTTTTTAAGTAACTTGAACATTGAAACTTCATACAAAAAAGTTATAACTGGTTCGTTCTAAGATTCAGAATATTTCCAAAAAAAATTATTATTATTATTATTTTATTAAAAATTAATATAATTAATATGTTTTGGATCGTTTTGATGTGTTGATGTTAAAAATTATTTTTAAAAAATAAAAAAAATCATTAACGTGCATTTTAATACAAAAATTTATTTAAAAAATAACTGTTATCACCTACCAAACATCCTCTTAAAATAAAATGAATTACAAAATATTTTTGAATAACCTTGTATCTTATTCATGTGTGAGAGATGTCAAGTTGTAGGGAGAGAAAGGATATATTCACATGGCAGCTGGGAGCTCCTGCTGACTCATGCCGTGGCTTGTTTGGATATGTTCGGGAATAAAGTTTGAAATTTCATCCTCCACACTTCTATCCTCAAACTTTTAAACTCTTTTTACTTTGATCCAATCCTTTTGGTATTATAATATAACTCTTAAATTTATTTATTTTTTATACACATTGAATTCAAAGGCAAACAAAAAATGCAAAGGATTAAGAGCATGTTTGGCAGTGTAGTTGTGGGTGCTTTTCAAATAACTTTTCGTGTTAAAATACATGTCAATGATGTTTTTTCATTTTTTAAAAATTATTTTTGACATCAGCACATCAAAACGATCTAAAACTTACAAACCATATTAAATTTTAACAAAAAAAAATTAAAATTTTTTGAAAACGCAGCCGCAACCACATTCCCAAACACTCCCTAAGTTTTATAAGAGTAAAAACTAAGTTCAATTTTAGGAGACGAATTATTAAGGGGGTATCATTACCCCCAGAGGGTAAATTTTGTCCTCTTTACCCTCCAAGCAATAGCAGCCTTGGATTATCATTACCCCCAAAAATCTTTATTGGATAACATAATAATAGTAATAATAATAATAATAATAATAATATAAAAAAAGCACATCCTGAAGGGCCTCTTCAGAAGAAGTGGCGGCTAGAGTTTTCGAAATAAGATCTCAACTACTTCAACGGCTAACCATTTTTTATTTTTCACTTGACCAATTTACTTTCTTGTTTGTGCTCGCTTTTGGAATCATCATTGCAAAATTTGTATCGAAAGGTAAAAGGAGAAAGTAGATAGGCAGTGTAACAGTCAAACAAAAAAAAATATCAAGAAAGAAATTGATTTCTCGTAACGAATATGGTTCAATTCTCTGAAAATCTCAACCTTTTGAGAAATCCCTGTTTTGTTATTGGGCTCCAAAATATTTGATATTAGCTGTGATCTGTTCGATTGCAGGCCAGCTGATAGCCACTCAGATTCACCACCGCTTGACGATGTTTATAAATATTAATGGGATATTAATTCCGTACAAATATACAATAAAGCAGAATTTTCTTAATCAATGATTATTTCCGTCATATGATCTGGCAGGACGAATTCACTTATTTCCTGACTTGAAGGCATCTTGAAATCACTTTTACGATGAAATTATGTGTGGTGAAACCATTGCATTGTTTTTTGTTTAGACTTTAGACACGAATTAAAAACTAAAAAGGAAGGAAAAATTATTCTAGACTTGGACACACTTCACTTTTCATTCATAACTATATAATTATCATTTTGCTCTTCACACTCACAAAAAAATAAAAAAATCAATGGTCTTATTGTTGGCCATTAGTTATTATGAAATTCGCAATGAATAAATAAGTTTTTTTGCTTTTTTTTTAATACAATACAATTATTAAATTACTCTTAAAAAGCAAAAAATAATAAATTATTGCCCAAGGTTATTTTCATTTTTTTCTTATGGTTAGCACATTCCAATAACATAATTAATCCTTATGTTAGCACATTCCAATAACATAATAATTATATAGTTTAAAATGATAACTATATAATTATCATTTTGCTCTTCACACTCACAAAAAAATAATCAATGGTCTTATTGTTGGCCATTAGTTATTATGAAATTCGCAATGAATAAATAAGTTTTTTTTTTTAATACAATACAATTATTAAATTACTCTTAAAAAGCAAAAAATAATAAATTATTGCCCAGGGTTATTTTCATTTTTTTAATACAATACAATTATTATGATTTGATCCTCATTTTTTTTATTGCAATT
Source organism: Populus nigra (assembly GCF_951802175.1). Taxonomy (NCBI): domain Eukaryota; kingdom Viridiplantae; phylum Streptophyta; class Magnoliopsida; order Malpighiales; family Salicaceae; genus Populus; species Populus nigra. The sequence goes on along the minus strand of NC_084855.1, from coordinate 7,829,671 downwards.
CTTTTTTTTTTGAAAACCTTTTTTAATTTAATTTATTTTTTTTAATTTTATCCTCTAAAATTAATTTGGCTGAGAATTGAGCTTCTTTATTGAACCTGAATTTAGGATTACATGGGTTGCAAGTTTGGAAGATTAACTCAAATTTAGGAGATTCATATAGATTTGCTTCTTTTTTTATATTTTTAAACTATTTTTTTAGTTTTATCATTCAATATTTTTTTATTTTTCAATTTCATCCTCCTTGAATTTTTTATTTATCAGATTTAATTCATATTCTTTTTATTATTGTTGGCCATTAGTTATTATGAAATTCGCAATGAATAAATAAGTTTTTTTCTTTTTTTTAATACAATACAATTATTAAATTACTCTTAAAAAGCAAAAAATAATAAATTATTGCCCGGGGTTATTTTCATTTTTTTCTTATGGTTAGCACATTCCAATAATAAAAAAAACCATCAAAAAGCAAAAAATAATAAATTGACTTTTAGGAGTTATTTTGTCTTTTCACCCTTGTTTGTTTTGTTATAATTATGTTGAGTCTGGAGAAATTTAGTCATTTAATAAATATAAAATATTAATAAAAAAGAAAAACCAACTAGCACGTGTAATGCAGGAGCTAATGCTTCAAACACTCCGATGCTTTTAGGTAACGCGTGTAGTGGCGTTCTGCGATCAATAATGGGCTTCCTTGTTGACTTTTCTTTTTTTCCCCTCTCTATCTTGATTTTTGTGCATGTCACTCTAGATTTTTAAAGTATCCATTCAATTTGTTTTTTCTTCAAATTTAATCCATATTTTTTTTATTAGTATTTTTTATCTGAAATGGTTTTTAAAATTGAATTTTTTTCAATTTCATCCCCCTTTAATTTTTTATCTGTCATATTTGATCCTTATTTGTTTTGGTTTAAATAATTTTCAGGGCTGATGTTTTTTACAATTTTCATCCTTTATTTATTTACTTTTTCTATATGATTTGATCCTCATTTTTTTTATTGCAATTCTTTTTTTTTTGAAAAATTTTTTTAATTTAATTTTTTTTTTTTAATTTTATCCTCCAAAATTAATTTGGCTGAGAATTGAGCTTCTTTATTGAACCTGAATTTAGGATTACATGGGTTGCAAGTTTGGAAGATTAACTCAAATTTAGGAGATTCATCTAGATTTGCTTCTTTTTTTATATTTTTAAACTATTTTTTTAGTTTTATCATTCAATATTTTTTTATTTTTCAATTTCATCCTCCTTGAATTTTTTATTTATCAGATTTAATTCATATTCTTTTTATTGCTATTTATTTTGGTTTAAATAAATTTTAGGATTGATGTTTTTTTACAATTTTCATCCTCCTTTAATCTCTTTTCCTATGTGATTTGATTCTCTTTTTTTTTATTGGAATTATTTTTTTTTTTACAATTTTTTTGTAATTTAGTTTTTTTTATTTGTGTGATTTCATCCTCCAAAGTTAAATTAGTTGGGAATTAAGCTCCTTGATTAAACTTAGGTCTAGGATTCCACGAGTTACAAGTTTGGAAGATTAATTCAAGTCTAGGCGACTCGGGTTTGCTTGATTTTTTTTCTCTTTTTTTGAGCTAATGTTTTTTTATTTAGTTTTATCCTTCAATATTTATTTGTTTTTCAATTTCATCACATTTTAATTTTTTATCTATCAAATTTAGTTCGTATTATTTTGATTGCTATTTGTTTTGTTTTGAATGGTTTTCAGGATTCAATTTTTTTTTACAATTCCATCCCCTTTCATTTTTTTTTCTTATGTGACTTGATTCTCATTCTTTTTATTGCAATTCTTATTTCTTTGGCAAATTTATTTTTTACAATTTCATCCTTCAACATTAAATTAGTTGGAAATTAAGCTTTTTGATTGAATCTAGATCTAAGAATTCACGAGTTGTAAGTTTGAGATATCGACCAAAGTTTAGAAGATTTGTTCGGGTTTACTTGTTTTTTTTAAGTTAATGTTTTTTCAGCCTTATCATTTAATATTTATTTATTTTTAAAATTTCATCCACATTCTTAAATCGAACCCAGTGTCAATTGATACCCGATGAAAGCCAAACCATAAGGAGGATAAATTAAGGAAAAAGAAAGAGACAGATTGTCCAACTGAGTTAAGTCATTGTGATCGTGTGCATAAACTATGGTCGTCAATTTCAGGGGTCAATACAATGTATCACCATCTTTTCATTTCACTCCTTGGATTTTTTTTGCGATTTAACCATTTAATATTTTGTTGTTTTACATTTGAGCTAGGGTTATGCATAGGTGAAAACAACAACGGTGTGAAATTTCTTTTTATAACCAGATTGCTATTTGAGCGGGGTGATCAGTTTGCTCTTGACCAGCTAGGTCAAAAAGGCCAAACCTACTCTTTTATTTATTTATTTATTAATGTATATAGTGGTTAATTAATTTAATTTAATATACTAATCATGTTTTTAAATTTCATTTTAAATATTTTATCATATGTATAAAAAATAGCGACACTTGCATTTTTAATAATGCAATAACTTGATTTTGATCCATCCCATAGCAATGTGTGGACTCGAGTTGTATGTATTAAGTCCAAAAAGAAAATATGAGTTAATAAGTCTAGATAAATAGAATGCTTCAAATGACTCTCTTTCACTCAAATAGAACCCTTATTAGTTACAATAAAAATTATTCCAAGGATGGTAATTAATATGTTAATATTATTATACATTTCTTTCATTTTAAATTCACTGTGATGTATAAGCTGATGGATTATAATAATATTACATTGAATAAAACTAGAGTTTGTGCTATATATTGTTTGTTTGTGAAGATCAATTTAATTTGTTTCTTTTCTATATTTAATGTGTATGTCATTGTAATTTATCAAAAAGTATCTTAACTAATAACTTAAATTAACATGTGAGATTTCAAGATATAATTTATATTATTTTTTAAAATTTACACTATCTTGTACTTGATTTTATTAAATAAAACAGGCAAGGGTAAAAAGATTTGAATTCATAATCATCCGATCAATAAAATTTTGATACCATATTATAATATAAATTTAATTAAAAAATTTAAATCATGAGATTTTAAAATATTGTTTATAAAGTTTGTCAAACATGATTCAACTACGAAACACAATCTTCATTTGTACATTCAACTCCGCTCAATTCCATTCATTTATACCTATTTACGGGGAAAACCGTTACCTGTATTAATGGGCCAGGCCTAATGTAGATTTTCCAAAAGAACATCTTCCAGCCTCGGACCAGAAGCGTTTAAGAATTCGACAAAAGCAAAACTGGTTGTGAACACATCTACAACAAAGGAGAAGACGAGTTAGTTGACAGAACCTTTGAGGGTGTTTGTTACGCATATTATTATAGATGCCAGGGGAAATTGATTATCGAGGATATGATTATTTGTGTATGGTTAAAAATATAAAATTCTCAATGATGTGCCTTTACTATGTCTGTTTCATCCCTGTGAACTCATGAAGAGTTTTTTTTTTTTTTTTTAACATGGTTATTTGAATTAACTTGCATATATCTTGATTAATTATGCAAGTTTTGAAATTAATATTCATATAAATCTTTAATGGCCCAAAGAAGATTTGTGAAACTAAACTAATAATTTTTAAAAAATAAATTTAAAAACTAATTATTTGAGCTATACTCCTGAAAGTTAATTCATGAAGAGTTTTATATATTACCATGAATATATGGAATAATTTATTCTCCTAAATACACCAAACCAACATTAAAGGGACACTTGTCATATCATTTGAAAAGATAATTCAGCCTCAAGTTAATGATGTATCAATCATCAAAAATAAAATAAAATAAAAAAACCAATACGATTTTTCTTGTTTTTAAGAAAAGAATCACATTCTTGATTTAAAAAAGAAATATAATATTTTAAGACTTTGATATTTTACTGTAAAACAAAAACATTTTTTTCTTTGAAACATAGGGACATGCTCGACAATAAAAAAAAGAAGAAGATTTTACAATATACAAATAAATAAAAGTAATCCTAAATTATTACTGTTTTTATAAAACTAAAATTATAATTCATAATACTCATCTCAATATATTGTACATGTGATAATCTAATTAAATTTATTACTTTTGTTCTATTCATTTAAAAATTTATCCTGAAAAGGTTGCATGCTACTTGTAAGCTCAAAAAACAATTCTTGCTATATTTATAGTAAAATAAAAATTTATAACATCAAACAAATATATTTTAAATTGTAAAATAAATATTTATAATGTTTTTTTTGTTGATAAAAGTGATTATATTCAAAAAGAGAAATATCGTATTGCTTATCGTTTTAGTTGAAAGCACTTGTTTTCTTATTTATAAAGTTTGTAAAAAAACAGAAAGATTATCTTTAAAGCCTAATACAAATTTTGAAAATCATAAAATAAAATTATTGGTTTTGAACAAAAGATTCTAGTTTTTTCCTTTTCTTATTCTATTTTTTTTAGAAAATTAGATTATTTTTTTCTGAACAGCCCCTTAATATTTTTTGGTATGGGGACTCATCTAGCTCTCAATCTCATTACCCCTCTAATTAACAAAACTCAAATTTCTTTAATATGATATCCCAGCACCTCAAATTTTCCTTTTAAATAGTGTTCAACTCGTAAAAATAAGTAATTTAATGTCAAGCGACAAATTAAAAAAATTATTCATGTTAGAAATAAATCGTTTTGTAATATCTTATTTAGTTTCATAAAAAAAAATCAAGTCATAAATTAAAAGAAATATCTACATTTATCAATATATTCCATTAGTAACTAATAAGTTATCATTTTATTGTTATATTTTATATATCTGGAAGTGATCAATTTATTAAATAGATTGTTATTTTGAGAAACAATTGATGTAAAGTAGTTTTACCATAAAAATAATTAAATTTTTATTCTTTAGAGTATTTTTTTATTTTCGTTAATAAATATTTAATTTATAAGAATAACTAATTTTCCATCCATCATATTTATTTTTTACATGTAAAAATACCCAAAATAAAAAAGTAAAGGATGTTTTCAAATTTGGTAAAAAAGTTGCTTGATATATCACTTAATGGGCATGATAGACAAGATGAAGTAAAGACAATTTCATAAAAGAATGAGAAAATTGAGGATAAGGGGTTGACAATTCCACTAGCATTGAAGAGCTTGAGAGAATTGAAGATGGGGAGGCTGTTAGATTCTTTTCTTGGTAAATAATGGCTGCTTGTTGACGCAAGTGGTGGGGGAAAGTGGAGATCTTGTTAAAAACTAAAATTTATGGTATTTTTGTTATTATTGAAACATTGAAAAATATTTTTTTTACAGAAAAAAAGGTCACTTAGTGGGGTTTTTTTTTTTTTTTGAGGCCTCATTGGTCTTCATTCATTATTTAAAATATAATAGAGATATTTTTTGTTGATATTTTTTGCGCCAACTACCGATGATGTAAAGTGCTACCTATCTTTAAAATTCAGGGTATAAAATGTAATTTTTAAAAAACTAGTTGCAGAGTCAAATAAAGATCAAACTACAAAATGGTGAAGGTAATTTTCTAAAAAAACAAATGGTTTCGGGGTGGCTGCATCTCCACATGCGACAGTGCTAGTTGCTAGCGCGTTTGGCCTGACACACAGGCTAGTAAGGGATGCCGATGTGCAAGGCCATAGCCTCGTGTTGCCGCTTGCAACGGCGACGTTGGTAATCGTTGCTAGGCTTGCAGCTGGTGATGGATAGTGTGCCCACTGCTGGCTACCAAAAAAAAAAAATCTGGGTAGAATTACAATTTTGCCCCTGCAAACTGTGTTCAGGGCCTTTACAGTTTTTTAGGTTCTTTTTTGAAATTATTTTTTTTAATTTCACTATACAATAAAAAATAAATTTTATTTTATTTTTGAAATTTAATCTTTGGTACTTTAGTTTTATTTTTTATTTTAATTTTTTATATATAATTAATATTTTTTTTAATTTCATCCTTCAACATTTAATTAATTAAAAATTAAATTTTATAATTTTTTTATATTTGATATTTCTAGTTTAATAATGTAGACCATAAATTTAAAAAATTAACTTGAATTGATTTTTTTTTCAATTCTATTCTTTTGTTTTTCAAAATATGTGCCTTTTGATTTTCAATCTTAAACAGAGTCAAGTGAATACGGATATTCAGTGAAAGTTCAAATACCTTGTCGGCTTAATTTGTGTTATAGCCTATAGGGTGAACATGCTTCAACTTTCAAGTTTCCAATGGGATAGTGCCATCTCAAGCTGTTGGATGATTCGTTTTTACATAAAGATAAGAAAAAATATTAAAATGTCTGAAAAATCCATGTACTGGTTACCAAAATTAAGCCATTTCTTCAATGATCTTATTTCTCTTTTGTTATTCATTATAAAATCCTTTTTTATAATAATTTAAAAGATAGAACCTAAAATTCAACCTTAAATCCAATAATTCAAACCCTAAAACTCACAAACTTCCATTATATTTGATGGGCTGCCATGCTTTTATGCTTTGCCTGCTGAAAAATTGCAAGGATTTTGTTAGTTCAAAACGAGAAAAGAGAGAAAATTTAAATAAAAACACTAGATTAGCAACTTGATTTGGATTTAGATCACCACGAGGAGAGAGAAATTATGTACACGGAGATTATGATTTATTGTTTGTGGGAATTTATGATATATTATATGAGCATAGTTTGATTTTTTTTTTGAATTGAGAAATTCATTTGATCTAGAATATAAAGTAATTTCTGAAAGAACAAAAGCAAGTAAAAAAACACAAATAAAAAAAATGAGTAAATTATAAGAAGCTCAATTTAGCCTTATATATTTTTTTAATTTACTCCGTGACATAAATTTGGTAAATTTTGAATGGGAAACAATTTTCTATTAAATTTAGTACTTTTAGATTCCGAGTTTGTGAAATTTAATCATTGATTTCTAAAATGTCAAACCTAGTTATTTGGAAGTGTGGTTAGAATTGTTTTTCAAAGTGTTTTTCATTTTAAAATGCATCAAAATATATTTTTTTTTTAAAAAAATTATTTTTAAGATCAGCGAATCAAAACGATTCAAAATATACAAAAAAATTAATTTTTAGCAGAACAAAAAAATTAAATTTTTTGGAAACGCGGGTTGGCCTGCCTTTCCAAACATTGTTGACAACGGTGACATAGAGCCTATTTGGAAACGCAGGTCAACCCGTGTTTCCAAAAAAAAAAATTTTTTTGATAAAAATTAATTTTTTTTTGTATATTTTGAATCGTTTTGATACGTTGATTTTAAAAATAAAAAATATCATTTTAATGTATTTCAGCATGAAAATCACTTTAAAAAACAATTGCAATCACACTCCTAAACAAAACTATAATTTCCCAGCGATGATGATGTAGGAGCCCCTCTTCCACTTCAAGCCTCAGAACGCACCATTTTTAGGGAACGTTTGGGAACACGACTGCGGTTGTATTCCTAAAAAAATTGAATTTTTTTTTGCTAAAATTTAATATGGTTTGTATGTTTTGGATTGTTTTGACGTGCTGATATCAAAAATAATTTTTAAAAAATAAAAATAACATTATTAACATGTATTTTAATACAAAAAACTATTTAAAAAGCAATTATAATTACACTGTAAAACACGTTTTTAAAGAGAAAGAGATGCTTTCGCCTCTTCTTAACCTGAAATGAAATGGCTGGGAGAGGAAAGGTTTTTTTTTAAGGGTATTTTAAGAAATAGATCCAGTAAAAACAAGGTGGAGCCTGTAACTTAAAGAATGAGAGCACGTGGCTACGAACACGGTGTCTAGGGTTCGAATCCCTCCTCGCCCACAATCGGCCAAAAAGGGAAGGACCCTTCCCTCCGGAGGTGATTTGATCGTCCATTGGCGAAGGCCCACAAGAAGCGTAAACTCGTCTTCATACGTCACAAAAGTAATAATGTCCACCCGAGAAACGCCGTCGAAGAATATCCACGCACCACACACGTGTTTTTTGCCGAAGTTTATATTTCTCTTGAAACTGTGGCCACTGTCCATGGATGAGTGCTGACAAGGATTGCCGTGTGTTGTTCAAATTTGTTCCATAAAATTTCACGACGTCCAACAATGCCCCTTACCCAACACGTTCACAAAACAACAAAATTTGATTTGGAACTTTTGGGCACGTGAAATTGTTTTTTCAAAGCTTTCAAAATAATTATTTGGCATGTTTGATTTTACGCTGGATATTTTTTAAGTTTGATTTTTTTTATTTTAAATTAATTTTTATTAGTATTTTTATATTATTTTAATATACTAATATTAAAAATAAAAATAATTTATTTCACGGCATTAAAATAATACTGCAAAAAATAACTATTATTATAATATCAAATAAACTCTACAAGATAATATCACATTTTTACTATATTATTATAATTAATCTAATCAATCTAAACTTAATTTCTCAAAAAATAAATTAGAAAATCTAATGAAAAGTTTTTTAGTTATACATATTTGTTTTTGTTTTTTTTTTTTATATAAAAAAAAGTCTATACTTAATTTTTTTTTTACTCTTAGTTGTCTATACACATCAAGTATAATAAAAAATACCAAACATCCTAAAAATTAGGAGAAATTATTGACATTTTAAAGTGCACTCCGCTCCTTTTCTCTATATTAATCAAAGTTAATTATGCTTGGGCAAACATTATTTATAAAAACTTGTAAGCATTATTTATTAGAATAGTATAATAATAAATTTTCTATACTTACATAAAATCGCATTAGTTATTAAAAACATTAAAATTATGACATACTAGTTATTAAAAAATTAATTGGGGGTAGATATGTTTTTTTTTTACTTTTCTATGCATAGCGAGATGACTACATTGTCCTTGAAAATTAAAATTTAAAAGCTAGCATATAAAAATATTTTTGTCCATTTACCTTTTAAAAATGCAGTAAAATAATAATTTTATCCTGAGAATCAAAAAACTTAAAGCTTGTGTTCAAAGTTTTTCCAGTCTTTTCACCCATTATTTTCGTTATTATTAAGAAAAGTAAAGGTAATTTAATCTTTAAGTAAATGTTAAGTATTATTTAAATAGAAAAAGCTTTTGGCATTTGCAATGCACACGTTGGTGTATGCAAAGCATCTCCTTGTAGTTGAAATCCCTCTCCACCTTGTTATTAGCACCATAAAATCTTTTTTTTCTAGCGGCATGATTTATTGTTGGTAATGCTTTCTGTTTTTTTTTCCTCTCTTTTGCCCTTGAAATTCACATTGTTCATGCAAAAATTCAGAGTTATCATTTGATTTATAAGAGTTTTCACTTGAGTTGTTATTCTTTTAATTTTTTAATTTGTTATTGGTTCTTTTATGAATTTTTGATTTATTTTTAATTTCATAATTCAATTTTAATTTGTGATGTGTTATTTATTTCAACTTAATTATCATTCTTTTGATTTTTATTTCTTTTCTTAAATCTATCATTCTTTTCAAATTTATCGTTCAATAAAAAAATTATTTTTATTTTTTATTTTAATTTTGATCGTTATTTTTTTTATTTTTTTGGACCCTTTAGTTAAATTAAATTTTATTTTTAATTTTAAATTTAAATAAAAAATAAATTTTATTTTTTTATTTTAATTTTGATCCTCATTTATTTGATTAATTTTTTTGTTTCAGGTTTTTTTTAAATTAATTTTCTTTTAAATTATCCTCACCGCTAAGCGCATGTTAGTTGAGTTGTCGCCTTGCAAACAACAACAACACGCGTATCGCGCATGTTAGCAAAGGATGAGTCCAGAGCCGGCAAGGCGCCACATAAATATGCACAGTATGCTATAAAAGATAAAAAAATTCAAAGGATCCCATAAAGAATTACACAAAATCCGAAATTGTGTAATACTATTGGACCACGTGGGTACCAGCAAAATTCAACCTCATGCGCACGTTAGCGAAATCGCAACCATTTTGGCAACTTCAAAACTCTCCCTAACAAAAGAAGTCTCCGTTCATTATTTTTTTTCCCAGTAGAAAGTGCGAAGAAACTTAACACAAACTTTAGGGTATCCAATTTCTTGACTCCTTCCCTCTTTATTTTCCCACTAATTGTCCCGGAAGATGTCATCGTTTGTTTCCTGATAAAAGAACTCAAAGTTGCAGTTTAGATTTTGATTAGGTTCTGGAGTTCTTTTTGTGTTTGGTTGTTGAGAAAGTAGTGGAGAGAAGGAAAATCGAAGCCTCTTCTAAAATAACTAGCACCAAGTCAAAGTCCTGTTACATTAGGCTTAAAAAGAAAGTTATATTACAATATTTTAGCTCCAAGATTCATGTTCTTAATTGCTGATGTAGTTTCTGTTTTGGTTCATGCACTGAAACTTTGATCTTGGCAGGTTTCAATAATTGTTTGTTCTGTACACTAATATACGTATTTGATCTGTGCACTCAGATTTTAAACATAGTTTAGGCTAGAGTTTCTAAGGTGAAGTGATTTTGAAATATTGAGCAACAAGCAACAGCATCTTCAACATTGAATTTGAGTATGACGCGTGCTAGTTCTATGAGATTGTCTCATGAACTAAGGGTTCACAATTGTCATGGATGCAATAATCAATATACTGTAAGCAATTCTTCATTTTTATTTTTATTTTAAATTCATATGAATTGAAGTCCAATAAGCGAATACAAAACTGAAATTTACGTGGTCTGTTTATATTTCCCTGTTTTTTCACAGAGTGCGAGCAGAGTGCAGCTGGTTAATGCCAATCTCTCTTCTCAATTCTTGGTATGGATTTAAAAGAATTACACGTTACTTAGAAGCAATCCCTCCCAATTACTAGTGGTCTTTTGTTTTAAATTTCTCATCTCAATCTGTCCATGAAGGTTATTGATGCTACTGTTTTATTCTCACCCTGCGTTACATTTCTTTTATGATGAGTTTTTATTTATTGTGAAAGAAGAGTCTGAAACCATAGGAATTTCTGTGTTGCATGTTTAGCGACTGGATCCTTGGGGTCTTCATTTTCTAAACAGCACACGTGGGCCACCGAGTCCTGTACCTTCCAGATGTAATGTGTTCCTCTGCCGATCTGTTCTAACTCCAGGTGGAGGGAATGAGATTCCTGTTCTGAAATCTGCAGCATTGGCCTTTACAAGGTATATTCACATGTCATTTACATCTTTTGTGTCCATCCCTGCAGAGCATTTGTTCAAATGGGGCGACTGAATTTTGTATCACATATCCACATACCAATGCAAGCGTTGTGTTAAGATTTTCTCCCCTTTCTATGGTTATAGCTTAATTTCTGGTTTATATTTGGTATTTGAGTTCACAAGCTGTATTTAACACAAAAATATTTTCACTATTTTCACATCTTAAATGTGAATTGCATGACAATTTCCTGCAATACTTCATTTCCTTTCCCCCCTCTTATGGAATGTGTTGTCTAGAAAGAAGTCTTTTTAACACTTTTATTTTCACATCTTAAATGTGAATTGCATGACAATTTCCTGCAATACTTCATTTCCTTTCCCCCCTCTTATGGAATGTGTTGTCTAGAAAGAAGTCTTTTTAACACTTTTGATGTGTCATGCAGGTCCTATGATGCTCTTCGTGGAAGTAATCTGGTGCTTAAATTGATCCCAGCTATTGGTATCATTACCTTCGCTGCATGGGGACTTGGCCCACTCATATGGTTGGGAAGGACTATTTTTCTCCATGTATTGATTATATTACCATCTTACATGCCTTTTACTTTAACAGGGGTCTAATGATCCCTTAATCCTGCTTTGTTATCTCAATCATATAATTCCAGATCCACTCCTTTCTGGCAATTTCCTGCAGAAATCTGATAATAGTTGGAAAAAGAGTAGGACTCATTATGTTATGACCTCTTATCTTCAACCTTTGCTGCTATGGACTGGAGCAACACTCATCTGCAGGTAAGAAGTTGACTTAATTCTTTTCCAGATACAGTACCCATCATTCACTTAGCACTAACTATAGCCAGTATATTTCAGAGCATTAGATCCAGTAGTTCTACAATCGGAAGTGAGCCAGGCTGTGAAACAACGACTTCTGAATTTTGTTCGTTCATTATCAACCGTGGTGGCATTTGCCTATTGTTTGTCCAGGTATGTCTGCCTGGATCCCACACTTAGTCTTTAGGAATTATATCCATTTATAGTTACTCTTAGAAATGGTCAAATACTTGATTGCTGGTTGAAGGGTTCACTGCTAGCTCTTTCACTTCCACTAATCACTTAGCAACCCAATTTTTATGTTGGTTTCTGGTTACGCATATTGGTTGTACTTTTACTTTCAAGCTTCAAGTGCTGTTGGCTATCATTGGATGTTGATGATATGATACCATTCTTTCAAGGTTCTAGGTTGTTGATTGTCCTAGTATTTTGGTTTTCAATTTCATATGAGCACTTGGAACTATGTTTTTAGATATGACCATTTTTTTCCCTTTACAGCTTGATTCAACAGGCACAAAAATTCATCACAGAGACAAATGAATCCAGTGATGCGAGAAATGTATGTTTTCCATGATTTTTAAATATTTCTACTATATTTAACATCTTTCTAGTGCTGCAGTTCTCAGGAACTTGTAGTGGAGAAGTGCATACTTTCATCATGGAACACTTGGAAGAAATAATTGATTAAATGTGGTGACCAACACTGAGACGGCACAGAATGCTAGGAATGTCTTATGCATATTAATGTGTTGGATGTTAGAGAATAATATAAATTATATCTTGGGACCTCACTTAATAGTTTAAACTTTTGGGTTGAAATAGTTCTTTGACACTGTGTTTCTTAAAGTGGTCTATAATTTAATTCTTGGAATCAATGAGATCCAATGTGTAGCCAGATGACAAAGTATCTCAAGCCAATACATCAGCTCACCTTCTACTGAGTTCCCATAATAACCAGTGCAAGCTGCTTCCTTTTTTATCGATCATGCCATAATTTCCAAATGTTGGAACGCCTGCCATTCTCTTGAAAGCTATCACGTTTTAAAGCACATCATATTTCTATTTGTTTTAGGAAGCATATCAGTGTTGTGTTTGATTCATTTGTTTTGTTGGGAAGTTTTTGCTCAAGGACTCACGTGATTATAAATTTACCTATAGAGAGGTCGCTTGTGATTTAAGCGCGTGAATAAAGTAGTTTTTTCTTGCTTTGGCAGATGGGCTTTAGTTTTGCTGGAAAAGCTGTTTATACTGCAGTCTGGATTGCTGCTGTATCTCTGTTCATGGAATTGCTGGGTTTCTCTACACAAAAGTGGCTCACAGCTGGAGGACTTGGTACAGTGTTGCTCACGCTTGCTGGTCGAGAGGTAAATTATGGCTTACTAGGCATATCATTACGACAACTCATTGTGGATTCTAATATTGAAGATACATCATGTGATTTTTGTTGACCTTAAATGGATCTTCACTTACCTGATTGGTTTGTGCATTCAGATATTTACGAATTTCCTTTCAAGTATAATGATCCATGCTACACGGCCATTTGTTTTGAATGAATGGATTCAGACAAAAATTGAAGGTTATGAAGTTTCTGGTACTGTTGAGGTTTGTCTTTTTCTCCTTCATCTTATTGTGAAGCAGGAAAATAGGGAGTATGAATAAGACTATTCAGAACATATCATGTATATGCACGTTATTTTTTCTTCAGTCAACTTCATCTAAACTGAAATAGGAATCAATGATATGATTCCTTTCTGTAAAAGAGAGAAGAAACTGAATTCTAGGTGCTTTAACCATTTATTGTTCTTTATCTAATTAAACCCTCATGCTGTTCCAGCATGTGGGCTGGTGGTCACCAACAATTATAAGAGGCGATGATCGTGAAGCTGTTCACATTCCGAACCACAAGTTCAGTGTGAGTATTGTGAGAAATCTTAGCCAGAAGACTCATTGGCGCATCAAGACCCACCTTGCCATCAGTCACTTGGATGTCAAAAAAATTAATGTGAGGAGCAATACCAGTTCACCTGCTTGTAAATATTTTATAACAATCTAGTGCTTTTTGGTGCTTCTTTGACCTGAAAGGAGGATATAAGTTAGGCGCTGCATTTTCTACATGCAGAATATTGTAGCTGATATGCGCAAAGTTTTGGCCAAAAATCCGCAAATTGAGCAGCAAAGGTTGCACAGAAGAGTTTTCCTGGATAATATCAATCCAGAGAATCAAGCTCTTATGGTAAGGTTTTAATTGCATTATACTTCTTCTGAGTTGAGATTCTTTCACCTGCTTTTACAATGAAAGCCCTTACAAGAAAGTTGAAGTGACGTCTAGAAAGAGATAACGAGAATTCATTTCCTTGGCCTTATTTTTGATTAATTTCTCTTTGGTAGTGAAATTTCTTTATTTGTCATGATTGTACATTTTATAGTGTCAAACAACATGCAGTGTCTGGTGACTTGAGTTTCTGGACTTCATCAGTTTGCATCAATCTTTCTGAAATGATGTTTTTACTGGCTCATGAATGTTGAACAGTATCAATGAATGTCTACCATCAGAAAAATAATCAAACCTGAACTTTCCCAGATCACAATTATGAATCAACTGAAACATATAATTCTCTTTCTTCGAGAAAAAGAGATCTATTAGATCTCTTACATGTAGAGGTTGCTTTTTCTGCACAGTCACATGTGATGTTTTGTAAGGCATCTGGATGGCCATATCTTCCAATTGTCTGACATTTTCTGTTGGGTATCTCAACTGTGTGAGCTTTTCGAATGTGTTTATTATGGGTTTCTTATTTAGAAACACAACATCAACCTTTTTTCCATGTCATAATGTTTTTCTGATGCAGATTTTGGTTTCATGCTTTGTGAAAACCTCACATTTTGAAGAGTACCTGTGCGTAAAGGTAAGACTTAATTTTTTATTAATACTTAAATGTGATTGTCCAGATATTATAGGCTATGATGACAAATAGTTTATTTCCGTTGCTGTTGTTAATATTTTCTCTATTGTATCTGAGTTGCAACTGTTAGAGTCTAGCCATGCTGTGATTATGCATCTATTACTGAAGGATATATGAAAGAAACCTGAAACAAAACTCGCAAAGAGATTTCACCGTTGTCCAGAAAGCCTTTGCTCACCAACCAAGCATTCTGACAGCATTGTTTGGGAAGCTGAGAGACCATTAATAGTAAATAATGGCAGAGCCACTCGGTTCCTATAAGCCATCAGTTATTGGTCATCTACTTGATGTAATAACATTTGGAATGACAATGTATTGTTTTATCTGATGCAAGAGAGATCAACCTTATTGGATAGGGCGACTGTTGATCTGCTCTATCTTAGTACTTGAAGCAAAACTGACCTGTTATTGTTAATGGAATGGTACAGGAAGCAGTCCTCTTGGATCTTCTTAGAGTTATCAGCCATCATCGTGCTCGGCTTGCCACACCCATTCGTACAGTACAGAAAATATACAGCGAGGCTGATTTGGAGAATGTGCCATTTTCTGACTCCATTTTCACACGTTCTGGAGCCACTGCTAACCATCCATTATTGCTGATTGAGCCCTCTTATAAAATTAACAGTGAAGATAAAGTTAAAGCTTCAAATCGTTCACTTCGTGCTAATGAGGAAAAGGATGCAAAGGTTGAAGCAGCCCTGGTATCTGAGTTGAAAGCAGATACCAAGGCTGGATCAATGCCAGTTGTTGATTCAAAACGAGATAAGGTCATTGCAAAATCTACCTCCAACTCCAGCACAAATTCTAAGGTCTCAGATATCTCGGCATCTGATCCTCAACTTATCAGTTCAACGCCTGAAAACTCAGTTAAAAACAGTCCTGGAGCACAGCAGTCTAATGGAAATATGGGGGATAGATGGCAGGAGACATTGGGACCAAATTCTGAATGCATAACCTCTAATAGAGCAACGCCTGAGGGGTCCTCAGTTTCTAACACAGAATCCGTCGGTGAAAGAACTGAGAGTCCTGACATTTCACAGAGTAAGCAGGATACTGAGAGATCTGTTGCATCACCATTAATGACCAGACCTTCATTGGAGGAGAACATTGTTCTTGGTGTTGCTTTGGAGGGCTCAAAACGAACTCTTCCAATTGAGGAAGAAATGGATTCATCTCCTTTCCCTTTAGAATCGAAGGAATTGGCTGCCAGCCAGAATGCAGGACCATCTCCTTCTGGCAAGGATAAGAAAGACAGTCGTGACAGTTCCTAGCACCTCACAAAGCGATTAGCAGGATGAAGGTGACCAGAAGCTTGTTGTAGTTTATGCCTCTTTAACCATTAAATTTATGCAAGAACACGGCAGCTGTGTTTTTAAACCTTGCTGCATGCAGTTCATTGTCATTATTAGTAGCCTATATGTGTAAATAATTGTCAAATTGAAAGTTAGGGCCAATCAGAAGGTTTGGGGGGGGGGGGGGGGGGGTGGGGGGTAGGGTCTACAGAATCTGTTTACAGTGGATACTCGCCGGATGTTTCAGTTGAAGGAATTATATTTAAATTTCTGAGATATCATATTCATCATGGATGATTGAGTTAGGAAATCGGATTGATGTATCTTGCAGACCAATTATCTCAAGCAAATCACAGTTTCTAAAGGTACACAAATACCATCTATCTACCACAATGACTCAAGATTTCGAGTTCAATGTCATTCGGACATGGCCGCCTGGCATTTGTTTGTATTATTTGTCCTAATTTTCAGAATTTCAAAAAATGGCTTTCATAATGGAACAACAATAGAAGATGCTTTTCCAAGTGGCTAAATTGAATTCACCACCCACTCTTTCACAATGTGACTATTAAATGCAACATTATCGGAAGCTGAAATTAAATTACATCTAAACATCAGAATGTACAAGCCACAAACAGAGTTTACTAGGACATCAATGCTTACAAAAATGCAATCTCAAAATTTAGTACCCATCCCAGTTACGACTGACACGAGCAGTCAGGGATAGGATATGTATATATCGACTGCCTCTCCTTTCTCAGCCTGATCTGCCCTTGTCTACTTTTATGCCCACTGAGAACTGCATACTGAAATTCTGGCCATTCTATGCTCTTGTTCAGGAAAAGCGGGCCCAGCATCACCATGTTTGGTCTTATGGTCTTCAGGTTTAGGTACGCTCTATGTCCAACCTGATAATAGAAGTACCCTGTCACCTTATGGTCGACAAAATTCATATTGCACCACAATATTCACACATAAAATCCAAAGTTATACATCATGGTTAAATGCTACTTGTGGTATTGCAAGAGTTCCTTTCGCCAGAGACATTAGATATGACTGAGAGCATTGGATCTAACCTTTTCCATGAAAATTCATGATATGGATAGTACCTGATGCCATCTATGATCTTCAAGAAATACTTTGGTTTTATTCAAATAGCAGATGCTTAGAAATATAAATCAACAGAGATCTTTTCTTCTTACCAAAGCATTATGCATATTTCCCGGAGAAGCAGAGATAAAGATGTCACTCTGCAAACTCACATAATAGTCAACTGCAGCCAACAAGGAAGCCTTGCCATCAACCTTTGCCAGTTCCTCTGCAGAGGCAAGGCTCTTTTTATGATCCACAAGGGGGAATAATTTCTTTAAAGCAGAGATCCTTGCTTCTCCACCATAAACCTGAAAATGGCATCCCTCCAACTGTTAAATTCTCACAGGAGAGCAAAGTCTATTGTTTCAGCAAGGCAATTGACAAACAACATACAATACTAACTTGTGAATCCTGAAATAAATGTAAAGCTTCCCAAGTTTCAAGAGAGAAGGTACGATACTAACCTTGTGCGATGCAAGGTAGAGACGGGTGCTATTGCTGAAGCCCAAAGCTGCTAGCAGCAATCCAATCTCTTCAGGAGTCAATGGACAACGCCCTTGTTTTCTCAATGCCTCATCAGTGAACTGAGAGTTTAAGACTCTTCCCTGCCAAAGCAATTGACGGTATTTTGCTAGAGCAAGTCTTTCAGCTTTACCCCCACCAAAATCACATGATGAATGAGCAGCCATGTCCTGAACGGGGTCAGGTTACGGTAAGAGCTATTGAAAAACATGCTTGCTTTAAAAGGAAACTCTAGAGTGATAAACAAATAGTATGTGATAGTAATCAAAGGCAATCATCAAGATGGGTGATTATAATGCATTTGTAGAAGCAGGTTTTAATTGACAATGCATGATCAACAAACAATTTTTAGATTTCTTAAAGACTATCGAGGTACGCACATTTACAAACGATGAAGTGCAAGAAAGTTCATACTTTCCAAAAAAAGGTGTCCAATTCTGCAACTAACTCCTTTAATATAGTCCAAAAAAGTTCCCAAATTCAAATATGAAAAGTTTCTGTCCATCATTTGAAAGATTTGAAGAACATACTTTATCAAAGCGAAGATGTAACACGACAAACTTTCCAGACCCCTCTGATTCGGTATCATTCATCCTCTCCTTTAGGAACCCAGTTCCAGAGGTATGAAACTTCTCAAACGGGTGGCGGAGACGATTTACGAGTGCATCTCCTAACACTCTGATATGAGGAACAAAAGTTAGTGCATGAAAATTGACTTTGCAACGTAGGCGTTGGATATTTGGGGGCAATTTGTCAAAAGCCAGGCGGTGAGAAAATGGGGCAATGGCAGCAATTCCATAACTGCAACATTAAAATTCAATTATGAGTGCAAGAATCAACACAGTGCAGTAAATTGAAGATATATTGATTGGGGTCCTTACATATTTTCCAGCTCAAATCATGAAC
This sequence comes from Populus nigra, assembly GCF_951802175.1. Taxonomy (NCBI): domain Eukaryota; kingdom Viridiplantae; phylum Streptophyta; class Magnoliopsida; order Malpighiales; family Salicaceae; genus Populus; species Populus nigra. The sequence continues at coordinate 7,810,914 of NC_084855.1, read as the reverse complement.
TAAGATAATTCAAGTGAATTTTGGCAGAATAGCTTAAAATGCAACGACGAAATTGAAAGCAGAGGTAGCTTATAATAAAGCACAATAGCTTTAATTGTCATGTGGCTCTTCAAACAAAATGATGCCAAGTAATCAATGCATAAAGCAAGCCACACTGCTCCATTTGTTTTTCATTTTGACAACACCCTTTGGTCACCAACCTAGCTATTCTTCAATTATTTTCCTTAATGAATACAAGTTGAATAAAGAATGCCTGAAAGTAGACTTATCAACGTGCAAGGAGGACATGCCAAAGAAAATCCATAAAAGGAAAATAAATTAATAAAAGAAAAATAGCAGAATTTGAAATAATTACCCAACAGATCCAATAAATCACGAGGAATGGCTTTCTTTTAACTCTGACAATAAAATCATTGGGGTTCTCAAAACAATTTAATAAAAAAATTACTAACCTCTGCAACACAGGCAATACATTTTCCAGATACCAGTCAGCTGAACCATGGACAGGTGCTGTTTTGATTCTCATAGCTCGTATGCCTGTAGCATAATACTCTCTTGTGCTCCACCAGTACTCAATGGGTGGCTCTTTAACTATTGCAACATCATGACTTAGGGTATCAATAAAGTGTTCCACATCAAATATATCCGCAAATGAACTGCATGCAAGAACATGTTCACTTTAAGGTCTCGAGTTTCTACAGCAATCTAGAATGCAAGAGAGGTTGCAAAGGCAGCTTACTAGCAAAATACCTTGTATCTTGCCAAACAGCATTCACTTCAAGGTGTGGGATCACAAGTGTTGCATTCAGTATTTTGGCAACGGCGACCGCATCACATATCTTTAGTAGCAAGAACAAGAAATCACTGTAAGGATCAGTCAAATTCTCACAGAATGGATTTAAAAAAGGAAAAGAAGAAAAAACAGACATGTATTTTGGCAATTCAGTTACTTACTCCCATTCTTTGTTGGTTCAACCCTCCATCAAGAAACACTTGGATATATCCTTGGGACTTTGTTGGCAACGCTTGAATAACATTAAATATAAGAACCCTCGTTAGAAATTGTATTTTCTCATTTATTTCCTAATTTAATTGAAAACGAGTCTGGTTTATTATTTTAGCTAATGCTTACTGTGAATCGTGGTGGGTTCAATGCAAGGCTTCCATCCTTGGTAAGGCAAAGGAGACCAAAGCTCATTCTTTTGTCTAACAGGCTAACAAAATAAAGAAATAAAAAATGATTGAATGAAAAGGTAGAAAACTGCAAACTTGGAATTTCTTGACCAATTTTAAGAAAGAAGAAAAGGGGGGGCACACACTTACAATATGGCGATCTAAAGCAGCTTTCAGTAGAGGCAAATGCCTGGGTTTTGGTGCATTCCACTCCTGCAAATGCAACGAATTTACAGATTAGTACAGGCAAAGATAGATATGAAAAATGTTGGGAATAGAAAGCAGAGCGTACGGAGAAGAGAGAAGGATAGGATCTGCTCAAAGGGCTGAAGAGATGAGGAGATAAAATGGGTAGAAGAAGGACGAAAAGCGCAGCAAAAGCCATTCTCTGTGACAGATTCTGGTGATGGTACTTCATGAGTTACCCGATTCCAGTTTCTAAATTCGGTTTCGGAAATCTGAAGCTAATTTCATTCTCCGATTCGATTTCACAGGTGAATGCTCAACTGGTAACTCTTTGTTTGCTTGCGGGAAAACGGGAAAGCGGTTGGTTTTTTGTTTTGGATTGATGCTGCAAGTGATGCGTCGTCTATGAACTTAATGACATGTCTTCTTCATTGTGAATCCACGATTCAGATTCACGTCCACGGCCCATCATTGATCATGATAGATTAGCTAACGAATTTCTCGGCCCAAATAGATTTTTTTAGTCGAATTAACAAAAATCCAGTATGCAAATAAAAGTAAAATATATTAGTTAACCGTGTCTATTTTATGGTAATTTTTAATTATTTATAATGAATTATATTAAGATTATAAAAGTAGAGGTTAATTTACGAGTCTCCAATAATTCTTAACAAGTCTCATTGACCATAATTGCTATGTGAATTCGAAACACAAATTATTACTTTTATGATATACCGAATTAAAAAATTTTTTCTAGTGTTAAAAAATGATATTTTCATAAAATTAGTACTTTTAGAAAAGTAATAAAAATTTAAAACCTAGATTATTAATTTAACTGAGTTCAATAAGCCTGATTAATTCAATAATAAGATTAAAAAAATATCGATGGTAAACAAAGCAAAACAAAATAACAATAATTAACCATAAAATATAAAATATAATTTCATTTTATGTTTATATTTAATTAAATAATTTAATTTAATTCAAAATAAAATTTCTATAAAAAAACTAAATTTAATAGAGAATGACAAATGAAAAATCTGAGATAACCATATTAATTTTAAAATTAGTGAAAATCCTATAGAAAAAAAAACAGATTAATTTTTTATTAAATAAATATTAAAGGGTAAAATTAAAAAAAATAAACTTAAGAAAAAAAATACTAAGCAAAACCATGCAAATCTTTTAGACATTGGCTAATCTCCCATACTTTTCTTACATATTAAGACAAGTGCGCAACGGTTTCTTCCCTAACAAAACAAAGCTCGACTAATCTCAATAACTCACAATTCATAAAATTCTAGATTTAGACTCAATCAATAAATTCAATTTCCAACTCATTCAATGTTAAAGTGTGTATGTGTCGATTTAAAAAATCTTTAAGGCAATAAAAACAGCAGTTAAAATAAAGAAAATCAAATCTGGTAGGGAAAAAACTTAAGAATGATGAAATTGTAAAAGAAATAATTTTTTAAAATAATCTCAAATAAAATAAATATCAATCAAAAGAATGAAGATCCAATCTAATGGATAAAAAAATTAAAAAAATACAATTTTATAAATCATTTTAAATAAAATAAATAGTAATAAAAAAAACATGGATCAAATACGAATGAAAAATAAATTAAAGGGTTCCTTTTAAAATTTAGAGGGTCAAACATGAAAATCAAGGGAAAAAAAAGAAAAGATCATCGATGTCAAACTAGAGGGAGGTTGGTCACATAGGTCGCGTTGTGATGGAGGGGACGTTAAGACGATTCGAACACCTCCTTGAATGCCACCATTTGGTTGTTGAACAATGCCACGTGTTGCACGCACCAACCAATTTCTTTGTTTTTTTTAATAATAATCTATATCTATCAAAATACCAAACTACCCCTTAACCACCCTCATTGTAACAAAAAAATATCATGATGAATGTAGGAATGCCCTTAAATGCCAGCTTCATAAAATTTTGATTTTAAATTAAATCAAGTCATTTTACTTTGTAAAATTAAAGCGAAATGATTAAATAATCTCTTGACACGAGTTCAATATTTTTTTTTTTATGGATAATTAAGTAATTTTAGAAAGACCTTTATGATCTCAATCAATTTTACAATGACAAACTAATTCCTATAAAAAATCATATTGCCCTCGATGACTAGTTCATTTATTCTGTTTTGTGAAAGACATAATCACCACTTCAATATTGTAATCTATAGTAAAACTACTCACATTCCATAGTGCAGACACTAAGCAATTTTAGTTTTTTTTTAATTAGTATGATTATATGTGCATTCATGTAGGGATTTTTTTGGTTATGTTATTAAATTTAGCTTGACCCAATTGGTTGCCATGGTAACCTGTTGACTAGGTCCTGAGATCAAGCTTAGTTTCAAATAAAATCATGTAGGAGTTGATCTGGTTGACCTAGTAGGTCTATGAGTGACTCAGTTAACCTCATCAAAACCCGATTCATTTTAAAAAAAAAAATCAAAATAACGTGTTTTAATGTTTTTTAACATTTAAATGATGATGTTTTGGATATACCCAAATTAACTCATCTAACCAATCACTCTAGTCAGATTTAATAACATTTCCCTTTAAAATCTATTTTTTATTTAATTAAACGATAATAAAATAAACATTCAAAAAAAAAAAACAATGAATAAAATTGTGAAGGAAAAATATCTTCTCTCTCTCTCATGAAATCGTCTTTTTATGTTTAATGTATTTTTTTATGATTAAACTATTTTTTTTGTTAGTAGCATAATTCATTGAGTAAAAGCAATAGTAATAAGAAAAAAATATTCATAAAAACTATAATTATTTGAACTTAAAAGAAAAAAAAGTATACTTTTAATCAAAATCTAGTTTTCTCACTCACATTTATTTTTTATTTTGACAAAAAATAATTTCCTTATCAAAATTTTTATTTTTTAAACAAGAACTTATCATGATCACAAAAACAAGCTTCAAATAAAAATCTAAAAAATCACGAATTGGCCATTTTCATGCATCTACATGAAAAAAAAGTCAAGTTTCAAATCTATTTTTTTTAAAAAAAATTAGATTTGAAACTTGATTAATAAAAATAAAAATAATTATTTTATGCTCATTAAATATCAATGAATAGATTATTTTAAAAATTTTACATATTAGACTAACACATAATTATTAATAAAAATTGATAATATCATCTTATAAAAAACCCCATCTTCTTAAAAACAATTGCATATTTAAATAATAACTTACATATTATTTTAATAAATTGATTTGAAGAGAATTGTTTTTATAAAAAATAAAAAGAAAAAAAAATATCTAAAACAAGGACAAACACGAATGAGCTCGGGCAAGCATGAAATGTGAAATCTTAAAAATCAAGGGCAAAAATGAAAAAGTGATATTTTAGAGAGTAAACTATACTTTTCTGCATAAATGAACAAATGAACAGTAAAATGAAAAAAAGGTTGCTTCTTTGTTTCTTTGTTAAATTTGGTCCCTTTCTTTTTAATTTTTTAATTGATAAAATCAAATTTTATTTTTCAAAATCAAGTATCAATTTAATGGAAAGATATTTTTTTGACACTAGGAATACAAAAAAGCACGTTAACCAAAATGAATTGTTTTGCTTAAAACCATGTAAACATAATATAAAATGATAAAATTAAAAAAAAGTTAAGTGATTGCAATGGATATTTGCTCAAGAAAAAAAAAAAAGGAACCATACACTGAAACAATCTACATTGCACTTGAATCTGCGCTACAGTGAAGTGAAACGAATAGAAAAACAACATTCCCCTTTTAGTTTTTCTTATAATTATAATGTTATGGAGAGCTTACATACCATGTAAGAATATGACTCCATTGTTAAAAACAATGAATTATGATTTCTATGGTGGCATTTAGCAGATTATATCCGTTGTACAAACCTGGGTTTAATCAAGATTTGTTTTTTTCCCTCATAGAACTAAAAGCATATTATCCTGAGGAATTTGTTTTTCAAAATCTACATTTAGGTTCAAACACGACTGGTATCGTGGAAAGGAAACCCTATTGTTTTTCAATCAAGACACCTATGTATTTATTTACATAAGGAATATATATGTGTGTTCTCATTTCAATGAACCTAATACGATCCGGCCCATTTACTTAATTTAGCTAGGCCCCTTCGAGTGGAGATCTACATTACTTTTGAGACATGATAACAGCTACCTCTAGCTTTGAACATTGCCAATCCGACCTGCTGCAACTAAATGCCTCCGATGTAGTCACTGCTCTTGCTGGTAAGCTACAAGAACACGTAGAATTAGTAACAAAAGCAGCCCTTTTACATAGAGAGTTTCCAGTTGTATATGGTTTAAACTTACCCTATGGGCGAAGTGAAACGAAATGACAAAGCAATTAAGTCATCAAATATTCCACGCATACCAGACAAATTGCAGAACAAATCAAATGCCCGCAAATATAGATATGCTCGATTATATATTTGCTTGGCAGGCCTCAATATAGAACTTCCAGCAACTGCACCTAAACAATTTTCCTACAGCCGTCCACCAGTTATTGTCAATACAGAGACGTGACACGCTATTCACAGATTGATTCATCAACATCTAGTGAGATCCCGGGAAACAATTATATGTGAACAAAATAAGTGGGAAATTCCCATCTCCAGTCTAAATTACAAATTCAGATCCTTTGACAGGCTTCTGGTGATTTCTCCATTAACTTCATGCGGAGGGCTAAGCCTGGGCCTCTTTGCAGCTTGCTGTTCATCTGATTCTACTAATATCACATGATCACCAAACATTTGCATATCATTCTCTGTGGCCTCAGTCTTTTGCAAATCTTGATGTAATCCATTCCCTAACAAAGCATGGTCTTCTTGCAATGATGCAGATAAATTTTCCTGACACGAGGCAAGGTTACCATTCTCATTGCCATGACCAATCCTGTCAGTGTCATCAATACCTTCAAGGTTATGTGTACCTTCAATTGTTTGCATATCATCCTGAGTGACCTCTGCCACATTCTCTACTAAGTTGTTGTCCTCTTGCAGTGGTGCTGAGAAATTTCCCTGACAAGAGGCGAGGCTGACATTCTCATTGCCATCATCAATCCTGTGAGTGTCCTCACTACCTTCAAGGTTTTGTATATCTCCAAAGGCAGGATTCTCAAGCATCTCACTAGAGGCAGCAGCATGGCTTGTTGTCAAACACTCCATGTTTTCCTTCAAAGAAGATGTTTGTTGATCAGATTTCTCTTTCTGACATAGACCTACATCTTCCTTAACTGGACAATTTTCAATGATTCCTACATCTGAATCATCAGAGGCACAGTCTGATGTTTCTGAAGATGAACCATTGTCCTCTGCTTGCAAAGAAATCCCTGGATTCCAGGAATCATCAGCCCCAAAGCCTCTAAAAGAACATGATATAGAAGAACCATCCTGAGGAGGTATTCCTGCAATTTGCTGAAAAACAGCCTCTCCAGAAGAGAAATACACAAACTGCTCGCCAGTTTCTGTATCATCCTGCTGCAAAACCAAAAAAAGTGTCAAGCATAAAAAATCAAAAGAGACCATTGGCGGACCTCTTTTACCACTTTCAAGTTTCAACTAACAAAAAGAAAGCACTGTAAATTGCATGCCTACGAAACCATTTAGCTAGAATAATTGATAAGGTCAATACCTCTATCTGTGACATAGTATCATTAAGGTGGAAATAAGACGATGACTGGTCAAAGGATGGACACTGTGTAAGTAATGATCCAGCAGCAACTCCTGGCTCAAAAAATTCCCTGAGAACTAAGCCAGAATCATCAACACAATGAGAATTCCTCACAGAAGATGCTTCCAATAGAGTAATTTCAATGCCCTGGCCAGGATCAGAACTTGATAAATTAACATGACAAGCTCCAGCAGGTGTGCATCTCTCTGAAACAAGCCCCAATCCAGATTCTTTCCCATTCATTTCTGAAAAATCAGACTGAGGTTCATTGCAGCAACCACCAGAAGAAACTTCCCGAGAACGATTTTGAAGAAGCTCCGAAATTAGCCTCTGGATAAGAGTACGCTTGAGAGAAGCTTCAGCAGGGGGAAACCAGTCCCCATTAAGCTGTTCATTCAAGGAAAAATCAAGAAAAGAAAAGTAACTGTGTGCGACTAAACATATGAAAGGCTGAACAAACAAATAATCAATTACAGTATCAATATTCAAGTAAAACAGCTGTCTAAAATAAAAATGTTCAGGCCTTCAGGGTGCTTTGCTACATAAATTAACAAAAAAAGGGTTAATTATCAGCATAGTTCAACGTTTAGGGGCAATATAACTCCCATGTTTGCCAGGATTCACTCCCATAAATTGCCAAGATTTCTGTTCACTATCTTGCAGAATTCAAAATGCAACTTTCTACCATGTTCAGACCCTTGGCTTTGGAAAAATAGAAATGCAATATCTTTCAGAGAAACATCTGATGGGGTGAACTTACAAACTTATTGAACTCGTTTATTCTGAATGGGCTAAAATTCACAGGCGCCTCTACCAAAAACAGTTCCAGATAGTGAAGCAGGAACAAGCCACAATCAAATGAATTTTCTTGCTGTGGCAGCTGATAAGACACATGAACAAAATGTAAGAACAATCACAGTACACAAACCCCAAACAGATCATAAAACCATGCATCAGAAAAAAACATACAGGCCGAAGCTTATAACAAAACAATGCGGCAAATTACTGCACAAATACACACTATCTTATCACAAAAAGCAATACAAAATTGCCTTTTCTTCATTGAATTTTTAAGCATCATAGTAATAATATATCGTTAGGCAACAACTTTCAACGAGATCTGATTTACTTGAAAATGAGGAGCAAGCAAACAAATCCCAAAACATGTTGCAGTCAGATTATATTTGCACATAATGATATTTTCATTTATAGATGAATTGTGGATTCTAAACATAAAAAAGCCACCTTATATAATGCTAGAAAAGAACTTCAACTGAATGAAACTTAATCCATGAAAATACTTTCCTCTATTTACTAGATATCATATCCCATTTAAGATAACACAAACAGTTCCATAAGCTTAAAGTGTTGGTCATCTGATTTAGCTATTCATACTAAAGGGAGATCATGATCTATAATGTATGTGCAAAGAGGACCTGAAACTCCCTTCACATTTTTCCTTCTCTATATGCCCAGATAACAAAAGATAGCTTCTATTGGAACTGTTCTGCAGTAATACACTCTGAAGTAGTTAAATTTATTAACCAAGACTAGGCAAATACCTCAAGAGGGACAAACCGCAAATTCAAGAATTTTGAAGACATGTCTTCTGATGTGTCCTTCTGCCTCACTTTCCACTCTTCCCATAAATAACTGTCATTTCAGTGAATGAAAGTGACATATAAATAACAAGGGGTTGCTTTCAGAAAACTATACAATAAAATGAAGGTCATCAAGGAAAAGGATAAAAAAGAATGAATGGGAGAGAGAGAGAGATGTGTGCCATAAAACTTGCATTGTTATACATGAGCAAGATGACGGTTGAAAAAATAATCAACATGGAAACATGATGGTTTATCCATGCGTGACAGGCAAATTGACAAATTGAAGCGACATGTCACCTTCAGTGTGATGGGGAGTGAAGATGGACAACAATGGGAATCACTATTTGATTGTCAGGAGTTTCAATATAGTTTGATTACTCTATTTTTTTAGCAGTCATACTATATTGAAATTCCAAAATAATCAAATACTAATTCCCATTGTTGTTCCTCTTCATTTCCCATTAGTGTGTCCAGAAATATGCATGCGCAGATATGTTGTCAAACAAAAAGGTACAAACAAGTATAAAAGGTAATACCTTTGAACTAGATTTTTGAGACCTGCATGAGTTCCTTTGATAGAATCCAAGTGCAAAATACATGGTACTATGACAGATTTTGCTGTATCTTCATCTGAAATTTGATGCAAACATATAAACACAAGGCTGATCACCACTCAACATCATGCATTCCACCAAGAACTCACCTTTCACACCAGCTACTTCACCAGGATGGCATATGACTAATAAACTCCAGTGAAGACTGTAATTAAAACATGCATACAAATTACACTAGCAAAGGAATAAAATCACATTGTAAAAGAAAGGTGTTATTTTAACTATTTTCTTACTTGAAATTTACAGGGATGAAAATGTAATCTTTTCCAAATATATCCACTTTTCTGGTCCATTTATGAACGCGTAAAAAAGCAGCTCTGCCATCTTTCACACTGGATGGATCTTTGTCTAGATCAGCAAGCTTCCTAAAGAAAAAACTATTGAAAAAATGGTATCTGTGCTTTTCCTCAGGAGGAATCTGATTCTTCAAATACCTGCGACCCAATCATATTTTTTTTTCATAAAAAAAACACATTATTGTAAAACCATAGCAAATTCTAACAGATGTAGGAGTATGAAATAGTAATGGAGTTGCATATATAAATAAAAAAAAGCACGTAAAAACTCGATCCTCAGTTCTTTTCAAAATTATCTCACCAGAAACAAGTTATGTGACACAACCTTAACATCCTAAGGACTAGAAATGGACTGGTTGCAACTAAATGAAAACGTTGCATAACATGGACTTACTTAATGTAAAAGTCAATAATTGTATCATTGATGAAAGTCTCTGGTTGTAATAGATCAACATCTCTCTTGCTAATGGAAACTGCATCTGAATCCCCTTTTGGATATATAACATCTTCAAACTCCACATCAAAACTGTGTAAGTGCCAAGATTATTCAGTAACTTACTATAACAACTTCAGCATATGTGTTTGTACTAACAGCAAAAGATTTACATATCCCACTGGTGCAAAGGAGACAAAGAACATCTTCTCTGAGGATTAGAAATCAATGACTATGCACACTGCGCACAAGCACACGAATAAAAACTAATATTATCGGTTTCAAAATTATAGAAGTCCAGAACCTTCATCTAAAAGCACATTATGCAAAGCGGATGAAACTCAGATGGAAAATTCCGTCAAATTTTTCTTATACAGTTTTCATATTAACATATATCTCAAAGCACACTTCATTTGGAGGTTAAGAGGGGAGCTTGCATGTAAATCTTCTGGGACAATAATAAATGTTTACATGGTGGAAGAAAGGAAGAAAGAACACTTGAGCCCAAGGGCCACTCACCTACTGCTTTAATGATTAACACTAATATGTTCATCAGCAATAGATAGAAAATCTATCCCACAAAACCAAAGATGAATTTGCTTTGACTGAATCTTAAGATGGTAGGAAAGATCAAGAACTATGATACCTAATTTACCTTTATAAACAATAAAAACAGCCCCAGGATGTAATTGATATGAATTTTGCATAATTTTAATGCAGTTTGATCCATAAGTGAAGTAGAGAATATAGAGACATGAAACCACAAAGGAATCTGGAACCAACAGATGAATTGAAGCAGGGTGGCAAGAGAACCAAGAAATACATTTCATTGCCCAACACTAAGGGGGCTATTACTCACCCCGGGAAATAACGCCTCTGTTGAAGTATGTCCACTCCTCCATCCATTGCAATATCCATACTGCAAGCAAATGGAGAAAAGAAAAGGCAAGAAAAGTAAAATGATATAATAACAGGGCAGAAATAAAAATTCACCAAAAAAAAACATGGAGAGAGAGAAGAGACTGCCAAGCCAGCCTTCCTCAACATTTAGCAAACATAAATCTTTCTATCCTTGAGCTAAGTAATTTTTAGTATACCAACAGGATGGATAAGTACTCAAAAGTTGTGGCCAAGCAACAAGCAAGTTTTTAGCCAGTATAAACTGGCACTACATGGAAAGCAAAAGAAGTTACTTAATGGGTAAAATAGTACCTTCATTGGAGGCATTGGCACAAGCCTCCAAGTGTAATTTAAGCATGAAGCATAGAAAATTAGATGAAAGCTAAATAGTAACAAATAACATCAGATGGCAGCAATTCAGCAAACTTACTCATGTATAACGCTCAGTAGAGCTGAGTACTTCAAGTTTAAAGATGAAATCTCTTCCCATTTCCTGGACCAATTTGGCTCAACAACTGCAACCTCCAACTCCTCCACACCTACACCGACAAATAAAATTAGCAAATTAAGAGCAAGGAACTTTAGTTGTGCAAGATATAATCATACCAAAAAAAAAAAATTTGCAGCTCATCAGATCAATGAACTCAATATTGAGGCAAATCCACTGTACATGTATCACCAATTTCACAAATTTGCAATATTGTGTTCATATATATTGTGTCTGTAATGCTAGAATAGCAATTAGCTGGGGAACTTTAAAATACTTTTGGCTGCTCCCGTGAATTGCCTCAATATTGAGCTCATGAATATGTTGAGACACAGTTATATAAAATTCAAAAATATATGAAAACAAATTATGAAGCACCAAACCACTACAAGGCTACTAACCTGACATGCCATGTGTGGTATCAGCTTGTACTGCATCCTTTGAAAGTATGTTGAGCTTAATTGTTACAGTTCCAAACTGAACACGTAAAAAATACAACTTATTAGGCATGCTAAAATAGCACAAGTTATATTCCCATAAGGTAGCTAAAACTTACTCTTTGAAGATTCTGAGACTCAATGCTAACAATGTCATCAATTCCCGCTTCAAAGCCAAAGGTTCCTTCGTCTCCATGTGCAGTTGCACCATTTATTTTAACACCACCATAAGAAAACGTCATCACACACCCAGAACAATATTTACCCCGGTATACAACATAATCAACAAGAAGATTAATCCCCCCCTGCAAATCACACAAAAAACATATAATTACTAATCTTGAAAATTCTTTCTAAAAAGATGTAGACAACGGAGCCAGTAGCCATTTGCTCATTGAACAGCATACATAAAATGAGTGGGGAAAAAAATCCCCACCAAACCAAATATGAAAAGAATTGATTGATTGATTTTAAAACATGAAGCACATGTCTGAGGTTCAATACTAACTGGTTATTCATTTTTACAAAATGCAATTAGCATAGCTTAACAAGTAGAAGAAGAAACAAAACTTGGATGCACTACCAAAAAGGTGGAATTGCCATGGAAAAAGCTTTGTAATCTCAACCTTTAGCAGCTAAACGCATTAGCCTGTAGTGTCCAAGACACTCAATTAACAAATAACACTCAAATAGGAGTCTTGGTATGAGGTTGGAGAACATATAAGCTAATTCAAGAAAACAACACAGGAATAACAACCTAGAAAGCCAGACTAAAATCAGAAAACCTGCAATTGCTAAGTGACTGAAGTCACCGAACACCTTAAAGCAAGTATGATACAGGATATCAAATACAGGATAAACTTGATAGAAACCTGTCTCGTTCCTGATTCAATATAACTTAATTAATTCATGACAGAAAAAATTCTGTACCACTTCTGCGTAGCTGAAACAATTGGTTGGTGTGGGGCCATTTAAAATAACTGTAATCACGCAGAAAACCACAGTAAGTTAGAAAAAGAAGAGAAGGAAAAGAAAGAAAGAAAAAGAAAACCCCCACAGATAGCACAATATCCAGTAAATGATATCATGAGAAAATACCGCTAGCCTCTGTAATATCAGGAGTGGGGCTTGATGGAGAACAATCCTCCATGTGGTCATCAACATCTAATTGCCCATCATCAGCCTCACTCTGTAGAATTTTCAAACAAAGCAAAGCAAGACTTCATAATCAATTTCATGATTGAAAACATAACTCGTCAGACATAGGAGAAGCCAACATACACTGGACGGTGGAGAGTCTCTAAGACCACGGTTTAATTGGCTTTCCCCAGGCAAAGGTGCTTCATGGCATGAAATTATCGTCTCGTGTTCACTGAAAAGCCTTTTCGACTCAAAATCATCGACCCGAAAACAAAAGCCTTGATCATGACTTAAAGAAGTGAGTTGGGGAACAGCATCAGAACCAGAATTTCCTTGTTCAGTGATTACGTCGTCTCTAACAGTTCCGGGCTGAACACAAGTATCCGCATTATCACAGCCAATAGCATCAGCATCTACACAAACTAAACTGCCGGATTCCTTTCCAGGAACATCACATTCCTGGGCAACTGGAACACACGGTTAACAAAAATCAGTAATATCAAACCTAAAATTAATCACCTAAAACTATAAACACGCGCAAATCCTACTTTTACTCCAATCAGTAAAGAAAAAAATCCCTAAATAATCAAAATAATTCGAACTCCCAATTTAGAATATTAGTACTACGGCAAAACTAATTTCTTCTTCAATTACATGATTTTTACTATAATTTTCCATAAAAGGAAATAAAAAGTGGCTGCAAGTACAGCATTCGAGAAACTGGTACTTGGAAATGAAGGGATTGTCGAGACTAGGGTTTTTGAACTTGCCTAAGACTTTACCAGCTGCTAATTCAGCTATCTCGTTTTCTTCTTTGAAATCGAAGACTTCTCGTTCGTTCTTCATCGTCGCTGCCGGGAGAGATCGCTATCAATAGCGAGTGAGTCAATAACGGAGTCAGCTAATCAGAGAGATTTTTCCGAGACCCCTTCGCTTATGAGGCGTTGTTACGGATTTTTAATTTATTGTAACAAAGAGAGACCTAATTTTTGCAAAGCCAATTAAATTAAAGGGAAACGTCAACCGACTTGCTGGGAGAAAATATAAAAGGTCATTTGTTAGAATTTGGATTGGCAGTTCACGCTCCAATTCAGCGGATGAAAGGCACGCGTTGATCGGTGGGAGCTCTGTTTTTGTTGGGATCTGATATCTGGATCCTGATGGCAAAGGGGTCCACGCTATTGATAGCGCGTGTTGTTTGAGAGTTGTGTTAGGTAGGTGAAAAAATGATTTTCTGTTGAAAAGTAATAAAGAAGTAACAAATAATTTGGCACACACTGGCCAGAAGAAGAAAGAAAAAAAAAAAAAAAAAACAAGAAAGAAGAAAAGAAGAGGGGAATGCTCGCTCTTCTGCATACAGTTCAGTTCGATTCCTAAAGTCAAGTTCATGGTTTAATGTTACAAATATTCAAATTATATGTCCAAAAATTGTTTGATGTCTTCTATAACTGGCTGGCCGAGAAAAAAAACTAGGATGACGCAGGTCATAGAATCGATGATGACACGATGGTTCGGCTAATAATAAGGTGTTTTCAAAGGTGATAAATTTTGATTATCAAATGTGTTTTTAAAAATATATATAATTTTTTAATTTTTTAAAATTTATTTTTAAAACTAATGTATATCAAAACAATAAAAAATATAAAAAAAATTTAATTTAAAATAAAAATAATAATTCAAAATTTCATGAGCACTCAGCACCACCGAACACAGACTTTAATTAGTAGGATATGTTTAGCAAATCAATGCTTCTCACTTTGTTTTTAGTTTTTACTTTTGAAAATAGTCTTGAAAACCATAATTTAGAAACTATAGCATGAAACCTTCTATTTTATTTATGAATCCAAGATTTATACTTGAAATATCAAGGTTGAGATATTGAACATAAGATTCCGCTCGAGTCTAAAAACTAATAGGTTAGATAACGAATCCAAAAACTCGGAAGCTCAAATACAAACCAATGTTCTTTAGCCTCGGGCATGTTACATGATCCTATGCTTAACTGGATCCAACTGAGTTACACAACGTTCAAGAATGTCAATTGACCCAACTAGATCACAAACAAGTAGCCTTTGTAATGGGTAAAGGGTCTCCATGAAACCTAACAGGGTGACGTCATGCATCCAGGCGAAGACATAACCCTGTACACATACATCTAGGCAATAGATGTCTGACCCTAAATATTTCAATTACCGTTCATGCTTCTTGTTATAAACTGAGCCCATAAAACAACGCAAGTCAAGGATGTCCCTGATTAGCAGATGACCCGCGGGTCAACGTTCTTTTTCTCTCAGCATATTACCTCTAATGATTTCTCACTCTACTTTTATTTCCATGCAAGTTAGTGTGGTATATGATTTTATAAATGTTGATGAACCACGAGGTGATCAGCTCAAACATCTTCTCTTCATCCTTTTCATCACAATTCTGCAAACACAAACACTACACAATCTACACTACCTCATTAATCCTAAGAAAACCACTGCTTCGATCATAATCATGCAACGTCTCACTGAAATCCCTTATCATCAAGATTTTCCTTGAAAAATTGTCGTGATTCCTGCCATCTTGTGCACCAAAATACCCGTTGTGAAATGTCAGTCTCCAACCTAGTGTAGCCAGGATTACTTAAAACTTGTCTCGTTATGCAAGATTAGATAAATGGAACCGTTACAAATAATTTATTTTTTATGAAACCTTTGATTTAATCATGCAGGGACTTCAACCAACCATAGATTCTCGTCCAAGTACGTGAATAGAAAGGATAATATCGCTTTCCATCAATATTAGCAGGGACGGGTCTAGGAATGGTGATGTGTTTTGTGTAATCTTGAAGAGGGAAGCGAGCGAGTGGAAAGTACGGCTAAAAAGGGTCATGTGCTTCATTTAAGAATGCATTCCTTTTGCTGTCCATCAGGGATTGATGATCGTTTGTATCAATACCCTGTTGGGGTTTACATGAATTCAAAGCTAGAGAAAACCTTGAAGGGTTTTGGATTTTTTGTAGTAGCTTGACAGATTTTGAAGAATAAAAACAAACAATGGCTTAGGTTATGGTTCATGATATCTTGCATAATAAATCTCTTACACACGATAAAAAAAAAAACCCTTTAATGCTCAAGTTAAGGATGATATAAAAAGAACGTAAATAGGATGAAATGATGGGAAAATGTTCCTTTCTGTGTAGTTGTGAGTAAAAATATGCATCTAAATAAAATGAACTTGAACAACATAAAGTAGAAATGCGTACATAATAATGAGTATCTTACTCATAGAGACAATTATATAAAATAATTACATTCATCATGAGACCATACAACCACCCTCTAAAACTATACATTCATGTGAATAATCACACTATTAACTTGTAAAACAAAACAATTGGATGGTATTTAATATTTTAATTGATTTTTAAAATATTTTTATTCAGTAATGCATTAAAATAATATTTTTTAAATTTATTTTTCACAAAAATACAAACTGTACCAATCTAAGATCACCCAATCTTTTTTTTTTCTTTTTCATTCGTTTTTCCGTATGAACATAGGATGAGTGCAATAATTCCTAGGATTTTTTTGGCCCTATATCATTGTCATGTCTGAATGTCATAATACTTTAATTAATGGTTCTCCTGCCTTTCAGTTCTTGATCAATTCACAGTTGATTTATTTAGAACCATGTTGAAGTCCCAGGAACATATTTTCAGTTTTAGATTTCATACACACATCACAAATAGCATGATACAGTAGTTCTTCAGGTGAAGAAAGCGAATCCAGCTTCATTGTCATATCAACTCAAACATATATAAATACCAGTATCTCTAAGAGATAAGTCGATCTTCCAGCGATAGCAGATCTGTTCCTCGCAAGATTCTACTGGATCAGTTCATTTTCCTCCAACTTTCAGCATCAGATGGCCAACCTGAAAGCAGTTTTAAGTTGATGCAATTGAGCAATTACTCGATCTTCGAGCACATAACACACTATCTATAGTTGCCTCATTTATATAAAGAAAGTTTCACCCAAGGGAGCCTTATAGAGAACTAATGAGTGATTTAATCATTCATTTTATGATCCATGGATATCCTTAAATGGCTGAAAGAAGAAAAAGTACATGAGAAGAGAAACGGAGAAGAAAATTGCATGCAATTTAATCAATATATTATAGATAATTAAGCTCACCCTAATTTGAGAGAGGTATCGGAGCTATCATCCTCCACAGGAGGGCCACTGCTGCAGCTGCAAACATTGGTTGTAGACTCCGATGACATCCCTTCTTCCTGAACTGCTGTGTCTAAATCGACAAGGGCGGGTCTTTTTCCCTTGTAAATGGTTGAGATCTGCTTTCAAATTCAATCTCGCTTTATCTCACTATTCAAGTCTTGACAAACAAAATTATAAGCAACTTTGCCACATATTCTTACCTTCTGTTTTAGTTGCTTATTCTCTTCCAAAAGCTGTACTCCCTGCATTATTGGATTAAACCAAGAAATCAAAGAATCGATGACATACTGACTTTGCTTATCTTAACAATGATTGAAACATGAAAAGAAGACTTATGATTTATGGCGACTCCACAGAAGATTTCTTTTTTTTTTCTTTTTATCAAAGAACGACTCTTGCATAATTCTATTTATGCAAGGACATATCTTGACGAAGTCATGACCAGCAGGTCTCGTATACCATGAAATCTGTAACATTCTAACCTTCCTTTCAAGGGTAGATATCTCATTCATAATTCGTTCTCCCTGAAAATAATATAAAAAAAAAGTTACTGCAAAATAAGCATCTATACATGGTTATGTTAGGTAGTAAATGGAGACCAACCTTGGTTTCAAGCACGCGGCTAAGTCCTACTTCAAGCGCCTTTTCCAATTGCTGCAATTCTTCTATATTTAGTCCGTGAAGATCTTCACCTCTCATCCGCCTGCCATCCATTGAAGGGATACATCCCATTAGAAGTTAGAACAACAGTCATGGAGCAGTTAACACCTTGTCAAGTTCCTTACTAAAGGTTTACCTTAGTTGATGACTCTTCTCGGAAACTTCCTTGCTCAATCGCATGTGATTGCTGTTTTCTAGCTATAAAATAGCCAAAAATGAAATTGCAGGTTAAGTTATAACCTGCAGAGCTTGAAAAACACCTTGACCATGCACTTGAGATGAATAAATAGAAAAACATATTTTCCTTACTGTCGAGGTGATAATCATTACGCAAAACTAATATTATAGTAAAACGAATTACCTGCAACTCAAGAGACGGCGGATTTATTTTGTCGAGGTTATTGGAGTGCAGATTATACCTTGCAAGTACATCCTTCATACTACACAGATATGATACAGTTAGTAAATCATATTGAAAGCTTGTGACAGAGAAAATGAACGATAGAGATCATCGCCACACAAGCTTTTTGTTTTTTTTTTCTTTAATAAAATAGATATTCATCGAAGCATCCTAATGACTAAAGTTATCCACCAAGTCGAGAGCTATCTAAAAGCGGCTAAGCCACCCTAGACACAAATTTTAAAATGAGAAGGAAGATGAGAAACAAAAAAACCCTAGAAAGTCCAAGCCGAAATTCAACTGGATCATCAGGTCGAGTATACATAGCTGCTTCCATTGTACAACCAGGGACAAGGTAAAACCAGATAGCATCCTTGATACAGTGGGCATACGGGGCATTATGAATGGTCCAAAAAGCTTATTCAGCTAGACTTGAAAAATCGATCCCACTAATTCTACTCACAGAAACCGAATTATACCTGGTATATTTCTTCTCTTGCTAACTGAAATTCAAAACAAACAAAGGATGACTTTAGCAAAAATCACACACATGCTGCAGATCATCAGTGGGAGTTTCGACCCTTTAATGATTGGTTCAAGTCCCCCAGTGCCTAAACTCCATGAAATATCATCTTCTATGGTGAAATATATCTTATTACTTGCAGTAACAATTATAACAGATAATAACTTGAAACTTTCTGGTTCAAATTTCTCAACAAAAAAGAGTCCTAAAAAACATAATTATAATAGGTCATGGATTAAATTTTGTTTTTCCAGCTAGTTATGCTTCAACAAATTGAATATGATGGACATAAAACATAATAGATTTGATAGCGAGTTTGTACTTCAATCTGGATAGCCAATCCTCAAATTTAAATATTATCATTTGATGTGACATTAGTGTTCTCTGCAGCATTATAGAGGTAACAAAAGGTGATGAAAAAAGTTGAATGATTGATTGTGCAAATTTCTTTGCACTGGATTCATTCATGTCCGTGTGTATACAGTTGCATGTAATATCGTGAGCTACAAGACTGATCAGATTAGCCAGCCTAAACCCTTCAAGCTCAGTAGGAGAATTAACATAGTTGTGTCGCATCAATGGTTTTACCTCCAAATACATATAAAGCACATGGTAAGGGTCCTAGTTTTACTATATGAAAGAAGAGCATATCCAGGTTCATAGTGGATATAACATCAATATGCACTGATAATTGGCAAGGCCATGTTATCAGCTCACTAGATGCATACAAATTAATTACAAACGCACTGGGGGAGTTAAGAGGGATTCAAGAGTGCAGACAACATCCATGAGTGAGACTTGCACCGTTGATTACTCATGCTTGGAAATCATCACCGAGGAAATTTACGAGTTTCAAGAACACAATCACAAAAACCTCAGACTAGCAAGTTTTTTTTTTTTTTTTGGTTATGATGGTTAGAGATATTCTCAAACCAGTTTACATGTCAACTGAATCTGAACCCAAGTCTTCTTTTTGAATGATATTAGAAACACACATATCCCATCAATCCGGTGCATTCAAAAGAATTCAATACAGTTTTATGAGTAATGACCCTAAGATTTACCTAGAAAGTCAAGAAATAAAACACAACTCCTTAAGCACCGTATTAATACCTTGAGATTAGCTAGTTTGTAAATTTTGAAAATCATCCAATAGGACATTGTTTACATTAACAAGGTGATGATATATATTTACTACTGGGAACCTGTTTTAGGTGGAAATGGAAGGATACATCAAAGAGGAAACTGGGTTTTAGTAGTATTTATCATCGTGGAATTTTCTTTTCTTCCCATTTTTCTTATTGAGATTTATAATGAAACATTGAATAGGAAATTGGAAAAACTGCTTTGTTATATATCGTTTTGAACTTGCGCTCTTGCTTCTTAAAAAAAATAAAGAATAAGGAACCATTAACCAGCAGAAGTTGTGTTTCTTTTTCAAACAATGTTCTCTAACACATTAGAATTTAATTAATGAAAAGAAAATGAGCCTCACATAGAGAAAACAAATATTATTTTTTTAACTTTGTTCCTACAGAAAGGATTGGGTATGCAAACCTCCAGTCCCTTCCTTTCCGTTAGGTATAAATCCCAATCAAAATTAGTGTTAGTTCCCTTTCAGCCATCTGCCTCAAAAACTCAAATAATTTTATTTTATTTTTTGGTTAAACAAATATATAATTTAAGAATCTGACAACAAGCCTTCAATGCTACTATACCTTCTCACACAAGTAACAGTTGTGCTGTTTCGATACGTTACCGATAGGGGTATTATATTCATGTGTTGTACCTAGCTTTCTCTAGCCGTCAGAACATCGGGCGTCTTGAAGTTGAGTTTCTCCAAAATATCTACACAGTACTATTTCCTATAGGCAGAGAAATCTCCTCGCATCTTTGCCCATAGCAGATCTAGCCGAACTTGTAAAATTTGGTAGTTCTGTATGCTTTTGCTCTTTCCACCCTGTGGTACCAAGTTTCCTAACGTGTAAAAAATATAAGTGAGAACTTTCTCACTCTAGAGATGGATCTAATGTGTTCGTTGTCCGGGAATGTTTCTTTATCCTAACACAAAACTGTTAAGATGCTGGCCTTATTTGCAGTCTTGTGACAACTAAAAAGTACTTGGATAAAGAGAAAACTAAACTGATTAAGAGAAAGAAGAAAATAAAATAAAATTTTCTTGGGTTGTTTGATTTAAGAGAAGGGAAGGAAATAAATTTTTCTTTGTTCGGATATATTGACAGGACACAAAAAAGGAAGACGATTTTTTAGAGCATATTATGACAAAGATTCTGTCATTTTTTTATTATCATTTCCTTTGATTTCCTCTCAAATTGGACGAAAATCCATTGTTTTCAAAAGTAAAAAAATTATTTCCCCCTCCTTTTCCCTCACATCTTTTCTTTTATATTCCTAATTCGTGTTTATATTCAAAAAATAGTTTTGTAGTCTACCTCTCTGGAATTTTTATTTATTCTCAAGCACTTCTTTATTAAAAAGATTAAAAAAAACATGCCTATTGAATGTGAAGTTCCAAAAATAGAAAACAAAAGTTTTATTTGGCTTACAATTGACTTCTTAAGAAAAAAACTATATATGCTATATTTGATGAACTGAACAGTATCCTTGTTATAATAGTGAGTAACTTTGAAAACAGTTTTTGATGTTTTCCACTTTTCTAGATAATTAGAGAAATAAAAAAAATATTTGTTTTCAATGAATAAAAGCATTGTTAATTATTTTTTAAAAAACTAAAAGATTTTTCAGAAATAAATTACTAAGATTTCAGATTTCCAAAAGACAACTTTTCCTAATTATCTAATGAAATGCTATAGAGATAGTAAATAAGTTTTTTAGGATGCAAACACATTTTCTAATAAATAAATCGTAACTTTAGAAATATAATTAAAAACCAATAAACTCTCCAAGTTTGGGGTACCCTTAATCCCATAACCTAATTTCATTCCTAATTACAACCTAAAATAATATATTTATGAAGCTTTTGATATTTAAATTTACTAGCGGGAATATCACATATTTCACAAGTGAATCACATCATTCCCTTATCAAGATGAATGAAATTCTAATAATATATAACACAAATTTTAGTAATATGTATCAGTAGATAATTACAAGTTTTTTCTAATCCACAATAAAATAATGATCTTTTAAGCATCCTCATTCGATAATGAGGACCAAGGCTTTGTTTGATCTTGTTCTATTTATGAGTTAAACAATTGTTAGTGCATAAAAGTAAAAGATAAATATATATATTTTTGTTAGAAAATAATATAAATCATATCATAATTAAAAAATAATATAATTTTGAAGGAGCAAGAAACTGCAACTCGACATAATTTTGTTAGGTGTTAAAACTTATTAAGAACATATTGTTTTTTTTAAAAAAAAAAGCCTTTCTTGTTCCTATATTTTGTACTAGTTTTTTCTACTTGAATATATTACTTGAAGCTAGGGTTCTGATAGACCAGCTTCCTTCTAATATTAATTTGCAAAGCACGAAAGAATTCACGGATGGGAAAAGACAGACCAGCTTCCTTCTATCCAATTTATGGGGCCATTGTGATTTTAACTGTTCTTTCCCTGGAAAAACAGCAATCACTTTCCATTTCCACTTGCAGAGACAAAAAAAGAGACCAAGACCACACTTACACCTTGTTATTTCAACGACTTGTTCTTAAGATAATTGGCACCCAACTGACGCCGGCAATAACACCTCGGAAGATGCCATAATAGATGTTTCTCACTAAATCACAAATTGACAGTCGACGTCGGTTCTTATTGGGGAGGCCAGAGACGACAATCCTGTCAGGACATGTTACTGGTTGGCTCGTATACAGCAACCTCCACATGAATCAATCTCTATTAGATTATCGAGTCCAGCCATAAGTGTTCAGGTAGAAAATACGTGTTTTTTTTATAATCTTAATTACCAAAAGTTTTAGAAATTCAATGCTTTGATAAAAGAGAATATTTTGTAATGAAGTAACAAGTATATGAATACGTGCAAATTCCTTTCAAAAAGTAAATCAAGGGTCGACTGTGAGATAAATGTGTGAATAATTTACAACTTTTTTTGTTGATATTTCTAAACTCCCACGCCAACTTTGCAGGAGTCGAACAATTTTTAAATTATAAATTTATAACCATTATCTCACCAAAAGTTTGTGATATACAAGCCTAAAAAGACATAATCATTATTTTATAGAAGACAATCTTTTTTCCTCGAGAACATTCACATGCATTTATTTTGTCTTCATTCATCAAAGATAGTGACGTTCGAATTTTATAATTTTCAAATATTTTTAGTGCAATAATTTTTAAATAATACACACCATTATACGGTCAAATGCAAAAATCATTATATCTTTATTATTACCAGGTAAAAAATTATTTTTGATTATGGTATTTTCAAGAATTGTTGAAAAACTAGTTCGAGAAGGCTATCAATTTTTAAAAAAAAATAGTTTAATTTATGCATTTGATTTGATTTTAGTTTGTTAACAATTATATAGGTTCAAATTTTTGTCAATAAAAATTTATATCATAATTTTTTTAATAATATTACTTAATAAAATATAAATAAATAAACTGTTTTTTTGCTTCTTTTTGTAATGAATTTGAGAGAACGAAAATGAAAAGAAAAAAGAAAAGAAGGGGCAAGCTATGTTCTACGTGCCTGAGCAGCAAGTCAAGCACACTCCTAACCCCAGTACGACAGGGCATCATTAAGTAGGGAAAAAACGAGAGAAGGAGAGGCATTCCCCAATTTCTTATTTAACGGTTACTGGACGGCCACGAAAAATTAGGACAGCCTTCCAAAATCCACTTATTTCATTGGTTTTTGATACAAACCAATAAATAATTATAATTTATCTTTGAAATAATTTTAAAATAAATTTTTATCTTTGCAGAAACATGACAACACAACATGAATTTCTATTAAATATATAGAGTTACCTTACAAAAATCCCAATTCAAAATTTTATTGCTAAATATTTTATTTTCGATTAGTCTCCTAAAATACAAGTTAAACAACCTTATTTCTTTAAATCCTCAATTTATCTTGAAAAGAAAATAAAAATTCTAATGAATATTTATGAAATTATTATAAGGATTCCTACACTAAAGAGAAAATAAAATTAAATTATGAAGCACAATATTTGATTTCCTAGACTTAATAGAAAAAATAAAAACACCGCAAAAGGAAAAATATTTTCCTAAATTAAATAAGAATAAAGATAACTAAGAACATAAATCTCTTGTACTAATCCTCCTGCATCAGTTTTCTAAGTTGAAAAGAATTCGTTCTTGAAATCAAATTATTCTCGATGTCTAATTAATCAAAGCTCTCCAATCCCTTTTCTTTCTTTGTTTCATGCGCATTATAGTTCTAGATTTCAATTTCAATCTTTTGATGTTAAATCTCAAAATCAAATATAAATAAATCAATAACTTTATTTTGTTGAAGACCTTCCATATTCTCTCTTGCTCAACCTCTAGCTTTTTAATGAAGAAACCATTATTGACATTATTGCTTCCATTACTATCATCGTTTATGTCACAATTAACATCATAATCATCATCAAAATAACTATTATAAATTGATGATTAATTCTAGTCCACAAAAAAACTAGAATCATAAAAAATCTTAGCTTGATAGTACCAATCAAGAGGTTGCCACCTATACTCTTGCCACTGAAACAGGTTTTCAAAGCTACCCAAAGATCAATGATCACTCTTACTACACTCTCCTAGGTTCCTAATCGCCACCAACTAGAGAAAATTTTGTAACATGTCTCTACATTTCTCTATCACTAGTTTCTAAACGTCTATTTTCCAAAGGGAACCTCTCAATCCCCTATACATCTTGTTAAGAAATCTTTTCTAGCTATGATTATTCAACAACACACAATAACTAACCATCAAAAATTAACCCTGATTTAAAATTTTATCACTAAATACTCTCTTGAAATACAAGACAAACAACCTTATTTATACTATTCTCAGATCTAACTTGAAAAGAAAAAATTCTAATAAATAATTATGGAGGAGTTATAAAGATTCCTAAACTAAATAAAAAAAGTAAAATTATCAAGCTTAGCATTTGATTTTCTAAACTAAATATGAAAAAATAAAAGCTCCATAAAGGAAAGTTATTTTTCTAAACTAAATAAAAATAAAAATAACTAAAAAAACAAATATGTCTAAAAATACAAAGGGATATGTCCACTCTATCTCAACAGTTTCCGTCTCTTTAATACTGAAAAAATAACCAAACAACTCAAATGAAAATCACTTTAGTTTTACGTTTTAGAGAATAATATGAGAATGTTTTTTCATTGTGGAACAATGTTGTCCAAACAAACCAATCATACAAGATGCAAATAAAAATACGAGAAGGTTATTTTTTTGCAAAGACCAATCGCTTAACTATTTTCAATTATTTGACAAAATATCAATTAGTTTGCAGGGAGTCTCAAATTTTTTGTATAAATAGTTTGGTTGCAAATCATTTTTCATTCTTGAAACATAAATGAAAACAAGATATGCCATATGTATTTTCCAAAATCAGTTTGTATATGAGCTCTTATTGCTTCAATAACAACAAAACACTCTTTGGACACACACTGAGAATCTTCACAATCTTTGTTTCAATCCACAGTTCCTCAGATCTTATCAACTCAAGTATCCAAGAATCCCGGCACTTATGCTCAAACATTTCTTTCCAACGTTGTCTTCGTGAATGCAGGAGTTATACCATAAAGTTTGAGAGCATCATTTTCAACACAACCAACCTATTATTCCTCTCCAAGAGGATATTATTTAAGAGTCTGTGGACTTCCAATCTGAAAGTCTCAAATTCACTTTTTAAGACAGGTAATTGAAGTGAGAATTCAGGACAAAAGTAAGGCTTGCCCTCCTTATGTGATCCGAGATTCAAAGAACCTCTCTCCATGACCGCTGAAAACTTTTCAAAAAAAAAAAGGGAATAAAAACTCCTCGTTTTCTATTAAAGTGATCGATTAAACAGTTACTATTCGAACGAAATTCGCATTTGCATTTTGGTACAATCCACAGTGTCGTTGTTAGCCCTGCTGTTATTATAGTGTTCTGCTGAAGGCCCTTGTAATCATCAGTGATCACAGTCAGAGACCTTGTAGATCATCAATATTTTATGGTAACAGCTCACCAGCCATTATCTCGCTTGGAACCAATCCCTGCAAAATATCTTCCTCCGAAATTCTCGAAGCCTAGCTATGTTACCAAATTAACTATCTTCACATTTCCAAAAAAACCGAGGTAACTTTTTACTCCTATGCATCCGTGGTTGTCACTTAAATGTTGGTTGAAACTTATACTGACATAATTCAAAGGGAACTACTACAAGATATGTAGAGGATCAGTTCAGCTATATATTTTAGTCTGAAAAGGAAACAATATTAACTCCCATGCTAACCACAGATCACATTCAACAACCCCAAATGATAATAATAATTGTTTGTTGTTCATGATTTTTTAGCTTATCAGCTTATCATATGCAGTTGTTAATCTTTAAGAAAACAAGATTAGAGACTTGGAGTTAAATAGTTTAGAGCCTTTTCATCATGCTACACACCTCCGAAACAAGAATAAGGCAGGACAATAAATTACTAAACGACCCAGACCGTTGAACATAAACCCAGCTAGATTACAACAATGAAACAAAATCCTGAAAGAACAAAAACCCGACTTAGGAAAGAGGATTTCATGTGGAAGAAAAGAATATCCCAAAAATGAAGTGCTACTCTCTTCTTTCTCTCTCTCTCTTTTCCAAAGAGCAGTGAAGTATAGATTTGGGTTCAAACATGAAAAGTTGGATGTGCTTAATCGTTGAAGGAGGTAAGCTAACCTAATTATCAGTGATATAAGAAACTATATGAAACTTACTGCAAGGGATCTAGATTCTTCCTCTATCTAATTATTGGACTTTTAAAAGTCCATAAAATTAAGTATATGGATATAAATTTATGTTTGGATACGAGGTTTCAAACCCATAGGAAATTGACATGATTGTAATTTTAACAAATATTCCACTAAGATCTTACAGTCCTAAAACAAGAGTAGAAATCTAAAACTCCATGCCTCTATCTCTGTGATCTCTCTCTCACTCACTCACTCACACACACAGTACTCACTGATAATTATACTCACATCAGCATATAGACAGACACAGTAAATAAGGGATAGAGTCCGCGAGGAGAAGTCATACATTAATAGAATAAAAGAGATCTTCAGCACTAAAGGTAAAAAAGAACTGCAATACCTGGAGCTGGAATACTCAAAGAGCTTGCCGGTAGCAGAGAAGATGATGACAGCAACCTCAGCATCACAAAGAACAGAAAGCTCTTCAGCTTTCTTGAAAAGCCCTCGCCTCCTCTTGGAGAAGGTCACTTGTCTTGCAGTCACGTTGTCAATCTTCTTGATCTTGATCTTCTCTCTAGCCATTATACTTTCCCTTAAAAAGAAAAAACACACAACGTTTACATTGTCCGTACAAAAAAGAACAGACACATGAAATGACATGGAGACGGAGCTCAGAAAAGTGGGGTTCTGTTAATTTAAGACAGAAATTTAGCAGAAACCCTAGCTAGAAGGACCCAGTTCAGATCCAAGCAGAAAACACCCCAAGAAAACGCCAATCTTGGCTCGTGAACATGCAAAAGAACTGAAGTAGGAGATATGAATTGATGAGCTTTCCCTTGTTTACCTTATTGGGAGCTGGCTTGAGTTAGGTCTGATCAGAGGAATCAAAAGCTTCCTGTTACCGAAAGTAAAACAAACACCAGAGAGAGAGAGGGAGAGAGAAAAGGAAAACTTTGGGTGTTGTGTGTTCAAGAAAGGAAAGGTTGTCTTCCCTTTTATAGCGAAACAGGGATCCTCATTTTCTTATCTGTGGTTTGTGACATTTACTTTTAAAATAAAATAATCCTTGTACGAGGCAAAATAAAACTAAATTATAAATGTTTACAGGAAGATCGATTTTTCTTTTTTTAAAAAAAAAAAAAAACAAACCCTCCATCCTATTCCTTTTTGTCCCAATTTCCCTTTTAAAAAATTAGGGTATAAACCCTGGATAATTTCTGTCTTGGATTTGTTTCTAAGTACCTAATAAATAATTTTTTTGTCCATAATATAATAATTTGAAGTCTAAAGTTTGTTTTTTAAAAAAAATTTATTTTTTTATCTCTAAATTAATTTTTATGATATTTTTTTATTATTTTAATATACTGTTATTAAAAAAAATAAAAATAAAAAAATATTATTTTAATATATTATTAAATAAAAATTACTTTAAAAAATAATATCTAAAATACATCTCCAACCACTTTAAAAAATGGAAACAAGAAGATGAGATTTTTTCTGCTAATTACTTTTTCAAAATTTAATGTAATATAAAATCAGGTTTTTTGTGTGGACAAATCGCATTCCGTACAAATATGCCAGACTGCCATCACATCAAGCTAGTCTAATTAATTACTCTACTTTTTTCCCTTCATGTATTGCGAAATTCCTCTTATTTTATCGCGATAAATTGGACTAATTATCGATCAGCAATGTTCTTCATTAACTCGTGAGCATCTACTTTTAGGGGGGGTTTTGTTTCCGTTGTAAGGTTTTAAATGTTGAGCTTGTTCTAACCCAAGTAGGTTTAGTTGTAACAGTGCAAACACTGACTGTTCTCAGACGGGATGCCACAGTTTCTTCGAAATTCAAGCAGCTGTGATTTTTGGACGGGTTAATCTTTACCCTTTTCTATGTTATTTGTGGCACGCGGTATGATGTAGATGCACCGTTTGGGTTTGTTAAAAATTAAATTTTTATTTTTTGGATTATTATAATATATTGATGTTAAAAATAATTTTTAAAAAATAAAAAGATATTATTTTGATTTATTTCGGTACAAAAACATTTTAGAAAACAACCACATTCCAAAACATGCACGTTGTAGTTGATTTATTTTCATGTAAAATGGTATTTAAAGAAAAATAATCAAAATTTAAAATCATTGGTTAAATTAGTAATATAAATAATATAAATAATAAATCCATAAATAATAAATAAATTTTAAAAAATAATTAACAAAGAAAAAACTGAAGAGAACTTCGAACCCATTTGGGTTATTAAACAACCTAATACTAACAGGAAAAATTAAAAAAAGATCAACAAAAAAAGACCATGGTTAAAATAGAAGAACTATGTGACCAAAAATATAAGATTTGGATAATCTCATAAAAAAATCTAAATACTAGTTCCTAATAAATAAAATGAGAACGTGATAATTTTATAAAAATAAAAATAAAAAATCTCAAGCTCAATTTTAAGCAAATAAAATGTTGAATGATGAAAAATAAAAAAAAAATATAATTAAAAAAAATCAATTTGAGCACACCAAGATCAAGATACAAAATCTCAAACTCGATTATGATACCAAGGTAACCACATATGAAAGAAAATTAAATAAAATTATAAAACACAGTTACCAAACAACTCAATGTTGAAGGACGAAAGCTAAAAAGAAAATTTGATTTTAAAAAATCAAGATAACCCAATAGAAAAAAAAAGAAAAAAAACTTGAAGATCAATTTCTGATAGATCAAATGTAAAATGATGAAATTGAAATAAATCAATTAAAAAAAGATTAAAAAAACCAAGCAAACCTGATAAAACCTCTTAAACCTGGTATAATCTCTAAAACTCATAACTCGTGAAGTATTTGATCCTGGTCCAATAAAAAAGTTTAATCCCGGACCAATTTAATTTTGAATGATGAAATTGTTAAAAATATATTAATTTAAAAAACTTGTCAAACAAAAAAAGACAGCAATAAAAAGAATAAATATTAAATTTAATAAGAAAATAACCTCTGGACGGAATTATATATATATGGACGTATGTATGTATGTATATAAAGCAATTAAAAAATAATATAAAAATAAATAACAATTTAAAAAACAATGATCAAATTTAAAAGATAAAAAAATAGAAAAGGAGTGAAATTTTAAAAAAAATGTATTTTTATATATTATTAAAAAGAAATAGTAATCAAAATGACAACAAACAAATGCAAGGGGAAAAACAATCGAAGAGGCTTGTACAAAATTCAATGAAGAAAGAAAAAAAGAGGGAAAATAGTTGTCAATGCTAGACCAGATAAATGTTTTATATACATATCGCTCCATCATAGAGAAAACGTTGAGACCTTCTAAATGCTGCATTGTAAGGTCTCAAAGTGTAATAGTTAGAACTTGTCTCATTCTAAATGCCGAGATTTTTTCAACTTTAATGCTATTTATATCTTATAAAAAGTTTTATTTAATTTATCTCAATGTAAATATTAATTTTATGTAAAATTAAAACACGTTTAAAGGTCCTAAAGTGTTTAATTTTAGGCTCTATTATTTCTTTTTAGTTTATAGTTAGGACTTGTTTCATTCTAATTGTTTTTAGCTCATGTTAGTTATCCCACACTTTGTGGCTGGCTAAGCTCATTTTTTATCAACAAAAAAAAATAAAGGTACTGTCAATGCATTTACCCCGTTAAAAAAAAATAGTTGTAAACTGAAAAAATAACACATGTTTTTAATAAAATAAATTAAAAATTATATACATTAATAAATGTTAAAATATTTCGTGGCTCTAATCAAAGATTAAGCTAGTAATTTGAGACAAAGATGCATATTAAAATACTTTATCACTACCAAGGAGCTCTACCAAATTTTCTTGTTTAACTATACAACAATAAAATTATTTATTGTAAGAAAATTCATTATTTCAATTTTTTTTTTTAAAGAAATGAACAAAGGCAAGAATATCATTAAAAAATAAATATTGAATTGATTGATATCTAATGAAATAATATCTTAAACATAATTTTATTTTTTTCAATTATAATTAAATTTAATTAAACTTGAAGAAAAAAATAAACAATTATGAAATGTTGCATTAAAAGAGCTCTCGCTAATATAGTTCTCTCGTCGAACGGAATCCTTCAACCTTAAGATTAATATTTTTTTTATGGTCAGAATTGGTGTTAATAGACCACTTTCTCTCTTATTATTATTTCTATACGAGTTTCTCTTTCCTCTTTCTAATCTAGTGAGTGAAAATAAAAATAATAATTATTTGAAGCAAAATAAAAATTGTTAATATGAGGTAGCCAGATATTCTCTTTTTGTTTTACATTTTAATCTTCTACATTTAAATTATTTATGTTTATTATAATTTGCAATCTAATTTCTTTTGATTAGACTATAAAATAATTTGATGGAAAAAAAAAGTTAGAAAATAAAAAATATCATCTAATTCACTGTTTATATAAATAATAAAATAGACGAGTCATACCCAATTATTTTAGTTTGTAGTATAATTATTATTTATTAGGTTGTTATAATGATTGCTTTTAAAAGTATTTTTTATCTAAAAATATATCAAAATAAAAAAAAATATTTTTGATATTATCACATTAAAATGATTTAAAAAATAAAAAATAATTTATTTTTAAAAATACTTTTAAAATGTAAAAAGAAATAACCTCGCCCACGAGTTGCTCCTCGATAAAAGAACCAGGAACTGACAAATCATCAAGGTTACACATCACTTGGAAACTGACCAGTAGCTAGCTACATAGCATAGCAGGAGCATTGGCGCATATTGCACGTTTCTCGTATGGGTCTTGCAGACTATTTTATGTTTATTTTTAAAAAATTTTTATATTTATTTGTTATTAAAAAATTAATAAAAAAACACTTTTAAGTAAAAGGAAATTTTAATTTGATTTTTAAAAAATTTGGACGAAAATACTTTTTAAAAGTTGTGAAAAATTTAAAAATATCATATTATTTACTAATTATATCAAATTTGATCATAAAACTCTTGATTGCTATATATATTTTGTTTTGAATATTTATTTTTTAATTTCATCTCTTAAAATTTAATTTTTATTTTAACTTTGGTTCTTATTTTCATAATTTTTATTTATTTTTTTTAAAATTTTTTATCTATCAAATTTGATCCTTTTTTTATTGTTACTTATTTTATTTGAAATAATTTATAAAATGTTAATTATTATTATTTTAATTTCTTCATCTTTCATCTTTTTTATTTTTTATATTTGATCTCTATTATTTTAATTATTATTTATTTTATTTAAGATAATTTATGAAATTATATTTTTTTCAATTTCATTCTCATTCAACTTTTTAATTTGTAAGATTTGTTTCTCGTTATTTTAATAAACTTGAAAAAAATAAAATATTAATAAGTTGTTTTCCAACTTATTTTCCATGACATAACTAAACACTAGAAAATGTTTTTCAATTTATTTTTTATTACACCACCAAATATCAGAAAATAATTTATTTTTTTAGAATTTATTTTCTAAAAAAAACTATTTTTCAGAAAAGAAACAAACCTAAACCACAAAATGGATTCCTCTGCATGTGAAGGTAGATGATGGACCACAAATGTAATATTCTGAGGAAATTAAACAGAAGAAAGTGATAGAAGACGATGAATATCTGCATACATAACAGTAGAAAGTTACCAAATGGCTGCCTTTTCGTTCCAGTTACACATATACTCTGATGGATTTTGTTAAGAAGTGGAAGTGTAATATTGAATTCGGAACGTAGGAATCCCAGCCCAAATCCAACTGGACTTTCTTCTTATTGCTGTTTAACAAGGGCTTAGCAAGATTCATCCAAGTAATTAATTATCAAGATACAACTTCATTTAAATAGTGGTTCAATAATAAAAATTTAAAATTAAAAAATTTATTTTTTTAATGGTCTTCGATTCGAGTTCTGTGATTACTTATATGATGACCACTAGAGACTTATATGATCGTTAATTTAAGAATCTATAGAATTAGTCGAGGTACACGCAAGTTGATCCGTACACCCATATTAAACTAAAAAAACTAAAAAAAAAGATACAACTTTATCTGAAAAAATAAATGTTCAATCCATGTTGGAAACCATATTCTAGCTACAGTTCTGATCGTGACATGGAAGAAAGAATACATTGCCTATTCGTTCCTTGTCACGCTATTCTTTTCTCACCTTTGGTTTCGACTTTTCATACTGTTCTCAGTTCCAAGATCCGAAGGCATCTGCTTCATGAGAAAATAAATTGTTTTTTGTTTTGAAAGTATTTTTAAAAAATTTAAGATTTTATTTTTATTTTTATTTTTATTGTTTTGATGTACTATTATAAAAAATAATTTTTTAAAAATAAAAAAAATATTATTTTGATGTATTTTCAAGCATTAATTTTTTTGTGTTTTTAGATTTTTTGATGTAATGATATAAAAACTAATTTTTTAAAAATAAAAAAATTTATTATTTTGATATATTTCTAAACAAAAAATAATCACTACAACATTTTCAAACATTCTTTAAATCTCAGTATCTTCTCATAATTAAAAGATAAAAGCTCAATTGCAATTCTAAATAATCTATCTCTTCCTTATTCAAAAATTTTGTGAAACAATAAACTATAAAACACACATAAAAAAAATAAAATTGACACGGCTTTTGCAATCAAGAACTATTAAATTAATTACTCTCATTTTCACATCTAAACAGCAATGAAAGTAGATTAAAAGTAAGAGCCTACAAATAAAATAAACTTACCTCCCCGTTCAAGATTATGCTGCATAATAAATCCCAAAACGCACCTTCTTATTTTATGAAAAGTATTCCAAGAAAATTTTTTAGCCGATAAATAATGTTTTTAAAATTTAAAAACAAATTATTTTATGAAAAATATTCTAAGAGAATTATTTAGTGGGATCAATAAAGTCAAGGATGGCAAGACAAATCTGAAAAATCACAACACAACTAGATAAATTTTAATGTATGGCATATATGCTTTTTTGTAAAATTTTAATCTTTTTGTTTTTTTATATTGTTTTTTTTAATAAATATTTGAACCAGGTTATGATTTTGAGGTGTTGAAAAATTATAGACCTCACCACATCACTAAGAGCAACCGATGGAGATATTTATAGCTATATACGCCGGAGATTAAAAGAGTTCGCATAATGGGTCACTAAACAAAAACAAATAGACTCATAGTTATATTAGCATGTATACGGACTTGTTGCTTCCTTTTACAAATTATGCAAAGTGCCTATTTTAATTTCAAGTATTTTTCTGAAAATCATACCTATAGTTTATGTTTAACTAGTAACCGATATATTTATTTTGCAGGCCAAACAACTTGAGCATGAACCTACTCTAATGGAGTTGTATATGTAAACATATATACAACATACAAAGTGTTTTCCCATTAAAAAAATTAAATGAGAAGTATTTTATGATGTTTGATGAGTAGTAGTATAAAAAACATGAAAATAGTAAAATGATAATAACATGATATTGTTATGATGTAATAATAATAATTACAACAACTATTGTAGTAGTGGTGACATGAGCAGTGACAATAATAGTGATGATAGTAGCGGCGACTATGTTAGTATTGGTAACATGAACGAGGAAAAGAAGGAAATCATGATGGTTGTAAAGTGATGAAAATGATAATGATAATATTTATTATAATAATGGCGATATGTAGATAATGAAAATGATTATTTTGGAGTGATGAGTAGTCATAACAAACCATAGTGATAATAATAGGGTTGTGGTAGTAATTGATATTATTGGATGATATTATAAATAAATTACTATATGTAAAATATTTTATAAAAAATAAACATAGAAATATAAAAAATATATTTTTTTTTAGTTTAACATGGATGTCCGGACCAGTTTGTGCACATCTCGACTAATCTTACGAGCCCTAAAATTAACAATCATATAAACCTCTATTGATCATGATATAAGCAATCATTTCGTTCAAATTTAAAACCACGTACGTAGACCACAGTATATTTTGTTCGAGACTGGTGACAATACATGACGTTCTAGACGCGAGCAGCTGAGAGAAATTACTCACAATAACCGCAAAAAATCCATATTCCTAAGTTGAAAACCATGTCGAGTACTTCATTCCATCATACCAAATCCTTACGCAGCTTCAGCTTTCGGCTTTTGCACGTGGTTAATTAATTATATGCCTTTATTTCATATATAAATATATATATATATATATTTTATTTTTAAAAAAAGGAAAGAAAATTAATAACAGAGTTAGTACGCTCTACAACCAAGATGCAAGTGGAATGCACTAGTTTGACCCTCAGCTTTTCCGTGTCATGATCGAGATTTCTTTCCAGCCTTTTGCCATCAAATTCTACCACCTTCTTCTCATTTCACATCTCTCTATTCTCCTTGGTAAGAGAGAGGTGCCAATGGCCATACCCTAGGCCAGTCATCACTTGCACTTGCTGTTCACGCAGTGAGTATTAATTAGATAATCATGTGCTACACGTCGTTTCCTACTAAATCTCTTGCTGGGTTACTACGATCCACGATATCTCTTCAAGTTTCTCAATAATCAATCAGGGAGCTCAGCTCATAAACTATCAACACACAAGACACTAGGAAGCAGGAAGTTCGTGCTAAGCGTCTACATCACCCAAGCGATCTCTCAGCGGACCAAGGCACTTCAGGTGGATACAAAAGAGTATAATTAGTTTTCTACTCTCTGCTTTGGTACGGCAACATTTTTATTTTTCTCCCGGAGCCTTTATGCAGATCGAAACACCCAATCATCAACAGGAGCGGTCTCCGGACTCAAAATCCCAAGATGGCTCTTTCCCATCACTAAGTGGCCACTTGTCAGCATCACATGCGCATGCGTGGGAGCCAACTCTCTTAAAATAATTCGAGGGTAGTGATTTTCTGTTTCCAAGAGAATTTTCCTTCCTTGGTCCGCTGAAAAGTTTTTTTTTTTTTTTTTTTATAGCAGTATTGTTTGTACATTTAGGTTCTTTATCTCTTCTCTGCATGCAGAAGAAGAAAATTGCATTTCAAAAACATTCAAGACAGCATTATCATACCTTTTTGTTTTTATTTCTATGATGGACTGGCTAAATGATAAAATAACAAGAAAGAAGGACCATTAGTGGAATACACGCGCGCGCGCGAGTGTAATTCACCTATTTTTGCAATAATTTATTTTTCCAATTTAATTATTATATTTCGGGATACAATTAGATTTACTCTGTCTCTCTCTTTGTTGAGAGACTCGATTAAATCATGTACTGTAAAATTAAAATATAACGGAAAATGTTAAATCCGAGACCTCCAAGAAAAAAGCCTGCTCGTCCTTGAAAAGAAAACTTGAAGGTGCAGGGTGTCGGAGCATAAGGGGCCATGCAACCCAGAGTGGTGGTCTTGGAAGAAATCCAAGGCACTTCGAGTGGTTCTCTGCTTTCCTGCGACCAAGAGTCTAGTTTCGAACTTTTTACCTGACTATGGAGGGAGGGTCCATGGTGCAGCTCTCAAGTAAAGCATCCTCAAAACAGATTCCATCCCAGATAACTTATGCTTCGACAATTGTTTTTGGTAAAACAAATAATATAAAGGCTTTTTTAATGTTTTTTTACTATAAAAAATAATCAGTAATTGAAAAGCTTATGTATTTATTTAGTAAATAAATTGATGTTTGTGTTAATAAATACAAAAAATATATTGTTGTATCTATTCGACTCGTTTTATTGCATATCATCTAATTTTTTTACAGTGCAAAAAAATAAATATATAGGTGTTGTTACATATTTGTTGACATTAAGTAAAAATATAGTTGTAAATTGAAAAATTAATACTGGCATTTAATAAAATAAAGTGAGAATCATATGCAATAATAAAGACGTGTAAGATCTCAAATTATTTTTTAACATGATAGAAAAATAGGACAATATTGCAAATACGTTTCATTTCATTATATCATAATTCTTTTAATTGAGAAATTTAACGATGTCATTTGAGTAAGACAAAATAAATCTTAAAATGTATGAACCGATAAATTGAGAACGAGTTGTTAATGACAATGAAATTTTAAAATAAAAAGATAATCATTATCGTGGCATAGCAATAATCACCTATCTAGTTTATACTTCTATATATGAATAGGACAAGTTATTGGAAACCTAACCTGGATTGGAGTCTCGAAGTACATGTGAAGTTATTAACATAGTTTTTAAACCTGGTTCGGTGGTCGACCCGGCCCAGGACCCAAATTTCGGGTTTTGACTTGGTCACTAGGTCGTCCAGGTCAATTTCAATCTTTTAAAAAAATCAAAACAACATCGTTTTAGTAAAAAAGCAAAAGTCAACGGGTTACAATCAGGTTTTTGACTGGATCTTGCCGGGTCATAAGTCACCTTGGATTTTGACTTTCTCTATTTTTTCTTAAACCTGACCCGATTCTAGCTCCAGGTCGACCTGTCGGGTTAAGTTTCAAAACTATGGTTATTAAAAGGATAAAAGACTAAGATTTATTTTTATAAACTAGTATTATTAAACCCGTGTTAGTTTGACAGGTCGATCCAAATCTTGTTTTGGCTAGTTTTTATGTCAAATAGATGAGAGTTGACTCAGTCAAATCTGATTGACCTGGCAAGTTAGTCAATTACCCACTCGACCAAATTAAAGCTCGAATGAGACCCAATGTGACTTTTTTTTTTTCAAAACAACATGGCTTTAACTTTATTTTTTTTGAAACGACGTGATTTTTTATTAACTCGAGTCAATTCAAATCAGTTCACTCAATCCATAATTCAAGCCTTGAACTAGGTCACGAACCTCACCAAATTTCATATAATTATTACATAAAACTTGTTTACGTAACTTTTGATAATCAACAAAAACTAATAGGTCTTGAAAAAATATTGTTCATGCAGACTCGTAAGCACTATCCATTCTAATAATGGAATGGTTGATTTGTCCTTCCCGTAAAAATAAAACTTGAACTAGTTATTAGAGGCATAATGCTCCTTATACAGGGCTTATTTTGTCATTTTTAATTTGTTTATGGGTAAGCTGGTCTTTTATCATTTGACAAGCACAGTGAAATGACTTACCATTGGATGTAAGATTTTCAAAGATGGAGTCCAATGACACTTTCATCTTCTCACACATTTCTTTTTGTAAGTCAGGCAAGGGGTAATTTGGTCTTTAAATAAATATAAAATGTATTTTTTAAAAAATAAAAGTGGTTGATGCATGCAATACATGTGCTAGCAAATAGTTGGTGCTTGTGCTCTTTGGGCAAAGTGTGCAATGCCTTCTAATAGCAAAAAATCAATTTTCACTGTATCATTAGAAGCGTCGCGCTGTCATTTTCTTGTTGGAGCGACACGTGGTGGTGTTGAGTTTGTAGAGTGATGCTAGTTGCCTTTGTTTCTTCTCCTCCCACTTTTCTCTCTTATTATCTTGAAAAATGCATTACCTATGAAATGTTCTAGAATTGTTCTCTAATTATAGGGATGTCAACATCGGTTCTTTTTTATTATTTCTAATTTTTATTATTATTTTTTTGCAAAATTTTGAGTTTTTTTCAAATACATCATTTAATCTCAATTTGTGATATATTATTTTGTCAAACTTGGTCCTCGTTCTTTTAAATGGTTTTTTTTGGAACACTTTGTTAAATTGGTTGTTATTTTTTATTTCACCATTCAATCAAAAAATTATTTTATTTTTATTTTTATTTTTTATTTCAATTTTGATCCTCATTATTTTATTGTTTTTTTAATCTTTTTGTTCAATTTTTTTTTAATTTAACTCTTCAATCATTTTTTTTGTATTCCAATTTTGATCCATATTTTTTAATTTTAATTTTGGATCATTTTATGTAATTTATATTGTTTTTTCAAGTTCATACTTCAATATTTAATTGGCGGGGAATTGAATTTAGTGGTTTTTTTAGATAGGGTGCTTCCAGTTTAATGCACCGAGTCACGAGTTTGAAAAGTTAATACAGTTTAACATTGTTTTTTTAACTTATTTTATTTTTAGTTTTGTGATTTTTTACATTTTTTTTACATGGTTATCATGATTTCATGACATTGATCGCGAGTTTGACATGTTAACTTGGGTTGACTCATCTTTTATTTCTCGATTTACAAGTTTGTCATGCTAACTCGGATTTACATGAGTTGGTTTTTTTGTTCCTTTTTAAATCATATTTTTCTTTTATATTTAATGGGTTGACAATTAAGTTAAATCGTTTGTCTCTTTTTACAAAAATGCTTTTTTAGGTCATCATTATCATATTTTTCTAATTTGGTATATTTTCTATCATGACCTTTTTTTTATCATTTGATTAAAGTAAACTAACTTAATTTATCCAGTGGGGTTTTTAACTTGTATATTGTTTTTCTTTTTTAAATATATTTGCGTTAACTGAACATCGTTTTTAATGAAAAAAAGCACTGTAACACAACATGTATCCAAGACGAGTCCCAAACCAAATTTTATTGTACTCGGCTGGCACCAATGAACATATATATTTACAAAGGCAAGACGGCAAGATAATTTTTTATGGGAAAATAGAGGGTCGATTTTACTCGCATTATATTAAGCCGCCGATTGGGTTTGCATACTAAAATGGGTTTGAAATTATGATGGTAATGGTAGTTTAAAATATTTTTTTGTTTAAAAATATATTAAAATAAAATTATTTTATTTTTTAAAAATTATTTTTGACATCAATATACAAAAACAATCTAAAAATATATATAAAAAATTTATTTTAAACAAAAAAAAATTTAAAATTTAAGATAATACGGTGCAAACCGCGTTCCCAAACACACCCTAAATTAAAGGAGGTTGGAAAATAATTTTTATTTAAAAATTTCTTTTTTTTTTTAAATTATTTTAATATATTAATATCAAAAATAAATTTAAAAATATAAAAAATATTATTTTAATATATATTTTAAATAAAAAATATTTTAAAAAACAACATCTTCACATTTTCAAAGTCATGTAAAAAGATAAACATTGATCAATCAAACCTTTAGAAAAATTTAGCCGTTGTTGGTTAGTCCAACGTTATGACATAGTCAACTGACCCGAATGTGTTTATTATATTAGATTGGTTGACTGATATTAAGTGTTTGTGTGGCTTAATTATTATGTGGAGCGACAAAGCCAATCTTCTTTATATTTAAATTTATTTTCTTAACGCTAACTTTATTTTTCTTTTGATCAAGTTTATAAATTTTTCTTATTTAAAGTTATATTTATTGTAGTTTTAAAATTCAGTCAGCCTAATTGATTAATCTGGAGCTGGAATTGGATGAGGTTTAAGAAAAATTAAAAATATGTGTAATTTAATTAAAAACTCGGATTAATTTAAAAAAATTTAATAAAAAATCATTTATTTGCATTTCGTTCGAAGAGATAAAAAATAATATTATTTTACTAATAAATTTTAATTAGTAATTTATTAATCATTTATTTTTTAATAAAAAAATAATATTATTTTACTTTATAAAAGAGAATGGAGTCGAACTAAAATGATCCGGTTAAAATTCAATAATCTAGTTAAAATTCAAGATTCAGGTTTTAAATCAAGTTGATCTTCTAACCGTGTTTAAAAACTATATATTTGCATTTCGTTCGAAGAGATAACATAAAAATTAAAAGAGGGTTAATATAGTCAATTTAAAAAATCATGCGATGAGAATAACAACAGTACGTCTGTATGAGTAGAAATATATCCATCCTGATTTGTGTTTTTTGCTTGCTTCAAAAGATCAAAATACCCACTTCTCATTTCCAAGGGCACCATCATCTCCAGGCCATTTCCCACAAACTGAAGCCCAATCCAGTCCATCAGAAAAAAAGAATCCAAGCAAGCTGCTTTTCAATTTCCTCCCTGGAAACAATTTCCTCACCTCCCAAAACAACAGAAAAAACCAAAAACACCATTAATCCCGACAGCCAAAACTACCAAAATGAACGAAGATCCCAACAGGGCCGAAGCCGAACGCCTCCTCGGAATCGCTGAGAAACTCTTGCAATCACGAGATCTCAGCGGCACAAAAGACTTCGCAGTTTTAGCTCAGGAAACGGAACCCCTTTTGGAAGGCCCAGATCAGATCTTAGCTGTTGCTGATGTTCTTTTATCAGCTGAAAAACGCGTCAACAATCAACACGACTGGTACTCGATCTTGCAAATCAGTGAGAAAACTGACGATTCCTTCCTCATAAAAAAACAGTATCGTCGCCTTGCATTACTCCTCCATCCAGACAAGAACAAGTACCCTTTCGCCGACCAAGCCTTCAAGCTCGTCGCCGATGCTGGGGCTGTTTTGTCTGATACTGCTAAAAAAACTTTGTACGATAATGAATTGAGTTTGTTTTCGAAGATTGATTTGTCTGCTTCTGGGAAATTACCAGTCAGGAGAAGCCAGAGACCGGTTGATGATAAAAAGGCTGAAAGTGTGAAAATTAATGTTAATAATGTGAGTAATCAACAAGAAGGGTCCCAGAAAGCGAAATTGTCTTCCTTTTGGACTGCGTGTCCGTATTGTTATATTTTGTACGAGTATCCTAGGGTTTATGAGAATTGTTGTTTGAGGTGCCAAAATTGCGAGAGAGGGTTTCATGCTGTTTTAATACCCTCTTTGCCTCCTTTGGTTCCCGGGCAGGAGTGTTATTATTGCTGCTGGGGGTTCTTCCCTTTGGGATTTACACCTGGTACCGCAGGGAGTGGAGGGAAAAGTGGTGGGGTGGGTTCAGGGTTTCCTAATTGGATGCCGCCAATGTTTGGGACAGAGCAGCAGCAAGGAGGTGATAAGGGTGGTGGCTATGTAGCGGAAAATGTGGATGATAAGAATGGTAGCGGTGGCGGCCGTAGTGGTGGTGGTGTTAGTGGTAATGGTGCAGCTGCCACACCAGTGAGGGTTGGTGTGGAGAGCAGGGATAGAGTGGTGAAGGTTTCTGGTGGGAGTGCAACGGGCGTGGCTGGGAATGCAATGGGGATGCCAGGGCCAAGGAAGAGAGGAAGGCCTAGGAAGTACCCTGTGCAGGCGTAGTTTTTGAAGGCCGATGTGTAGTCAGTAAGTGCAGTGTGATGGAATGGAATGGGATGTGAAGGTGTTGGTGGCTGAAGGATGGGAGTCTTTTTGCATCTGGCTAGGTTCTGGGATTTCACAGGTATTGTTGATGTAACCTTTTTGCTTTTAGTTTTTTTGTAGAGTTCAAATGTTATAATGCAACCGACAGGGTTGGTTGATATGTAACATTTTATGATGCGTAGCAATGTCATTTCAATAGTTTACGGATTTGTACAAGTTGTTCTGCTTTTAATTAAATATTCATTTTGTAGGATCAGTCCTATGTTGAACACTTTAGGCATTTAGTACCAAAAAGAAATGCAGGCATTGTAAACGAGCTTGTTGATTTGCAATGTTAAAATGTGCGAGTAAATGTAGGTAAATGTTACTTGAAAGTTCAAGGTAATAGTTTTTTTCTGACATATTGCTCTCCATGTCTGCGTAAGTACTTTCCCTGTTAGCTAGACAAGTTCCATAGTAGCCTTACTACTGAAAGTAAATTAAAAAATTGTGATCTCAGTCATCCTGCAGAAATTGGATGATCTGTTTTGTTGAACATTATGTCAATGGAGTTTTAGGGGCATGATATGCTAGATTCTTGAAGTTCGAAAGGTCTTCAGCATAATTTTGGTGAAGTCGTTTCTAGTTCCTTTCATCAGACAGCTCAATGGAATGTCGTGTAATTCAATTAATAGAAGTAGTATTGTCCTTGTTTCGTAGTCATTCCTGTGATGTCCTGGCTCTGCAATGGGAAGTCCATTCCAGGTTTTGTTTCTAAACTTGTTTCCGTTTATGTTGGATAAGTTCCTCTATTCTCTTCACCTGTTCACTGGGAATTGCATACGTGTCCACATAACCGGGCAAGGCGTGTTTTTTAGGTCAATCTACTAAAATGCACGATTCTGTGTTCTTCAAACATGATGGTTGCTTTGTTGGTAAAAAACCCAAATCTGCATGCAAAAAAAAAAAGAAGTTGTTTTTAGTTGAAGTGGAAATATAGGCTTAAGCCACTTGGCCAGCTTTGAGTTTTTTCCTTATTTTCTTTTCTGGCTGAAGCAGTTTTTATTATCTTCATAGTCATCTCTTGTTGCTGGATCAAAGCTGAATAAAAGAAGAAAGTTGAAAATTATTGTCAACAGGCATCTAATATAAATAGCTTTGTTCTGGTAGGGTAATAATTCTGCACGTGAGCGTTCTTTGGTTGATTGAGCAATTTGGCAGTGGAGGATTGAGCGGTCTTTTAGCTTCGATTCAATTGTGGCAGGCATAATTAACTGGAAATACCTCTGATTTAATTGTAATAGGCTTAATTGATTTACATCGGCTTAGAGTTCATACGTATTTTTCCAAATAGCCACAGGACCCTGAAACCTACCGATTCTCTAGGCTTGGAGCTCTGCTCGAGCTTGGGCCTTTGATACCAAGTTTAGTGCGGGGATGGTGAAACTTGACCACGGGTGACGCAAAGCATCCCGGGCAATTCTAAGTAACTGAATTCTACTGCAGCTGTCTCCACTTTCTCCCCACATTGACCTCTATCTACTGAATCAACAATATATGTCTATTTATAGTTTGCAAAACATCAATCAGTCCGAGCTTGCGACTTTATGGAAATCGGATTAGAGAATCTAATCCATTTCCCAACTCAGGCCCAGATTTCTTTTGGACAATGTTCATACGAGCTTTCCACATTTCAGAGTGACCTGATGGTGAGGGTTTAAGGTATCTAAACAAAATCTTTTGAAGACTTCTGAACATTGGCAATAGGCACAATCAGCTCGAAATAGTCTTCAGGTTAAGTACACACGCTTATTATGATGCTTTTAACTTCAATAATTCGCCATTCAGCTGCATGCTATTTTCCCATTGGTGCAAATGCCAATTTCCCAGCCAATTGTTGCATACCACAGGAGGCAAGGAAAACCAGCTAGGCCTCCAAATCCCAGGCTCAATGCCTCTTTGATTGGAACTAGCATCAAATAAGCATGCATAGAAACTGCCTATAATCCACCCGAGATGCTCACTGAAGCACAAGAGTCTGGTGGTTCAACCATGGTAGGATGGTAAGTTCGGTTGGTCATCACATCAAACATGCCTGGTGGCAAAACCCTTGCCTGTAGATGAAAGAGTCATTGATTGGTTTTTTTTATCCATGTTGAGCTTCCAGAATAGACCCAGTGCGAGTGAGCATATCATTTACAGGCAAGGTCCTTTAAAAGTACACGGGTTGCTTGAAAACTAACAGAAGATAGAAAGAAGAGAAGCACTAGACGGTAAAAGAATGGACCTAATTTTTCCTCGCATGAAACAGAATGGGAAAGGCAAAACTAGGTGGACATTGGTCGAACAGTTTATGAGCATGTCCAAAACCAAAGAAAATATGAAATCCATTTTGAACAGAGTATACCATGAAATTTCTCAAGGAAATGTAAAAACACAATCTAAGACTAATAACAGATACGGCAAAAGAGCCTCTCAGGAAGTTGCAGAGGAGTTGGATAGCCTAAGACACTCACTTTGGCACCTCCTAAGGCAAATATCATTCCAGTTAGGCACCTGGTGTTGATTGACACAAACAGTTCTCGCACATGCATCAGCACAAGCATCAAGCTCAGAAACACCGCAAACGGTAACACAAGTATCAATAGTTGGGTCTTTAGATAATGCACCAACCTTCTTTAGCATCCTCTTCGAAGTGCATACCCTCTCGCAAACAAATATTTCATCGGAGCTCTTTTCACGGCCTCTGGCGCTCTTTAACCTCTGCTCATCAGCTCTTCTTTTCTTCATCCTTAATGCTTGCCCTGCAATTATAGCTGGAATTGCTGCCCCTAATAGAGACCACCATGGGTCCACCATTGCTCTTCTCTTCAACACACAAGCTCTTGGAATTTGTCACAAGGAAGATTTCCTCCTGTGCACAAACACTTGAGATATCAAATTCAAAAATAAGCAACATCGGTATAAGATAAAATTGAAAAAAAATCCCAATTAAAAGAAATTCGAACAGAAATGAAGTCTCCAAAGGGTTCTTACGTGCTTTTCAGAAGATATAAGTTGGTTGATTTATTTGACCTAATTTCCCTTGAAATAGTTTTATCCCCTTTTTTATGGATGAAACATTAGTTAATAAAGATCAACCAAACAGAAA
The DNA here is from genome assembly GCF_951802175.1 of Populus nigra. Classification (NCBI taxonomy): domain Eukaryota; kingdom Viridiplantae; phylum Streptophyta; class Magnoliopsida; order Malpighiales; family Salicaceae; genus Populus; species Populus nigra. The sequence continues at coordinate 7,765,941 of NC_084855.1, read as the reverse complement.
TTGTCTGACCAGTAAAGAATAGTTACTGAAGTACAATAAAGAGAGAGATGGAGAGCTTACTGAGCTGAAAATGGTGGTGGATCCTCGAGGGACAGAGGGTTTAGTTTTAGATGGAGAAAGAGAGAGAGACGGGTTTCGAGAGAGAGGAAGAGAAAAATTCGGAAAGAAGGCAATGCGCGGACTCGGGCACGTGTTTTTACATCCAACGGCTTAGGATTGTTCTAGTTTTGTGGGACCATGGTTTTAGATCAGTGTTTGTCACGCGAATGTATTTTGGCGGATATAATCATAATTTCAGTGCCTGAACTTTTCTAAAAGTTCCTATTTTAGTTTACTTTTTTCTTATTCTGAGTTACTAAACTCTTCAAAATCCATCAATCATAACATTTTTTAGGATGTTTAGAGTCGGCTTTTTTTAAAAATTAATTCTTTTATTATTATTATTTTAAATTTTTTTTATTGTTTTGATATAATCTTAAAAAAATAATAAAAAATTATTTTAATATATTTTCAATTAAAAATTATTTTAAAAACTAATTTCTAACATTGTTTTAAACAAAAACAAGTCTCGTGAGGGCTGCTGCTTGTCATAGCAGTAGATGAATCGAGTCATTACTAGGCTCATTTTAACAAAACTAAGTTTTTAAAATTCATTTTCAAACGAGTTTCCATGGCTCATGAGCTTCTTTAATTATGTTCATGAGCTAGACCATTGTTTTTCAAAAAAAAAAAAAAAGAACTGTTTTTTTAGAAAACAAGTGAGCTCATTTACGAACTTGTGGGGAAAAAACTATAAGAAAGAAAAATTTGTATATCATTTCGTAAAATAAGTTAACTTTTATGTAAGGAATAATATTTTTTATGACATAGGATATAGTCATTATACGGACCTATGAAGTATTTAGGCAATGTAATTATTTGTGTGTTTGAAAGTATAGTTGCGGTTATTTTTTAAAGTATTTTTTATTTAGAAATGTATTAAAATAATGTTTTTTATTTTTAAAAAATTATTTTTGACATCAGCGTATCACAATGATCTGAAAACACCAAAAAAATATTAATTTGAAACAAAAAAAAATAAAAAAAAATTAAATTTTTTCAAAAACGTTTTTAAAACATAAAAATAAATAAGACCATGTATTTTATACAAAAAAAAATACACAAGATAAACCAAGTGATATAAACTTGTATAATAATATTCTACAAGTTTTTCATAAAACATTGAGTTTTTTTTTAATTATAATTATTAGCTTTAGGTTTGGGTGCGTGGTTATAGAAGGTAGTAATTTTTCTAAGGTGTGAGTGTGGTTGTGATTGTTTTTTAAAATATTTTTCACTCAGAAAAATATGCTAATAATATTTTTTTATTTTTTAAAAATTATTTTTGAGATCAACATATCAAAAATATATTACTTCAAAATAAAAAAAAAATTAAATTTTTTTAAAAACACTTTTGAAAAGCATTCCCGAATAGTTAGAAAAATAATAAATTTACACAAAACAAGTTAATTAAATTTCAAATGTGCTGGCGGTTAGTTAATGAAATACACACGTAAAATTCTAGAATATAATTACATGATATTACAAATATTATTATTATTGTATTAATCATTATATTACATTAATTTAATCCTAAAGTCAAGCATTAGAATGAATGTGTCGAAAAAAGTGACCAATATAACCAAATTCAAAATTCACAAATTTCAATTTTTTTCTCTCTTTATCCAATTAAAGTAGTATCAATCAATCAATAAAAATAAATTATAAAATTAAATAAATACATGATAAAATATATAAGTTTCTACGTGAAAAATCCTGGTGCGGGAAAAAATCATGCAGATGGAAAAATCATAATTCCTACGCATAAAATATTGTTAATTATTTTATTGATCAGGGACTGCCTTCCCTGGTTGTTTTTGTTTCATGGAAGATTCCAAGTCGCCAGCAATTGACTCCGAAGATCCACTATCCATATCGGCTGCTTTGTCGTTCAGGCGAAAGGTGACACACACGGGAGGAGTCCGAGAAGAGTTAGCCGAAGGCTTGGAACCCCAATCTAACAGCCTCAGTCATAGCAGCGGACGTCAATCATGAACAAGAAGGTCACCAAGCCCACTACCAGCAGATCTGACCTCCCTACAGTCAGAAAGACCTGACGAGGCCCATCTAGTGTTGAGCTCTGTGGACCCACAAGCACCCAACTGAAGGCGCAGGAAACATTTCGACCCATTGCGAATCTCAATGATTAAAATTTCATTTCATCTAATTAGTAGTTCGTTAGATTTTATAGTTTGTTTTTTTTATAAGAAATTTCAAAATATTATTGTTAAAATTAATTATTTAGATTCACCTAACATGATATATCATGCTAAAATTTGGATCATACTAAAACTCAAACGCAAGTTTAAGTTTTTATGACAAGATGAACCGTGTATTTGGTATTATAGTAGAAGGTATTTTTTAAAAAATATTAAAAATAATTTTTATTTAAAAATATATTAAAATATTTTTTTATATTAACATATCAAAACATCAAAAGGCATTAGAAACATCAGTTTAATGTTTTTTTCATGCCAAACACATGTTGAAATGTAACATCAAATAACTATGAAAGTTAAAAATCATCAATATCAAACTTCTCTTATTAAATGAAATCCATTCACATTAAATTTGGCTATATTATAAATAATTTTTTAAAAAATAGACAGAGGGTATTAATTTAAAATGAAATAAAAAAACAAATGTAAATTAAAAATTACATATAAAAAAGTGAGGGTATTAACTAATGATTTTGAAAAAAAATAGAAAGAGAAAGAGAGGCGAGGCTCACGTGCCTGGCAACACTCGAGCCGAGGCATGTTTGGGTCGGTAAACCCAGGGCCATGCACTCGGGCTTGTATATTTTTTTGTGCAATAAAGGGTACATCTCTTTTTATTAAAAACATCATATAACGCGTCACCTATTGTCAAGTTTCGAGGCACCTTGCGTGGCCAGAAAATCAAGTTTTTTTATTTTTTAACCAAAAAAATTCATTTGAACCAATTTTTCATGTGAAAACATAAGAAATATCCTATAAATCTCAATAATCTCATTTGAGGCCTTAAAATAGTCAAAAATCGATTAAAAAGGAAAAACAACCTGAAATAATAATAATAAAATATAAGTTTGATCTACTTTTTATGATAATTGATTAAAGAAGCTAAAAATCATTATCATCGAACTTCTTTTATTAAATGAAATCATTTCACATAAAATTTGATCATTTTGGTTATTAAAATCATGATAATCGTTTTAGTTATTAAAATCATGATAATTGAAAGCTTTCTCTCTTTTTAGTCGTTTTCTAATGATTTTTTCTTTTATTTTTCAAGTGTATATAAAAAAATATATGAAATTTAGAAAAAACCATATATTTTCTTTGTATTTTACATTTCAGTTCTCGTCCTTCTAATTTGATAAACTTGTAATTCCTTGTCGTATATTTGCAAATCAGTAATCGTAATATATGGCGTCCCTTTCGATCATTCCTGCTTGCTTCTTTTGTGCCAGAGATCGACAGGTGATTTTGATTATTTACATATCTTGACCGGTGAATAATGTGCCCACACAGTAACTGACGCAGAAAATTTCTTACCTTGCATTACATTATATTTGACACTTGCCAGTGGGGGCAGCTTTTTTTAGGTCATAGACCAGCCGGGACCATCCGCAAGGGAGGTTTGTTGCTATTAGAACCCCCTTCTTGAGTAATCCTCTATTTTGCTGCTAACTCAAAGACTTGTCCGTCTCTTCGCTCTCTCTGTTTGCTTTGCCCTTTTGCCTTCCACGGCACAGAGCAGGGAGTGCTGGCTGGGTGATCCATGACTCAGGCCATTTGTTGAGGTGGGTACCACTTGCATAGTTGCGTTCCGATAGAGAAAATGACATCAGCCATCCGGTGCCAAATGGTCTTGGTTTCCTTGGTTTTTTCTTGTGTGGAGAACATTGCATTCTTCTGAACAGTTCCGCGAGTACTCCACTCATTTGCGGTTTCGGTAATTATATTAAAATAATATTTTTTTAAAATTTATTTTTGAATATTATTACATCAAAACAATTTAAATAATAATAATAATAATTTAAATTTAAAAAATAAATTCAATTTTTTTTTTAAAAAAGCAGCATCCCGCGTAAACATACAAGGTCTTCGTTCATCTCATCAATTTAGTACTGGTAATGGATTTCAAAAGACCGAGGTTATTATTGTTTTACAACTTTCTCTTATTTGTTAAATAATATATTTAAATATTTATGTTTTGAGTATTTATTGTCAAAATAATATTTATTCTTTAACGTAAAATAAAAATAATAATATATATTTAAGGTCTATGTATATACGCACTAAATAATAAAATTATTAATGTTAAATATTATATATGTGAATAGTATAATATACATATATTATATTAGTTATAAGAATTGAATGGCAAATCAAAATTCGTGACATTATACGTACTATCTTGACACTAGAAATTCGTGACATACTACTATCCTGCTAGCTACTTGGGTCACGAATCTTGATAGTGGAAGATAAAAAAAACCAGTCTTCCAAAAATTCTGAGGTGTTAGATTGAGCTATGGAATAATTTTATTACATTCTCATACTGATTAAGCTGTTGTGTCCTGCAGACATAAGTAATGGCTTATAATATGCTACCCAACAATAATGCATGCCATGTAGATTATTCATTACCGGCTGTCTGTGCTTTAGTTTTTTTTCACAAATACAAGTCAGAATAAGTTCATCAGATCACCGTTGGACAAAAGAGTGCAGACGTCGGAGAAATGGATATATCAGACGGAAAAATATTGAAACGAAAAAAGGCCATGATGATTAGGCGGAGTGGCCAGCAAACAAAACCAGTCAAGGCTTGCGAGACCAGGGCTGCAAATAGAGACCAGGGCGACCTTAATTTTGGGCAATATTCAAAATTCAATCACTGCACGAATATTAATCAAGCATTTATTCAAGCATAAAGATCTGTCACTCTTCCCATACGAAGTTTGACTGTTTTTTTCCTACTGTGATGTTGGAATCCAGGTTTTAACAAGAGCGCTGTTTCTCTTTTCACGTTGATAATACATTCATTTCGAGCCTTGAATCGTATAAGAGTCTGCACTCTCGTCGAAGCATGAAGATCTCACAAACTCACGGAAGAGGCAAGTTACAGACCTCTCTCAACAGGTGAACGCGATGGCCTGTGACTATGGAGTTAAAGCAAGCGTCTGCTTGAGGGCCCATGTGGAGGCATGCAATTGCACTGTGGATATCTCAATTGTGTGAGCCTGGAAACACGCTGATTGCAGTGACGAACATGCTTATTGCTGTGACGCACTGTCACCTTCAAAGTCCAAGAAATAGGAATTCCCTTGCCTTTATTGTCCGGAGATCGAGTACTGCCATCAGATGTTGATCTTTAGCTTTCTACAGCTATCAGATTGTTGTGGGGGTCCACCCAACACACTCACATGCACATTTTACAGGCTGTCTGACCTTTGATTTCTTCCATTTGATCAATGTGTCTTTTGTAATCCTGACAAAGCTTAATAAAAGTTTTGAAAAAATAAAGAAAAATATTTAAAAAATAACTAAGTTTAAACATAACTGTAATTTTTAATAGAGATTAAAAACAACAGTTATTTTAAAAGTTATTTCTTAATTAAATTAATTAATAATTATATAATTCAATTTAAATTTTTATGAAGATTCAATGACGAAAGAAACGAGATTCAAGATTAATGGTCAAGAACTAATGAGTCACCGGGAGTATACTGGAGCTTTGTTTTCAACATATACAGTATCGTTAGAAAGATCTCGACGAAATAATTCTAACTATACTTTAAAATACAACCAAACATAATAATAATTTGTTAGGATTTTGTTTGAGGTTAATTTAGGGTTAATTACAACCTCATTTAACGGTTTTTTAAGGTATAGTTATAATCATCTCATCAAGATCTTTTTAACAATATCGAGTGTGTCAAAAACAGATTTTCGGTGTGTCCTCGCCTTCTTGATAATCTATTTTTTCTTTTATGTTTCTCTCTTCTGTTATATCACTTTATTTTTTTAATCATTTGATTTTGAATCTTATCTTTTAATAGTGGGAACTTTTTAAAACTTTGAGATGATTTTTGACAGTGTTGATTATATTTCAAAAGAGTAAACATCACCACACAGTTATATATATAATTGATATTAGAAAATATAGTTGTGTTCAACCATTATTTTCAATAATAGTTGTGTATAAAATTAATACTGAAAATATAATATTTTTCAAACCTATATCATTCAACGAAAATCTTTAACAAACTATATTATTTTTCAAAAAAATCCTTGATCAAGTGATATACTTGTCCGGCCACGACATGCATGAAATGCTGATGGGTGAACACCCAGCAAGCAATATTTCATTTTGGCTCTTGTCATTTAAAATTTCTCACTGACTGCTTTGATGTTTCTAAAAAGCTTCAATGTGACCCGTCGATATTTAAAGATCTAATTAAATCTAACAGAGCTGCCATTTCCCCATCTGTTTTTCAATGTTTTTCTCGCATCTTTTCCCCTAGATTTCAACACACGTGATAACGTGCAATAGGAATGTTTAAATTAAAATAGTGAAAAACAACTCGAGAGACACTCAACGCGAGCTCATCATTAGTTTATGTAAGCTATTTAACGGCGAGAGACCATATAAAAAAAAATTGTATTTTATCACGTGTACAATGTCTCTGGAAGTGTTCTGTCTGTGAATTAAATGTTATTTTCTGAAGAAAAAAAAGTATAATTTGTTGCTGGGCCAAAATTGAAAGGACAAGAAAAAAACACGTGGAAAATTATAGTCTGATTCATAAAGTTTCAAGTTTTTATATATTTGGTACCCATCATTTGAGTATTTTATATTTAGATCCTAAACTTTATTTTATTTGAATTTTGATCATTGTATATTGAGAGGGAGGAGAGACAATCATAAAAAAAAACAGGAAGGGAAGGGAGAAATTATTTGAAATCCACATTCAAGCAATAAAAAAAAAATATTATTTTTTATGCCAGGTTTCATCTTAAATAGTGAAGATTCAAGATAATGGTTTGTCATCTTATCAAAAAAGATAAATCTAAATATACAAGGTTTTTTTTTAACTGGTCTAATTTTTTGTTTTTGAACCAAATTTATGGTATGTTTTTGGTATTTTGTTTCTAAATGATAATGCATCATCCATTTTATTTAAAAATAAATAAGCAAACGATAAAACAATTAAAAAGAAAAAAATAAAGAAAGCACCGGTATGCATGTCCCTTTCTTCTTATATTACCATTTTTTTTTCTTAATCAGAAATTGTATGGATAAAATAATATTTAAAATATTATCCAGTTTTTTATAATTTTCAAATGAAATCATATTTTTTTTATAGTGATATTAAAAATTACTTTGTAAGCTATTATTTATGAATATAATATGCAAAATATGCTCATGAATATTGATGGAGAATAAAATATTTGCTTTGTTATTTTTTTGTTTTAAAATTCTTACATGATGTTTTATATCAATTATTCTTTTATTTTTTTATTTTATCGTGCATAAATTATAGTCATGATTTTTTTATTGAGTTTTTCTTTTTAATTCATGGTAAGTTTCTATTTAAGAACAATGATTATCGTAAAATAATATATTTTCATAAGAAAAATGAAATAAATAAACAAACAAGTGAGGGAGTTTTGGTTGTTCTTCCCTTTTTAATTTAAATGATTGAGAATTTTATGAATACTTATTTTAATGGGCTTTAGTTTTTTATTTTAAAAAATATTATTAATAAAAAGATTTGTTTTCATAAAAAAAATGTATTAATAAAAAAATTCTATCTACTAAAAATCATTTATTTTTTAAAATTTAAATCATTATCTTTCTTATAAATATCTATTTTTATTATAATATAACTTAGTAAAAACTGATTTTAAAAATTGTCCAGTTAATTCTATGGAAATCAAGGCTTTTTATAATGATTAATTAATATTTAAATCTAAAAAGGTAATATAGCGTGCAGTCCACACGCCAATATATGGGAGGCGCCCACGCTTTTTAGACGACACGTGTAGAGCCTTTCAATAGTCAAACCTACCCTTTTCACCATGTTATTGGAAGCATCGTCACCTTTATTTTCTTTCGATATAGCACGTGTCAGCGACAATAGGACGGTTTGTCCCTATGGGCCTTTCTTCTTTTCTCTTTCCTTCTTCAAAAATTACAAAGTGACCTTCTTTGCTTTTCTTTTTTTATCTCAAAACAAATATCAATTAATGCATTACTTAAAAAAAATCATTTTTTTTAAAGGCTTGGCGTTTGACCCGATCAAGCAATGCCCTGCGCACGGGCCTATATAGTTTTTTTAAGTTTAATTGACGCATCGCCTGTTCATCCCTAAAATCCAACTATTATGGTGGCAGAAAAAACAAGGCTCTTTGTTTTTTTTTAATCAAAAAACTCATTTTCAATCTATTTTTTGCCCAAAACACCTAGGAAACATCATTAGAGACCTTGTTAACTTCTCTCATTATATGAAACATTTTACATAAAAAAAACCGTTTTAGTGGCAGGATTCCTCACCAATAGACATTTTCTCTCTCTCTCTCTCTCTATATATATATATACAGGAATCTGATGACATCCTCTTTCTCCTCCAACCAAAAAATAAGTAAAATGAAGTTTGGTACTAGAATTGAATTTTATAAAATTCAAGAGACGGATTACCTAATAGCTAAAAGATGGGGGACTCAAATTAAATTTTGATTTAAATTTTCAATCCGCTACTTATGTCACTTCAATTCTCTTTCTTTCAATTCAACCATCCCTTACCAAAATACATGCAATTGAACTCTGACTTGGTGTGTGTGTGTGTGTGTGTGTGTGTGTGTGTGTGTGTGTGTGTGTGTGTGTGTGTGTATTTGAGAATTAAATTGAATTTTTTTTAAAATTACACTATTGTAATTCATAGTAAAATATGATAGGGTGAACAGTAAAAACATCACACGTTTTAGCTTTATATATAAAATAATAATATAATGCACTTCTAAACAAGATATTTGAACAAAAAAAATTTATATAACTCAAATATCTCACAATAAAATGGACCTAAACTTTATATATGAGAGGAAAACCAAGGAATATAAAAACAGAAGAAAAACACTAAAAATAAGGTGAGGAAGAGTGTTTGAAAATCTGAAAAACATTATCTGAAACTCTTTCTTCACTCCTTTTTTTATAGTGAATTTTGGGAGCTAAAAGGTTAAAGAACTAATTCATAATTAATTTTCACCATAAATCAATAATTAAAATGTGAACATAATGACTATAAATCTGAATTTTTTAAGTTGAAAGAAACTGTTTAGATTTGCATAAAATGCTTCTGAAAGAGACTGTTAACATTTACAGGTCGGACTTGACAAAACAACGGGCTAAAAGAAATAATTCGTCATGAACCAGACCTAAGTTCAAATCTCAGTTGATAAAAAATAATCTTTTATGATCTAAAATATTATTTTACAATATAATCAAATCTAAATCCCGATCTAAAACTTGAGCCAAGACATGTCAGTCAGTGCATGTGCATGTGAGTTTAAGCTCACAATCCACTTTGCTTATGATCTTTTCTCTCTAAAAATTTTGATGTCATTTGAGCCCAATCTTAACCTTTTAACTTTTCACTTTGTAAACAACTTACAAGAAAGTTTTGTTTTTTTTCTAAATATAATAGAAACTTTTAAAGAGTTTTATGTTTAGTCAAAACATATCAATAAAATGTTTTTTGAAATTAATTTATTATTCACCTATAATTTATTTAAATTATATTAATGTTCTATGTTAAAATGCATACGTTGAAAATTAAACTCCAACAAAGTTTTAATCCAAAAAGTAAGTGAATCTTAATTTTAATTTGACACAAATATGTCAATTAATCATGTTTTTTAAATAAATTTTCAACATCATTAAAATCCATTATAAAATATGATAATTCAACGATAGCATAAAACAAATATATGATAATTTAATCAACAAGATAGTATTATTTTGTTATTTTCTCCAAACAAAACAAAAGTAAATAATAGGTGCATATCTTATTGTAATTTCAACTTTAAAAATACATAAATTCACTCTAAAACTATTTAAAATATAAATTTATTTTATATTTTTATATTTATTTCTTGGAATCAAAGACATTGTATTTTTCTGTATCTATTTTTTTATATATATTAAAATACCATGCAAACGCAACTCAAAGGATGGTGCATGGAGATAAATTGCCTCTTTAAAAGTGGTCCTGCATTTGGTCGAATACGAAAATAAAAAAGAAATTAAAAAACTTTCAATAAAATCACAGCCACAAAATTGCATTCCATCGTGAATATCTTCCTACAAATTAATAATTTTTTTTTTTCGTTGTTGTATTTACAGAGAAACATCATGGGAGTGGAAACGTATAATAAACAGTCAATGATGACAGTGATGCGCACCAGTAGAGGAATATGTAGGTTTACACAAAAGCGTGGTAATGTGAACAGAGTTGTTAGCTCCGGTGGGAGCTGGCGCAGAGGGGGTGTGAAAGAGAACAAAAAGTTTTCAAGTGCCAGAGAGGCTGTCGGGTCATTATCGCTCCTCTCGCTTTTCATTCACTTACAAATTTAAGCTAAAAAAAAAAACAAAAAAAACCTGTCGACGCCGCCGTATATACAGCAGATGCTTGGGCCTTTGAAATTGATTAACGTGTATACAGCAGATGCTTGGGCCTTGAATGTGCCACGTTTCGCCCTCATAACCTGCCAGCCTTGAATGCTTTAGTCTACACTCTACAGTGTTAAATTTAGTCCAGCTTGGTTAGTTTATTCGAAAAATGAAACAACTGAGTTTTAAATCAACATAAAAAAATATATTATCTAACCAAACTTAGATTGCTTCCATCGAAGTTCTTAATAATTTATTTTATCTAGTTATACTTGACTAGATCAAATTAGTTTTTTTAAAAATAAAAAGTATTATTTTAATAAAAATAATTTATTTTTGTTAATTAGTGATTCATGGTGTTGATTCGATATTTAATGATTTAAATATTTTTTAAATTAATTTTTATATTAGATTTTCATAACTTCATTTGGATTGTATTTGTTCTATGCAAAATGATTTTTTAAATTTTTATGTATTTGTTTGTTATTGAAAAAATTCATTAATAAAAAACACTTTTTGATCAAATAATTTTTTTTTTGGTTTTCATGGAAGTGTTTTTATTTTATTTTGAGCAAAAAAAACTTTCTAAAATTTGCAAAAATTTTAAAAATATATTGTTATTTGTTAATTATATCAAATTTGATCATTAATATTTTGATTATATATTTTGTTTTGATTTTTTTTATTTGTTTTTAATTTTATCCTTTAGAATTTGATTTTTATATCAACTTTGATCCTTATTTTTATAATTGTTATTTTTTTTTCTTATCATTTTCTTAAGTGAAGTTTTTTTATTTATCAGATTTGATTCCAATTTTTTTATTGCTATTTATTTTATTTAAAATAATTTAATAAAATTGAAAAAAGTAAAAAATAAAAAATTTATTTTCCAGCTTATTTTTCATGATTCAGCAAATAAACGAAGCCTTAGGTCTTATTTTTTGTGGTTGCAAACTGTTTTTGCAAAAAAATCAAGAATTGTTTTGCTTAATTTTTTTATATTGTTTTGATATGCTAATATTATCAATAAATTTTTTAAAATAAAAAATATTATTTTAATATATTTAAAAATAAAAAATATTTAAAATATTTTACACAACCCTATGATAAGAAAGATGCTATTTATGTAAAGAAAAAGAAAGGCGAAAACGAAAGAACGATCACTGTGCTGGTGACTAGCAACGGTGGACCACTTTCTCATATGGGCATTGTTAGGTATGCATGCTAGGTCAAGTACAATTTGGGTGGGCTTAGGTGGAAAAGGTTAATTTAAAGAACATGACGAAGAACTAAGAACTTCGTAAAGTTTGGTAGGTGGAAAATTCCAAGTTCCATGTACGGTTACATTGAGGTTTAAGCTTTGATCCAATGGTAGTGACCAAAGAACGAGACAAAAAAGAATCGAGAATTATAGAAATTCACCATGAAATTCTAGAGTGTATTCATTATTGTATTATAACTTTAATATTTTCAACAATATCAATAAGAAATTATAGAGTGTATTCATTATTGTATTTTAAACATAAAATTCACCATGAATTCTAATTTCATGAAAGAGTAAAAGAGCGCAATTTCGAATATATCCAATTGTTAACCATAATAGTAAAGTATTGTTCCTTATTGGAGTATCAATTATTTTTTAAAATATATTATTTTTTTATTTTATTTTAATATTAGTACATCAAAATTATTAAAAAATATAAAAAATTAATTTTACGTAAAAAAAATAATAAGTTTTTTTGAAAACACACAGCCACATATGGAAACAAAAACGGTTTGAGAACCATCTAGATGGTGGTCCAGTGGTAAGAGTTTGAGACCAAGAGGTTTGCTCCCTCTATGATCTCAGGTTCGAGCCCTGTAGTTGCTCATATGATGACCACTGGAGACTTACATGGTCATTAACTTCAGGGCCCGTGAGATTAGTCGAGATACACACAAACTGATCCGGACACCCACATTAAACTTAAAAAAAAAAAACAGCCTGAGGTACGTGACATTTTTATTATTCAGCATTGTTTATTCACCCTCTCATATATATATATATATATATATAATAATTAATTTTCATTCTCAAACTTTTTTTAATTAATATATGATTGGTCCTTTGATCATCGAAAATGCAATTTTAATATAAAACTTCATTTCTCTCGCTCACTAATTAGAAGTTGAAGCAAAATGAAAAGGTCGCGCTCAAACCCAGAGAGCCATGTAAGGCATGCGGTCACACACTTCTACCCTCCTATGACGACGATTCACCTCTAAACGCTTCCTTCACAGTCAGCTGTAAAAAGTACCGTCTTCTCTTCTCTTCTCTTCTCTCTCTCCTTCTTTTAGTCTCCAAAGTCGAGTCTCCTTCTAAAGTTCAACTTTCAACTTTCATTTAACTTTCACTCTTCCTCTCTTCCTTTTATGCACACATAAAACATCTCTCTCTCTCTCTCTCTGCTCTACCCGTACCCAAAAACCTTCTCGAATTTCTTGCTAATCGAAACCTCATTTTCACAGCAAAAACACTACTTTACCTTACTTTTTGTATCGTCAAGCAGTTTAACTCACACATACTAGCTAAAACGTAAGAGATGCATCCTTTTCAAAGCTTTTACTATTTAAATCAAGATGGACATATACCAGAGCCAAGCTTAGTCAACATGATGGACGGTGGGGAATCAATCCTGAGCTCAGCTTCAAAAACAGAAGCTAAAATATCAACTGAGTCATCATGCAAGAGCCACAAAGAAACAGAAAGGAGACGCAGACAACGTATCAACGCCCACCTCTCCACCCTCCGTACTCTCCTTCCCAACCCCACCAAGGTTATATTACATACATACATATACATGTGTGTATATATATATATATGTATGTATATGTATAAAATCCTCTTTCTAATACCTTAAGACCTAAATTTAAACAAATTTGTAGGACGTTGTTGTAATATGATAATAACTACGTTAATTTGTTTCTCGTGTATAAACGCAGACAGACAAGGCCTCGTTGCTGGCTCAAGTTGTGCATCACGTGAGAGACCTAAAAATGAAGGCAGCTGGGTCGGCACGGCAGTATAGTAATAACTGTAGCAGCGGATTAGAGCCCGAAGAGAACTGGCCATATCCAGGAGAAGTAGACGAGGCTACGCTGAGTTGCTGTGGTCATGAAGAGAAGATGATAAAAGTGAGTGTTTGTTGTGAAGATAGACCGGGCCTGCATATGGATTTGACCCGAGCGATTAAGTCTGTGCGGGCCAGGGCGGTGCGGGCCGAGATGATGACGGTGGCTGGCCGGACCAAGAGTGTGGTAGTGATGAGGTGGGATAATGGCAGTGGTGGAGAGGAGGATGTTGGGATTTTGAAACGGGCTTTGAACGCTGTTGTGGAGAACCGGGCCTCGGGTTCTGGGTTCGGCCAAGTGGTCCAGGGGAATAAAAGGGCGAGAGTCTTCGGTCTGGTTAGTGATGTTGATAGAGATAGAAATTGACCGTTGAATTTTCATAATCGAGTAAAAAATTGGAAGCGGTGAGTTTGGATACAGTCAAATGTTTATATCTCCAAAAATAAGTTAGATGATTACGTATGAAGGACTCTGTTTATGCATTTGTTTTTTTCGTTTAAATTAGTCTTTTTAGCAGTGGCGGGGCTACATGGTGGATGACAGGATGAGGGGCAGTCGTCCTCCCTGATTTAATTTGTTTCCCCTCGTCTAGAAGTATCATTAAGTAATGAACAAGGTTGTTGCGGCATGAATCATTTGTTTTAGAACATAGGAAATAATATTTAAATTATCAAAAATTTCTGGACATTGGTATAACAGTCTAAATTTTCAAAATTTCAACCTAATTTTTTATTTAACCCCAATTTTAATGTGAGAATTGTTTTGATATTATTTTATTGACGGGATAAGTCAAAAGAAAAAAAATTAAAGGAAAGAAAAAAGAAATATGACATGTTCACTTTAGTCAACCCATTAAACCCTTGGTCCAGGTTATAGAATCTATTGGGTTAAATTAATTTTTTATTTCATTATATCACAAAAAATATGAATATCAATTTACAATTAACTCAATACTAGATAATAAAACCCCAACATTAAAAGATAAAATTAAAAAACAATAATGATCAAAAACAAATAGCAAAACAAATATTGATCTAACTCTTTACTTGCACTAGGTTTTAAGTTACATCGTGTGGGAATTTTTCTAATATGACCTTGTTGTTTGGGTAGGTCTAAAGAAATAAAAATCAAAGGAAAAAACATGCAAGTTTCACCATAATCAACCATCAAACTCATGATTTAGGTTTCTGAATCTACTGAGTTAAATTATTTTTAAAAATTTATTACATGATAAAAAATATGAATACTGATTCACAATCAAACCAATAATGAATGATAAGATTCAATAAAAACCCAACATTAAATGATGTAATTGAAAAAAAAAAGAAAAAAATTGATTCATAATCAAACCAATAATAAATGATAAAATTCAATAAAAACTCAGCATTAAATAATGTAATTTAAAAAAAACCCAATAAAAAAATCATGGGATTGTTACAAAACAACCCAGGCACATGACCTGTATTTAGGCTTATGTGTCATGCCTTTATTTTTTATGTTGATCAACTCTTTTTTGTTTTTTTTAAAAGTTATGTCATAGCGACATGACGTTTGTTGCACAAGAAAAAATATTGTGGTGTTACATTAGCCAAGAACAATTTGTTAATAAATAGCAAATATAATATAATAACCTGGTTTATTGTTCATATAAACAATTAAACTAACCTTATGCCTTTAGTTATTTTGTTAATGTGTTGTTAGAGATAAAATGCTAGTTTTATATGTCATGTGGTAGGTAATATTTGCTTTTAAGTAGCTGTTTTTTAAAAAAAAAAACATAATCCATGTCTTTACGCTTGCAAGAAAAAATTATCCATGAAATTTAAAGAGAAGTAAAGATTGCACTTGAGATATGGACTATTTTGAATTCACCAATCTAGATGCAAATGATAAACATGTAAATTTAAATCATTTTTACTAGTAAGTTCAAGTTAGGCCAGTTTAAGCCCATTATATTGGTGATTTGAACTTAGGATAATTTTAGGTAACCTATTATCCTAAGCTTGAAACCTATTAACTCGAATTCAAACCACTAAAGTGATGAGTTTGGGTTAAGCTAGACTGAGCCCATCATATTAGTGGTTTGGGCTGACCTTGTAGGACTCACCAACCCGAACCCAAACCAATAAATTAGTGGGTTTGGACTAGGCTAGACCGAACTCACACCCTAGTGGTTTGGGCTTGGGTTGGCTATGGGGGACCCACCACTTAAAGCCAATTGGGGGTCTGAGCCCGAGCCCCCCTAACTCGAACCTAAACCAGCATGGTGTGTTTGGTTTAACCCTAGCCCACTAGGAGCTAGGATTAGGTTTTATAGAACTTTTCCTCATTTAATTACGTAGTTAATCTCAAGGTGACATGCTTAAATCCAATTACGGTGCCAACTCGTGTTTGTATTTAATGCTAACGAGACCTACATAACAATGTTAAGGTATAACCATCATTATAACGATGACTATTATTTTATATCATTTATTACGCAAAATAGATTATGAATATATAAGTTTACGCAATCTATTGACATCATCGATCCCCATTCTATATAAGTTTACGTGATTATGGATATATAAGCATCCATGAATCATTAGGTAAGTTTTTTAAAAGCATATTTACTCACAAACACACAAGAAGATGAACATTCTCTTGCATTTATTATTTTCATTTATTGTTTGCTATGCATAACTTTAAAGGCAACATTTTCCCTACATTTGAGCTAATTCTAGCATCGGAAGGTTCCATATACTATACATAAAACTTGTTTGTATAAAGTTGTGGGTTGCTGTCTAAGTCTTTTTGTTTTTAATCTTGGAAGCCTATTAATCAACTATGAAAAGACCCATAATTCTTTTAAGTTTGTTTCAGACTTTGTCACCAATGATGAACATAACCAAGAAATTTAACCTAACTATTCATGCCAATGCTCAAAAAAGATGGTTGAAATCTCAACATTAATTACGAAGTTAATGATTTTAGTAAGATAGAAGAGACCGTGGAGAAATAATAAATGAGAAATTTAGTAAGAATGTTTTGTATTTTAATACCTCTCGTTATGATTTTCATGGATTTTTAACATTAATAACATATTCTTATATTATTGTCTTTAATAAATTTCTTTGTTAAGTCATGTTGATTTTCCATGGGGAACCAATAGTATTAATAATATATCCTTATATTTTTGTTTTCGATGATATTTTTGTTAAGCTACAATGATGTAAGTGTTTTCAAAAAAGAGAAAAAAACTGAGATCGGGATCATTTAGTTGACTAAGATTAATAATCTCGTATAATTATAATAATATAAATTAAAAAAATACAACAATAATAAATAAGCTGATAAAAAAATTGACAATAAAAAAAACTCGACTCGAGTCTATTTGGTTTAGCACACCAAATATGCAACCTGGTCGTAATGCTAGGGTAAAGTCGTAAAAAAAATAATAATAAAACTCAATTATTAAACAATCCAATGTCGATTGGCATAACTGTAAAAAATTAATTCTAAAAAGGCAATGAAAAAAACCTGAGTCAACCCGAGATAACTTGTTAGCTCTATAAACATAGATATAGGATTGAGATGACCCTGTAGATAGAAAAGTGAAAAAAAAAATGAAGACTGATTCTTCATAAATCAAATGATGAAGGATGAGATTAAAAAAAAATCAAATTTAAAAAAAACTAAAAAAAGACAGAAGTCAACTTATGTTAATATCTGAAACTTGTTACCCTTGTCATAAGCCCGAGAATAACACCATGGAAGATAAATCCTAAAAAATAACAAAATAAAATTCTCAATCACAAAATATTGAGGGATGAAACTGAGAAAAAAATCAATCAATTTTTTTTCCAAACAAAACAAATAGCAATAAAAAGAAAGGGAACTAAATTTGACATAGAAATAAATCAAAATCAAATGCTAAGGGATGAAATTGAAAATAAAATTTAATTAAAAAAGGATAAAAAAGAAATAAATAGTATTTAAAAGAATGAGGACAAAATTTGATAAAAAAAATTAAATGAAACTAAATGATGAAGGATTAAATTGAAGAAAAAAATTAATCAAAAAAAGATAAAAGAAAAAAACAAATAGCAAACAAAAGAATAAAAAAATGGATATAAAAATCAAATGAAAAGACACTTTTGTATTTTGCCAACAAAAAAAAAAGAAAAGGGGGGAGAAGAAAAAAGTCTATTGGAACCACGCTGCTAACATGCACCCTTCCACCGTGAAGATCTTGATTCACCTCTCCCAACGTCTCTACAGAAGATGGTGTTTTGATGCTGGAGGAGCCTGCACATGTTGCTTGAAGGGTGCAGGCTCTTCCCACTCGCTAGCGTGTGCGCTGCACGTCTTAACAATTTATCTTTTATTTTTTTTTATTAAAAAACTATATTGCCATTACCACATTTCAAATAGCAAAAAGATTAGGATGGAAACACCAAAAAGCCCATTGATGTAAGTTATAATTCTTTTTTGCTTCTAAGAGTAATTTAGTTATTTTAATGTTTTTTTAATGAGAAAAATATGAAAAATCCCCTAGTCAACAATTAATCAAATTATACTTT
Source organism: Populus nigra (assembly GCF_951802175.1). NCBI lineage: Eukaryota > Viridiplantae > Streptophyta > Magnoliopsida > Malpighiales > Salicaceae > Populus > Populus nigra. Next base: position 7,747,513 of record NC_084855.1, on the reverse strand, counting down.
TAAGGGTATTTTATACATTATATTGTGCAAATAAAATGTTAAAAGACCATTCTACTCATTTAATTTAGTGATGACAAATAAGTCCTGTAAAAAAGATCATTTTTCCCTTTGAAGAAAGTTTTATGAGCTTTATTGTGAAGGACAAAACAATCATTTTACTATGCAAATCTTGAAATGCGAGTATCTTCACAGTAAAATATTGATCTCATTTAGTTTTTTAATAAATAATGGATATGGATGCACATAAATTTATAGATCCTTTTTAGTAATTTTCAGGCCTTTTCTGTAGCCCATCTAAAGGGAACCTAGCTTGCTTTTCAATATACCATTAAAGTTGCATAGCTAAATAACAATTCAATTTGGATAAAAACTATCTATTGTTGCACTTTTTTGTGTGTGCATAAAAACGATGTTTAGGTGTCACTTGCACATTTTAAAGAAATATAAAAATAAAATGACATGGATTATAGTTTCAATCGGGTTAAATAAGTCAAGTTTATTTGAATGAGACGATAAAAAAATTGGCAACGATAATAAATAAATAATTTTTTTTAAATGACCACGATAACTTAGGAAAAAAACCTCTAGAAGTATGTAATTGGATAAAAAGGAGACAAAAACATGCTCGAGTAAACTTGGGGTTGCGTGATAAACATGTAATTTAGGTAATAAAAGGTGAGCGAAATCAAGTTAACCTGCAAAATTCATGGCCCAGATAATGAGATTGAAATAATATGAAAAATCACTTTTTTAAAACTCGTCCCTGAGGTTTGACCCGTGACCTAGGTGATTTGGGGCTTAGGTCGAGTTGAGTCTCCATAAAGATAAAGAAGAATTGACCCGATATATTCCGATAAAAAAAGGGTTAACCTATAACCTAGTTATCTCTGGGAAAACCCAGTTAAAACCCATTGACATTTTTTTCTATTTTTTATTCAAAATAAATTTTTTTTTACATTTTTATAAAAAAAAAGTCGACCTGGGTTAATCGGGTCAACTTACTTGACTATGACTAAAGACATGTGATTAGACTGGAAGCACCATGGATGAAAAAATTGAGAAGTTCAATCCTTAACAAATTAAATGCTGAAAAATAAAATTGAGAAAAAAAATCAATTATATTAAAGGATCTCAAATTAAAAAATAGCAATTAAAAGAATGAGGATAAAAATAAAAATAAAAAATAAATTTGAGGGCAAGAATAATTTTTTGATTGGTTGGTTAATTGAAAAAATATTAACATAATGAAAAAAAATAAAGATTAAAAGAATGAGAACTTAATTAGAAAAAAAAACACTACAAACTTGGATTAAAGAAAAAAATCGAAAACCACTAAAACTATGACAAAGTGGCAAAGAAAAAAAATAGAAATTAAAAAAAGAATGACCATATTAAAAAACATTATATATGTCAAATTAGAATTGATGATTAAATTGAAAATAAATAAAACTTTAACAAAAAAAATCAATGACAAAAGTTAAAAATCAAAAGAATAAAGACTAAAGTTAAAATATCAAGAACAAAAAGGACAAACCTTTATTTTTCGGTTAGGAGAAAAAAAAGAAAAAAAAAAAGGTCGGCCTGCAAGAAACCACCCAACAGTCATTACACTAGGAGGAAGAGAATGCAGCGGCGCATCCAACAACATTGCAAAATAGCATTTTTGTCACTAGGAAACGCTGCATACGTCGCCTAAATTGCGTGGGCTCCTCTCATACACTGGCGCTTACACAACACATGCCAACAAATTTTGAAAATTAAATAATATTTAATTAATACAAAAAGATATTTATGCTCTTAATTACCCCAATAATTACCAAAAAACCAACATAAAAAGATCTAAAAGCCCATGACCCTATGGTTAAAGTTTTTTGGTATTAAGGATATACATGTCAATTTTGTGTATATTAAAAAACAAAAAGACTTATTTATCCCTTTCTAACATGTTTATAATTTTTTTATTTTGGAGATAGTTAAATTATTTTACTATATAAAAACATGTAAAATATAATTATATCCTAACAAAATTTTAATGATCAATGCTCCATATTAAAAAAACAAAAATACTCTTAAAACAAATGAATTTTTTTGGAATGAACAAAATTGTCATTTAACTAATGTGGTGAATAGAAAAAAGTGTCTATAGTTATGGTGAAATTGCCTTCCCCTTTAGGCTTTTTTTTTTAATGCCTTGTGTGCCTTCCTTACCTCTAAATAATTTATTTATTCATGAATCAAAATCCAATGTTGACAAGCGAAGTCCAAGGGACAAAAATAATAAGCATGCAAGTCGACACTTGCCTAGGACAAGGGCGAGAAGCGAGATGGTCTGGCGAATCCGTAAGCACAGATTCATAGTCATGTAGCATTTTCCAAACTACTATGCTGATTTCCAAATGTCTAATCTTTGCAAGTCCTCTGCTCTCGAATTACAGGCTAAAAAACTCGTTCCATTATTGCAACAATGGCTGCTGTTAGGCCTTTTTCAGTCAAAGGGGAACCCTTGCAGCTCACCCTTTTCAGTCATCATCAATTCATTCACGGGCTTTCGCGGGAATTGGCCTTGTTTGAAAACAGCAAGCTCTTTTCTCTCAGCCTCTACTTATATTCTGATTGTTTATACGCTAATCTTTTGATGACCAAGGATACTAGCTTTCTTGTTCTCTGACTTCTCCTTCGTCAGGAGAAACTGGGGAGAGTTGATGATACTTTGTTGCGGTAATCACCTTTACTCAAGTTAGTTCATGCATGTACTTATAATCCAGGATTGTAATTGATAGAAACCAAGGATTTTTTATTTTTTTTTATCTGTTATTGATTTAATGTTTTGATTATCCACTGCTTAATTAAGGGTTTACTATATTGGTTTTACCTATACCTATCAGCGCGTACCAGGAAATTTGCTGAAATTCGAATGAACTTGTTCCTGTTAAGGAACATAACAATGACCAGGCCTGTTAATGAACTTGTTAGCAAAGAAACCAAGCTTCTGAAGTTTCACATGGGGGTTAGTAAATAAAACTTTTCTATTTTTTTTACTTCAATTATTTGCGTTTAGATTTTGGCAGACAACTTGTCAGTTTTCATTTACCCAAAAAGGGGAAAAAAAAACTTGTCAGCTTTCTACAAATGCCAGTACAGAATCCTAATTATTTTGTTACATGTTTCACTTGTTAACTTTAACCAGGGTTTAAACCCTCTTGTCCTGCTTCACACTATCACATATCCAAACAATTCTTTTTCCATTTTTGCTTCTCTTCTACCCCACCAAACGGTAGGATTAACCCCCCCTGGCTGTTGACGTCATTGATTCTCGGAGGTTATGATCACGCAAGGTCATAGATTCCCTTTTTTCTGCTTTGAAATGGATTTTTTTTTATGAAACAATAATGCAATGTTGACGGTATTCATGGCCAGAGTAATTTTATGACATTTTCAAAAAATATCTACTACTTGAGAGTAAAGACACTTTCAGTTTACAGATAGCAGATCAAGCAAGTGTAACTTTTGCTGGTGATGCTAAAGTTAGTGATGCTTCCAAGTTCCTAGGATAAACTGGGAGTGTAACATGTGAGGCGCGTACTTCACTATTTCAATGATCACCTGTCTTCATTTTCTGGGAGAACTCAGCTCTGGGATTAAATGCTTCGAGCATTTCTCCAGGACTTGCTCAAGAACTCACAAGCGTTGAAGTACTGAATGTCCAAAACAGATGGCGGGGCGGACTTCTTTGATCAAATGAACGAAGCAGAGGTTTCTGATTTTCAAGAAGCACAGGTACTTGTTAGTATCAGATAGCAAGCAAAAGAGTAATATTATGGCTTTGAGAAACTCCGTTTGCTTCTTCATCCTTCTGTCATCCTGCGCTGTTGAACAGGGGAGAAGTGGAGCATTTCAAAACTCTTTCTGAAGCTCAATCACCAAGGTGTTAAACAAAATTGTTTCTATCAGCCTGGTGATTGCTTGCGTAGACTCTAGAGAATGCCCAGCTAACATCCTGGGATTTCAACCTGGAGAGAAGCTTTTATGGTTCGAAATGTTGCGAATCTGTCTCCACCTCGTCTTGGTTCATGGATGGTAATAGTCGAGCTTCAACCACCATCTTCTTTTTCTTTCCTTTCTTGATTCCTTCACTGTGTTGTCAAGCTTCCCACAGTCAACATCAGACATACTAGCATCAATTTCTTATTTGACAAACACACAAGTACATCAAAGAAACGAAATTCAAATTCATGAGCAATTAAATGAAGCAACTGAAACAATTCAAACAAAGGACAAAGCTCTCAATTTGATTATTCATTATTCATCTACACTAACAAGACTGTTCTGATTTATTCTTATTGATGTGGATGACTTATTACCTAGGCAACTCTCCCATATTCATTCATCATGTATTGCAGCATTCTCCCATTGATTCTCCATCGAAAACCTCAGTCACCTTCACTATTTCCTTGGTGTTGAGGTGATTTCCACACCTGAAGCATGTTTATCTCTCAACAGCAATACATTCGTGATATCCTGGTTCGTTTTAATATGAAGGGAATCAAGGAATCAGTAACACCTCTAAGTTGCTCTACTTGACTCACTCTCATCGATGCTCTCAACAGGTTGATGCCTCTCACTAATGTAGTTTGATTGGTAGCATGCAATATCTTTGTCTCTCACGACTAGATGTTGGACATGCCGTGAACAGATCAACTCAATACATGTAATCTCCAAATCAAACTCGCTGGACTGCAGCGAAACATCTTATGATTCGATACCTTAGCACACACTTAACCATGTTCTGCTTCTTTGTCGTTCACAGCCCTTGACATTGATAACTTACTCTGATGCTAAGTGGGCAGGCAATCACGATGATTTCACTCACCTCCATGCATATATGCTTATGTTTTTTTACTCGTTCTTCTATAGAAGCAGAGTATCACTTTGTTGTCTCAGCCGCCGTTGAAATCATATGGCTAACCAATCTCCTCCAATAGTTATTACATCTTCCCCCTTTATAGCCACCTCGTCCACTTTGTGATATCATCGGTGATACTCACCAATGCGTAATTCCTATTTTTCATTCAAGAATGAAACGTCTGGATCTTGATTTCCATTTTGTATGGGAAAAGGAGTTTATTGGCTCTCTCCGAGTCGCACATGTCTCCACATCCAATAAGCTTACGGACGTCCTCACAAAACCACAGTCCAAAGCTCGCTTTAAAATATCTTCGGTCGAAGATTCTTATCTCTGATGGAGGCGCCATCTGACGGAGGCATAACAGGCAAGAACCACTCCAGCCAACGTCCAGCTCCTCAAGGGTCACTTCCCTCCACAAATCATGCCACCATGGTACTCAAATCCCCGGCTAATCTCTAGCTTAATAAAAAAGTACAGAAATCTTTATATTCTTAAGATAGTGCAGTTGTTTTTATATAGGATTAGAATATGTAAAATCCATAAATAAATTAAATGGAGAATTAAAAGAAAACAGTCAGCTTTTAAAATACAGCTACTAAAAAAATAGTTGTTAGTGAAAATAAATAGCTATTAAGAAAAAATATAGTTATTATGAAAATAAATTACAAAAGTTTTTTAAAAAAAGTTAAAAAATAAATTATTATTGGAGATAAAAAATTTAAAAAATATAGACATTATCTCGCGCACAAGGTAGAAATAAAGGTTTTACTCTTGCTCAACCCAAGTCTTATACACGAGAGCCTACTATCTTTACTAGTTGATTACTAGTCTATATTATAGTTTATTGTATAAATATGTTAGAAAAAATCTTGTTATTTCAATGTAAAATTTCAATATTATTAAATTTAAATATTTCAATTTAAAAAAAGTTGTTTTTTCAAGGAGAAATTTTTTGAAATAAGTTCTCAAATTATATTGTTTATAACATTTTCTTAATATATCTTGAGAATTTTTCTTCAAATGTTCAACTTTTGTGTCATGTAGTTTTATTGAGAAGTAGGTTGGTAATGCAAAAGTTGGAAAATTAAAAATAAAAAAAAAATATTATTTTCTTAATTTTGATCAACAATATAAATATTGTTATACATAAGTTATTCTGAATATATATATATATATATATATATATATATATAAAACAATGCAGTGTGAGAATGAGTGCTCGTTTTGTTGACACTTCCACGATGGTATAAGATTGAATTTAAATGCATATTATAGAGAAAACATTAAGGTTCTTAAGCAGTAAAATTATAGAACGTACAAGAAAATTGTCAGAGAACTATAATATATTATGAAAAGTCTCTAATTCATAAAAAAATTATAATTTAATCTTAATGTGACATATTTTTCATGGAGATTCAAATAAGATGAATTTATGTTTTTTCTATGTAATAGTGCTTTTGTTCTCGTTTTTTCTTTTTTGAAAAAAAAAAGTTCTTTGAATGAGAAGAAGTGCGTTTGGATTAAGTGAAAGAGTTTATTTAGTAATTGAAATTTTTTTTTCTTTTTTCTTCCTTTTCTTTTGTACTTTTTATTGTTTAATGAAAAGTTCGAAAATGAGTTTATTTGTTGGAAAACAAAAAATTTCACCGAAAAAATAATAAATATATTAAGATTATACCTATTTTTTTATAAAAAATTAAAATAATAATTTATAATAGTCATCTTAATATTTTTCTTTTACTTATGATGGTTTAATTGTTGGATATTAATTTTGTTTTATTTAAATTAAAAATTATCATAAAAAGTTATATTATTAACAAAAAATATATTTATGTTAAATTTATAATAAAAAAATTATGAAAATAATTAAATATAAAAATATATAATTTGTTTTAATATTTTACATTGCTAAAAGCACTTGTATATAAAAGAAAAAAAATTGTATTGTTCATGTTTTTTTATTTTGAAAAAATAAAACATTTATATTGAAAAATTATAGATAACCTCTAAAAATGTATTTTATAAGCTCAGTATAAATTTAAAAAAATGAAAAAATGAAGAAATATTATATTTGAAAATAAAGTTAGGGTTTTTCTTTTTCTAAATAAATATGGTTTTTATAAAAACGAAGCGTAGTATATTTCTTGTTTCTTAACGGTTCCAGTTACAGAAGGTGCATTGGTTCAAACGGGCATTACATAAATTCTGTAGGGGCCAAAGTGTAATAACAAAGGTGGAAACGTGCATTGAAATATGTGACGCAAGCACTCGAAGCCAACAAAATCAAATTGGTGCCTCAACTTGAACTAGCTTGCAAGACTGCAGAAACAAATCGATCGAGCTAAAAAAAAGAAAGAAATCATGATCTCCCAATTCTTCGTGCTCTCGCAGCGAGGCGACAATATTGTCTTTCGCGATTGTAAGTCCTCTCTATCTCTCTGTTTTCCCTGATATTCTTTACCGATCTAATCCTTTTACTTGACAGGCAGATCTCAATTATTTCTGGTAATCAATTGATCTAATCTAATCTAAGACAGCTCAAAATCTCCCTGCATTCAGTCTTCTAGTGCCATGTGTTTCTATTCCATTTGATTTAAATTGAATTCAATTGTTCAATAGGTATAATTAGTGGTGTTAATATAATTATCGAACAGACCTACTAGGGTTTTTAGTGTTTGAATTGTTATTTGTAATGATAAAATCTGTTTTATTTTACTGAATGAGAGAGAGAGAGAGAGAGAGTATAGGATTCTATTGATTGATTATGATTTCGTCAATTGAAGATCGCGGTGAAGTTCCAAAAGGAAGTGCAGAAATATTTTTCCGCAAAGTCAAGTTTTGGAAGGAAGACGGAGAAGAAGAGGCCCCCCCTGTCTTTGTAGGTATCTTATTTGCTGTATGATATAATATCAGGCGTTATTTTTTTTTTTATTATTATTATTTGGAACATTTGCCGAGTCTTTCTTTTCGTTAGGTTAGTGAATAGATATTTAGAGTAATGTGCTGATTTCTTTCCCTTCTTTTTTGTGATTCCTTTTTTTTTCTATGAATAGAATGTGGATGGTGTAAACTACTTTCATGTGAAAGTAGTTGGATTATTATTTGTTGCAACCACGAGAGTAAATGTGTCACCTTCTCTGGTATTGGAACTTTTACAAAGGATTGCTCGTGTTATCAAAGATTATCTTGGGGTTCTCAATGAAGATTCTCTTCGGAAAAACTTTGTGCTCGTGTATGAGTTGCTTGATGAAGTCATTGTAAGCTTTCTATCATGCTGTCTTTTTGGTTTTATCAATAGCTCTTGACTTCATGTCCGGTGCTCTATTTGTTGGTGTGCGTGCTATTTATTTTTGCTGGCCCCTGACTTGTTTGTTTGCTTTCTTCATCCTTTGCTATTCAATTTTATATTTTGTTGTGCTTTGGTTTCAACATTTTGAACCTCTGACATAAGAGTTGAAGTGCCTTTATTTCTTTCCTGCTTTTCTCTTTGGTACAAAAGAAACTTAAAGAAAGAATAATGCTGTGCAAATAGGATGATCAGACATCCTAAACGATCAAAATTGTATAGAAGACGCTTTGTTACCAAAAATTTTTATTAAATGACATTTGTATTGTCTAGCATATCCATTTGTTCCTTAAAGTTCAAAATGACTCATGAGTGGATTTGTATTTATTTCTTGCATCATGGGGCACACAACATCAGTTCGTCTGAATTTTTGGCAGAATGTACATTGACCATTTGCTTTGCATGAAATATTAGACATGTCATGTCCATGCACAAGTTATGTTACTTAGCCGAAGCTAAACTATTGTTTGATTGTTTATTGATTGCTCTTCCAAAAAGTTTAACATGTGACTTGTTGCCTTCTTCTACCAGGATTTTGGTTATGTACAAACCACGTCCACTGAACTGTTGAAGTCCTATGTATTCAATGAGCCACTTGTGGTCGATGCTGCACGTTTGCAACCTCTGAGTCCTGCTGCCATTTTCATGGTATGGTATCATCTGTCTGATCATGCTCAAATTACTTGGATTGCTTAATATTTTGTTTGCATATGCCAAGCAAATAACTATAAGAATTTGGATGAATGCAGCAAGGGACAAAAAGGATGCCAGGTACAGCTGTCACAAAGTCTGTTGTTGCAAATGAGCCAGGGGGTAGGAAGAGGGAGGAAATCTTTGTGGATATAATCGAGAAAATCAGTGTGACATTCAGCTCTAGTGTAAGCATTTATGCATTCATAATCTATAGTTTGGATTATTTTATTGCTTCTGTGTATGTGGTGTAATGATTTGACAGTCAACTGCATGAGCAACAGATGTCTGTTAAGAATGGTTTCTCCGTCTCATGCCACTGTTCTTGGCATGTTTTATTGTCCTCTTTTGGAATGAATGAAGTAAATGAATTGGTTTACTAGATGAGTATGCATGAAGTCACTCTGAACTGTCTTCATGTTGTTTTAAATTTTTATGGTGCTTATTCCTCTAAAATCATTCATGATCTTTGCTTGATTAGCTGCTTTATTTGTTTCCTCAATGCATGATCTTTCTTTAATCTATGCAATTTTCTTTGTACAGGGATATATATTGACTTCTGAAATTGATGGCACCATTCAAATGAAGAGCTATCTTTCTGGAAATCCAGAAATCCGATTAGCCCTTAACGAGGACTTGAGCATAGGAAGAGGTGGTGAGAGATCAATTCATATACCCTCAGGAAATACTGGCTATTGGACCGCATAATACCTACATATGATTGCCTTAAACATTAACATTTCACAGCTGAGTTGCTCCTTTGTTGAATGTTTGCATGAACAAGTATGGTGCATTTATCTAGGTTTATATTCTTGATGCCATGTTTACTTTTAGTAATAAATTTCAGCTAATAATTCGATATGGTTGTGCTTTTATGTTTTTTTTTGGTCCTTGCTGAATTAGTTTTTGAAGTTCGTAATGAGAGGATTTTTTTTTTCTATTTCTATTCAATCCTTTTTGCATGCTTGTGTGCCTTGTGATAGTCAGCCATGATTATCTACTATGGTGTCTTTCTGCTGTCTTTTAAATATGGTTATAAAAAAAAGGTTCTCTCACGCTTACAATATTGCTGCTTGCTGTTTCAGATTATAGAAGTTCATTTGGGTCAGGCTCAGTGATACTTGATGATTGTAATTTCCATGAGTCTGTACGTCTAGATAATTTTGATCTGGATAGAACTTTGACTCTGGTAAGTGAAACTAAAGCAACATGAGCTTGAAAGGTGTATGTAGATTGAAGAGGTTCAATATACATGTTTCCAGTTTCTTAATAAGCATTTTATCCAAAACATATCAGGTACCGCCAGATGGTGAATTTCCTGTCATGAATTATCGGATGACTCAGGAATTTAAACCTCCTTTTCGCATTAATACTTTGATAGAAGAAGCAGGTGCACTTAAGGTGATTATTATCTTCCATACTGAACTCTACTTGACAATGAAAATAACTTGGCTTGAAAGAACCACTCATAGTGATATAACAACTTGTGCATTGGTCAAGAGACGTGTTTTCCATTTCTGTAGTTTCGGTATTGACTCTATGTTACTTGAACCAAATTTTGACTAAATAAATGGAAACTTTTATTCAGGAGAAAGTCATTCACTATTGCTTCTAATGTACAGTTTATAACCATTCCACTGTTCTTTATGTTTGATGTTGATAGGCTGAAGTGATTCTTAAAGTATCTGCTGAATTTCCCTCAAGCATTACTGCAAACACAATCATTGTACAGATGCCACTGCCAAAATATACCACCAGGTATTCTTTCATGTAGAATACATTTTGTCTTTTGGAACAAATGAGCTATCCCAGGCTCTCAGCAAATTATGTCATGATTTTCATAAATTAAGCATGTTGCTTAAATGAGCCTATCAGCTGTGATCCCCCTTTCACTATTTCAACAAGCTTATGTGTCTGGATCCTGAAAATAGAAACTATTGACAAGTTTGATTGTCATGTCAAAATAATAATAATAATAATAAAAGAGCACCGATAGAAATAGAATGGCAGTCCAGAATATCATGATTACTAGAAACTGTGGTTGAAGATGTAATAGGCATATTTGCTATGAATTTCATCTTAAGGGGATAGAGGTCTCTTGTTTGTATTTTGATGCTTTAGTGCATTTTACTGAGAAAATAATCTAGTTTCTGAGGAATTATCAAGAGCATGGTAGGCTATAAAGTTGTCTTTGCAGCAGGTCAATAGACCTTATAAAATCAAGCATAGTGATTATGTAGTTAAGAGATTGGGTTGGAGAAAGTTGCTCTTCATAAGTGATTTTTCAGGTCACAAAGGTAGATCATACTGTTTATACGTAATTTATAAATTATATCAATTTTTATAGCACAAACATTTTTATAATGAGTTTTCTATGACAGAGTTAATTTTGAGTTGGAACCTGGAGCACTTGGGCAAACAACAGATTTCAAGGAAGCAAATAGGAAGCTTGAATGGGGATTAAAGAAGGCAACATTCTTAAATTTCTCTTTGATTTCATAACCTCTTTCCTTTCAAAGCAATGATCATGCTCTAGCAAATAAAACAAGTCAATAATGTGTTGTAACAGATTGTTGGGGGATCAGAGCACACCTTACGTGCAAAGCTGACATTTTCACAGGAGTTGCATGGTATGAATTATAAATCATAATGGTCATGAAAATTTACAATGTTTTCATGTGTTGTTTCATGAAATTTGCTGCTTTATACAGGGAATATCACAAAGGAAGCTGGACCAGTTAGCATGACATTCACAATTCCGATGTATAATGCTTCACGTCTTCAGGTAAGCCATTACTGGTTGCCATGACAACGATATTTTTTGTTTATCAAATTTATTACCCAAACAACTGCAACAAATACTTACTATAGTAGTGGTAGAAGAATTGCGCAGCATTGCTTTATGGGTTAGCCCAGGCTGCTTGTATAAAAAATATGAATATAATGATATTTGTATATGAAGTGGGTGAGAATATCACTAAGAGGGGTAGATGTGCTATACATCTTGATCCTGTTTCTCTCCCCTTCTTTATTCTCATGTCAAGGTAAAAGGCTTGCACACCTCTGATGCGTCTCTTTGTCTTTTACTCATTTAAGAACAGGTTTACCATTTTAAGATTTTTAGTTTTTATTGTGTGCCAGTTTTTCCCTTTATTCCTTACAGCCAAGTCTACCATGTTACCTGGTGCAGGTGAAATACTTGCAGATAGCAAAGAAATCAAGTACATATAATCCATATCGATGGGTGAGATACGTTACACAGGCCAATTCCTATGTTGCCCGTATATGATGCTCTAATCTCCCCTTTGTTCCTTCCACATTTTGTTAATGTTATCATCTGTATTTTTGTGTAACTTTTTTTTGCCCATTGATCCTTGTATTGTTGTAACTCTTTTAAATGATGATCTTTGCACTTGCGAGTTTTATTGACCATCTAGATCGATTCTCAACGGACGTAGTCCTGTGTTTAATTTGCCCGCCTGTAGATGAACTCCATTCAAGGACACACACCCACCTGTCTGATGTTTGTGAAAAGTGATAGACGAAACAGTTAAAACTAACTGCATACATCCTTGCTTGCATCCTGCGCCATGGTTTTCTGACTGCCACTTCCCCAGGTGGATCGCCCCCCCGCTATAAACACTCGAAACAAGCCTCACGCAAACCGTTCTCACAATTATAATGAGCCTCTCATATCTGACCATTGATGCTATCAGCTCTCAGAGCTATCAATTCTGAATTGCCAAGTATGCTAATCACCATCACTCATCGGTTATATTTCCTGTATTCATCGTTGCTTTGTCACCATTTTAGTGGGAGCAATGTAATCGCCTCTCGCCCTTTTAGATGTGCCAAAGTCCCCTTGACTTCCCAAACCAGAATAGCACCCACCATCCCAGCTTCTCCAAAACAAGAATTACCACCTGTTCCTGAGCTTGAATTCCCTCTCCCTCAGTTACCAGAGGTGCCAAAACCTGAATTGCCTACTTTACCGAAGCCAGCCTGAGTTGCCATTTGATCCTCATGTGCCAGCACGATCTGCCATCTTTCCAGCATCCACCAGAACCTGCATTGCCTATCATGGTCCATGGACACAACTCTACCTTCCTCCCCCCACCCCAATCGGTCCTCAAGCAGTTGAGCTATTACGTCCGGCAATAGCTTTCAAAATTTATTCGTTCTGTGGTCTGTAGACCATACGTGTCATGTTTTATGGCCACTGTAGTAGTTATTCCGTTTAGAGATGCCACTTCGTACTTCATGTGAACATTATACTACAAACTAAAACATATAGGGTGTCTACCACAATCGGAGCTAGGATATTTTCAAAGGATATTTTTAACGTATTTTTATAATTTTTAATAATTTACCATAAGGATTGTATGCATCATATAAGATGAGTGAGATGAATTTGAATTTATGTTAAGATATTATGGCATCATCAGCAATATGATTTTCAATTAATTACTTGAGACAACCGTTGCTCTCTCATCTTCTTTCAATCTAGTATTAAACAATTAATGCAAGTCATAACCAAACCAATTCTATCTCTTAACTCGAGCAGTTTTTGTTTGTACCATGAAAATCACAATGATTTTACATGGAGTGATGCAAACAATCAAAGCTCAGAATCATTGCCACGGGACCCATCTAAGCAAATATTTCATGTGGGTTTCTTATGTATGGTAAAAAAAAACCTTGGCGTTTATGCATGACGTGACCACTTGATTTTATTGTTCGTAGCTAAAGATTATCACCATTCATTCACAAAATAAATAAAAATAAATTAATTAATTAATCATATTACGGTGTGTCCTCGCGTAAACAATTCAGGTTTTACACAACAATTTCTTAATAAATTAGACGCTTGTTTTGCAATCATACCAAGACTCATCAAGAAAAATACAAATAACTAAAACAACAACATTAATATAATTGGAACAAAAAAATATTATCCAAAACAAAACAAAAAAGCTAAAGAATGATAACACAATTTTTTTAATTATAATTTTTATACTCAGTCAACAAAAATTTTAAATTTAAATTGAATTAAGAGATAAATTTACCATCATATATAATATAACACACGAACTCTCATACTCAATTTGTCCATTCTAACCTTAATCCTAAATTCCCAAACTTTCTCCTACAGTTCCCGGCTTCAATCCTCCGACCACCCGACCATCCCATTTTATTACTCGGAAGACCATCAGTCCATAATGATGCTCACATTTCTTTCTTCATGAAGTGTTCACGTGTTGATTTCTACAGAACATCTTAAAGTTTTTTAAATAATTTGTTAAACAAAAATTAAAATTAGGCTTGAGGTTTATCTCCTTCAAAGCCTTTACGATGTACCAAACTGTTCTCGTGCCCTGTCCTTGGTGCTTGCCCTCCTCTCTTATGTGTCGATGCCCATTCAAAACAGGAATTCTTATGCCATATGGTTTCGGAGTTTAGTCTGCTTTAGTATTGTTCAACTCTCGGTTTCAAGGAGCTCTACGGCAGCATCAATTTTTATTTTTTATGGATATCAATCATGAGGTGAAGACCCATTTTTGAGTTTTTCAATCCCAGAGGCAAAAACTCTTAGGATATGTTGTAATACCTTTTTGATTTCTTGAGAGTGGAGTTTTCAGATCAACAAAATTATTTTTTTTTAAAGATCGTCAAATTAATTCATCAATGCCTCTGGCCTTGAAGCCGCCGCCATAAAAAAAAAAGAAAAATCAGGCATGCGAGCTGGACCTTTTTTTTCTAAAATACCTAGTATTCATGGTTGGGCTTTTTTATTTTGTTTTTTTAATATTATTTTTTTATATTTGATTTGAAAAATTTTATGTAGTAAATTTAACAAGTTAATCTATAATATTTTATTTATTTTTTTGTTTAACGTTTATTATATTCCTCGATTTAAAAAAATATATAATTTCACCCTTTTTTATTGACGATTTATTTTTTTATTTAACTCAAACAAAAAGTAATGCAATTTCACTTTTTATTATCAATAATCTATCTTTTTTATCTTGACCACTTATGCCTATCACGGGGTTTTTACTCTTAAAAAATATGTTGTTTTATACAAAAAAAAATATCATGTGTTTTATTATTATATAATTAAATAAAAAATAATTTATGGAATAAAAGAAATTATTGAATCTGATAACTTGCATGACTTTCATAGTAAATTTATGATTTAAATTTATTTTATTTTTTAATTAAATGCTGTTTTTTTATTAATTTTATCTTTTAATATTGAATTAATTTAAAAATAAATTTTTCAATTTATTTTTTTTAATATTATCCCCGTGAGTTTTGTAGTTCAATCCAAATTAATATAAGTTGATCAATTACTTTTTTCATTTCGATATTTAATTAAAATATCATTAATTCATTATTTTTAAAGTATAGTAACACCCAGGCATTTTTGTTTTCTGTGCTTAATATTTTTTACGGGTGTCAATGGGCTAGTAGAAAACGATTTGTGATCTTGCCAAGTTGCTTTGTATCTTGCATTGCATGTCAGCTACTAGTGAAGCAATGTGCAGGAACTTTACACGTGTACAGCTTTTGTATGGTTGATTTATTATTTCTAAATTGCTCGTGTTGATTTGGGCTTAACTCGGAATTCTGACAATGACATTAATTGAAAGGAGTCCTCTTCTTGAAGATCTGAATTATTGAATTTAATTGTCTACCAGCCATGGATATACTGCACGAAAAGATCTCAGGAATTGGTCCCCAGGGCTTTCCTTTCGCTATCGAGAAAAGGCAACGTCTTGCCTCTTGAATCTGCTTGTTCCTTTTTTAAGTTAATAATTGCTATTTTACAAAGTTATGATATAACATTATTTATTTTTGTGTTTTAAAAGTGATTTTAAAAAAAACTTAATTTTTTTTTTCAGATTAATATTTTTTTTTTGTGTTTTTAGATATTTTAATATGATGATATGAAAAATAATTTTAACAAATAAAAAAATATTTTAATATATTTTCAAGTAAAAAATATTTTATAACTATGATTTTTTTTGTATAATTGCTGTAATTTTCAGTAATTTGCCTTCAAGTTGCGCGGAAGAATGAGATAAGTTCTTTATGAATAACTTTATTATCTATGACTAACACAATCATGAAGAACTTATTTATTTATATTGTAAATATAATTTCTAGTTCGTAGTCTTTTTACATTTAATGTCTTAGGTCAGTTACTTATTCTGAAGTGCATATTGCTATTCCCTCCCCTCTTTTTTTAGATACCGAAGTAATTTTTGTACTATGATCACGGAGAAATGAGTTAAATTGCATTAAAGGGTGTGACTAAATCATTGTAATTACATTCACAAAATACTAAACCATTATAGCAACACTTATAATATATTATTTAATTAGAATAATGTTTTATTTTGTGTTTTTTTCCTCTAAATTTTACCATTTAATATTGAGTTCGTTGGAAATTGAACTTCGTAATTTTTTTCGATTTGTTTTCCATTGTGTTATCTCAATCTTATAACTCGAATTACGGGTTTGACAAGTTGACCCAACATGATTCTATTCATTTTTTTCTAAAATTTTCAAGTGTGGTAAGGATTCATTAATGTTTCAAAATCCTTTTCTTGTAAGGATACCTATCCATTCTAACTACACAACGAAATAAAGGTTTGTGATATTTAATGACAAATTAGTTAACTTATTTTAGAGAGTTTTCTAATTCTATAAGGAAGGTAAAAGAATTGCGATAAGAGTTTTCATATTTTGAGATGATTCTTTAAAGTTACAACTAATTATCCTAGACAAATAAGGAAATTAAAGGGGAGGCAACTTCAGCAATCAATTTGTAGCTTATTTTAAAAGTCTAAAGGTGGCAACAAAGATCTTATTGTTTTTAGGATAAAAATTTCATTTATGACATTATTTAAACTATGAAATTTATCTATCTTAGGAATTTTTTTTAATTAGATGCAACAACTTTAGTTTATGTGTTATATTTGTTATTTTTATTATTTTTTTCATGTTTGGGCTTAGTTAACATACTTTAGGTTTATTCTAGGTGGGTAAATATTAGCTCACAAGTTTTGGGTCTATTAGGGTTAATAGTTGAACTATTATATAACATTTTGTATGATGAGATTGTCAACAGCCATGGATTCATAAAATTAACTTGTGTTTTGTGTGATGCAATGCGTTTTCTTTGCTAGGACAAACAGCAAATTCGACTTATCAAATAACAATTGTCTTTATGGCATCATCTTATACTTTTCATTCATGATTTTTTATTTATCGGGTGAGGATTTCAAATTCCAATAATGTTGGCGCTTAGATTCAAGATAATATTTGTGTCACACTTTAAAACCTGATTTTTTAGCTTTTTGGGAGTTGTATCATTTGCGTGTGGTTTACATGACCATGTGATTACGGGGTTTGTATCACTTGGGTTGATATATCTATGGATTTTGTGTTAGGTTTTTCTAGGTCAGAAAGGGATAGGGATTATATTTTTATAATTATGAATATGTTTTCTAAATTGATACATTTCATATCTTGTCATAAAATCGATGATGCAACTAATATAACAGATTTATTCTTTAGAAGATTTACCAAATAAGTATGGTGTTAATTCTACTTTTAATATATATTTTTTTATCTCTCTTTATTTGATATAAGTGATGATTTGTGGATGAATCATTTAAAAAAAAAGAGGAGATGATACGATCAAGACCACACCAAATGATCCACTGCAAGTTTCAATTGGGCAAGTTAGAAGATCAAGGGCAAAGTATCAAAATATGCATTCAATTGACTTATTCAAAATATCTGAATCAAGATGGATTTCAAGAACGCAACATCAAAAAGTGAACATCAGACCTTAGTTAAGATTAATTCACACACGAGCGGGGTCTAATTCATATATTTCATGGGCTAATTAATTTTGGTGATCAAAGGATTTTTTTTCTAATGCACTGTTTTACTCTAACAAGCATAATTTTTATCCAACTATTGGATCGAGCTAAAAGTTGACTAGAAGTTTTCATAGGTCTTGTTCTATATTGAGTTAAAATTTCATGGAAATCATATATCAAGAAGGTCTTATAATAAGGTTTAGAAGCTACCATGCGAGAATTATTTTAGTTTTCTGGTTGATCCAGGATTTTTTTTATTTAAAATAATTTTATTATTTTTCAACATTATTTATGATGTTTTTAATTATTTTAAATATAATTATTTATCTTGTATTTAGTTTTTTTAGAGATAGACTTTGATTTGAGTAATTATTGTTGTGTATGAGAGATTTTGTTCATATTTCTTGGTTCCTCATAAAGATACTCTAACTTATTAAAGAATAAATCAAGTTTCATGGTGTTTTCTATAATTCTTATTTGTTTCTCAATTATAAACGTTAGGTGGGGGTTGTTACTTATATTCTTGGTGTTTCGGTACATGTTATAATTATGTCAAAGTTAATTTCAAATTTGATCTTAGTTTTCTTTGAGAAAAGTTGATTTAATTATGAGTTTCTAGATTTTTATATCAGTCATATCAAGATATGTTTTAACATATTAGCATGGACCAAATTATTTTTTAAAAATATCATAGTTTGGTCAAAGTTACATATGGAAATAATAATATTTAAATAAATAGTCAAAATAGGTTTTCACAAATTTCAAGGAAAGAAGAGAAAAAAAAATGAAAAGAATAAAGAATAAAATTTTATAGATATATCAAAGTTTTAATGACAATACTTTAAATATCACTATTTTCAACCGTGACTTTTACTTTGACCGATGCTAGTTTGCCAATACTCTTTTTTTAAATAATGTGCTAACTTCTCAAAAAAAAAAAAACAAAACAAAATTGAGGGAGAATTGATGAGGCACCAAAGTGCCCTCCTTGAACCTACTGTTTGCATGTTGACCGTTACTTGACGTCGCATCCACGTCTAATATTATAGCTGTGAAAAAAGGGCGGATAACATCTAAGTAGTTCCCCTTTCATGCAGGATCTCACTTTGGGCTTCTGTTGCCCTAAGGTTCGTATCTTTTTTCTTCCTTTTCTTTTAGAAAAACCTTTCAGTTACCTAATTCGGTAGAGCTTTGTTTCAAACCCAACAGAAAAAAGTGCTCGAGACTATTTTTATCCCAATCGGTCGCCCAAGGCACTTCCAGTACTGTACATTTTCCCTTTAATGCTCGACGAGCGCTAAAGAGAAGATTGAGAGACTTATTCTGAGGCATGTATTTTGGTGAATCCCTTTCTCTCCGAGAGCAAGTTAATCAGGAGCCGACATGATAGAATCATTTGGGTTTATCATGCGCCCTTCTGGCGTGGTACAGAGAAAAAGGTTGCTCTTTCAAACGAGCAAGGCATACTTTTCTTCATGTGAGGATCTTCGTTCTATATAGCGGCAAGCAGAACGCGTCATCGACGTTATAAGAAACTTGTTGCCATTTATATGTGTTTTTCTCGTAGGATAAATTCTATGTAGAGATGATGGCTCCTTCGTGATCGAGATAGATGCAGATTTCAGAAATAGAATAATAGGATTATCTATTTATGAAGAAAAATAGACTATTAATTTATGAAGAACACATGTAACGCCAAATACAATAATAGGATTATCTATTTATGAAGAAAAATGGACTCCATTTCTAAACATACTTAAAATATAAACAAAATTATTTAGGATATAAATCTCATTAATTAGAATATTTCTCTTAAGATAAATAATAATCATGTTGAATATAATTAAGAAATTGTGCACGTGTCACATTTTTTTTAATAGATATATACCAAAACACCTTAAGAGGTGTTCAAAAATAGAGTAATTAATACTCTAATTTTCTATCAAATTGGAGTAAAAAAAAGAAGAAAAATAGAACTTTCTAATCAAATATTGCAATATTAATCCATTCAAAAAACTAGTTTTATAGTTTTTCAAATTTATATGGAGTTTGAAAAATATATTAATTTGAAAGGTTCTCCATAGTTTTTCTTTATAAGCTTTTCATTATTTTTCAGATATACATAAAAAAAAAAGACATGAAGAATACAGTCACACACACACACACACACACACACACATAATTTTTATCAATGTAGAAAATTTAAATTATTATTTTCTTACATTTTTACGTTTAGTTAATGTTATAAATGTGTTTTTTTATTATAAATATAATATGAGTATTTTCTTTGTTTATAATTTTTTCATGATATTTTTTTTTGAATGAAATACAATTAATATTCTACTAGAAAAATAATATTATAGATTTTGATTTTGATTTTGTTTATGAAAAATAATTGTAATCTTAAAATATCTCCTTTTTTAATGAAAAAATCCATACGTTTCCATCCTCAGCAAATGAACATGTTTATAATTTTTTATTGAAAAGATAAAACTAAAAAAAACTGAAAATAGAAAAGAAAAATATTTTTTTGTGTGTGAACAATCATTAATGTCTCAAAAAAATTACAGTTGATTGAGGTTTGGCTAGTCTTCATCTTGACTTGGTCCTAATGTCTTTAAAGCATCCAATTTAGTCTTTGATGACAATTTTGACAGTTAGTCCCAATTACTCATAATTATTTACGGAATGTTTATTTCACTGCAACATTTAATAATTTTACCGGCAGAATATCTTTGTCGAAGAAAGACGTTTACTCTATCAGTATTTAATTTAGCAATGAAATCATCGATGAAAATATTTCGTCGGTGAATCTTTCATCAGTAATTTTTTATCCGTTAGTAATAAAAAAATATTATTACTGACGGATTTACTGACGAAACAGACGCGTAAAAACATTACCCGCTTCATTATATCAGTATATCCCTCGACAAATACCATCGGTGATTATTTAAAAACATTTTAAAAAAATCCATTTTATAAAATTATAATATACTTAAATTAACATAAATCAACACTCTATGATATATACTCAAAATGCTTGGAGAAAAAGAAAGAAGAATCAACTCAAACAAATTTGCATCAAATAAATAAAACAAAAAAAAATAAATTCAACTAAAAAAATTCATATAAAAAAATGAAGTTGCGATTACTAAAAATTTAAAAATCCTATAAATAAATCAACTAAAAATTGATCTTATATGAAAAAAAACTCACAGCAACATTCATACAATTATTAAGAACAAAAACAATTAAAAAAATAAAAAAAAATATAGTGAAAAAAATCATGAAAAAAAAAGAAAAAAGAAAAATCTTGCCTTAATGTAGTTGCAAGTGAAGTTAAGGAGAGAGAAAAATTTTCATAAAGCATATTAATTACAAAAAAAAACTAAGAGGATAAAAGAAAAAAGAAGAAGACATACATGAGCATAAAGAATAAAAAGTAAGTCTGTCTCTTGTGAAATAAGAGGATTCAGGCTTTTTATTTGGGCGCGTTAGCGATGATTTTACAGATAGATAATTAAATATTAATATTTTTAATTATTTTGTTAGTAATTCCGTTTGTAATATTTAATTTAAATTTTTAATTTCATAAAAAATTTTCAGAAACCGCCAACAATCACCGATGATTTTTCAATCCGTCGGTGATTCCGTCTGTAATATTTAAATAAAAATTTTAAATTAATTGAATTTTTTCATAAAATCGCCAAATAACACAAACGAATTTTCAATTTATCAATGATTTTTTCCGTAAAGAACAACAATTAACAATGCAATTGGAAAATGAACAGTTTTTAAGCTCTTTGAAAAATACAGACGGAATTTTCCATCGGTAATTCCCTTTGATATTGACATGATGAACAGTGTTCATAGTTTACCAATGATTTTACCGACGGAATAAATTTCATCGGTAATTTTGTTGGTAAACATGACACGTCATCGTTTTTTTTCTTTGCTTTAATTTTTTTTTCACTGTAATTCCCTTGGCATATACCGAGAAAATATGTCTGTCGATAAAATTCCTTGAAAATTTACCGGCAAAAATATTTTCTCGATATTTCCGTTTGTATTTATCGATTTTCTGGTAGTGTTTTAAGTATATAAAAAAAGAAAAAAAATGGAAGTAAGAAGAATTAATCACAACTCAGATCTGTTATAATATATTACGTTTTTCTTGTATTCGATCCAGGCAAAGAAATAAAAATCCCCTATGGACATGGTTTTGAAAAACAATTGTTATGTGGCATAATAGATGTTATACAATGGAGTTTGGACCTTTTATTGTATTATGATTCATATTAAAGCACGATAGAGTATTTTGCAAAATTTCGTAGTTGCCACACAGCCGTTAGCGTCATTTCATTTAAATATTTTTTTATCTATTATATATATTTTTTATATATTATTGGCAATTTTTTAATTCAGGCTATGCTAGTAGTTTCTATATTAATTGTATACAAATATCATTATTAATAATATATATTTTTTAATTTCATATACGGTTATGATTATTTGGGTTGTAAAAAAATTGCATGCGACACGTGCTCATTGCTTAATATCTACCTACCATGTTATGCTATGCTGTGACCTCAACCTCTATTAGTAAGCAGTGGCCTGCCGGTAGGAGGGGCTTGTCTCCTCCTGCTGCTCCTGGGTTCGAGTTTTTATATGTATATTTATTATTCTCACGGTGTTTTATATGTCTATTAGGTTTGTAGGGTATTCAGTGAACCGTGAGATTAATCGTGGTGTACGCAAGTTGGCCCGGATACCCACGTAAATAAAAAAAAAGTAATAACTGCTATTAAAAACCATGTCTTGTTTGTACGGAGTGGTATAGATAAAAATAGGTTAGTACGTGGTAATTTAGTAGTAAAAGTTTGGGATTAAAAGATTTGTTCTTTCTGTGGTCTTAGGTTCGAGCCCTGTGGTTACTCATATAATGACCACTAGAGACTTACATGATCGTTAACTTCAGGATCCGTAGGATTAGTTAAAGTGCACATAAGCTAGTTCAGACATCCATGTTAAACTAAAAAAAGAAGTTATTATCAGGGTCAAACAAACTTTTTTTAACACAAATAAATAATAAAGCACAGTGATTCAAAAGGAACCTCGAAGACGACCTGTAATAACAATTTTTTTAATCCAAAATCATCATTATCAAATTTTCCTTGTTAGATAAAATATTTTAACACCGAATTTCATAATTTTAGTTGACAACTAAATATTTTCTTTCTTTAACCTTTTATTTTGACGAGTCTATATTTCTTTCTTATTTAGGGATTGAAAAATTTCAAAAAAAAATTTAGGACTAGAATGTAATTTAATAAGCAGGTGTTGGTAGCCATCAATTTTATACTTCCTTTACCTATTAGTTATCAAATGTTAGATTTGATACTCGTACCATAATTTCAAGCTTTATTACATGCAATTATGCTAAAAAAGACTTACTTCATAGGGGAAAATGACTTAAAAAAATTAATTTTTTATACCAAAATAAAATTTGTCTCGAGATATTAGATTTGACCATATGTTCTTTGATCCTTTATCATTGATGTTTTTCAATTTTTAATAAAATTTGATAAATTGATCATAAATTAAATCCTAAAAAGAATAATGTAATTGAAAATAATATTGAGTAAGGAAAAAAATAAAATGATTATCCCAAGTTAAATTGTAAGTATTTGAGCTAGTTTATATAGATCTCAATGAATCTCTAAGAACTTAAAATTAATAATCATATAAATTTTTAATTATTATAAAATTTATATTACTTGAACGCACATGTTTTAGCATATGTTAAAAATGTTCAAAAAAAAAAAAGCCAAAGACGGATAGCATAATTTAAACAAAAAAAGCAACTTCAAAATAATGTAATAACGTTCCACGGTGAGTACTCAATTTTATCATATAACAAGAGTACGAGGGAGATAGACTGAGAAATTAAATAGTCTTTAATTGCAGGTAGAAAAAGGACGAGGGGCCACCAAGATATTTACCAACCCTTGGACATTTTGATTGGTTCAAACCGGGAAGGTGGTAGCAATTTGTGTCTGACTTTGTCTTTTATGAGGGCAAACACAAGCGAAAATGTGCTCACCAAGCAAAAATGATAACCTTGAATTCTCTTCCAATGAAGCTTCAAAAAAGTCATCCTTGAAATTAACCCTTGTTGTCAAGGTAAGTTGGCCGAGGAGTTTGAGCTTTAATGGAGTGAGCACATCTGCCCCGCCCAGGGCCAACTTGCGTGAGATCACATGCCCTCTCAATTACCTATCCTAGAGAGAGAGAGAGAGAGAGAGCCCATGATGAGAGAGAGAG
Organism: Populus nigra; assembly: GCF_951802175.1. Lineage (NCBI taxonomy): Eukaryota > Viridiplantae > Streptophyta > Magnoliopsida > Malpighiales > Salicaceae > Populus > Populus nigra. The sequence continues at coordinate 7,723,350 of NC_084855.1, read as the reverse complement.
AGAGATCAGTTATGAACAGTAACACCAGATACATAAAGTCGATGCCCCCATGGCCAGAAAGGTAGAACATCAAGGTGTCGTTATCAACCCCAAGGTCGGGAGGCTCCAAAAGTCCGCTCTGTTAGCAAGCTCGAAGCTAAGCAAAGCTTCGAGTTCAAAGAAAAAACCCGAACCAAACATTTCATGGCGTTGCGTGTTGTCTGACCTTCGTATGTAGGGTTTAACTAATGAGCTAAACAATAAAAAACAACATCACTACCCTAAACACCTGCGAGCACTGTAGTGTAGTTATAAAACCCATTTACAGTTTGAATGAATTAATCCTGATTAATCTAATTAATAAGAAAGATATTATTTCAATTTTTCTTATATAAAAAAATAAAATGGCATTAATATTGATTTTTTTGAAAAATTAATAAGTTAGTAATTCTCATTAGTTTGGTATGAAAATATAAAAACAAAAAGGCATTTTAATATATTTTTATTAAGAGTATTTTCTAAAAATAAAAACTATCACAACATGGAACGGACACTTAAGAGTTTACGTAACTCGTGCGTGTATTTGTTAATGGACCCTACTTTTACCTCCCAACCAGCGGCGCCATTGGTCTTCACTTGGTTTCCAAGCACCACCCACTTCTCTCTCTCTCTCTCTCCCCCTCTCTCCAGTATTAATCACGGTATAAACAAATCAAAGCAACAAGCAATTCACTTCTTGCTCTTTCTCCATCGCTCCACCCTGTTGCTTCTCCCTTGTCTTCTGTCCCAACTTGTTTCCATCTGCTCTTATATTTTATTCTGCTCGCCAAAGTAAACATCCAAATCCAATCCCCGCCAATTACAAGCCATATCAGTCAAAGAAACAAAAAAAAAACCAAATTAGAAGTGATAAACAAACATGAAAGGTGAATATGTAGAGCATCATCAGTCGAAGCATGAAAATACTCCAAACATGTTCTCCAAACTCCACCCTCGTCATCATCAGCACCTTCCTTTCTCTCAACAATATCAATTTTCTCGTGAGTCAGAGGAGGAAGATACTCGTAGTACTGGAGCAGCCGCCACACCCAATCTTACACCCACCACACAAAAACAGAAACTCAACGAGCCAAACAGCAGTGGTGGCACTGATGGTGCCACTATTGAAGTGGTTCGTCGACCCAGAGGCAGACCACCTGGTTCTAAGAACAAACCCAAACCACCCGTTATTATTACCCGGGAACCTGAACCCTCCATGAGTCCTTACATTCTAGAAGTCCCAGGTGGGAACGACGTCGTTGAGGCTCTATCCCGTTTTTGTCGCCGAAAAAACATGGGAATCTGCGTCCTAACGGGATCCGGCACGGTAGCTAACGTCACTCTGCGTCAGCCATCGGCAACACCAGGAGCTACCATTACGTTTCATGGAAGATTCGATATTTTGTCAATTTCGGCGACCTTTTTGCCTCAAACGGCATCCTATCCGGTGCCTAATAGTTTCACCATTTCGCTTGCTGGTCCGCAAGGGCAGATCGTTGGAGGGATTGTAGCGGGAAGTTTGGTGGCGGCTGGTACTGTTTTTGTTGTAGCGGCGTCGTTTAATAATCCGAGTTATCACCGTTTACCGCTTGAGGAAGAAGGGAGGACTTCTGGGTCTGGCGGTGGCGGGGAAGGGCAGTCACCGGCTGTGTCTGGTGCAGGTGGTGGAGAAAGTGGACACGCGGCGAGTGGCGGAGGAGGAGGAGAGTCTTGCGGGATCGCTATGTATAGTTGTCATATGCCTAATGATGTCATTTGGGCGCCGGCTGCGAGGCCACCACCGCCCTATTAAGTTGAATTATCGTAGAGAAGACCAACCAATCAAAATTTTATTTTAGCTTTTAGGAAGTTTGCTTTTGAAGATTCACTTTTTTTTCTCTCTTTTAATTTTCGAGTTTTTCTTTATCTATGTTTAATCATGTTGTTAATTAGAAATTTTAGTTTCATGGAGATGAAAGAGGAGCGCAGTGCTCTCAGTTTTCTTAGCCTTTTTCTTTCTTTCTTTCTTTTCTATACTAGATTTAGATTTTAATTCTATTAATTTGTTAGTATTTTATTTGTTTTTCTTAGATGACTGGAAAGTGCATAGAAAACACTTGACTGGGGTGGTGGAGTTTTTTTAATGTAGGATGCGACTGTAAAAGCGTCAATACATGTCAAAATCAGTAATTTCCGTCTGTAATCTTGTTGGATTTTTAAGTGGTAGGATTTAAATTGAAGGGAGTGATGGCATGTTTGAGATAGTGAAGCCATTTATCTCTGCGATCTACTGCAGTGGATATGGGCGAGCTGATTGATTTCTGCTCTGAAGAAACTGCACCACTGGGTAAAAGATAAGGGCCCTGCTCTGGATTCTTGATGGTATCTTTGCTTTGCTATGCTTAGCTTAGCTTCTTGATTGGGATAAAGCGTATGCCAGTAGAGAACGTGGCTGGTGTTATGTTTTGCCAGTTTTCTTTTCAGTGCAGTCACACATACACAAGACACAGATATAGAGAGAGGGTGGTGAGAGAAGGGACATATGCTTTTATTCAATACCTTCTTGAAAGCTCTCTTCCATGAACCACTTTAATTTCTTTCTTTTCCATTCATCCTCTGATCCATCTGTACTTTGTTTTGTCTCTTTCCTTTCGCTGGCTTTCTTTGACGGGAAAAAGGAACAAACACGTAATGAAAGCAAAGATAAGGGTTGCCCCTCTCTCCCGGGTCTATCCAATCTTTCTCCCATTGTGATGCCCTATATATTTGATCCTTTAGCTGTTTCTCACCATAAAAGACAATTGTGCTTCAACTTTTAGCCCAGAATGGTTATATGTTAATTGAATAGCGATAAACATTTAGGATAGCATCATTATTACCAGTCGTTTGCAAGAGAAGTCATGGCCGTGTTATATGGAGAGAGAGAAGGGGGGTGTCTAGCTTGGAACTTAACTTTTTTCACGAGGAAGGCGATCATCATCACAGTTCAGTTCGTTGTTATATTGGGATTTTAACTCAAAACATGTCATTTATCGTGATTAAATTCAATTCTATGACCATTTGTGCTTTGATAAATCAATTGGGATTAAAATCACGTTAGAAAGGAGATGTTTTAGTCTGGAATCTGCAAATCAATATGCTGGTATTAAAGTCATTACATGTTAGCGAATGTCTTGACTCATGCGGCCACCCTTTTTTGGCTGGTATTGAGAAATAATTGGAGGTCCTGAACAATTTGGGTTAATAGGTTTTTTCTGGGAAGAGATTGCTCCCTGAGTTGGAAAACACCTCGATGGATTCTTTCGGAATCAATGCCTTCGGCACAATGACTTGTACCCGTTGGATTTGCATGCTCGAAATGCAAATGTCGGTGGTTTCTAAGTTCTTCTCCTATTGTCAGTTTTGCTATGATATAATTTTGTCACTTATATGATTTTCTTTTGTTGCACCCTTGAGCTTATAAACAAAGGAAAATCTTAACCATTTAAGAAATTCTGAAAGGGAAAACAAATCCCAAATTGATACGTTAGCGTTTGTTTTTACTGTAGTTTTTTGTTTTTTTTTTAAGAAAAATAAATAAATTTAGTTGTTATTGTGTTATTTTTCTTAAAACAGTTTTTTTAAAAAAATAAATAAGAAAGAATAGTTTTTTATTTCTTGTTTTTTTATTTTTTTATGTGTAGGATATTAAGCTATCAATATTATCACAACTATACTATCACATTAAACTCTCTATCATTAATTAATATCATAATAATAACTATTGTTTTCATCATAATACTATTATCACTATAATAACCATTATAAATATAATTTTCATCGTCACTTCTTAATTACCCTCCTGTTTTAATCTTATCACCATAACTATTAACTTCACCACTAATCATCCTTTCATTTTAATCTTTTTACTATTATCATTAACTTCACCACCACAACTATTAAAATTTATGTCATTAATGTTAATTAACTTGCGCTCATCTCTATCATATTATAATCACTTACTATAATTATTATTGTTTATTAATAAAAAAAATTAATTTAATAATAACATCATATCAGTCATTATCACGATTACAGTTATTAAATCGTTATGAATTATGCCATTTTACTATGTCATATTATTAGTTTTATATTTTAATTAATGATGTATTTTTATATTTCTTGAATTAAACAAAATCTGCATGGCTTTCTTAAAAGTAAACAATTTTTAAAAAATAGTTTTTGGTTTTAAAAACACAGGAAATGGTATCAAACGCTTCTGAATTACACTACGTTGTGGGGGCTGGGGGTGGGGGTTTCTCCACTTCTTATTTAACATTACACTCTACAGAAATGACGTTCACATATAGATTTATGTGGAAGAATAGCCTAATTTGAAATATAAATTTCAATAACCAGGACAGGAGAGTGCTTAACTATTAAGTTATTTTCCCTCGATTCTCAAATACAAATCATAGCTTTAACAAAAACTCTAGCAAGGTCTAGTGAAACTACAAGTGCTAATCTGCTCGGATTTTCGGTTCGTCTCCCTTCTCGATGATAAAAACTTACCCTTGCTTTTATCTTGGAGAGATGATAGATGGGATATTTAACAGCTATTTGAGAGTTAAGAACAAAGGATTAAACTCATGATCAGCGCTCAACAGTGAGTACAAATCCTGATTAAAAAACGTAGCTGATGCTCTTAATTAACTGATGTGAGAGATGTGTTTTCTTTAAGATCCAACAAAGCTATTGCAAAATCCTTATATACCACCGTTTTATTTAGAAGGGACTTCACTTGATCCTTCTAAACTCTTTTCTTAAATATTCTCCTTTCCATAAATGAAAACAAATGAGTTTAGGCATGTCCTTCCTTGTCGACTATGCTTTAATTGAACGAGTCTAGCTTGTTTGTGTGAAGTGAAACATGCCTTTTATGTATTGGTGAAATTATGTCGATGAATCCTTATTTTATTAGTTTTTTCTGGCATCATCTCGTTCATTGAGAGACACTTTTTCATTTAAATTATGAAGATCCAATTCCTTGGAAAAATTAATCCCCATTTGAGGTAAATATTTATTTTTTCTTATTATTCTGATGGTTACATACCGCAGGATGTAAGTGATGCTTTCACTGAAAGATGTGAGCACTTCTGTCTTGACATGCCCATTTCAGAAAGTGCTTTGAATGGACGAAAATTAAATTTGTTGTACACACTAGCTAGTGGAGGAAAAAAACTGAAGGCTAGCTGCGACAATAGGTCAAACGGGTGCACATGCTCCAGTTGATTCCCGCAATTAGCAGGTTTACTTGGTCAATGGATAATTTTTTTTGGAAAACTACAAATATACAATCTTTTTTTTTAAGTATCTCATATTTATTTTATTTTTTAAAAAATTTTATTTAACTACCTTCTGTTGATTTAATAAAACAGTGTATGCTTGTATTTCAGAAAATTTATTTAATTATCTTTATAAGATATATTTATGTTTCAGAAAATTTATATCAGTAAATATTTCTTAATCTGATATTTTTTTTAAGATATACTGGTAAATACTTTATTTATCAAAATTCAAATTATAATACAATAATGTATCGATTTTTAATTTTGGATGGAATTAAGTTTTTTTTCATGACAAATCAGATGCAATATTACATGGTTCAAAGTTAGATCATAATATTTTTATTTATTTTTATAATATAGTGTAGTAGAAAAAGATTATGTGAGAACATGCACATGCATAATGTATGATACTTTTAATTGGTCTCCCCTTGAATCTATTTCGTGTCTGGCATCGAAATCCTCCACGTTCTTTTATTAAATGCTTGGACTTCGTTTTTCTTCGATCTAGCTTGAAATGCTTAGGGTTGCAAAAGGGAGGCTTGAGTTCTAGGATGCCTAAGAATGACTATATTATATAATCTTCTTGGATTTGATGATAAAAAGTATTGTTGATAAGAATAATTGGTGTATCAACTTAGATTAAATCTTATTGTTTATTGGATTAGATATTTGGTATTGACCAAACCCACTGTGCTCAGAGAATATATATATATATATATATATAAAACTGACGTAAAGTCGACAATACATGGATTGTCAAATGTGTTGATACACAAACAAAAAGCCGACAGGAAGGCAAGGAATGGACAGCACGAGATATAAATTATTAGGTTTAATTAACTGCCAACATTGCAAAGAAAGAAGAGAACTGTTTCTCAAAGCACGCCAGCCAAAATCCAGTCGTGACTCGGCGGCGAACCCGCTTTTAAGATCGCTCTCTGTTTAGATGGCAAGCTGAATAATTAACATGGTGCCGGATATGATGATTTCCGTCGCCATGTTTGAATTGAAAGCTTGTGAAATGTTTGAGGTCAGGACAAGAAAATGGGCGCCTTGATAATTTTATATATTGTCCACCATTCGCTGCAAATGGGCACCTTCGCTCCTCTTTTCTTCTCTCTCTCAAAGTACCCAGAGACCCATCCATGCTGAGAACGGATGTGTTTGAACCAGAAATTCTTGCCTGATATTTAGGACCTAGTCAGCTTTGGACAAAGCTAAGTCAGCTTGCATAAAAATCCCTTTGGGTCAATTAAATCAATTCCCTTTGCAATCATATATATATATATATATATATATATATATATTGAAAATCCAAATTATTTCATAACATTAAGCGACGAATTGTAGTAGAAGGGGCGGAAAGTAGTTTCTTCAAAATTGAGAATTTATCTCAACCATTGCTCTTCTTCACTATTTGCCAACCACTTCGTTTTCTCATCGAGCAGTCTTCTTCTTAATTTAGACAAAGTATACCTAAATATCGATTAAAATAAGAACACAAGCGCTCAGTCGAGTGAATAAAAGTTTATCTCTTTTGTTCTCTTTATGGATTTTAAACTTTTGTTCCATATCAGTTGCAGGGAGCGGATATTATATATTTATGTGGTCACGTACTGGGAAGTGTTAACAGTTAATTTATCCCTTCATAGAATAGCACGACGTACTGCGAAGAATTGTTGTTGGTGAGCAATTATTGATGTATACACTCAGCCCAGTTATCGCTTTTGTTTTAGTATCTTATCATTGAGATATAGTTATTGATTAGCTGCAACATCTACTAATTCAAACCATACAAAAAAAATCAAAAAATAGCTTCAATCTTTGTCAAAAGAGGGAGCGCTTCACTTTTCAAAATACAAAAACACTAGACCACTTGACATGGACCGGATGACTTGTAAACACCACGCCATGTCTGTTGCTGCTTTGTTCGACATCTCCGGTGCATAAGGGATTCTCTGGTGCGGCGGTGGATTTCTTATTTTCATGCATGCTTGTGTTATTACCGTCCCACGGCTCAGGCAAAGCTACCCAATGCAAAACCACTTTGTGAGTGAGTTTTAATTTTTTTTATTTCTTTTTATGTTAAGATTTGAATTTTTTTAAAATTAATTTATTTTAGTGTTATCAAAATTTAATTTTAAAAAAGAAAAAATATTATTTTAATATTTTATAAAAAATATTTAAAAATTTAATTAAATGGGGGGAAGAAATCAGCAAGATTTCTACCTGTCAGTGGGGGATTTCATTGTCACTTCATCATTTGCAAACTTTTTTATATTCCAAAGAGCTAGCTGTCGCTAGACTCCTAGCTAATTAATAGAGTTTGTTTCATTATCAAGGAAACGTGTGAGATCAGTTTGAAAACGGTGTTTTTTAATAATTTAAGAGGTGTTTTTTGAACTTTTTTGTTTAATTTTTAAAAAATAAAAATTATTATTTTAATATATTTCTAAATAAAAAATAATTTAAAAAGCAATTGGTATAAAAAAAATTAAAAATAAGGCAAGTCAATTAATTTTGTCCTCTTGTGGAATAGTTGTAAAAGAAGACAAATAATCCTAGAGATGAACATCATCAAATTCTTCCGGGAGTCTTACCAAGCAGGTTAGAAACGTCACAAAAGCCAGGCAAATGCATTGCATCTGCGAAACCTACTTTCTCGTGGACAGAATACAGTCACAGCTGACTGCATATTGTCGGCAAAGGAGATACGCTATCCATGCACCGTTTTCCTTTTCATTGCCTTTGCTTTTCACTCAAGTAAAACCGCTGCCAGAAGTCAATTGCAGGGACCTGGACATCCCATGTGGGAAAATGTTGGAATTTTACGTTTGTTGTTCATTTACAAGTGTCTTTCTAGATCACTAGCCGTGCTCCGCCACAATTATATGAAAAACTTTTAAACATGAAAGGATTTAATATGGTTTTTTAAAAAAATATTAAGATAATAATGTATTAAAATGACCTAAGTTAACTGGCATTATCATGTGAAACTCATTATTCAGATTTTATTGGGTTAAGTAATTATTTTTAAAAAATTAGTTATATGGTAGAACAAATATAAAAACCAATCTAAAATCAAACAAATATAGAAGAATAGAATTAAAAAAAAAATCTAGTATTGAGAGGAAAAAAACAAAAAAAAACAAGGCGAGCATGCATGGGGAAAAATTAAATTAATTATTTATTAAACAATATGGAATTAAGAATTATTTATAATTTAATTTTTGTAATTACTTGAAACTATTTAATTAGTCAAGATAGTGTAAAAATTAATTAAATGATGTCTTAATAGTCTTCGGCTAATGCATTTCATGTGATGAATATGTTGGTTATTATATTTTAACCTTATTTTTGGAAAAGTAATTACAATTAAAAATTTGAATGCATCTTAATTATTAATTTGGTTGCACATATATATTAGGTATGTTTGGTACAACTATTTTTTCTTTAAGGAAAAGAAAAAATAAATCTTGGTTAGCAATTCAAATATCTAATGAAATAAAAATTTTTAAAAAACAATCTTTTAAACTTCTTTATCTTTATATTCACATTTTCTCTTATATGTCTTTTTTATATATAAAAATCAAGGAATGTGATTGAATTTAAGCACATGTTATAACTATTTGAAAAGGAGTTGTTGGACACATGGGGATGAGATTATGAGAAACCTAAGGTGGGGATAGTTTAATGTGTATAATGAGAAAAAAGGTAGTTTATCAGTTGTTGGAGAGAATTCAATGAATTGAAAATTTAATATAGATTTAATATGCCTGAAAAATGACTAATTGATATCATAGTTCAAACTTTCATGGTAACTTTAACTTTACTATCAAAAAGTCATGATAATATTATTACATGTAATTAAGTAAAATACCTTAAGATCTCCAAGAGTTGGGAAGGGATGGATTACCTCTAAATTTTATGTAAATGGCAAAAGAAAAGATTAAAATTGCATTAAAAAATGTAGGGTGTCATGTAACTCATTTTCACCTTAAAGACATCTCTAAATTAAAACACTATAAAAATCTCTCTAAACCACCTATAAACATCAAAGCATCATAAAAGCATCTAAAAAACAAATCAATCTAAAAAAATCAAACTTTTTAAAAGATAATCCGTGAAAAAAATAGTTATCATCAAACTCTTCTAATCAAATGTAACTTTTTTAACACTAAAAACAGCCAGTCTTGTCATCAAAAAATGAGCAAATCAACAAATTTTTTCTCTCCTCATCATTTCAGATGATTTTTTTTTCTCTTTCAAAGTTATAAACTAAAAAATAAAAAAAATAAATTTTAGTTACAGGAGTTATTTTGGGATTAGGCATGAGTTTTCTCTTCGTGTTTTATTTTAATTTTTTATCTTTTAATTTGGTATGTTTATCATAATTAATTTCAAACTCAATTCCATCTAATTATGCAATAGAAAGATTCAATTGAAAGGAAAAAAAAAGGTATGAACAACGAAGCTCATACAATTTTGAAACGTCAATGGTATGAACAGTTGCCCTACATATGAATTGGACTAATAAAATGATTTTGAAACGTCAAATGATCCCGTCTATATCCAAGGACTTTGAGACAAAAAAATAAAATATAGTCCAACAAGTGGTTGTCGAGATTATGTTAAAAGAAATTCAATTTTTAAAGCTCCTCTGTAGCCCATGGCTTGAGTATTTCTTCTGTCCACAAGCGATGCATCTTTTTGAAGCTGAAAAAAACAAACGAAGAAGAAAACAAGAAATGTCACTCCACCTTCTCTTTATGCAATGGGAAAAATTACAAATTCAGACAGCATGGGTCTACATGCAGGGTTGGGATGCAAATTGACAACGCAGACTCCACTTGAGAGAAGGTTTCCGTGTCCGCCCATGATATACAGCCCTTCGATAGTTCGATCTTGAAGTTGAAACTTCGGTGACGTAGCAAACTACAAAGTTTTTTTTTGTTTCAAAAATAGCACGATGACTAAGATATATAACACAGCTTAAATTTTATTTTTTAAAATAGAATTTCGTGAGTGTGCATAGGGAGCACATGTGTAGACTTGCAAATTTCAAATGATTTACCTAATTTATTTATTGTTGTTGACGACATGCTATACACACATGCCAACGAATTTAAATTTTATTGTTAGGTGCGAGATATATACATGTCAGTAAATGAGCATATCGTTGTACATGCGGCTCATACCACCAACTTTAAATTTGATTTTATTTGGTATTTACAAATTTATTTTATTTGAATGTTCCTAGTAGTTTTAAAAATATCATCATCTGAGCTCCGGCATGTATTTGATTTTCAATTTTTCATTTCTTTCTTTTCTTTTTCTTTTTCTTTTTCTGGTTTTCTCTCTTTCCTATCCTCCCTTTACTTTTTTGTCCTGCCAATTGATTGTTTTGTGTTTCTTTCGTAGCCATTAGATCTTCATAAAACAAGGAGGTTGATTTTGGGATGTGGGAAATGGGAATCATCTTGCATGGGAATCATGCATGGATCTCCGGAAAAGAAAAATGAATTGGACGGGTCATGCAGGTTGCACTTGCGTGTCTAGATGGATCGCGGAGGTGAGACTTGCTTGTCTCGTGCTATTTTGAAAAATTAAGTTTTCAAGCTATGCTAATTTAGGTATATTTTTTTTAATCAACTGTGCTATTTTTGTAAGAACTTGCAAACGACATGCAGTGGCCTGGCAAGCGGGCAAAGTCAATCAAATAACAGGTCAACATTTCTTTCGTTTTTATACCAGTCATTATCGGTATGATGGGCCATAAAAATACATGGAGGAGAAAACTGGAGACCGAAGAGGTGTATGGGTCCTCTACTCCAGTTCTACGGGGTTCTCGCAAGGGACGGGTTCGTCTGGTGCAGGAGTTTGGTGAGCGGTGGTTGAACCAGTGTTCTTACCCCCACGTGGTTGTCCTTTCCTTCTGCCACTTGTCATGCAAGTTTGATACTTTTCCTGTCTTTAGACTTCCTCCATACGTCGTGTTTGGTGCTGGTGGGAATGGGGCATGGGATGATGATGATGATATGCGTATTATTGGTTTTGTAGACTTCATTTACTATTTGGTTGGAGAAAAGAGGGCGAGGAAAGGGAGAGAGAAAGGGATGGCTTTTCCTGGAACTGCAAAGAAAATTGCATACAGCACACGTCATTGCTTCCGCTTATACACGGAATATCAGTAACTCAGGAAAAAGGCACTATGAACTCAATCCCTATACGGCGACGGCATTGGAAGGGAGACTTTATGATAAAAAAGTAGCGTTTACCGATCAATTTGTTTTTAGATATCGGATCGTTTTTCTAAGAGGTTCTTGACTTCTTTTGTCTTGACTCAATGTGCCTTGCCAAGGGACTTTGGGTCATTGTTTTGTTGTGTTTTTGCCCCCCGGGGGAGGGGGGGGAGTCTTTACCCACATCAAGATATCCTCTTTTTCGTCAAACAAGGATTGGTTAAATCGAAAAAAATATTTAGGGTGTGAAACGACAATAAAATGCAATTATATCCAATGGACTGTCTAGTTCCTATAGAAGCCATCACTAAAATACCACTAGAAATGAGTAAGACTAAACTAGAAAAATATATAGTAAAATCATCCTTTCTATTATTTCTCTTGACCCCCTACTAAGAAGGATATTTACTTTTTAAAATATCCAATATACATAGATGAGAATGAGAAAGAGGTTCAAATTTATCCTGATAGGAGCAAGAGTAACCATACAAATTATAATGCTACAGTTGCAAATATATTAAGCAAGATCTGTCCATTTATGAAAAATGAGATGCAGTGTGCATTCAAATTTATCCTACATTCGTTTACATGTCTATCCTATTTATCACAAGACCTGTCCATTTATGAAAAACATGGGCCGTTTTTTTTCTTTTTGGACTTGCGGATTTTCAGATGGCAGTGCTGCGGTAAAAGCAGATCTTGATAGATTACCATAGCATGAGGAGTGGGCTCACAAACAATCCTGTAGTGCCATATTAGAGAGGACTCAAGCCCAGACTGCTTTTTCATCAGCTGGCTTGTGAAAAACATTCCGAGAGAAACTTGATAGGGGGAAACAGGATGATATTGACAAAGAAGCATTTATAATGCGATATCTACCAGATCATTTTTATTTTTGTTCTCAAGTAAACAACTGTATGGGGTTCAAAAACCCTTTTGGGACAAGGTTTGGAATAGACCCCCTCTGCACTATACACTTTGAGGACTCCCGGAAAGGAATCTGAAAAAATGGTGACGGCCCGATCTATTTTAAAACAAAGCCAGCTACAAGAGTACAAGATTACATACAGCCCCCCTCCTACCAAACTCTTATTTACCCCTTTTAACTTAATACCTCGTCATGAAATGCTTAGTCTGTTCTTTCGCTTACTGATCTTCTAAAGGATACCCCGGATTTTACATCATTTAAAGGGTTAAGTGATCCTAATTTTGTCGACACCTTATCCCTACAACTATTACTACTTGCAAACTTTCTACATTGTTCAGTCGTGTCAGGATGCAAAAAAGAATTTCCCCTTTTACCTTCCAGATCCACCAGCTTCCTCCCCCCGCTTGGTATCCTGTCCGAAAGATCAGGACCCCCAATCCTTGAATATGCATGCGAATCATTCTGGTTCTTATCAGCATGGGGTGAATACCTTGAGTACAAAGGGGAGGAAGATGAAGAAGTGTCTGAATCAGATGTGTTCCTCCAAGAGTTCCAACTTCCAAAAATGTAATCAGAAAGGTCATCAGTACTTGTAGAATCATGGGTGCTGTCAGTACTGCAGGAAGCTTCATCGGAATTGCCACTGGTAAAAGAGAAATTATCACTTGATGAGTCCTCTTCTGAAATCCTCAGAAGCCGGTGGAGCTTCAAATAGAAAGATTCAACACTGGCCAAATTGTCCAAAGGAATTGAATCTGGATGCGATTGGACAACACTGGATTGCATAGACATGGATCTTGAATTCAATGCAGTGTTTGTTGCCTTGATTTTGGAGGGACTGCATTTATTTTTTGGATCAGAAGATATTATTCTGCTCCTTATCAGTCTTGGGGCCCTCGGTGAGCACCTGCAAAAATTTAATTGAGTCAAACACTACAACAAAAGAACATGAAGAAATTTCAACCTTCATAGAACTAATCTCCAGAGATCCATCACCTTGCATAAAGAAGCATGTACGCGCCTTTCGATAAAACCCTTTCAAGTTCCACAGCTGTAACCTAGCCAATAATTGTCAATACCATGATCAAAAACTCACAGCTCGTGCACAAACACACAAGCATATGTTCTATCCATTAAAAAAAATATTGATGTATTTCAGAAAGACGTTAGCACTGAAACAGTGCACCGGGAGACCCTAAGAAGAAATTGGGACACAGATACCAATAGGTCTAACAATGAAAAGACTTCAAGACCCAAAACAAACCATAGCCTTCAAAGATACTGCTTTAATGAAAACAAATTTTGATTCTTTATAGTTTGCAACCTCACAGACACAGGCTAAACATAGGTTTGTCTCCAATAATCAAGGTTTGACTTCTTCTTAGAGATAAACAATATAAACAACACACAGGCTTGGCCATCTAAATAAAAGACTTAATCAGATAATAATCCCAAATGCAACAGAAAATGTCAAAGGTTCCTTGACTAAAGCACAAAGCAACAGAACCCAAACTTTTCTTGTAGCCAATGGCTGATAATTAAAAATAAATTCTTTTAGTTTATATAAGAGATGGAGATGTCAGGGCGATGTCAATATACCCAGGACCAAAGTGAAGAGATTGCCACAACTAGAAGTTAATCAAGTACAACAACTAGGAGAAAAACACATCAAATGACCAAATAAACTTGCTTCGCAAATTAAGATAGAGAACATACTGTGCTGTCATCAATTTTGAACCACTTGTTCTGGATGTTTTTGACATAGCAGACATAGTGACCAGAAAATGCAGCATTCATGACATCCAAGTGAACAATCACCCCATAAAGCCTATATATGGGTGATTTATCACTAGTTCCACTCATATACGGTGCTAAGTCCAGGATCTCTGGGAACCGAATAGATTTATTGAGCTTTCCAAATTTACCTGACTGTAAAATCAAGCACAGTAAGAAAAGAAATAAGAATTTGCCTATAACACTGGATAAAAAAATACCATCTTTGATCTCCAGATCTACCTGAAAGCGCTTCAATGCAATTGTAAGGACATTAGGGGCCTCCAATATTGTCAACTTTTTCTTAGCCTTCTCATAAGATCTGCACCTGAACAGAATGATGATGGTAAACAAACTCTTAATGCTCAAAGCCAACAACTCCAACAAAAGAGAAGATTCGATATAAACCAGAATTAATAGAATAGTCAGATCTTGATATTTCCTTGGAAGTAAAAACTGGCAGAGCAATCATCAAAATGCTGTACAGGAAGCATAACACAAAGCAACACAACTGCGGTATGTTTTCAGTTACAAACTGTTTGGTCCAAATGTCAAGCAACTCAAATATAAAATCAATATTAAACTATTTAAGGTTTAAATCAGTTTGCAATGTCTCACTGCAATATAGAAATTGGTAAAAATAAATCACCAAAAGAATAAACACATTTGAAACAATACTCTCAAGAGCTTTATCAGAAAAGGAAATTGACGAACCTGCCACACTGGTACTTGTTGTCCCCATCCAGAATCTCGGTACCCGTGAATCGTCTAAGTGCATCTTCAAGCTTCCCTATATCCCCCTCTATTTCAACAGTAAGATCCATCATTCTTTCCTGCCACTCTGACTTGTAATGGCACTTCATGCATTTAATCTGCAAACAGTAGCAAATTCATATGCATAATCTAAATTATTGAACCTTTCTCAAAAGAGCACCTAGATGCTAATGAGAGTTAGGGGAAAAGAAAAGGAGATAAAAAGAGAATCGATTTGCATTAAATCTTTGAGTGTCATTTAACTCCAAAAGATGTTACCTTTGAGCGAAGGTAGCCTCCAAATGTAAGGCCTATGAGAGTGGCTTCTTCTTCAGAGGAATCTACTGCATTCACCCTAGCTTCCTTAAGGCAAACAGATTGCATTGCATCAATTGCATACCTGTTTGTTGTTCATGTATTCTCTATCAAGAAATTCTCCAAAAGCTGAAATCAAAAAAACATGCAAGTTGCTATTTCATTGGTCACAGAGCAAAGAAACCAGCTCACCTCAGGAATTCATGTGCATCTTCTTCTCTTCCATTACCAAGCTGACTCCCAATATTTTGTAATTGGGATAGTATGCCAATGGGAGAAAGAGGAGATTTCCCTTCCTTCACCTTTAAAATTACTTTTTCAAACTCACAAGAGAAGCACCGTTCTTTATTTACACCTGATATGGAAAAGAATGGCCTTAGCTAATATTGAAAAAGTTGCAAAACATGTTATTCAAAAATGCATGCTGAATCTAATAAGGTGACCATGATGAGAAACATACAGGCTTTAGAGTGGAGCCCTTGCACAAAATAAGAAGTCAATGGAGGAGTAAATGCCAAGCATTGTAGAACAGCATTAGCATAGCAGCTGCAGAAATGGAACACGGGATATGTTATCAACATCTTGAGGGTAGTTTATGTAATGCTGACATAAAAATTAGAGAAGATGCAATCAGATAGTGACTAGCATAATTAACATTAAGACAACTGCATGTGGTATTAATATTGCAAAATAATGGATAAAGAAGCCATTTTAATTACAAGTGATTGTAAAAATACACCATTTTGTTACTTCAATCTGCTTTCCCTACAAAAGAAACATGTCATGTACCTGTTTCCACAATTGATAAGGCCACATGGTCGCATTTCCACCTTATTCGAAGTGTATAACTTCACAAATAAATCATAAGGGAAAAGGCCCTGAAAAGCCAAAAATAAACTCATGGAAATTTATTGCATCTCGAGAAAAAGAAAATGTTAGAGATGTAAACAAAATCAATTTATAACCCAAACCTTATTACTATATCTCCCACATTTAGGTCCTCTGAATTGGTCAACAACTTTCCACACTGATGACTTCAATCCATTAATAGAACTTGGAGAATCGCTAGAAATTTGAGAAGTAGCAGCAGCACCTGGTTCAACATTTTCAACTTTTCCTCCAAGTTTCACACTTGAAACTGAATGCCCACCGGCACTAGAATTCAAATGGGTTTGAGAAGCACTAGATGATAATCTGTACTTAGATAGATGTGAAGTATCAACAACGTCATCAACAACAACATTTGACCTTTCAGATCTCAAAGCTTGAGATCTGCATACTTTTGAAGCACTTGGATCTAATTTAACTCCTCCGGAACTGAAAGAAACATGTGCATAAGGAGAGGACGATGATACAGATTTACTCTCAATGGAAACATTTGAACCTCCACCAGAGTTATTATCAACAAGATTGGACCTTTCAAAACTTATGGTTGGGGATCTCTTTACTTTTAGAGCATCAAAGCCATTCTTTTCTGGTGTAACCGCTCCATCAGCAGGCCTACTGACGCCAGGAACAGAAGGGGGTGCATCATCCGATATGATGTTGTTCACCTTTGAGCTTTTTGCATGCGAAATGAGAGCATCACTTCCAGATAGACTGGACTTGAAAAGTAGGGATGGTTTGTCATTAGATGAGTTGCTGTTACCAGGGCTATTGAAATTTGACAGAGCAGATCCATCCCCAGCATCACTGCTGGGCCCAACAGAATCCAGAGTTCTCCACCAGAAACCAGAAGAAACCTTTGCTGGTTTTGTGATTGTTTCATCATTCCCGGCACTGATGCTATGGCTTGAAGAACTAGATGAGCATTGACTCTCCCTGTCATTGCCATGAGTTTTAATCTGATTTGATTTACTCAATTTATTAAAACTATCTATAGAATCAACCAAAGTAGCAAACTTTGGAGATGATGGTTTGGTCGTAGCCACCTCGTTCACACTGGACTCCAGCGTATCAGGGGCAATATCAGCCGGTGTTTGTCTGTCTGATCCCTCTGTTTCATTTGAACTAATGCTCTCACTTACAGAAACACTGTCAGATGATTCCCCATTTGAATGAGCAGAGAATCCAGAAAATGAAGAGCCCGTAGGAGTGGAAAATCCAGAAAATGAGGTGCCTGGTGATTCAGAAATAGAATCTGCTCCCTCTGTGTCTAAAACGGAATCAACTATAATATCATCATCCTTTAAGAGTGAAACTCCAGGAGAGTAACTGGAATCAGACACTACAGGTTCCACGGAGAATGTTTCAATTGGTCTTTTCTCGTATATGCCATCATAAATATCATGTTGATCTTGCTTTGCCGCCCTCTGGCCAGGATTGCCTCCATCATCATTAATGTGGTATGTGGTGGGAGGGGGACGACATTCTTCCTTGTGACCTTGTCGCCAGTGGATAATTTGACACTTACCAGAACTGAAACAAACCAATTTGCGACATAAATATACAAATAGAAAGATCCGAAGCATACTTAAGGAAGGTGGAAAAGGAAAACAACAAAACCTATTATCACCAATTAAAAAGGCAATCTTATAGATTGTAGAGAAGAACACATCACCAGTTGGCTAAACCTTGTTAGGTCCTCATAAAACATGTTTCGACAAAAGTTAGCGAACTAAATCATACTAAATTGCAGGATACTCCTGATTATGCAGAGCAACTTTTTTACAACTACATAACAGAATAATAGTGGATTTAGGACACTCCTGATTATGTAAAACAACCTTTGTAAAATTACATAACAGAATAATAGCGGAACTAAACACTATTTACTTCAAACAAGTATTTCATCCTATTCCATGTATACTACCAACTTGCAATATTTGAAGATTGTAAATGTAATTTACATTAACATTTCCCACTAATGCCTTCACACAATTGAGAGCACATGGATGTCGTGAACTGCTGACATTCAATTTAAAAATCAAAAGTTATATATTGAATTTAATTTCATATGATGATAAACATAAGATTGCAGTTTTCCAGTAGTGACTTATATATGTATAAAACCAGTTGTACAGATCCTGATCTATAAGATACAGATCTCTAAAAATTCATTCAAGGATTGACACTCACCACACTGTCTTCTTAACAAGCTAAAATGTTTTCAGTTAGAAAAACAAGTTTTCTCGTTAGTTTCATATGCACTTAACAACGCTAACATATGAATGAAAAGTTCATATAACCCACGCAAAACAAGAAACTAGCTAGCTCACATCTAGCATCTAACGAACGAAGAACATCTATGATTTAGTTTAGTGAATCAGAAATCCCTCCACACAGATTAAACCTCTATTTCGGAATTCCCTTCAACAATTAGCACCTAATTCCACAGTTTTTCCCCCTTCTCTGTTTAACTGTAACAATGTGAAGCAAAGAATCAGATTCTTCTAAAAGTATACTGTTAAAACAGCTTCGCTTCCGTAACATTACCCAATTATTATCAACAATCAACTCCAGTTCACTTCATTACAAAAAAAACAGCAACAAAAGACATCAAATTTCACCGGAAACGAACCCAAATTCAACGCATTAAGGACCAAAACCCCAGATTAAAATCAAGCATTGACGCAGAATTAACATACCAATATCTAACAGCTTTACAGCGGGCACACCGTGTCGTTCTCGGGCAAAAACAAACAACACACTGGTAATTATTTTTTGAAACCGGAACGGTGCCGTACGAAACCGTGGCCTCAAACTCGGCCCTGGCGGCTTCCTCTGCCGCTAAAACCATCAACCTCTTGATCTCCTCCTTTCTTGCAACCACTCCCCGCCATTTACACCTAATTACAAACCAACCCACCGGAATAACCACTACACAGAAAACAAGGACCACTAGGCTCGAAAACCCTAGATCCCCCTCGACATGCATTTATGAAAATGAGCAGCATCCACCAAATTTCACGATCTTTAACCTCCTTATCTTGTACATGGATGGAGGTGCTGTCCTCGTTGACGATTTTGCATCGGTTGATTGCTAGATCGAAGCCGCTGATAAAAAAAAACGACGGTGAGGGTTAAAAGAGGGTTTGTTGAGCAAAAAATAACTTGACTGGGTTTTTCGATGTCGAGCTAGTGTGAAAGATTAGGGGTCTTTGATTGTTGCTGTGGTTTTCGGACAATCTGATCGAGATTTTAGGGCTTCTTGTTATTGTTGTTGTGAAATGTGATAGATTTTTTTTAAAGAGTGGGAATCAATTGGATTTTTAATTTTGTTAGTATTGTTTTTTAAAAAAAAAAGAAAAGAAATTTAATGGTTGAGGGAAAGGAATTTTGTTTTAAGAGACATTCAGATGCGTGAATTCTTTGCTCGTCAAATATTCGGACATGTGACCCCACCACCGGTCTCCGTTTTTTTTTTCCTGATTTATATTTTTTTTATCACGATTATAATATAAGTTATTTTCAAAGTAATTTTTATTTAAAAATATATAAAATATATGTTTTTTATTTTTTATAATATCAATATATTATAATAATTTAAAAATAAAAAAAACTCTATGAAATTTTGTAGAGTCGGTGACATGGTTTGTGAGTTTGACGGGATATCTCTAACTGCCTCGATTCACGGATTTAGTAGTGATTTTTTTATTATTATTTAAACTCAATTTAGAAAAAATATGTTGTTAAATTTTAGAAATTTCATAGCATGTTGACGAGTTTAGCGAATTTAACTTTTTTTTTAATTCATTTTTTTATTTGATCATTTGATACTAGATTGATTGAGAATTAAATTTCTTGATTTGTTTCATTTTATTTTCTACGAGGTTATTACAGTCTTAAAAAAATCTTGGTACCGGTTTGACACTTAATTTTGCAACCATTTATTTTTGTTATCATATAGTTAAAAAAAAGTGTTTTAAAAGAGTTATTAATCACAATAGAGTGTATTGCTCGGTTTATAGATTTGAGGTGTTGACTCGAGTTACCAGATTTACAAGTTTAGCGAAATTACTCATGAAACCTGATATGTTTGTTTTTTTAGTTTTCTGTCAATTGATTTTTCTAATTGTTTTTTTATTTAATTATTTTTTAATACTGGATTGATTGAGAAATGGAATTCATAGTTTTTTTTTTAACTTTTCACATGATTGTTATAATCTCAAATAAATATTTTTTTTATGTTGGTTTGTGATTTTGAAAACATCTAATTTTATCATAAAATTAAATAAAAAATTTTACAAAAACAACAAAGTTATTAATCTCGTTGAAGTTCATGACCCATGTCGTACAATGAGAGAGGTCGATCCGGTCTGACACTATCCTAATATTAAAAAAATCATTTTAATGTTTTTTAAATTATGTCATATTTTTATTGGTTGTTCAAGTTATATTAAACTCATTAAATTGAATAATTAGTTTTGAATTAATTTTTATATGGTTTAATTTAAAATTTAAATGATATAAAAAATCGGGTTGATAAGTTTCAAAATCGAGTAGCTTGATTAAATTTAATAATATTATCAAAACAAAATTTTATACTTTTATCTTTTTAATATTTTAGAAGAAAAAAAAAGTACAAACCACAGTGAAACAGGAGAATATATTATTAGTAATAACGATGACGACAATTAACAGTAAAATAGCAGTAATGGTACAGGGTTTTGACAATTCTTATGTTCGGTTTTTTTTTTTTTTGACCGAAAATTATAAATCCGGTGAAGCGGTAGGTGGATTCATTAGTCAATGGATAGTCAGAGTTGGATGCATAGCTTCCAAAATTCCTGGCTCTTTCCTCGTCATTTGGTTCCAACTTGTTATACGGGCAGCGGATAATGTTTGAGTGGTGATCCTGATGAAATCTCCCCACCACAATCATGAACTGTTCCCTTCCTTTCCGTGATAACAACAGCATTTTTCTCTTTCAATGAACAGCATGAGTTAGAAGTTATGTGTCACACTTGTAAACTGATTGCTTTCTTGGAACAAAAAATAGTGATTGGTGCAGTTTTAACTGCGATGCCCGGAATTAAATTTTAACTGCGCCACGGAAAAAAAAAGGGCTTGTGTTGAGAAATCTGCACGGCACCGTTTGTTGATTGTGCCGGTTTCAAAATTTCTTTTAATATAAAAATTAATTTTAAAATATAAAAAATATTATTTTTATATAGTTTAAAGTGAAAAATAAGCCATAAAACACTGCCAAAAAGAAATTAAAAGAATTGCAGCCACCATAAATGCCTAGTTGAGTTGCTAGTTGATAGAGGTTAATCCATGCATAAATGCCTCCTTGGAAGCTATCTCATTTCTAGAGATGATTAGCAGGAAAAAAAGAAAAAGAAAAGGCAAGTAGGTAGGATCTTTTTTATTATTATTATTATCGTGGGGTGTCCGGAGTAGTTTGCGCGCACCACGACTATTCCCCACGGCCCACTTAGCATCCTGCAAGCCCAGTGAGCAGGTAAGGCACCGCGGGGGTGACAGGCGTGCACATGAAGGATCGAACTCGGGACGGGGACGGAACAAGTCACACGGTTGACCAGTGAGCTAGACCCTCAAGTGAGTTGAGCATCTAAAGGTATAAAAAGATCTTTTCTCTGTTTTTAGGGTTAGCCAACTCGTCTTTTGAATTTGGATTTATAGGGTCCTGCATCTAGTAAGTTGCGGCAAGTATGTTTGTTTTTGCATATAAAAAATATATTTGAAAAAATTGATTTTTTTATTATTTTAAATTAATATTTTTTTATTTTTAGATCATTTTAATGTGTTGATTTTAAAAATAATTTTTAAAAAATAAAAAATATTATTTTAATATATTTTTAAGTAAAAAATATTTAAAAAAATAATTACAAATACACTTTCGAGTCTTTAATAAGAGACTGTGAGGTTAGGTATTCCCAGGAGCAGTGTTCTCTTGCGGCGTTTATGATTATTATCATTAAATCTAAAATGTATAGCGAATTCATTTATACAATGTACTCTGAATCCACTCACATGATATAATTTATTAGACACAGTGCACTGTGAATCCTAACGCAAGGTATTGTGAACAACCTATTCATAGTGCTTTTTTTCTTTTTTCCCCCGGTCTAGCCCTTGGTGGACCAGATTCTAGAACAATTTAGACTAATTTATTAGAGAAAAGTGAGATTAAATGACAGGACCAAGGTGAAAAACTTGAAGGGAATGGGTGATATTTTCAAATATCAGCATGGAATACCTATTTTGCCCCTACAGAAAAACCAATAAATCATTCTACTAGGGTGATTGAGTAATTTCATAATGGTTCGCATGGGACAATTGTATTTAGATCCTATGGCATGCACATGTGCTTTCGCGAGTTTATAAAATAAATATGCTTGATAGTGTTATAATTATAAATAAATATTAAAAAAATAAAATTGACATAAATAATTTTGAAGAAAATCATAACAAAAAAGAAAACAGGAAAAAAAACCATGTAGGGAAACATTGTAGCAATCCACAATGTTTTGTGAGAAAAGCTATAATATTTACCCCACATAATTTAGTCTTACTTGTAATTATAGTTCTCAACCAGCTCAATATTAAAAAAATAAAATCAACAAAAATAATTTTAGAAAAAAAATATGTAGGGAAAACACTGTAGCAATCCACGGTGATTTATGAGACAAGCTACAATGTTTTTTCCATATATTGTAATTGTAATTCTCAACCAGCTTAATATTAAAAAATAAAATCGACAAATATAATTTTAAGAAAAAATTATAAAAAAAAACACAAAAACAACAAAAAAAAATATGTGGGGGAACATTGTAGTAATCCACAATGTTTTAAAGAAAAACATTTCAAAGCTAAATTCTCAACCAACTTCATATTAAAAAAATAAAATTGACAAATAAAATTTTGAACAGAATCATAAAAAAAAACCATGTGGGGAAATATTGTAGCAATCCACAGTGTTTTGTAAGAAAAGTTATAGCTGTAATTCTCAGCTAACTCAGTATTTAAAAAATAAAATTGACAAATAATTTTAAAAAAAATCATAAAAAAAAGTATGCGGAGAAATACTGTAGCAATTTACAGTGTTTTAAAGAAAAAAATTACAAAGTTAAATTCTTAATCAGCTCAGTATTAAAAAAATAAAATTGACAAAGACAATTTTATGGAAAAAAACAAAAAAATAAAAAAAAAATCTGGGGAAAACCCAAAAAAACAAATCCAAAAAATTTTAAAATAAAATCGTCAAACAATTTTGAAAAACATCATAACAAAAAAAACTATGTGGGAAAATACTATAGCAATTCATAGTATTTTAAAGAAAAAAATTACAAAAATAAATTATTAACCAGCTCAGTATTAAAAAAAAACGACAGGGATAATTTTGTGAAAAAAAAATTATGAAAAAAAAAATAGAAAAGAAAAGCACTATAAAAATCCACAGTAACATACGAGAAAAGCTACTTTCCCCATCTATTTTAGAGCATTACTTAATAACTTCATATTTATAAGTTTTTAAAGCTTGCAGTTCTAGGTTGATTGAGTCTTTTATATTTTTATGAACAGTAGAATGATTTATATGCCATTAAGAGTTGATTTTCTATGTCTTACATTTAGAAGATTTTTTTGTATTTGAGTTTTGATATTTTTGTAATTATTGGGTTGGTTTATGAGCAGTTATGTGATTTGATATATATAAAATATTTTTTAAAAAACTACTTGCACGTATCTATAGGTGTGGAGCAACTCAGTGGTCAAATGCTACATTTGGTGATAACGTTTGATTCATCTTGTCAACGCCTCATCGGGGAGGCGATGCATGTTGTCACATGACAATGGATTTAGTGCCAACAACCTTTTTTTTTTTTCCTTGTTCCCTCTCTCCTCTTAAAATTTGTGATTTATATTTAAAATTCCAGGGTAGTCTCCTTAGTTTAGGATATTTAAGTCTCGATCTTTATTTTTTTTATTTGTAATTTATGTCCTTAGTTTTTTTTTTTAAGTTTTTTATTTATTTTCAATTTAATCATTCAATTTAAGTTTTTCAATTTTTTTATGGTTTCGATTCTTTTTCTTTTCTTCATTTTTTTACCTTTTTTTTTATAAACTTTAAATTATTTCCAATTTTATCATTTAATTAAATTTTTCATTGCGCTATTTTTTAAGTTTTGTCTTATTTTTTTGGTGTGTTTTTCGTCTAATCTTTTTGTGAAATTTATTTTTCTTTTGAATTTAACCCTTCAATCCAAAATTATTCATCTTCGCATTTTTTTTCTTCAAATTTGATCATTGTTCTTTTAATTACTATTTTTTTTTGAATTATTTTTTTGTGATTGATTTTTTTTTCAATTTCATCATTTAAAATTTGATCTATTGAAACTTAGGCTTCGTGGTGGTTTTTTCAGGTTTGATGCTTCTTGTCAAATGGTCTGAATCATGAGTTTTATAAACCAACACAGGTTCACATGATTTTTTTCTATTCACTTTCTTTTTTGATCTTATTACTCGGCGTTGATTTTTTTAAAAAAAAGATTCATGGTTTTCTTTCTTTTCTTTTTTGTATGCCTATCCTAATTTCATGACTTGACATGTGTGATTGGTGATTAACCTGGGTGAGCTCTTTTTTTTTTTTAATTATTGTTTTTTTATTTTGGATCTTTTAGCGTGATTTTTTTTTAAGAAAAAATCATCCCTCAATACTTAATCATTTTTTTTTACGTTTTTTTTCCATCTTATGACTTGACCTTGGTAATTTTTAAAAATCAAGTTTTCATGGTTTTCTCTATTTATGTTTATCTTTCTATCGAGTTATCTCGATTTTATAACTCGACAAATAAATTTGGGGGTTGACTCTGGCAGGCTTAGGTATCTTTTTGCCTATAATTACTATTTTTTCCCGCTTTATATGTTTTTTTAATTTTTTTTTAAATATTTTATTTGTTGAAGATTGAGTCTCGATGGTTTTTCAAATTAATTGCTTCTGTCAAATGACTTTGATAAAAAATTTAACAAGTTAACATAGACTGGTATAACTTTTTTTGAATTTATTTTCGTTTCCTTTTCTTTTATCATTTGATATTAATTTTTAATATTTGATATTGGTTTTTCTTATTTTTTTTACATGCGATTGTATCACCTAACTAATCGTTTTTTTTTCCTCGGCACCAGTCACATAGCGAGTGTCTTTCCATCAGGTGTATGCTGCACTTGCAGGGTTGTCTATGGACCATGCATATGGCGTGAGTCACTGAAGTAAAATAGGAAAAAGGAGGAAAGTTAAGCAACCATAGCAATGGCCTCGGCAGTTAAAACACAGATAGCCAGCCTCTGATCAGTAAATAAAAGCAACAGGCTTTTGGCTTGGCTTCTGGTCTTTTCTTCCACGTACAGGGATATTATGCTAAACCAACCCCTAAAAAGTAAAATGGAAGATTAAAGTTATCTCCAATAATGTGAAATTATTAATAATATCAATTAATTTAATACTACACTCTAAATTAGGCTTTTCACTGTTTGCATTATTGTTCACAATTTAAAAAAGATCCTTAATTTTTTTTGTTTTTTTGCTCTTGTAACAAAGAACTTTGTTTCTTTCTTCTTCTTCTTTTTTACTTTGCTCCTTAACTGAGACTTGAACCTTAGTACAGAGAAAAGAAACAAGTCCTTCCTACCGTTGAGCCACAACCTCAAATGCATACAAATATTATTTCTTCATTGCATTGTTGGTTGCCATTACAGGAATACAATTACAGGGCTCAGTTAAAAAAATATAATAATAAAAGGAACAAAAACCAAAATTAACAAAAGTTTTTTTTTCATTTGTATTGTGACCTTTTTCAACACTTTGATCATTGTTTTTTTTTTTTTTTTTTTTTATCGAAGTTTACATTTAAGTTATGGAATTGCCAAAATTGACACAAGGTAAGAAACAAAGCAATTTGCAAAACAAAAAAAGAATAAAACCATGTAAAAGTCCCATTTGATCCCTTAAATCTCAATTTCTTCATATTTTCCCTGTTCTTTCGAGATATTATCTCTTGGTCCAATTTTTTTTTTATCACGTTTTAGTCTCTACAAATTAAAAGAGGACAAAGAAGGTGAGCCAATTATACAAATCAATAAATTCAATTTTAGTTTTCATGGACTCAATTCCAAGAGAAAAACTTAACGAAGGTGGTTTTTCTCTTTGATTATGCTCTTGAACAAGTTTTTATTTTTTTTTGAAAAAATTTGTTAACCAGCATTGATTTAACAACAACATAGTATTAAAAATAAATATCATGAAGAAACACCAAATTTGAACTTGAAAGGGCATTTCTTTTTCTGTTTTTCGTAAAATAGCCCATCTTAGAAACAGGAACAAATAATGTTCTTATATATATATATATATATATATATATATATATATATATATATATATTTAGATCCGGAGAGGGTTATAGTCAAATCACCAAAAATTGAGGTGATATGTAATGTCGAGACATGTCAATAAAGTTATTACTGTAATTCACCAAAAATAACTAACTAAAGTTTTATTTGAAGTATTTGGTCAGCAGAATTTAAAGAAAATATACTTTGAAAGAGGAAAGTGAGAGAATTTTGCGAGGAGCTTGCTTTAAAAATTCGAAAATTTCAAGAACCTTCATGGACGAGAGGCTAGAATAAGATTTTATCGAATTTTGCAAGTTGCACGAACTGACCCAAAAGCATGAGAAAATTCTTTGAAGTTCAAACGATGATGACTGGACCAAACCTGGAAATCCGGGAGAAATTGTTTCAAACTACAGGTTCTGAACAAGTGATAGTTTATCTAGAAAATTACTATGAGCCCATTTCATAAAAGGCCTTATTCGGCCCATAATCTGTCTAAGTATTGGCGCGCTTCAAAGAGCCGTCATCATCACGTCTCTCGCTCTGTTTGTCACTATCTAATTTTCACGTAAACAAATACAAAAAATAAACAAATCCACGGAAACAGAAATATCTAGTACCCGGTTGTCAACTCGATCCTCGAAAGGGTAATTAGCAGCTGAGCTGAGTGAGTAAAAAATCAATCCATCCATCCATCAAACCATGAGTGCAAACCTTGGATGCGTGATCGTAGCCGTTGATGGAAGCGAGGAGAGCATGAACGCCTTGAGATATGCCCTCGATAACCTCAAGCTCCGATCTCCTGCTCCCGAATCCACTGAAACCCCTGGCTCCTTCGTCATCCTCCATGTCCAACCACCACCGTCTATCGCTGCTGGCCTTAATCCCGGTGCCATCCCTTTTGGCGGACCCAGTTAAGTACTGAAACCATCTGTATTCTGCTTCCGTTACTGCTTGAATTCTAATTTCCGTTTTAATTTAATTACTCAATGGTTTTCTTGAAATGATCAATTAAGGTGGTTTGGAGGTGCCTGCGTTCACGGCGGCGATTGAAGCGCATCAGAGGAGGATTACGGAGGCGATTCTAGAACATGCCTTGGAGATTTGCCGTGAAAAGAAAGTAACTTTTTCTTTTTTGGTCATGTCATGTCATGTCAGCTTCATGAGTTGCTATCTCTATTAATTCGTCTTGCTATTCCACTGAGAATTACTTTAATGCTCAGGTGAATGTGAAAACACAAGTGGTGATTGGGGATCCAAAGGAGAAGATATGTGAAGTTGCTGAGAATCTGCCTGCCGATTTGCTTGTGATGGGAAGTCGTTCTTTTGGCCCTATTAAAAGGTAGCTAGTGCAGCTCGAGATTAATTTATTTGACAACAAGTATCTTGGATATGCAATAACTTTTTTCGTTTTATTGATGTTGAAAATCAAATAAAGGTGTCATATAGTATTGGTTCTTGTAGGTAATTTTGACGATTGAGAGTTAGAGTTACGCATGGGAAACTTTACTGATATGATTGCACTCAGTGCAGCCTGTTATTTCTAGCAGGAGCAGCATTTTCTTTAATGGTTATTTTGGACAAAAAAGATAATTACAAATGTGGGCTCTTTAATAATAGCCATTCATGCATCCATTTAACCAACCCTCAAATGATTTTGTTTTCCCAATAAATAGATACATGCACAAGGTTTCTTGTTAGTTGCTTTTTGAGTTACTTTTTAGATGCTAGCTACTGAACTTTTCATTTCGATTAATTGTTGGAATTTTAAATACATTCATTTGCTTTTTTCTCGATTTAACCATGTATTTGAAAATTTGATAGACCGTCAAGCAACAAAGCTTGGTCAGTTTTTATTTTCGTTTCTTTTGTAAGAACATGATCTCATTAGCTTAGACATAAAGGCATGACTGGCATGTCAATATGCTCCTTCAGAATGCTAAAATTGCTGACGTGTTTTGTTTGTGAGCAGGATGTTTCTGGGAAGTGTAAGCAATTACTGCACCAACCAGGCACAATGCCCTGTCATAATAGTCAAGGGAAAGGACCCCTCATCGTGAACTAAACTAGGTATGCTTCTTAATACCACAGTGGAGTAATGGCAGCACTCCGTGTCTTTAATCCTTCAATTCTATGATACATGAATTTTCTGTACACTTTTCGATCATGTAACAGTTTATTTCTGTATATTTGTTCTAGTGATTCATTGATCCACAATTTATAACCACTGTGGCAACACACACAAGGTGCATAGTTTGCATTGCTGTGTTACTTTAAGTTGATATTGTCTTAA
Organism: Populus nigra; assembly: GCF_951802175.1. Lineage (NCBI taxonomy): Eukaryota > Viridiplantae > Streptophyta > Magnoliopsida > Malpighiales > Salicaceae > Populus > Populus nigra. The sequence continues at coordinate 7,694,427 of NC_084855.1, read as the reverse complement.
GCAGAAAAATTTGTTTTGAAATTGAAATTTGTTTTATTAAATACTTGCCCATTTCCAACTAGTTTGGAACTAGGATTAGTTGAATTGGATTTGATGCTGTTCTCACTAACAACTAACTGTTTTAGAATATTATTTTGATTGATACTTGCATGTGCCATTGAGCAGTTATTTTTAAACCTGATAATGAGTGCTTCCTCAATTTCATTAATAAATTAAACTGCATAGGTCAGTGTTTTTTTGGTCTTCCGATGGAAGGCTTCAATGGCATATGTTCTTGAAATTTCTACCAGAGAGTTTCTTGAAATTTCTTTTACAACTAAACCAGACATAATAGGTTGTTCCTCAACCTCATTCTCAAACTCATTTGGACTCAATGTATTAAGTCCTTGTTCGTTCACATTCATCCTTTTCTTGTTGTTATTGCTAGGTCTTTGTCGTAATCCAATGAGTTTGATCTTTCTACCTTTAAAAGTGAATGAATTTGATCAACAAGAAATGGTGACATTTAAATCATATATCCATGGCCTTCCTAAAATGACATGTCCTACATCCAATGGAATTGCATCACACCAAGTTTTCTCATGATAGTCTAGGAATTTGATAGGAAACAAACATCTCTCATTGATTGCTATGGAGTTATTATTAACTCATGACACATTATATGACTTAGGATGGGGAACAAGTTTTAGGCCTAAGCGAGATACTACATTGATACAACTTTCATTATTAATGATAATCTTGCAACACTTATCCCTGCACTTGATATAGGTGTGAAAGATAGTAGTCCTTCTCCAATCTTCAGTTCCCTCGGGTTGTGTCAAGGCATATCTAACTACACCCAACCTAGTTATCTCAAATGCTACGGTGTTTAGTTCATGATTGGTTCTAAAGATATCGCTTAAGGTCGAATCCATGGTAATTGGAAACTTAAAGTTATATACTAGATGACTATTCACAAATGCATGTAACACTTACTTGGAAATGGAATTGAGATTGAAAATGGTTTTTGCAAGTAAAATCACAATACAAAAATAAAGCTAATTCAATTATTTTTTTTACATGGAGATTAATCAAGAACAAAATGCACCAAGAAAATTTTAAGCATGTATTGTTAGATCTTTAAATGTAAATGATTAATTAAACACAATGTCACAAATAAGAACTCACAATTAACAAAGAGGACTAATGCTAGATATCAATGATGAAAGAGGTTGATAGGCAAAAAAATTAACAAATAAGAATGCCAAATGGGACTTATTTATTTATTTATTTATTTTCAGGCACAAAAGTAATATTAATGACAACTTATGGACGAGTGGAAAACTAGAAAAGTAAAATTCAACAAATCAAAAGGTAGAGTAATTTATTGATCAAATTGCTTGACGATAAACTACTTGGAACATGCAAGCTATCCTTGACGTCATGGAGCTATTGTCAGTGATGTCCCAAATGACTTCCTTTTACTGCCTTTGGGGACCTCCTTTTGCTGCCTTCAATTTTCCTTCTTGTTTTCATTGTCACTTCATTTTTTCATGAATTTTTTTACACCTTTTTTTTTCTTTTTAAATCAAATTAAAAGAAAGAAGAGTGCAACTAAAAAAACAACCAGGACTTTATAGAAAAGTAAAATAACAAGGAAGACTTCTAAAACTACTCCTTCTTCACCCCTCTTTCAAAATCTGATTTGTTGTGCTGGCTGTCTGTTCGCTGGTTTGTTGCTGTTGTTAAAGAAATCAAAATTGCCACAGCTGGTTGAGGGAAATGGTGTTTTGGCATGGATGTCTGGTGGCCAAGGTTGAAGGCGTTGTTGTTTGGCTTGAAGTCTGCAAAAGTGCTATTGGTTTGTTGCTGCTATTCCAGGAAGATAGTCTGTTTTTCTTTTCTTTTCTTTTCTTTTTGTTAAAGATTTGATTCAAGGAATCTGAAGCTCCTCTCCTCTGTTTCTTTCTCTCTTTTTCTCTAGCAATCGAGGCTTTTGAAATCCCTAATTTCGAAGCCCTCAAATTCGATAGAATCTCAATTACTTTGTTGGTCTCCTGGGAAAACTTTTAATTGTTTATTGAAGGGGACTATAGAAACAGAGAAAAATTTGTTATTGGTTTCATCTGGTGAAATCCTCCAGCGTGTGGGTGGTGAAGACTCAGGGATAAATTGTTGGGTAGTGGTGGGATTTGTTGAACTGGGTGTTCTGGTGATCAAGAGCTGCTGGGTTTGACAATGTGATGTGATTTTGCAGTGTTGGGTGGCGTGAATCGGGTCTTTGAATGAGGTCGGTTTGGCTGCTGGTGTTAGACTGATTTGGTGGTGGCTGAAATTGGTTTTGTGGTAGTGTGGTAGTGTGGGTGGCTGTTATGGTGGCTGATTTGGTATGATCTTGTTGTTAGCTGTGTGGGGAAGATGAATAGTGGCGACAATTTTGGGGCAAAATTGATTTAAAGGTGTTTTGTTTTGTTTTTTATTATATAGATTTTGATAGTAAACGGGAAAAGGCAAAAAAAGAAACTCTTTTTTTCGTACTGCTACATTTTTTTTCCCGGTTGATGAAAGCTTCCCACAAAATCTAGGGTTTATGAACAATATTGAATGTCAGGAATTTGAACAAGCCCATAGATGATTTAATTGTAAGAACAATTAAAAGGTCATGTTGTGGTATGAAAGCTGATGTGGGACAAGAAGAAATTTGAAGTTAAAGAAGAAAGAAAAGAAGTAGCTAAGAAGAAGTTAAAGAAAGAAAAGAAAAGGCTGAAGAAGAGAAAGAACAGGGGTTGGAAAAGTTACCAACTTTGTAAATTTTATTCAATTCAGAAAAAAATTATCCTGACATTTAGAAAAATAAAATATAAATATTAAAACTCTTGCTAGAACAAACAATTGAGTTTATAACTCAATAAATAAAATATTCAACAATAACTAAATCAAGCTTAACGAATAAAGTCTAATAAAAAAACCTCAACTAAAAATTCAAAAAAATTAAACAAAAAACATAAGTTATAGCTTAATTTCTCATCGGTTTGGATTAACTTTTACCATCTATGATCATACAAGTGGTTATGTCTCTGAGTCCATCAATCAAAATTTTCTTAGAGTGCCATTGTTATCCTTGACCACTATTGTCCTATTGTTGGCTGCAGATTATTGTGGATGTGATTGGAAAGAGTTTCAACTAGTGGTGTTGTCCTTCACTCTGTTCCATATATTTTGCGAGTGATTTTGGAGGAAAATCTTGGTGGTGGGGCACGGAGCCATTCGTGTTTGCACTGTTGCTGGGTGCATATCAGTGTTCTGTTGTGCAGTCATTTTTATAAAATGCGGCCTTTTGTATTCTTTGACAGGCATTGTTGTATTCATTATAGTCTAGGACATTGATTAATTTCCTCAACCGCGTGTGGATGCTTGAGTGCCAACTTCTCTGTGTTTCTACTTTCCAGTGGTGCTTTGATTTTAAGTTTCATACGCTGTTATACGTGAACTGCGGCTTTTACTTTGCATAATAAGATTTTCAAACCCCTCCCTCATTTCTATCAAATAATTGAGTTCAACAATCTTTCTCAGTTCCAAATTCATGCTATGAAGCGAAAAATCCTTGCTAGCGCAGAATGGTTGCGCAGTTTCTGCAATAAATTTCATGAATTTTGCTGCGAGGTTTTAATTTCACCAAGAGTTAGGGGCATCGTTTGATGCGGTGGTTTAAGAAATTGTTTTAGACGAGCTTAAAGCAGGATGCAAAAGGACAGCGTGATTCTATTTAGCTTGGGGGTGTGTATTAGTGATGGCTATGATCCATACCCAAACATCTGATCAATTGGCTTATTGGTTTTAGAAAGGAGAAATCCTTTAAATGGGTTATCAAGGCGACAAAATGGTCGCTGGTGATCGTTGTGTAATGTAAGGATGAGCTACGCCGGAAGACATGCAAAAGTAGCTTGATTAGCTTTGGCCATTAGTGATTGCATCCCTCTAATAATTCTAAAGATTATTCCCTTTCTAGCTACTAGAAAAAAAGAAGAATTGACGAGTTTGGCAGCATTCTGCTCTGTCTACAAGCCGACAGTTTTTCATTCGATTCAACGCATTTAAACGGGGAAGCCTCGTGAATTTGGCGGGGACCCACACAAATCATCCAGGACTTGACAGGGAGCTGTCTTCGTCCATGTCCTCTTGCTTTATTCAAGGTTGTCTTTTGCACAGTGTGGAAAGCATTTTCCTTGTATATTTGGGGCTTCCATCCGTTTTTCTTCAGCTCGTGAAACTACCTCAGGTTCTCTTGCACTGGATAGACAGATTGTTTTCCAGGGAGATCGGAGGTGCCTTTATAAAAAAAAACATTTGCAAGTGTCTTCCTTCATGCTGTCTTGGAACGGGAAAACAGAAGGTTAAGGTCAAGTAAACATAGGATTTCCAGGGGGGGGGGGGGGGGGGGTTGTGTCCTGTTTCCAAGCTGACGGACCGTTTGCATGCAGGTCTTGGTTAATTGACCGGAAGATCCTTGTTCCGTCTCAGAAAACAGACAGATTAGCTTGGTTAATTGACAAAAAGATCCTTGTACAAGGACTCCTAAAGGTTCTGGCTACAGCTAACGCAGTCGTCAGACATTTTAAACAATTGATGAAATTTGGCACTCATTAGTTGGCACAAAAATGAATATACTTATCTTTCAAGCCAATTCAATTCGATGCAAGGGTGTCATTTTCGTTCTGTTAAATTTGGAATAGTCGGAATATTTCATTTTAATTTAAAAATAGAATAAAACAAAATAATTCTCATTTCATTTTAAATTTTGATTTGTTCCAAAATTTTCGGTTAAATTTCAACCGAAATATTCCGGTTTCATTCCACATGTTTCATTTCGGTCTTAAAAAACCATTAAATCAAATTGAACTTGGTTCAATTTGATTAATTAAATCACCTTAGTATAAAATTAAAACTTTTTTTCATTACTATTTTCATTAACAATGATATTAATTTTTTAAAATTAAATTTATCACTAATATATATAGTTTATATATATATTGTTTTTTTTCATATTTATAACTTGTAGGAATTTGAGCAAAACAATGGATGTTTTAGATCCCATTAGCCTTGATAGCATTAACCTAACTTTATATTTAAAATATTTTTGTTAAAACATTTTACTTTCATAATATTTTAATATTTTGTTTAAGTTGAATTATTTTAAGTTAAAGATCTATTTAATCTTGACTATTTAGAAAATTATATTTGTTTATCATTGTATTTGTATTGCATAATTTATAATTAATTTATCTTGAATTTAAATTATGTTTGTTGAATTGTTTATATATATATATGAACAATATAACCCCGAAACGACATGCCAAAATACTTCAAAACTGAAACATTCCATTCCAATTAAAAAAATAAAATATTTATCAAAACAGAATTCACAACCTTCATATGATGTCCTATTAGGCCTTACCTGACCACAAATTAACTAATAAGCATTTGAGAACGTTTTATCAAGTATTCCAAAAAGCTATATTAATTCACATGTGAGCAGAAAGCTTCCAAAATTCATTTCTAATCAGGATAACAGATCGAGACTCAAATTATCATCAAATGCTGTTAAAATAACACAGAAGGAAAGGTTTCTGGAAATATAAAACGAGTTTTGACACAAAAATAACAAATAAGAGGCTAAAGACCGTATTAATAAATCTTTAATACACTATTCCACTGGTTAGACTGCCTGAGATCAGTGTACATAACTAACATGCAGGGCTCTGTCACACTGTCATGAATAGGAATCTCTCATAAATCATGGCATTTTACTCTGTTTAACCTTTAAATAAATATATTGGCAGGTCCCCATAAAACCCCGCATTAACGAAAGTCTTTTTAAGACCTATGGATGTACGGGGAATTGAGACCGATGTACGTGGTTTTGATTAGAGGATTCTATGATGTTTAAGTTAATACCGTGATGAAGAAAAAGAGCCTCGAATACTATGTTGTGTGTGATCATAGATTGAAAAAGAAAAGAAAGTGATCCAAGAGATTAGAACCCTTTACCTGATAGCTCGTTGATGTTTATACAGCCACAAGTCACGCCAATTTACATGAAGATAAGGATACAGAGGGAAAAATATTGTAGCACTTATCTTAAAAGCTATCATTTAAGATTATAGCTCTTAATTAATTATCGAGTAAAAAGGATAACATGCATGTCATAATGCAATTTTGTGGCCTCAATCATGACAGAAGTACGTGTGAGTATTTAATGCTTATTGCCAACGATATGCAGGATAGGTGTAGTAGTTTGAGTGCTATTCTATGTGTAACAATTGGATTTGAGAGTGTGAGATCTATTCGAAGAGATACGTGTATAGTCCATCGAGGAGAGACATGTAGCCAATCTACCGTGGAGAAAGGTTAGTTCAGCGGTTAGTCCGCAGAGGGGGGCACAAGGTTAGTTCGAGGGGTGCATGGTTAGTCTCCTAAGGGGATGCAAGGTGAGTTTTAGGGATACGCTACCAATCTACTTAGAGGGATGCATGTGTGATCAGTTTGCCGAGAAAATATAAAGTCAGTTTGCAGAAATATGTGATCGGCCCTAAAAATAAAATATAAGGTTAGTTCGAAGATGCGTGAGAATACGAGAGGTTAATATGGAGATATTGTTTTATTAGTCCCATCATCCATAAATCAAGGTCGCTGCGGAGGAGAGATAGGTTAGATATTAGGCATATAACTTTTAAGGTGCCGATGGGGAAGTGCTCTATAGTTTGGGGGACCAGTTTCTACGGGAAAGTCTTTGCTAGCCCGTGACCGACCGCATCCCGTGCAATTGGCCCCTTGCGGACAAGAATCCTTATCATCATCGGATTGATCCTGACCCTCCCAAAAGAGGTCGATTCACGAGATGCTCTTAGAGCCACGTTGCATTACCAGGCTGCCTGCCTTCATTTTCACTTGAGCACTCGACTAATAATGACACTAATTGATGTGCAAGTAAGACCTCTCTCCTCTGAACACGCGGGGATTATAGTTTAATTGATCATGTTTGAATTTATTTTGTTTTAGAGATTATTAATTGGAGTGTTATAAATTTTAGGGATATTGAAAGTTTATATAGTTAGTAATTTTAGAATATTAAAGAATTAATTGATATAAGCATAAATTAATTCACAGTTAAAAAGAGAGAGAGAGAGAGAGAGAGAGAGAAGGACCTCCTCTTCCCCATGTTTAATTCACCGGAGCATTAAAGCTTAGCTGTCCACCGCTCATGACCCGTCAGTTTATTTGTAGCCTTCTAAAAGAGCCCCAGAGTGATCAAATAAAAAAAAGAAAGAAGAAAAAAACAGAAGAATACAACTCGTAAATTTTGTTTATAAGAAGGCTAGCTTTGTAGTTTGCCTCCAAGTTGGAGTTCTTTATTATCTACATCTTGGCTCATTGTGATAATTTTGTGAGCTATAATTAACACGTTCGGATGCCCCCAACTGGACCCCAGATCATGCTGCTTGATGATATGAGCCAAAGATCTGTCCTACCTGGACTAACCTGGTATCACATTGCAATAATTACGAGGGTGTTTCAGTAATTTAAACCCTCCCGGAGATTCACTGCATATATGTACATGCATATCACTTCCACCCATGCACACACAACAACAATCTTACCTTGTCCATAGCCATGGACTTCCCTCACTGGGCTGCTACATTCTTTTTGTTTGCCCTTCTATTCTCGACTACTAAAGCTGTAGATCCTTGTGCCACTCAGTCAGACACCTCTGATCTCTCTGTCATTCCCATCTATAGCAAATGCTCACCTTTTGTTCCGCCCAAGCAAGATTCATGGGTCACCACGGTCATCACCATGGCCTCAAAAGACCCAGAAAGGCTCAAATATTTATCAACGCTAGCAGACCAAAAGACCACTGCAGTCCCAATTGCCCCGGGTCAGCAAGTCCTAAAGATTGCTAACTATGTGGTCCGGGTCAAGTTGGGCACCCCGGGTCAACAAATGTTCATGGTCCTTGACACCAGCAACGATGCTGCATGGGTACCATGCTCAGGGTGCACCGGGTGCTCCAGCACCACATTCTTACCCAATGCCTCTACGACTCTTGGGTCACTGGACTGTTCTGGAGCCCAATGCTCCCAAGTCCGTGGATTTTCCTGCCCAGCTACCGGGTCCTCCGCTTGCCTTTTTAACCAATCTTACGGTGGAGACTCCTCCTTAGCAGCTACTCTTGTGCAAGATGCAATAACATTAGCCAACGATGTAATTCCAGGTTTTACTTTTGGATGCATTAACGCAGTCTCCGGTGGGTCAATACCACCCCAAGGGTTATTGGGTCTGGGCCGTGGACCCATCTCGTTAATTTCTCAAGCAGGGGCAATGTACTCGGGTGTCTTCTCTTATTGTCTACCCAGTTTCAAGAGCTACTACTTCTCAGGTTCTCTCAAGCTCGGCCCTGTTGGTCAACCCAAGTCCATTAGGACCACCCCACTTCTACGAAACCCTCACCGCCCATCCCTATACTACGTTAACCTAACTGGAGTTAGCGTGGGCCGGATCAAAGTACCAATTCCCTCTGAACAACTTGTTTTTGACCCAAATACCGGAGCAGGGACCATAATCGACTCCGGTACAGTCATAACCCGATTTGTCCAACCCGTTTACTTTGCCATCCGCGATGAGTTTAGAAAGCAAGTGAATGGCCCAATCTCAAGTTTAGGTGCCTTCGACACATGCTTTGCTGCAACAAATGAAGCGGAAGCACCTGCAATAACGCTACACTTCGAGGGCTTGAACTTGGTCTTGCCCATGGAGAACAGCTTGATACATAGCAGTTCTGGCTCACTAGCATGCTTGTCTATGGCTGCAGCACCAAACAATGTGAATTCAGTGTTGAATGTTATAGCCAATTTGCAGCAGCAGAACCTTAGGATTATGTTTGACACGACCAATTCCCGTTTGGGAATTGCCCGTGAGCTATGTAACTAGAATTCTGTTCCTTTTTCCTAATTAGCGTTTGCTGAGTTATGTTTCTTTGCAAAATAGGCCGTGCTGAATAATTAAACAGGACACGTCCTGCTGTCATAGAAGCTGTGTTGTATCATAGATTAAGGTTTTGTTTAATTATGAAAACAAAATGAGAGTGGTAATTGTATTGATATGAATTAGGATTTATCCTATGTGTGTGTGTGTGTGTGTGTTGGGGGGGGTGGGGGGGGTTTGGAGAACTCTGCTTTCAAATGAAAATGGAAAAGCCCTTCAAACTGTTTTGGAACACCCCATCTCAATCTCATTGTTGATCGAATCTGCAAATAATTTACAATAAGCTCGTAACACCCCCGCGAGTTAAAAATATTTAATATCAAACGCACAAACGACATGAAATAAAAAAAAAAAAACAAAAACAATAGCACACAAATTGCAACATGTTAATTTAAATTGGTCTCCCTTTTCTTTTTTCGATCTTGTTCGTCGATCAACCCCACCACTGGTGCACTGCAACACCCTCATCCCTTAGCTTTCCATACAATGCTAAGCATTCCCAGTAGGTCTTTTTGCTGCCATTCCCATTCCTTCGTGGCTTGCACTCCAAGAAAAGCTCATCCACTAACCTTATTGCCTTGCTTTTCACCATCTCCTCCACCACTTCCGCCTCTGCCTTCATCACCACATACTCTTCCCCCTTCACATTATGTTTCAACCAATCTGACATCCCAACTTCTTCTACCTGAGGCACCTCCTTCCCTGACGATTGCTCAGTCACTGTCTCAATCTTGTACATTTCGAAATCAAGATTTCTTGTAGGATAATTCTTAGCGAACCATCCATTACCACTTCCACCTTCTTTCTCTGGCAACCCCACATCAATGAACACACGACGAGGGTAACTTTCAAGTGAATCACCCATTAAGTCTGGCAGATATCTTGTCTTTTTCAGGTATCTGCTCGATTTACCCGATGCTGCCCGCGGAGGTTCCAGGAGAACGTCTTCCAGGTTCTCTAGTGCTGCTTTCTTTGCCTCGTTGGCATGATATCCTAGAAGCCGCCTTTGAGTGATCAAATTAGTATCCCCATATCCTGTTTTCCTCATGGCCAAAATATTAGCGGCCTGAAATCTCCTGAGATAAACTATTTTGTAATTGAAAGGCTTGTCGAATGCAGAGGAAGGATCATTGCTTAGTTGAACAACCGCAATGCCACCAACTTTGAGAGTCCGGTCAATGAATTCTGAGGTCGTATGAAAGTCATCATAGGTGAAGGCAAAGTCGAGTGCTTCACCAGGAATTGAGCTTTGTCGATCCAAATTAGCAGCAGAGATGATCTTCGTATCATTGACATTGAGGATCTCAGAGATTTGAATGGCATTACCAATGCCATTGCCATTGCCACTGCCAACAAAAACTGCATTGTCCCCCGTTTTAAGTAACCCCTCGTTTGCTAAATCGTGGATAAGTAAAGGCAAGACCTTAGCATCGAATAAATCGGGATCAGATTCAGGCTCAAGAATAGGTGACCCAGAGGATATAGAAGCATCGGAAAGTGTTCTCAACAAGGGGAATGTGGCAAAGATCAACGCCAAAAGCAAAGATTGTGCGAGAAGCCTCAAGACCCTCATGTGAGGGAGCTTGATGATCACGTATTTGGCGCCATAAAAATCACTGCTTTTGGTATGCAAGGGTAAGTGCCTGTGTTTCTTGAGGTTTTTGGATTGAAATCGTTGTATAAATTGAATTGCCATAATTGCAAAAATTGATTATGGCAGAAACAATATTTCAAAAAAAAAAGAAAAGGCTGATGAAGTTTGCTAAATATTGAACGTGAACGGTTTCTACGAGAAAATCAAGCTACATGCAGGAAGGAAGACATCAAAATCACCTTAAAGCAAGATGTCTAATCAATTAAATCTCTAAGGTAAATAACGGGAGGGAGAGCAGCAAAACAAGAACTTAGCGAGTACAAAACCTGGCGGCGGTGTGATTCCCACCCACGAGGGCCACACGGGTGCTTTGTATTCTAGACCAAAGTAACATCAACTGTCTTAACCGCTGCACCTCCATTTCTTAATTTTTCATTTTCAGATCGATGATTTATTCCTTCTGCCACTGATTAACCTTCTCGTGTTAACACGTCAGCGACACATTATCTGCAAACACCCTTAACCATCGATCAAGAATTTAATGGAGGGACGGAGACAGCTTCTTTTTTGTTTTGTTTTTTTTCCTCCTACAGGGAATTCTTTGAGTTGGAGTGCTCGGGATTTGTGAATGGAGAGAGAAGAGAATATAAGGAAGAAAAAAATAGACGTGTGAAAAGGGGTATGCCAACAACGTTGTAATGGTAAAAATGGTTGGTGTCACGAGAAATGAGTTTAGCCATTGCTACAGTCTTGGTTTGTTTCTGTGTTGCTATAATTTCCTTGTGATCTCCTTTGGAAGCGCTGAGCTTCGGCTGTCAACATTGGATTAACCACTCCCTGTTCTTCCTTTTTTTTTTTTTCTTTTTTTTTTTTACTATAATTTTATACGATGGAGCGCTGGTTGCATGGCTGGAAGTCTAGAAGATCATTTTTGTCATTGAATTAAAGTTGGAGGTGACCAATTTCTCATCAAAATCTGTTTAAGAACTCTCACAACACGTGTACATTTCAAGCTGCTAGCTATTTAACAGTTTGGTTCAATAACCATGTCTTTTGTAATAATTGAGTCACGAGATACACACACACACATACACACACACACACACACACATCCATAGTTTTTTATAGATATTATGCGGCATAACAGAATTTTTAAATTTACACTTTGATTTTTTAATTGATATCTGTTTTAACCATCATAATAAGTTTTTGCTTTAAAAACAATGCTTTTTATGAAAAGAGAAAAAAACGTGCTTTCATGAATTAACAAAATATATGATTAAGAAAATTAGGTTTTTTTAATTATCGTTATAGCTTGTTTTCTAATTTTTTATTCGATTCTTGTTGTTTTTTTATTCAAGGAACAATGCTGCTGATAATTTATTTTTATAAAAAAAATTACATTAATCAGAAAAGACAATTTTGATATATATATATATATATATATATATATATATATATATTTATCCTTCATAATTTTATTTGTTATTTTTTATATAAATATCTATTTTATTATCATATGATCTAGATCACGAGAAGCTAACCTAATTTGACATAAATCAATCTAAAATATAGTCATTTCAATTTTCTTTTTATAGAAACATTAAGTTAATGATGTTGTTGAATTCTTTTTAAAAAAATCAAATTAGTTTTTAATCATACGACCAGTTGCTTCGCGCGGATTTTCATAATCCTGCTGTGCAAAAATGGGATATGCATTTGAAATGTATGCCCCAGTTATTGTATATATCATGAGCGATACATAAATGGAGAGAGCAATCTCTTCATTTATCCAAGAAAGGATCTTTCTAGTTTGCATGGTCCAGTCGTTGATCTACAAAATTTCTACAATAAAATTAGGTAGGTCACTACGATAGTTTCCTATCCACGATGTTGTTAGTTACTAAAAATTTTTTACTAAGACCCCGTTTATTTGCTGAAAAGTAATTTTCTTTTAGAAAGTGAATTTTAGGAAAGTGAATTATTTTTCGATGTTTGGTGGTATAATGGAAAATAAGTTGGAAAATATTTTTCAGTATTTGGTTATGTCATGGAAAATGAGCTGGAAAATGACTTATTAATATTTTATTTTTTTCAAGTTTATTAAAGTAATGAGGAACAAATCTTACAAATTAAAAAGTTAAATGAGAATGAAATTGAAAAAATATGTAATTTCATTAATTATCTCAAATAAATAAATAATAATCAAAATAATAGAGATCAAATCTATAAAAAAAAATTGAAAGATGAAGAAATTAAAATAATAATAATTAAAATTTCATAAATTATTTCAAATAAAATAAGTAACAATCAAAAGAACATGGACCAAATTTGATAAATAAAAAATTTCAATTAAAAAATAATAAGGGAAAAGCAAATAACAACTATAAAAATAAGGACTAAAGTTAATATAAAAATTAAATTCTAAAGGATGAAATTGAAAAACAAATATTCAAAACAATATATATATATATATATAACAATCAAAAGTTTGAGAACCAAATTTGATATAATTAGCAAATAATATAATATTTTTAAATTTTTTATAGTTTCTAGAAAGTGTTTTCCGCCCAAAATAAAAGGAAAACACTTTTTTGAAAACCAAGCTAAATTTTCCTTTGACCGGAAAGTGTTTTTCGTTTATTGGAAAGTATTTTTCGTTGATCAACTTTCGTAATGACAAATAAATATAGGAAAGTTTAGAAAATGATTTCTGAGAGACGACTTTGCAGAAAATAAACGCATCATAAAATGCTAAAATATAGAAGAAATCCGAATCTCTTGGATTTATAGAAAAAATAAGTGTACAAAAAAAAATAAGATTCTGAATATTTTGGGTTAAGTCCTCACATCAAATTAACTTTCACTCCTATTTTTTAAATTAAATTGAGGTTGGAGTGCATGTCGCTATATTAACTTGCCAGAATTAACCAAGTTTAATAATATTTTTGAATAGTTGCGCCCGCCAGATGTCGCCGGGTTTAACAATATTTCTGAATAGTTTACTCACACATATCGACTTTTATATGCGCTGAATCTTTAAGCATTGTAGCTGCTTGGCATGGTTAACGTGAAAAACGTTCAATAATTATAAAAGAGACGTTCTTCTCAATATCATGTTAGTCCCCAGGTGGGCCAGCGATCCTTGATCACTCCCAGGGGTTGTGTTCTCGTGATCCTAAAGGTCATTTCTAATGCATCAAATATCTCACGATTCCACGAATAAAAAAATACATAATTGTTGATTCAAAACAAAAATCATCAATCAATAACAATGTTAACGTCGCAGTAGAGAGTGACTCTGTTCCCAGCTCCATGTAAGTCTAATTGATATAATAATTTTCCGTCCTATGGTTGCCATAAACGGCTAAGATAGTTTTTAATATTATATTAATGATTGTTTTTAAAATATTTTTTTATTTGTAAATATATTAAAATAATAATTTTTATTTTTTAAAATTAACAAGTAAAAACAATCCAAAATATCAAAAAAAAATATTTTTTAAAAAATACAACACGTGGGCCTCTAGACAAGCCGAAATATAAACGAATTCGCACTCCATTTTCGGACCCCGGATGAATTAATAGTGGGTTGGACCCTGTAAGTGTTCAGGTCATGGGCCCCCCGAGCGTGAGTTTGCCAGCCAACCCATGTTTCGTGCAAGTAAGAAACGGGCCAGCCGAAAACGATCGTCGTAGCTTTTAATAAAACGAGAAATTCCGGTACTCATTTTCAGCAATGAATCTGAAATTAACCATTGGGTCGAGCCGTCAGGGTGGTGTTAAATTTTAATTCTTTGAATTTGGTTTCGACAGTAAATATATAAATAAATTGTTTTGACTTTTCAAACTTTTTCTCGAGTCCTCCTGGTCAAACGCAACTTTTTTTTACCAGGCGAAAGAGTCAAGTCAGCCATTTCTTCTCTTACGGTCAACCCCAACCCCTTTTTTTTTTTTCTCTCTCTCTCTCTCTCTCTTTTTTAAATAAAAGAGGTGAAACTAGACTTGTTCTCATACAAGTGGCAATTCCCTCAATCATCCGCTTCTCCCAGATTACAGTTCCAAAATTTCCGAAACCGCAACCCCCAGGTCCCAACACCCACGTGTAGTCTTGTCCTTCCTCTCTCTGAGTCCTCAGTTCCGACCTCCCCTGCTGATTATCTCCCCGTCTGTAAAGCTTCGAATCCGCTGACCGAGTAAATGGATGTTTATATTAAGATTTTCAATTTTATTTCGGTAGATATTTTATTTTTTTAATTTAAATGGAATGATTTAGTTTTAAAGTGTTTTAATGTGCTGTTTTGAAATTTTATTGTTCAATATATATATTCAATAAATATAATTCAAATTCAAAATAAATTAATTATAAATTATACAATACAAACACAATGCCAAATAAATATAATTTTAAATTTTAAAATGTTTCTAAATAGTCAGGATTAAATAGATTTTTAACTTGAAGTAATTCAACTTAAACAAAATATCAAAATATTATGAAAGTAAAATATTTTAACACAAATATTTTAATGTCAATGTTATCAAGGTTAATGGAATCTAAAGTATCCATTGTTTTGCTCAAATCCATACAAAGTATACACATTAAAAAAAATAACATGAATATAAACCATATATATTAGTAGTAAATCTAATTTTAAAACATTAATATCATTATTAATGAAAATAGTAATAATAATTTTCAATATTATTATTAATATCACTGTTATTGAAAATAGTAATGAAAAAACAAATTTATACTTGAATAAATAGTAATGAAAGATTAGAGTAAATAATTTTAAAATAAAAAAGATAGTATTAATTAAAATAATATTTAATTTTCATCACCAAAAAAGAGGTAGAGGATAAGAGAGAGAGAAATATATTTATTGAACTCATCTCAAAAAGAAACATGTTAACTTTAAAATTGGCCTTTTTTATGCTTGGAATGCGACCTTTCAAGCACTTTTTTCCTCCTTAATATTTTCTTATAGTTTTTTTTGTTTTGATATTTATATATTAAAATATAAAAAAAATAAAGTTTAGTATCGAAAGATGAAATGTTAAAATGATAATGATCAAATAATATATATATATAAACTTCAAGGACTGAGCTTAGTTGCCTGTGCCAAAATGAAAATAGAATTTGTTTTCTTTAATTATAACCTATAATTTTATTTTATAAAAATATTTTTTAATTTACAGTCAGAATACTTTACATGTATAAAACTGCAAAAATATATATATATATATATATTTGATGATGAAAAAAAAGAGCATTATCTAAATTAACAATGCAATGCACGTTACACCTGAGTTAGCGTCCATTATTACTTGTCTCCAATTATTTTGGTTCATGGGATAATGGTGTCGATTCCTTGTCCATGGGGTAGGGTGATTTAAGCATGTTTGCGTATGTATGTGATGATTATTTCTAAGATCATTTTTATTTAAAAATATACTAAAATAATATTTTTTATTTTTTTAAAAAAATTATTTTAAATAGAAAATAAAAAAATAATGATTTTAAATAAAAAAAAAATTAAAATATAAAAAAAAATACTAATGCACTTGTGTTAGATGCTCCACAGACATTTAAATTCATATGCACAAGAAACAAGTTGATCCTAAAGCTGTGTCTGCCACTAAAGCTCTGGCACGTACGCAGAAGATTGGAAAATTTTCTCCCGTGTATTAGAATTCAGTGGATCCCCTGTGCATGTAGGAGGACATCCATCCACCATCCATGTGACGTATCAGCGAATTCAATGACTCTGGACCCATCATATCAGTCTGAAGTTTCCATGAAAGATGCTGTATTGTGGCGGGACAAGAATTCATTATTTTCTTACACGGGATTCATCGCCATAATTTCTCGATTTACTGTTGAAATATTCTGTCAATTTACTCATCATTCATGTAACGTCGGTAAGTTTTTTTTGGTAATAAACTTATTAGTAGATTTAGGAACGGAGAAAGCATATCAAACAAAAAAAAAAAAAATTACTCATTTTGATCTGTAAGCATTTTTTCCCAGTACCCTTCACGTATTACCGACAAAAAAAAATAGAAATAATTCCAACAATAAGTTTTTTTTTAATATTATTGATGGAATAAAATTGTCAGTAATTAAATAACGGTATAATGATATTTATAGAATATTTTTTAACTCTTTAAAATATACCAAGATTTAATCCTTCGGTATGATTCTCAATAATATATTTTTAAAAAAATCTATTAAACATAAATAAAAAATAATTAAATTAAATTAAAATCAAATATTTATTGCAATTTTAAAAATTTACAAGTTTAACTACAATTAATCTTGAATGTAGGGGCTAAAGGACGAGAAGGAGGAGACGGATCTTTGTCGGGACAATGAAGCTAATAAGAAAAAACATATGTACCACTTATTTGTGATTTCATTTTCATTACCAATCAATGAAGTTTAGTCATCTCAACACCGAGTCATTCGGTATCAACAGTAAGATGGGTCATCCGAGCTTAAATTCGTTGGTTTTGAATCGCCTTGAACTCTGGAGTTTAAGTGTTTTGAACCAATTACAAGTATTCAACAATTGAAACACTTCGGGTCATCCATAAGTCATCGGATATAATATTTGAGATACCGTACACTCGATTTTTATCGGCTCCACCAGACAATTCTGTCACCAATCACAAATTTAAATCAAGTTTATGATGGGTCAAAGAATCATCTATGTGTCTCTCTTTAACTAGTTGTTATATGTATCATGAAACAAGTTAGCAAATTCTAAAAATAATAACTTATGAAAAAAATTTATTGAAACTCAATTATGTCACAGAATGTTAAGCTCAACATAATATCTTAACTATCCATGAGATATCACACTTTTTTTTTTTATTATCATTATTTCTTACGTGTATTTCTACGAAAAACTTCTTCGGACTTAGTTTGCGTCAAAGAATTGTAATCTACAAGAGAAAATTGTTGTTAATTAAATCTATTCATATAAAACAACATATTTTAAAAAAGTAGATGCATTAAAAAAATAATCTTACGTGTTTGCCAACTGAAAAAATGACCCATCAAACTGAAAATTATGTATATTATAACTAGGTATCAAATTGTCACAGCAACACCCATCGTGTTTTTTTTTCTTTGATTCCCCAGTTTCACATTTAGTTCAAATTAATCTACTAGATACATATAAAAGTCACTTTTAATATCTTTATATCAATCTAATACTTATTAATATAACACCGACTCTTTAAAATTGATTAAAAATTAAATATCATAAAAAATCTAATTCCTAAACCTTTCCGAGGAACCCTAATATACATGGAAAAACTCAATTAAAAAGGTAAAGATAGAAAACAAACATCTTGAACTGATAAAAAAAAACAAAGATTTTGACCATGATCTTCCCCTTCCTCTCTCCGTTGATATATGTTCCGATCATCTAATAAAATGGAGCATAAGTTACTATAGGAATTTTCTTTTTTACTAATATATACTTTATTACCTACAATACCTTCAATTAATTATTTTATTTTACTTATTATTGCTCTTTTTTTTTGCCTTTCACAGCCGAAAAAACAAAGTTTTCAACTCCAAAAAAAAAAACTAAATGATATTTGTGTTTGGGACCGGTTTTAAAGTTCAGAGATTCGACTAGTTAAAAACCAAACTGAATTTATCAAAACTAAAATAAAATAAACCAAATACTTATCCCGTAACAAATTTGACTACCAGATCTTACTTTCTTTTGGGCTCCTAGAACAGTTTTAGTGGGATCCATTAAGAAAAAAAGCTCATATGATTTCGACATGTGTCATTTTCAGGTTTTTTAAGGGCTCAATGGCGGTTCATTAACGTTGACTACGTTGAAAAATACCATTTATTACGCCACTGATTGGTATTGCGTTTTAAATGGGTCGAGGTAAAATTTGATTTGTTATTTATATTTTTTAATTATTTTAATATGTTAATATTAGAAATATTTTTTTAAAATAAAAAAATTATTTTAATATATTTTTAAATAAAATATATTTTAAAAATAACCACTGAACAATCATTAAAACACTTTTAAATAAAAATATTTTAAATAAAAAATATTTTAAAAATAACCACTAAACAATCATTAAAACACTTATAAATGAGGATGATTTAATGATTAACACAGGAGATTTTAATCAAAATATCTCGAATTCAAATCTTAAAATGAGTTCTATTTGTTAGATATTCTTATTTGCTTTTATATTTTTAAAAAATTAAAAATATTTTTTTTATTTTAAATTAATATTTTTTTAATATTATTAAATCACTTTGATAATGATTTTAAAATTTTTTTAAAAAAAAAATTTAAAAAACAATCATAATTTAACCAAAATCCAAAAACTCATTAATTAAGCTCCAAGTTGCCATTGCCAACGTCACATCTAATTCGTATCCTTCTCCAGTGCCATCATATGCCACTGCTGCTTTTACAGCTGGCACCACCTATTTATCACTTCCTCGTCGCCATCAACATTTTATAACCATCGTCCATATTATTATTAATTTGTCAAAACAATCGTCCATATTATTATTAATTTGTCAAAATAATGAAAAACAATATTTTCCTTTGTCATCTCATGGTAAAAAGAAGAAAGACAAAACGTCAACTCTTTTTTACACCTTAAGAATAAAACACAAATAACCACAGCCTGAAATTTAGGACACAGATCCCATATTGATCGCTGCCAGTGTAATTCATAGCTGACATACAAACTGAATTTAGCCAGTGGTAATGGGCTGTTTAGGCACAATCGTGAATCCTTTTCTAGGTTGTTGCTGCAAAGGACAGCGGAGGAATGTGTTTTAAATCGTGTTTTTTAAATATTTTTTTATTTAAAATTAATTATTTAAAATTTTTTTATATGTTAATATAAAAAACACATTTTTTAATATATTTTAAAATAAAAAAATAATTTAAAAAATTATCATTTCCAAACATCTTCTTCAAAAACTATAAACCGTCCTCATGGTGTAAATACCATAAATAACATTAAAAAAATATGGAAAGGTGTGCTAGCTAGCTCTCTCCTAGAAGGTAGGATGAAAGGAAAATATGAGTCAAATGACAATAATTGTTTTTTTTTTAAAAAAAACGAAAAGTCAGGCCAGGGCAGTGAAGAAGCTGAGCTCAGTTCCGCCTCCCCCTCGTAAACCTGGAGTGCCATTTGTTGGGACGTGTTTGGCAATGAGATGGAGTGTGTTTAAATAAAAAACAAATAAAATTAGACTTTCCAACCCCACCAAACCGCGTATTCTATTCTTATAGTTCCCACTTCCCATACGCACCATTCCAGGCCAAAGGCCAAAGCATCGAATTTCTTTACAACTTTCCTATTCTCTCCTCCTGCACCACCCTATAAATACTCCTTTACTCTCCTGCCCTTGAAACCATCCTTTTTTTTCTTTCCTATTTTGTTTGCCCTATTTTTTACCTGGCATATGTCTCAAAGACGAAACGTCCCCCATTCTTCTTCTTTTGCTTTTAGCCTCCATTCCCATTTCCACATCTCCAGCAACCTGAAACCCAACTGGTAACGGGAAAAACCTTTAATCTATCAAACTAATCAAATCATATCATGGGTGTGAAGGGTTTTGTTGAGGGAGGTATTGCATCGATTGTTGCCGGGTGCTCCACTCACCCTATGGATCTAATCAAGGTCCGTATGCAGCTCCAAGGCGAAAACTTACCCAACCCACAGGCTCACAATCTCCGCCCTGCCTATGCCCTTAACTCCGCCGCGATCCCTCATAATTCCATCCATGTCCCTCCCCCACCAACGCGTGTGGGGCCAATTTCTGTCGGCGTCCGCATCATCCGGTCAGAAGGCGTCGCGGCTCTCTACTCCGGCGTCTCCGCCACCGTCCTCCGCCAGACTCTCTACTCCACTACCCGTATGGGACTCTACGATGTTTTGAAGCAGAAATGGACCAATCCGGAGACAGGAAACATGCCGTTGTTGAGCAAAATAACCGCTGGTTTGGTCGCCGGGGGGATCGGAGCGGCTGTTGGCAATCCAGCTGACGTGGCAATGGTTAGAATGCAAGCTGACGGACGTTTACCCGTGTCCCAAAGGCGGAACTATAAAAGCGTGATTGACGCCATCACGAGAATGTCGAAGCAGGAAGGTGTAACTAGCCTGTGGCGCGGGTCATCTCTTACGGTGAACCGCGCGATGATTGTCACAGCATCGCAATTGGCATCGTATGATCAGATAAAGGAAATGATCTTGGGGAATGGAGTGATGGGGGATGGGTTAGGAACTCATGTGACGGCGAGTTTTGCGGCCGGTTTTGTGGCGGCGGTGGCATCGAATCCGGTGGATGTGATTAAGACCAGGGTAATGAATATGAAAGTGGAGCCAGGGCAAGCTGCGCCTTACAGAGGAGCTATTGATTGCGCAATGAAGACCGTGAAAGCTGAAGGGGTTATGTCCCTTTATAAGGGCTTTATACCTACAATTTCAAGGCAGGGTCCTTTTACTGTGGTTTTGTTTGTGACTCTTGAGCAGGTTAGAAAGTTGCTCAAAGAATTCTAGGTAGTTGATGACGATGATGATGACGAAGAAGATACCAAGTTTGGGCTATCGGTATAATTATTAGTATTATTGCTATTAAGATGATAATAATTAAAAAAAATTAATGTACCGTTAATCTTTATTAATCTGAGGAGTTTATTGAAAAATGTTTTTCCTAATTTCTCAAGAGTATGATTTGATGCTTGTTGAAAAGTTGAATGATGGGATATCTTTCGGAATTATTTGTTGAATTATTCAAATTGGGAAGCAAATTAATTCTTGTTCAGAGACAAAATTAACGCGGCTACGAAAAGCTAATTTAGGACTTTTAATGCTATGGGGTTTGGTTAAGGATTGCTTGAGCTGTGCTGTCGTCTTTCTTTGAACATTGAACGGAAATACCATAAACTATCTGACGTCGGTCTGAAAGATCTTCAGAGGGATTTGCCTTTAAAATGCTTCTGTCTTGCCAATAAAAAGTGGTTGTCGTGTTTTGTGCCTCTTGTTATTTGTTAGTAGGATTTGTGGTGAACACGTGGAACCTATTAGATCACGCGGACTTTGGGACAAATCGTTTCACCGTCACCGCAGAACGTGGCGTGTTGTTTATTTTTATGAGTATCTTCTCTTTATCACCCACCCTTTGCTGTCAAAACTCAACTGGTCTTTCCAGGAAGGTCCCCCCATTTTCTGGAAATGACTTGTTCCTTTGTACTGCCTCGTGGAATTTTGAAGTTGCAAGAAATTTCCAGTTTATGGGGTTTGATTATGTTCTTCCCTATTTCACGAGGTGGTAATGTCTCATCAGTTTCTTACAATTATACTCTATTTACAAAAATTAGCATCCACGTTTCAGACCATCTTCTATGGCAAAAGCTACTTACAAGATGTCCAATTCAACTATTTTTTTTTTTTTAACCCGGAGTGTCCGGGTCAACTTACGCGCACCACAATTTTGAGCTCCTCTTTTGGCTTTCCCAGGTCAACAGCAAAAGGCCCAGTGATTCCAACCATATAAAAAATTACATTTGACAATACAAGCGATTAAGACTGTCAACTACCGGTAGTATAATCTGAAAACAAAAAAAATTAATTTAATTTTTTTTTTCTTTCAAAATTTATAAAAACACCAAACTGCCCCTACTGAATCATCTCTGAACCAGCAAAACTCAATAACTAAATTACAGACAGTTCTTGCATCAAGGAAATTGTTATTATATGTATACATCATGGACTTGTAGCGAAGTCATAACTTTGAGCGTCTCGACAAGGGCATATATCAACCTTGCAGCTCTGTCATCCCGTAAGATTCTCCAATTACTCATCACTAATACCTGTCTCAAACAAATTGTTGAGGACAAAGCTATGTCCCCTCGACACAAAATTAGAGTCCATGTATCATCTCGAATTAATCCTCGGAGCCACCAGAGGTTTACCTCTGCCTGCATTATAGGATACATGGCCATCAGATTTTCCTCTTTCCAAACTTCGCAGATGCTGATCTTCCGAATATTGTCCACCATCTAGGTCCTGCAGTGATTGACTATCTGATGTTGTAGATTTTTCAGAATTCTGAAGTGGTTTCCCCTCTTCTTCTCCCAGACATTCCAATCCTTTACCTTTTACTAGATTTTGAACCGAATATATTTCTGAACCTCGGCCCTTCTCGAGTTTTAGATCTGAACCTCGGCCCTTGTTCATATTCTGGAGTTCATTCGCAATCTGGCTACGCCGCTCCTTCAGAAAGTTGAGCCGGGTTGTCAACCTTGTCAATGCAGAAGTGGTGGAATTCATTCCCTATTGGGCACAGTTGTGGCAAGTGGCATGAATATATCTGATACTGTTTACTTTTATGAAATAAAATGCTTTAGGCCTTGAAATAAGCAATTACTTTCATATGTTCCCACAGAAATCAAAGAATGTTTACTTCCTAGGCATATTTACCCACCGAACCAGACCCAACACAGACAATAATTTGATTTGGCATAGAGTGCCCATGCACAATTAGAAAGCTTAACGGCCTACCTCACTCCTTGCACCAGACCTCTTGGAATTGGTTGAAGAAATGGGTCTGGAGTTGCCACAATGTTTTGAATCCAGCTGCTGGGTTTCAGCTCCATCCATACACGTATCCTGCCATAAGGAACCCTCCATAGTTGACTTAATCCATGTTATCAAAGAGAATAAATGGAAGAGCTGAAGGTCAACATGTTGATTAGGCATCCTGAGAAGCTCCCACTATAGATTTTCTCACAATCTATTAAATCTCATCCCAATCTTAAAAAAAAAAGGTTTCGGCTGCCATGCATAACTTAATCAGGATTCTCTAACAGCTGAAGAAATTTGCCATTATAGTTTCAGAAAATTAAGGCAAGAAACAGAGGCAAACTTGGAAAAAAAGAGAGGCATTAATGTAATGGCACGTATCGGTTCCTAGTGGCTTTAAAGGTAAACTCGGTAATTTTATAATTGTCTATCTATTCCTAACTTGGAGAGACAAATTGACCTCTACATTTATACATGAGAATAGAAAGAAAGAAGTATAAGAGATGTTCAGGCAAGCAACATTTTATTGATATTCAAGGGGCTGGGATGGACAGATTTAACAGGCCAAAGTGAAGCTCATAAGATAGGTCTAGCCATCTGCTGCAAGTGCATACCTTGCTTGCAGAACATCCAAATTGTGAAGAAGCAGTAGCTTCAGCATCCTTCTCTTCACCATTCCTGCAAGAAGGCAATATTAACAACAGCACCACACCCACACCCGCGTACAAGCATGCCTTTCTTTTTTCTTTTTATCACATGCACAAATCATTTGCTGTCTGTCCAGTCCTCTTCAAAAAAAATTTAAAAAAGAAGAGGAAATGGAAAAGGCTTTTCTTTTAAATGATGGCTTCTTCTATACTTCATCCATCAATTTGAAGCACCAATGAGGCTTTGTATACAAATGTTGGTGGCTAAAATGTCTAAATACTTATCAGATGTGAGGTATGGAAAAAAAAAAATTACCCTTTCGCCTTATGTAATGAAGCATTCATAGGCTGATTGCCCAAACCATGCATAGAACCAGAGCGTTCATCACACTGTTGATTAAGCTGCGCATGTAGATCATCAACCTTCTGCTTCAAATTGGCAACATCTGCCTCTGCTTGAGTTATTTCCTCAAGCTCTGCCTTCATCTGTAGCACGATAATAAAGTTAAGAATTCAATGCAACAATCAAGACCAATTATACTAGTTACAGAAGAGGTGAGCCGACTTTTTCATCAATTGTGACTGGAACTTGCAAGGGTCCCTTGGAAGTGTTAAGTCCTGCTTCCAGAAATTTTCTCTTCTCTCTCTCCTTTTGCAGCTGTTCTTGTAGTCTTGCTACCTGTAAATACAATGAAAGTCCTCATTTCAAGAACCCCAGAAATCTTTCAATCAATCTAGTATTTGTAGTTTACTGAGTCAGAAACAGCTATGAATTGTAATCTACATGCACTGAAAAATGAATAAAGAAATAGTTGACAAAAATTATGGCATGAATGTGTCATGAACAGACACGAAGTCATAGTTGTAATTAACTGCAACTTCATGACTTTTTACTCCTCCTGTCTGTTGGTGACCCATTTGTGTCATTACCGTTCGTGGTATGCAGCATGGTTCTTAAAAAATAGACATAATAGAAAAGTCAAAGCAACAGCTTCTATTTCCGGATCATTCTTGTGGTCTAAAACGATCTTACATTTATTTGTTAGAGTATATAGACTTTGAATTCACGTCCATGCTGAAAAGTGAACAAAGTTTCCTGGAGGTTCTTTCCTGGGGGTTCAGAGAGTTTCTCCGAGCTATAACCTTTTGCAACATTAAAGAAAAGGCATGGGCATAGTCATCGCATCACAATGTTGTAATAGAAAAAAAATAAAAACCATGCAACAGCGATCATTTTATGGTGATCTTGACATCTCCAATGAAAAGGTTTCAGAAACAGCTTCCTCCTGCAAAACTTCCTAATGCCTTCATATGCTAAAACCATCTTGAAAAGGACTTGAGTACCCCCCCCCCCCCCAACAGAATCATCTTGAAAGGGGAGGAACAGAGGAAAAAGGAAGAATCAAAATAACAATAGAAAGGATAATAAATTTTCTCCATAGAACATACATCTTGCTGGAGAGCTAGACGATACTCGTGAAATGCCTTCTTTTGTTTTTCCAAGTTGGCTTGCAAAATGGCATTAACTTTGACCTATGAAGGAAAATACAGCAGATTATTAAAGTGAAAAAAGAAAGAAATCTCCATATACTGACATCAAGAGGCATTATTTAAGTCCCTACCTCTTCAGAAATTATATTTTGCATCTCAATTT
This sequence comes from Populus nigra, assembly GCF_951802175.1. Taxonomy (NCBI): domain Eukaryota; kingdom Viridiplantae; phylum Streptophyta; class Magnoliopsida; order Malpighiales; family Salicaceae; genus Populus; species Populus nigra. The sequence continues at coordinate 7,668,917 of NC_084855.1, read as the reverse complement.
TAGTTGCCTCCAGCTTCTGGATTTCAACACTAAACAGTCAAAAAGTCAGATGATCAGCATGGCTGAAGATAAGAAAGAACAGTCCATGACACTAAAACTAAGATTTTATGTCACTTCCAAAAGCAAAATGTAACATAACATGCCAGAAGCTATTATGAAAGTTTCTGTATCATTTAATTTAAATAAGATACATGGATTGTTCTATTAATGGTGCTATATTACAGCCATAATAAAAATCATGGGAACTAGACATTACAAAGATGTGACGTGCCTTAATATTGTCAATGCATAAAAGTGCACTTTTGCCAAGCATTACCTAGTTGAACTGGCTAAAGAAAAAATTCAAAGAATAAAAGTAGGGTGGCACTGTACCACGAGCATTATTTTTACACAAATCACACAACTAAGAACAGTGGCACAGGTTCTGATTAGATACAACTGTTTCACCATTGTTTCTTGTGTGTATTTATGTAACAAATATTTGTGCTATAATATCTTTTACCATTTAAGTACAGAAAAAAGAGAAGGAAGAGCTGCATTTAAGCTAGAGAGTAATCATAGCAGGGCATTCTAATCTTCACCATATACCAAAATTAGAGTCAGCATAAGAACTGATTGAACAGAATAGACAAAATCCTCGCCCGATGGTGATGAGGCCACTAACACTAAGAATTCTGAACTCCAATCACTCTTCGAGATGAATGAGGGTAATAAACTGGGATTCAATTTTTCTAGTGCTAGACAGAACTTCTACTTCAAACCCAAAGTTCTCCTAATTACTAACACAGATGAATAGTAAGCCAGTATATCAATTAGAGGTTAGTTCCACATAATTCGTTGACATCAATTTGATCCAGCTAACTTTCTGATTCTGTTCAGATATATCAAAGGGGCCACTGGCTATAAAAAGCCTTACTTTTATAAGAGATATTTTTCTAGAGCTGAACTTTACATTAATTAGAATTATTTCCTCAGAATTTGGTGATATATTTTTGATCCAGTTGAGATACAATGGTAATTGTACTCTTTTAGCTCAGACATGCAGAAAGTGACAGCTGGCTGTGGAAAGCCTTGCTCGTGATGGATATTTTTCTACCATGGATATTAAAACACACCCACATACATGGGCATCTAGCCCCTACTATATCATCTAAACTAACAAAAAGTAGTGTCTAACACAGTCCACGTTCATCCCTTCTACAAAGAGTAGAACAAATGGAAAAAATGTCCAACTGCAGTGGTAGTACTAAGGATGCTGACCACACATTTGAGTAGAGTGAGATGCACGAAGGCTACCAAAAATACATGAGAAAAATGCTTGTGAAAGCAGAAGCATGATCCATTTAGAGGAAATGTATACTTACTCGTCCTCAATAGGGTAATCAATGGATTCCATAGAAAGGTTCTTCTTTGCCTGAATTCGTGCCAAAAGGAAAAAAGAATATGATTAGAAATGCTTATATTGCACAAAAAAGCATTCTTTATGATGAGACAACAATTCACGGTGGAAAGTCAAATGCCCTTTCGCAAGAGAAATCATTTAGCCACAAAACATTAAATTTTGGGGAGCATGACTGAAGGAAATGGCAAGCCAACACATAAATCTAGATAACATGCACTCACAGCAGTACGTCCCCAAACAGTTGGACGCTTGCCGCGCACAAGTCCATTTGATATAGTGGTAGGTTTTTTAGCATTTGGGGATGCATTATAATCAGCAATCCTATTCTCCAAACTTGTTTCAGTAGAAACATCTACAGACAGGTCATCTGACTTATCTGGCAGCATTGCCAAACTGTTGCTGCTTTGATCAAGAGTATCAG